>NC_079368.1:26909855-27602355 GCF_021018895.1 Seriola aureovittata | reverse complement strand
ATTTGAGTGAATGTAAGGAAAATAAGAAAAATATAAATGATAATGAGATTAGAGAGAAATGAAAAGAAGTGAATTTAATTAACACTCAATTTCACCAGCAGTGTCATCTTGCCAAGACAATATTTTCAGGTGATGTTAAGTTATTCCTTAAAGGCACAATCTGAAATGTAATCTTGGCTATTACTACCACCAGCCAGAGTGTGGCTATCACTTTCAAATCATTGGACAGGTCTTTTAATTCAAGGTCTAATACTAAACACTCATTCTATCAACCAGTTTATGGAGCATTACAACAATCTCTAAGGCCCTCCACGAGCAACAGAATTGAGAATATCTGGAAAAAACAACTCCCAACATATTTACGCTTCCCCTTTTTTCCTGGGAAGAAAAGCAAAGTGATCGAGGAGGCGTGGATTTGGAGTGTGATGCACTGACAGTAGCACTTGGTATTAGGAAATACTTTGGACAGGCTTCTCTAACTATTAGCTGCTGAACTTACCTTCAACAGGGGCAGAGATGTCAAACACAAAGAATTATATTAACAGAGATCATGGTAGTGTATGAAGAGGAGCACATCAGGAGCATTGGCACTTTGGGAAGGGTGCTTAAGGTGTGTGTGTGTGTGTGTGTGTGTGTGTGTGTGTGTGTGTGTGTAAGAGCGAATGCCCTCAGGCTGTGAACAGCACACTTAACTTTCTCTGCACTGATACACCTCTGTACTCCCCAGTGAATGGCATATACACACACATACTCTCTCTCTATCTCTCTCTCTCTCTCGTCCCCTCTCAATGTCAGCTTCCCTGCTTTAATAACTGAGACCACCTTAAATAAAGCTTTCAAAGGAGAAAGGACAGACTAAGTTTGTGTGCTTGTAACTGGAGCTGGACTGGCCATGACAGAAAGAGTAATGTGTGTGTGCTTCTATGTATTTCTGTGAGCTTGCATACTTTATTTTGAAGGTTGGAGGAATGGTCAAACATAACCCTTAAATGGTTTCTCTATCCTGGACGATACAGTCATTTGACAGGCCGTGGAGGGAGGGGCATTAAGTGGGTGCACTTTATATTCATGAGAAACATTGAAGGGGCAGAGGGTCAAGTACTCAGGTCATGTGACTTCATGCCAACAATCAAAAATATACTCATCATCTGTATCATAATCCAAAATGGCAGCATACATGGACAAAAACACTGGCTACGTGGTAAGTTTTCATGTTCATTATATTTGACAATCAGGAATTGAATGTCTTTATCCTGGAGGATATATTTCCAGGACAAGGGTATAAAACAAGGGTAATTACTCACAGATATATCTATATTTTGAGGCCTATACTCTATGGATAATCAATAAGAGGTGTGAAATATTGATTACTCTTTATTTTACTCTCAAATGTGTATAATTGATTAATTCCCCAGTGTACACATATTCAGTGAATTTCTGTCAGCATTTTCTACAGCTCAAGAAAACCTTACCATTACCCTAACCTAACAACACCATACCTTAAACCATACCTTAAAACATGTCTGCACCTGTATAAAAACAGGAATAATATCTTTGGTTTATAAATGTTAAAAGATTCTTGTTCATTCAGAGATTATGTGAAAAAATATTACATTTCTAACCTAAATGGGAAATGTACCTCAGGCGATGAACACTGCAAATTGGGAAATAAAGGTCAAATTTTGAGAAAACAATCATGACATTGTGTTATTTTACCCAAGATACCTTAGAAAAAAGCAATGAATTAATTATCCAAAATGTATATGTATGTGCTTGCCCATTTAAGGGGGAGAGTGGCATGTTTTTATATATTGTATGTTTACTGTCACTTAGAGGAACATTATACTGTGTTGATGTAAGTCCAGTGTCTGAAAACAGCAGTTTTCTGACAGGAAAAGCTGAAATTTCTTTATACAATGAATACTAAAGATATTGACCCACACATTTGTCATTGAAACCCTATGAGCCTTGTGATTTTTTTCCCCAAGAGGTTTATTGGAATATAAATCTTATGTATTGTAATTTATTATATTGTAGTTTAATTTTATTGTCTGCCAGAGACATATTGATAACATTGCTGTGCCAATCAACAATAATCCTGCAAATGAAACTCAGTCAATGTAGCACAGCATTATGTAAAATTGTACATAGCAGCATCTCTCTGGAGCGTCTTTGGAAGCTGCTTTCAGGGCACCGTTCTGAATTGTTCATTTTGATTTATCAGTTTGACATGATCCATCAAGCAGCACTTTATTTCAGTTATACTAAAGTATTTGAATTTGTTCTGCCTGTTGCTTTAGTTTTCTTTCCCTGAAAATGATGGGCAATAACCGGAGGTCTGAAACAATTCCAGTAGTTTATATTTATTGAAATAAGCATTTGTTTGGTAGATGAGATGTTTGCTAAAACAGATAGTGAGTCTGATTCTGTGCCATTGCCGAAGCACAATACTTTGTCTATGGTAGTTTCCATATTGTATGCAGGAGGGTCTCAGTAAGTTGTATATATTTTGTGTTTTGCATTTGAATGTGTTAATGTGAGAGGTAAACTTTGTGAGGAAGGTTCAGATTCAAATATTTCCCAAATAACAGCTCATGCCTGGTGCACTGCCATTGTCTTATGGACTGTGAGAGACATCATTTTACTAAATAAGGGAAGTTGTTAAAGCCACTACCACTTTTTAATTATTAAAAGTAGGTAAAAAAGGCAAAAACAACTTTGTGGTGCTTACCAAGAGAATTGGAAAAAATAGAATCGATGACATTTCAAGTGAGGCAACAGACCAAATGCCTGTACAATGGGGTATAGGTTTGTTTAGTCGAGGTTCTGCTCCAAGGAGTAGAAAAATGACTTGACTTGATGAAGGTTGACATCAGTGAGCGAAAATAGAGACACACTGCACAGAGTTACACAAACACACACACACAGACACAAAAACACCACGAGCAGCATGTCAAGTTCCTCTTCAGCAAAGCTACTGTCACTGCTTATACCCCAGAGCCACATACTCTAGGAGCATCAGCAGTTTGGGATGAGTGCTTGAATGTGTGTGTACGTGAAAGCACTTGAGCATTTTCATGCGTTTGCCTGTGGTGTGTTAGACAGCCAGCCAAATGAATCAACAAGGCACAGCCACTCCCCTGGCCTTTATAGCGAGACCTCTTTTAAAAACATTAACGCCTTACAGAAACCTGAACATCCATTATTTAACACACACACACACACACCCTTCTTTAACTATATTTGTGGGTACCCGTCATTGACTGATTACATTCCCTAGCCCCTAACCCCAACTTTACCAATCTCAACCAAATGCCCAACCCTAACCCTAAAACCAAGTCTCAATCCTATATTTATATATACACACACAGTAAACCGAGCCCGGACACACACACAAACACACACACACACACAGACTTGATACTTTCTTTCAAGTGGTGTTGTGAAACAAGAGAGAAGATAAAGGGCATGTGGGCGAGTGGAAGAATGGTGAGCACTGAGAGGAAGAGACATTTTAATCTGGCCATGTTTGCGGACAATGCAGAATGGATCAAAGACGGAACATTTACACTGAATATCCCCTCAAAACAGTCACTTCCAGAAGATTGTGGGCATGCTAAAAAAAAAAAAAGTCAGTGGTCATATGAGATGTGGCAGTTACCTAGCCTTGTAGTGCTGAATGCAAATGCATTATTCTACCAATACAACTTCCACAGTCCATTTGCACATGGACAGCTGCACCCCAGATACGCAGTTGTTGGTATTATACTTCTTTGTACTTGGAGTCCACTCGGAGGAGTTGGTGCACACGTAGAAGTGGCAAGTCTGTGCAGACACAGCAAACTGAAGGGAGCATGGATGACCTCACATAGCCTGGTGTACACCCTGTGATGACCAAGTTTACGTCACATCGGCACCATAGCGTTCACAGATGTGTAAACTATAACACTAATTTATACTAACTTCTGCGTTTGCATTGGATATTGCCAGTAAATGTAACTTAGGAATCCTGCGAATTATATAAGAGAGCAGTACAACATTACAGCATATAGGATTGCAGGGAATTAATGATTCAAATACCTGATCTTTTTGTCTAAATGCACAAGCAGAACCCTGACAGAACAATAGGACAGCTTCACTGATACACAGTGTCAAGTAGTTAGCAGTTGCCTGTGATAACAGGATATCTTGATTCAGAGATGATGTTTTGGCGTGTTTTAATCCTGCATTAATGATGTTGCAGAACACCGTATGTGTTCCTCCCATAGTTGCTAATTTGTTTAAAGTAGCCATATGTAGCGTTACAAAGGCCACACTTTAAAAATTTGAAATTCTTGTCGATACGGCAGTTTTTCCTGATCGGAACACCAAGTAGTTGGTGTTGGAATCTGGGAAGTTCTTCACGACGAAGTCTGAGGTGGTTTCCCTGGAGACGACATGTAGCCGCCGGGCAACTATTGCCACCGGTTCTCTCAGCTGTTGAGTGGACACGCGGACAAAAATGACAAAAGGGAAAATAAGTGCATGAAGCCAAAGAGTAAAGTAAATGTAATATAATGTAAATTTAAAAAATATAACAACATATAAACCTATTGGTGCTAATAATGACCTAGTACGGTTGATTAATTGATCAAACAACATAATAATTGTTTCCTAAAGCTGTTAGTAAATACATGTGGATAACACAGAAGTCCTTCGATTATAATAATAATAAAAGAAACCATTGTGAAAGTTTAATGTTACCTTGTGTGTATAATGCTGGCAGTCTGGTCACATTGAGGATATATGGTCCTAAATTGTATCTTTCAACATTTCAGCCATTCTGTTTGATAGAAATCTGGGAATTGAACTAAATCACATAAAACATTACATGGATTATGGAATAGTTGGATAGTTGATTTTATATATTTTTAGAAAGGAAAATGCAGTTTTTTTGTGAGGACTGGAATAGGGCTTGTGATTTATAATTCTGTTAAGAGGGACAAAGTGCATACACACACACTAATGAAATGGACTGCGATAATCACAGTCCTTTTGGTTTTATTTTTCCTCTATAAGGAACAATCTAAAACCAATGTAGGTATAAAGCCTAATTGTTACAGAATGTAGAATTTAGTTGTTTACTCCAATTTTGCCTTGTTTCCATTTGTTGATCCCCTGGGGCTGACCATTCGATTGTACATCTCTTTGACGTGCTACAAGCTGGTTTGTTTGTGAAAGAAGGATCCTTTGTCTCTGTTTCCTGGCAATGTGTGATGTGAAGAGTAAGAAGGGTGACATTTTTGGGTCCAGGTCTACGTGTCTTATGAACTTCTTTAACTTCTTAGGACCTGGCGTCCACATATGTGGACCTCACATTTTGGGTTCTCTAGACCACAGTACTAACTTTTTCTCAACAAGGGTCTGGTGACCACATATAAGGATATTATACTGCCACTCAGTAATCGAAATTTAAAACTAATGTCCTCATATGTGGACATCATTTTTCTCAGGTCCCAATCAGCCTAAATAGCAAAGAGAAATTAAAAATGCACGCCATGCAAGAGTTCGGGTCTTAGGAGGTTAATGGCATGTGATTGATGCCAGTACAGGGATGTCCACTACACATGCAAACATGTAAACTATGTGAATGTTATTGTCATGGAGACAACAAACAGAAGAAACAGCTGCAGTGTTTGTGTACATGAGTACTTGGGGAAGATCATGAGGACTACAAATTCTGATAACTGTGATGGATTATTAAATATCAATAAAATGCATGGATTAGTATGGTTTTTGGCCTTCCTTAGCTTGCTTGGTGTGACTTGAGACAAGTCTGGCTTGATCCACTCCTGGTTTGCTTGAGAGCACTCTCAACACCAGGTGATCTTGTGATGCCCTTGAGTAGTTTAACTTCTAACCTTGATGTTGTGACGTCAAAGTTTACAAGATGTGTCAGTACACTGTGACATCACTGTTGTCTTAAACGCACTTCACACCTCATTCAACCACACCCACAGTAGTGCTGAGTGTAGTCTGAGGTCAAAGCCAGAGTCATACTGCTGTTCAGCCTGCTGTTAAGGGTTTTTTTATGCTTTAGTTATAAAACTACAGGGAGACTTTTCTGTTGAATAAATATTCTCTGCAGTCTTTTCATTTTTTAACTAAATGGTGACAAATAATCTCCATTACTTACACTGGCATGCCCAGGCTGTTATTCATCACTGAAACTGACTTTCCACTTTTAAATCTGTTTACAGTTTTGACAACACAGACAGTGTCCTTAGCTAGGGTAACGAGTAAAGGGGAAAAATAATCTGTGAGTGCCCGACAATTCGTACTTTCATTTATAGAAAAAACAAACAAACAAACAAACAACCACTGATCCTTAAATAATCTCAATGTGGAGCAATGACCAAATGCGTGAAATTACATTTTGGAACAGGTTAAAATTATCAGCACCCCTGAATTTCTAGTACATAATTCAGAATGTCTTCAGAAATAAATGCGAGTGAACCAAATTTGTATAATATTTTTTATAAAATTTCTAAGGTTGTGGAACACAAGACAATAGTGCACAATAGTGAAATAATACAAACACAAAATGTACCTTGGACACAGTTATTGGCAGCCTTCATCAATATTTGGTTGCAGAACGTTGGGCAGCAAAGACAGCCTCTAAACATCTGTTGTATCCGTCTAGAATCAGGTAGTTTCTGCCACTCTTCCATTGCTATGTGTTCAAGCTCTTTTAAGTTTGCAAGATTCCTTTTTGCAATAACAGATTTCAGCTCTTGCCAAAGGTTTTCAGAGGGATTTAGGGCAGGACTCCTTGCTGGCCAGTTTAAAAGTCCATCTTTTTCTATTCAACCTTTCTCTTCTGTTGCTTGGATCTGAACTTTGGGTTGTTGTCCTGCTGAAAGACCCAGGACCCTCACCTCAAAACTAGTATTCTGACACTGGATAACACATTTTGCTCTACATGTCTTTATAATCTTCTTATTTCATTATTCCTTTGACACATCCTCCAGTACCAGAGGCAGCAAAGCAGCCCTACAGCATGATAGAACATCCACCATATTTTACTTTAGATAGGATGTTCTTTTCCTTTTGGGCTTCACTTTGACACCTATAAACAAACTGGTGCACCGCATTCCCAAAGAGCTCTACTTTGTTTTCATCTATCCATAGAACATTTTACCAGAAACACTGTGGCTTATCTATGAAAAATTTTGCAAACATTAGTCTAGTCTTTTTTTGGATTTCTTTCAGTAATGGTGTCCTCCTTGGAATTCACCCATGGAGCCCCACTTGGTTTAGTGTGGGGCATATTATAAGCTACAGGCTGAAAACAATCCAGCCATTGTGAAAAAGAAACTGGAACCAATTAGCCCCTTTTTATGCATGAAAACCATCATTCATTGGTTAATTCAGCTCATGTGCTCAATGAAAATCTAGCAAAGGTGAGCGTTATTTGTTTGTGTTTGAGGAACTAATTTAAATTCATCAAAAGGCTGCCAACAATTGTGTCCAGGCAACATTTTGTGTTTCTATTATTTCACCATTATGCACATTTTCCAAACTCATGGGTGCCAATAATTCTGAGCAGGACTGTACCTTCCAAGCAGCAGATTGCCACATGGAAATGTTTGCACTCAGACTTCATCTGTTCACACCTCATGTCACAGATGACCTTCATCTTAAGAGCTATACTGAGCCAGTGACTGGCACTGTCGTTGCGAGGCGAGCTACATTAGTCAGCAGGCACGACACAGCTGGGAGGTGCAATGTCTCCCGCTCATTACACTGTGCTCTCCTGTATGCCATTAGCAGTTCCATTTTATCTGTGATTACTGTGCAAAGAGAGTTACACAAATGTGTATACAACATCACTAAAGCTTATTCATTCATTACCTGCATCCCACATGCACACCAACACAGCCATTTTAACCTTTGCTTGTTAAGCAAAGACAAATTTAATTTTAACCCAAAAGATGATTAACACCCAGCTAACCTTCACATCACTATTTCTTTTTTTTTTTTTTAAGATATTTGTTAAAAGGGGCTTAGAAACAACTTAGAGCAGGAGTGACAGTACTGCTATTTGTCCTTTCATGTTTTGTTTTCAGTTAATATTATAGGTAAAATAACTAGCAGACGTCTTAGAGGTAACTTATTATGTGTGAAAATGTAAAGGTCTTGTTATTCGGAAGTTATATAAGCTCCATGGCAACACCTTCAGCCTCATAGTGATAGTAGTCACATAATAATAAGGCTTCCTACTAAGTCATAATGTGAACGCAGTCATTGAACAAATGTTGATTTGCATTTAAAGGACTGGAGATATTTATCATAGAAAAATGACAAAACTATACATTGTGGTTAGGCTGAATTTATTCAGATAGACACTTGTATAGAGATAAATGGGTATGCTTTATTAACAATTTGAGTTTCTAACATGAACATGCTTTTTACTGTAGTCTTGCTTTCATGCAGTTTCAGCTTCATCTGTGCAGTAGTTTAAGGAGCTATCTTTACATTGCTTTATTTCACAAGCTCAGACTTAGACAAATGCAACACAATGATTCCCGTAAATTGTACAATACAAAGTCAGTGGGTTGTATCTGAACCTTGGTCGTGTTTTCTACACTGTTTGAGTGGTTGACATCATTTAGCAGCCAAACGCAACCCCTCCAGTGCCCCACTGAAAGCTCTGTGCCATTTTTGGACAACATGACCGTATCACGATTGAGTGTGCTGTTCACACTAAGATACACTAAAGATGAATTCAGTGCATTTGGAACAAAACTAGAGCCTCTGCAACATCATACAACACAAGATAGCATAGATTATTATAAATTATTCAGTTAAAAAAGGACTGCATTAATTTTAAAGTGAAGTAGGGAAAATGTGCACCCGGTAGCTGCAGTTTAAAATAAATTTAAGCAGGCTTTCCTGACATTAAGGTACAAGAAAAAAAACATAAACAAATGATAAAGCAAACAAATAAATCATGCTATAGCTTTGCTAGAAAATCTCTTTTTGCCAATCCCCCGATGCTGAGTAGAAGTGAGTGCAATTTCATTCTCATCTTTGCTGTCACTGATGAAGAGAGCCCCTGAATGGCGGAGACCACTGCTATCTCCACAAATAAACAAATCTTTTCTCAATAGAAGAACAACACTCCTTTAAGTCTAAAGATGAGTGTCAAACAGATGACGGGCAATTCGCTCTCTTTCTCTCTCGCCGTCTTTCTCCCTCTCCCATCTCTTTCGTCTGATGTAAGGTGGAGAGCAGGCTATTATCTGTCAGGAGCTCATTTTCTAGTTCCCACACTCTGCCACTGTGGCCGATCAGCATCTGATGGGATAGACAGTGTCAGAGCCCTAATCCTAATGATCTGCCTGGTGAGAGAAAGTGAGTGACGAGAGGAATTAGGGAAAGATAAACAAGCATAGTCTAAAGTCAGGCGGTTCTAAGAGGAGAGAGACAGAAAAAAGGAAGAGCACATTAGACCGACTGAGAGAATCAGGCTTCAAGAAAGGAAGTGAGTGAGTAAGCAGTGGGATTGTCATGGTAAGCTGTTGAATCGGCATGTCACCGTCATTCACCCTGCCCTCATCTGCCCCTACAAAGCTTTGCAGTCTCTCTCATTGATGCTTGCTATATCGGATCCCTTTGTAGTCACTGCTGCGTTAAACATAGCTGCCATGCTTCTCATTTCTAGCTCAAACAGTGAAAAGTGGGTTATGTTGTGATGCATGCGTTCTCAGGATCTTACAGGGGCAGAGAGCCCCGAACTGTTTAATTTAAGCCAACATCAGCCAACTCTTAGTGACACAATGAGAATGGGGGAAATTTGTTTTAATGAAAGTGCTTGAAAGCAGTAAAGCTACAGTCACATGGGCATTCACATACATATTCATGTTCCAAGAGATGGGAACCCACGCACACAGCAATATTGCTCATGTCTATGTTAAATAATAGTCTTTAGTAAGTGCTTTCAATGTTTTAGTCATATATTGTGGACTATTGTGGAACTTTTTAGTTTGCTCAAAACCATAGTCATGGGATCCTGTTCAAAACATTTACAGCTAGAATTTCATCCATATCGCGCTCTCCTCTCTCTGTCAGTTGCTCATTCCAGTCCCTCTCTGTTTCTCAAGCTCTCGTTCAGACATTTTTTTTCTCCCGTTCTCCCTTTGTCTCTAGTTTTTCCAATGATAACTTTTCCTTGCTCCCTGTCTCTCTGTCTCACTTCTTCTTGCAAAGTCTGTTCTCTCTCTGGCTCAGTCTCCCAAACACTTTACTCTATTTTCATCACCCTGTCCATCCCATCAGTTACTTTGTCATTGGCCCCATGAGAGATATGTCTTCCAGTAACCTACTTCATCATGCGTCTCGAAATCTGCAAGTCTTGAAGGCACAAACCCTGTTTCCGTCTGGAATAATTCCGCACACAGTTCAAAATCCTCAATCCACAAGAAATGTTAACATCGGTTTGACATTACCTAAGATATTATTCAAGAGTCATTTCAGATTCACTTCTCCTTGCTGAATATCTTAAATGGTCTTTGCTATTACTGCACAATTTGTTTAAGAAAATGGCCATGGTATGAAATAACAAGTGCATATACCCTCACACATAAAACAAAGAATCAAAAATCCCAGATATGTGAACCCAGGGTATAAAACATATTTAATCTTTTAAGTATTTATCTCGTGACCTTCTGTTACTGTCAATGTGTTTTATACGCATTGATATGAATCATGCCTGTCAGATAAAATCTTTTAATATTCTGTTGGTTAGATTGTACAACTTGTTATTGCTAACAATTGTTCTGTTATTAAAATTATCGCCAACCTGTCAGAAGGAAAATGAGAAATTACATTGTGTGTTGCTGTGTGTGTCTCTGTTCATGCCCATTAATAGCTCCATGGTAATTATCTGTGAAAGACAACAGCATGACGCCTGTAAATAAGTATCATCTGGCGACTGTCAGAAAGACTGCTTGTTAAAAAAAAAAAAAAAACAAGAACAAGCTAAGCTCAGTTTTTACCAGATTAATTTATTAATTTATTTTTCATTTCAGCTCAGGTTGTATTGTAATCATCAATACAAACCACGGGATGCTTGTAAGGCAGGAGACAGATGGTCGGGTTTGTTCTTCATAGCTCTCTTTGTTGTTATCCACTTAGATGTTGTCTCAGTTTGTAATTCTCCTCCTGGCTGATTGCCCATCTGTATTGCCTCAAAATATTATCTGTGTGTAACAACAAAAACAAAACAAAAAACCTGTTAATCCAGGAAGAGTGATTGTGTCTTTTGATCACATAATTTCATAGTAACAAAAAAATCGTTGAATGAAACTGCAAGTGGGTGGCATGACAAGCAGGTAAAACATGACAAGCAGGTAAAACAAACAAACAAACAAAAATACAATAGAAGGTGTAAGGCCTTAGATAGAAAAAACTACTTTGAGGAACTACAACAGAAACACAGCTTCATAGCAAGTTTTATCTGCCTGTGTTGTAGCATTGATTTTGTCCCCGTCCCAAATATATCTGGGGTCTCTTTGTCTTGTTGGCTTTTCAGTTGCTTCCAGCTACTCCTGGAGGATCCCATGGCATTCCCAGATCAGATGGGATATGTAATCCTTACAGCATGTTCTGGCTGTCCTCCAGGTTCTCCTCCCACTTGGCCATGACTCGAATACAACCACAGGGAAAGGCATCCTAATCAAAAAGCTCCTTTCGATGTTAAGGTTTTATTCTGAGCTTCTTTAGGATGTCTCGGGACCTCACCCTGACCCTAAAGATGAGCCCAGACACCAGAGGAAGAAAAGCAATCCACTTTCACAATCCATTGTGGCGTCGCTATCCAGAGCAAACTGAGGTGGAACATTGAAATCAACATCTGAAAAATAAGGAAGTGTTTCTACCAAACCTTTGAATTCAGGGTACTTTCTACAATGGTTTATCTAAGAAATTCCTCTTCCTCTTGCATAAGAAATAATAATTTGATATAAAATCCATTATAGATAATAAAACCTCTCTATTTCTGTGATATAAAAATGTACAGTCTGAACATGATTCCTTAGTTGTGCTTAACAGTTACATTTGCACCCAAATTTAATTTAGTGACAACCCAATTGCACTTGTGTGCACTTTTTGTCATTTGCCAGGTACTTGTGCAGGTCTGGAAAAGGCTGACTCGCGGATATAAGACATACGTATACGCACATAAGCCAAACGATCTTTACCGTGCTTCTACCCCTATACACATTAAATAGAACAATCTAATTTATCAAGTTAATTATTCTGTCTCTCCTTTGTTTCTCTTTTCTATATGGTTCCTCCAGCAGTTAAATAATACTTAATTAAGATAAATTGTTTGTTGAGCTATAGTTATGGTGATGTCTTTTTCTTCACTCTAGTAAAAGGTTGCTTTGGAATAACGTGCCAGGTTTTCTGGAATTGAAAGAAATTCCTGACATTACCTACTTGGATGGCAGCTGTTCCAGTGGCTTTGCTAAAACCATGCCTCCTGTGACTAATCCAATCGTTACAGGATAGGGGACTGCCTGGCTCGTTGATTACTTGGCTTCTCTGTGTGTTATTGACTGGCTGGTTTGCTGGCTGATTTGCAGACTCTAGCTAGCTGTGTGAGTGACATGCATTTACAGTCTGCTATTCAGTTGTCTGTGATTAATCTGATCTATACTGGGTGGTGGTTGAATTGTTGGCATATTATCTTTGCACTTGTTGGCAAGCTAGTTCGAGTTTTTTTTTATGACACTATGAGACAGCAGCCAACATGAAGTAAGGGCGTAGGATCTCTGACTAGTACCCCATGACAAAGACATGTACAGATTCCAGGATAAGACACTACATTTGTCATTTAGTCCCAGCCTGATTAAAATTGACTATGCAAATGTAATGGTACACGACTTGTTACTATGGCTTAAGGCTACTGAAGTGACCAGTTGTGTCATAAGTTTGCTGTTACTCTGATGTACACTATGTGTTGCATGCCTTTCATACAAATTGCTGTTTTTGTAAGACTACACAACCGAGGTTATTTGACTGACTTGCTGCTAGACTAGCATCTGGTTACTCCAGGTATATAAAGACGAAAAGACATGTGGCTCATTATGTGTGTATTGTG
Source organism: Seriola aureovittata (assembly GCF_021018895.1). Taxonomy (NCBI): domain Eukaryota; kingdom Metazoa; phylum Chordata; class Actinopteri; order Carangiformes; family Carangidae; genus Seriola; species Seriola aureovittata. Next base: position 27,589,208 of record NC_079368.1, on the reverse strand, counting down.
TACACCATGAGAATATAGTCATATTTAACAATCTTGGAAAGGCAGAGTAGCGTCACAGAGAGAGGAAAATAACTGAAAATAAAGATGAGAGGGAGGAGGTAAGAGAAAAAAGTAGAGAGCCACAGCAAACAGAGGAGATGAATCCTCCAAATGAGTACAAGGTGTCAGGAAGAAGAGGCATCACCATCCCCTTTTCATATGTCTCTAACAAACCAACGCTGCCAAGCCCCTGCCAGCTTTGTGCATTACGCCAGCTTATCATCCTCTTAAAGCTACAAAAATTCTCTATTTTGTGGCATTTTGAGAATACAACCCAACACAACCCTTTGATAGTGAAGTAAGGTGAAACCTAGCATCCGGCCTAGAAAAAAAAGAGCATACTATGTAAGTGTATATAGTACTTTGTTTCATGTGTTTGGCAGCATTGCCACAATGAAGAATTGGATTTCACATTGCAGCAGAACCAGCTCTCACCTGTCAACATACAGTCCCATTTATCACTAGAAGAGAGTGAGAAAGAGACCTTTGACAAACAAGAGAAGCAGGACCAGAAGAAAAGAAAAGGTGATGATTGCGTCATTATGAGAGAGAGAGTGGGATTGGGATTCCCTGTTTGACTGCCTGACACCCAATGTGACATTTGCATAAAGTATTTAAGTAAAAAAAAACATATTGGAGTTTGGTCCTCAACAGCCTGTTATTTTATTAATAACCTTTGTGGATTTGGCGTACAGAACAAGAAAGAAAAAAGAGATGAGAGAAAAGCTGGGGTAAGCACAAAAGCAGTTAAAAGTAACTTCAAGGGAGAGGAAAGACTATGCATGAAAAGATGAACAGAAAGTGTGTTTGACTATCTGAATGGAGTTTGAAGGAGTAAGAGTGATCAAAACTGCTGATGAGAGTTGGCAGTTTTTTGGAAAATGAGGCCACTATGATGACAGCTGTTATTATTTGCACACTGTGCCATAAAATACTGGATGGAAGAAATGTTACACTGATTATAGAGTGGGCATATTTCTGCAAGGTGAAGCCATGAAATATTTCAAAAATAAAGGCAATTGCCTCTTCATCTTTGATGCAACGGCACTGTTGTTATCGATAAACCAGGCACGAAAGAGCATTTATTAGACCAGCTAAAAATGCACTGCTTGTCCTCCCTCTGCCACAAAGACTACAAATAACACTCTGGCTTGCAACAGAGTCATTCTCACACTGGCTTGTTTGCTTGTTCACCATTTTTATCCACCATGACTCACCACGACCATCCTTCCCTACCAGATGACCATTCCCAAGGGTAAAAGAGTTCTTTGGTAAACAACATTTATTTCATGCTGAATGAGTGCAATTCAGATGGCAGAAATAGTGTATTTTCACACCAATGGCGAATGATTCATCAGTTTCACATTCAACCGAGGGCTTTTATCCTCATAACATAGCCAATAATACATTTCATCTTCTTCACAATGTTATGCTGCCCACATTAAATTCACTGTGACCTTTAGTAATCAAAAGTAAACTAAACTTAGTTTGGAACTTGTATGGGTAGTCTATTATCTGGACTTGTATTTTCAGTGTTTGTGGATAGAGAGAGGTTGTAAGTCAGTCTAAAGAGTATGCATCTTAGCAAAAAGGATAGAATGGACTAAAGGTTATCATCTTATTATTTTCTTTTGCTTGCTAGAGTAACCAGTGTTGTGTGCCTATAATTATTTGATACCAATTAGGTTCTTTTTTTAGTTTTTTTTAATTTCAAGACTACTGCCCTTCAACAAAAAAACTCTTAATTTCCCAGTCCCATCAGTTTTGTCAGTTTGTCATCCCAATTCATATATAAGCCCCATTGTGTTTAGCCTTTATGACAGCTGACTTAAAATACTATCATTAAGGAACTGGAGGAGTCGCTCATCAAGTTTTAAATTGTCTTGTATAAGCTTTTAAAACAACTGTACTCTTTCATCGAGATGTGCTATTAAAAGACTAATGGGGCAGTTGAATACGAACAAGGTAACTGTTCATATATCTGTCAAAATGACAAGTGTTATAATTTTACTAGCCAGTGCAGATACCCATTAAGCTATAAAATGGACAGGATACTTTGGCTTTTCAGAAAGATCAATGAATAATCCCCGCTTTATAAAAAAATACATTGTGGAATGAAAGGCAGTTGAACAAAGGCTTAGCTTGATGTTTGGCATCCATTGACCCACAACCAATGCAGGACTTGGCTCTTTACTAAAATTAATTTCAAAATGCTACAGTTTAGGACTTAAACAGTTGATAGCGCGTTAAATGCATGTCTAAGATTCTTTAATTATCAGAAAAGAATGTAAATGGATTTTCTGGATTTCATATATGTAAATTTCAAATTAAAGTTTTACATCATGGGACTCAAAATATTGTCATCTCTAATTTTCCAGTGAATATAAGATCCCATACATAGTATAACCTCCACAAAATGCCATACAATATTCACAGTTGTCACTTCACATATTTGTTGTGTCAAAAATAACTGAATGCATTCTTTTAGTCTTATGTCTTATGCAAACACAAGTCTTACTTACTATTAAAACTCACTTGTCAAGTCAGTCAACCTACACATTGTGATTCATAATCATTATATATTATATATCGGAAGAGGAACTGTGAGCGGATGATCAGTGTTTTAAATGCAAATGTTCCTTGACCTCCTACAACACACGCACTTCAAATCAAATGTTCAGCACACAGTCAGACACCTGCCACCCACACAGACATGGTATGAGCAAGAGTATGTGTGTTTGTATGGAGTGAAAACTGCAGCTTGCTGCCCTGCAGAGCAATATTTATAATGACTAATTTGTGCTACACCGATGTTGTTATGTTGGTGTCTATGTGGTGATATGAGAACTGTTGTAAACATTGAATTATGTGACATGTTTTGCTGCAACATTTTTGCCAACAGTGTAGCATCTGTCTGGACAACATTTCTGGTATAAGCAGGGGAGGTGTCTGATGGGAGACCCTTTACGTGTGTGTGTGTGTGTGTGTGTGTGTGTGTGTGTGTGTGTGTGTGTGTGTGTGTGTGTGTGTGTGTGTGTGTGTTTTAAAAATAGCAAGCCCCTACTAGGTAGTTGTCTCCATATTAATTAACCTTTATGGACTGCCTACCAGCTCCTCACTTCATTCTCTCTTCTGACATGGAAACACACTTGCACACACACTTGCACACACACGCACAGGCACATACACACTGCCGGTTCTTCACTCCTCCCTCTATCTGTGACATTTACCACTCTGATGGAGAGGGATACTCAAGTGGCATGGACCTTGAATGCAAATGCGTGGGTGTGTGGTCAGATTTTGCTGTACTTGCGAGGACACACTTAATTGCCCTAATATGATTAAATTATTAATAAAGCCTTACTGATGAATGTTTTTGCTGAGCTAGATGACAGGTGCATGTGCATTGTGTGTATAGTGCTAGTGAGTATGTCCGAGGGTATATCCAAGTGTGTGAGTTGCATAAATCAATGAATCGCTTCCTGTAAATCTTTATACACTAATGTGCATCATCTACAGGTACACACACAAACATGCATAGAGCAGCAGTCGTAGTAGTAGTAATTGCCCACACCTCAGACAGAACAGGACTTGTGGTTAAGGTTGCAAAGAATGAAATCGATGGAAAGATTATTTTAAGGTGGGAAGACATGGAGAGATGGTGCAAGTGTGTGTGTAAAAGGCAGAGTAATATAAAGTGAAAAGGGATTGAAAGAAAGGTGGCCGCCGAGTGGGAGTGCAGCAGTGGGTGGTGACAATAAAAAGTATGGGCAAGGGAATATAAAAATGCAAAACTAAAACACTGAAATAGAGAAGTAATACAATAGATAAGCAGCAATACCTACACTTGTTGCTCCAAATCTAAAATAACGTCTCTTCAAATGTGTGCATTTTACATAGAGGGGGTTATTTTAATCTTCGGCGTGCGCATCTCTTTGGCTTTGAATTATATATCATGACTTCTGGAACGGATAAATGTGCGTGACATATTTAGATGTGACTAACTGTTATATTTTTACTAATGTGCATCATGCAACCTTGTTCACATTAGCAATAAGCATATCAAGACGCTGTTGAACTGAACAGCTGATGCAACAGGCTCCTGAATCCAGCAGTTGGCATGGCAGAGCTTGGCATCATCATGCTCTGTTCTCCGCATTCTTCTGTTTAGCTCACAATCTCAGAAAGACAGCAGATTGTAGATGGAGGGCTCTCCTCCGTCTGCCTTGGTCTAGACAATTGTCAGCTGGCAGACTCTCAATACCCAATGCCCACAGTTCTTGTCTCTTGTTTCCAGATGCAGCATATATTTGGCATCATCCTCCACACTGCTGTCCGCTCTCCTCAGGGACGGGAAGCCATACTCACCCCCTCCCCTTTTTCCGAACATCTTTACAGACTATTAATACGCCCTTCCAGTAACCTCGCTGAGCAAATCCTTAGTTTACAAGGCAAAACAGGTGTAACAAACGCTTCCTGCCAAATGAAAGAGGCGCAGCTGTGCAGACTTTTCCTGACTCCTCTACTGCAAATTTGAATTACGTTTTGACTCAGGATGAATTCCCGTATTGTATTGCTGCAAGAAACAGGGCAGGGCAGGGGGAAAATGACAGTTGTCAGTTCTACAGCATCCACTAAGTATAAACATGTGTTTATACTGACACCAGTGTTTCTTTGAAAGAAAATGTCACTCACATTTGTGAAAGTGTAAGGTTACATCAACTAATTATGTGTATTCTGATGCCTGATCTTCTATTGGATGTCCCTGCTGTGTGCTAAGATTTCTTTTAAAAAGAACTTGATAGTGAAAGGATAGAAACATAGCTATTTGTCAAAACAAACAGAATATCTGCATTTTGTGTTTGATAGAATTTCTAAGTACGAAGGGTAGGCCCCCTATCTGTGAGCAGAGTCACTGATACAGTTCTGAATGTGATGGTGCTAATGAGGGGCTGCTTAGGTCTCACAGGGGTGATGTTTGGTAGTGGTTCCTATGGTTTTGTCATGTGTCACCACAAATGCAAGGTTCCTGCTGCACTAGTAAACACCTACTGGTTGGTTTTGGTGCCTGTAAATTGAAATGTGGTACGGTATTTTAAACCCCATATTTTCATTGTCCTGTTACACAATGTGTAACAGGACAATGAGTAACAGAGGCAGCACATGTCTGTTTGCATCCCTTCCTAGGCCAACAGCAAACTAGGCATGGCGAGATCGAAGTGCAAAGGGAACTGGAAACAGGAAAAATCTGTCCGGAAAAAAGTAATCAGCATCTTTGGTCAGAGCATGGTCCTTTTAAAGAAAACAAGTTTGCCTAGTATGTGAAAGAAACTTCACTACTATGGCTCATTCTTACAATTAGCAGATAATGGCCTATCTTAAAATCCCATACGTTTTTAAACAGCAAACCACAGTATCACACACACATACCATTTGCAGGTTGTAGGACTAGCTTTTCCAGAGACTGCTAAGAAACTATGGATTATGCCTGACCCCAACCCAACCTCTCTCACGTTCGGTGTTGGCTCACTTTCTTTTTCTCTTTAGCCCTAGACCATGGAAATGTTGGCACCATTTTTCACTTTCATTATCACTGTCTCATCTTTTCTTCTTTTCAGCCCTAGGGAATACAAGAGAGAAGGAGGGGTAATGGGTGGGTGCAAGTGAAGGAGAACGAGCAAGATAGAGGGAGAAGCCAAGCCCAAAAAATCGTGCCCTGGCATTAATTGGCGAACAATCACTCTGTTTCTACCAGCCAGTCATAATCTGGCCCCTTCGGCTAGCCTGCACTTGATTGGCTAGATGCGCTCACACGATGCCCTAGGTGCCTCATGATTTGATGATCCCCTTTTAATTTCTTTCTATCTATCCTGCATCATTTTACTCCTATACGCTCTCTTTCTCTTTAAGCAATTTAATGGTTTCTCTGCTCCCTGTCTCTCCTTTCTTCTCTCTCTTTCTGTGAATTAGGCAGCCAATAAGGCATGACATGAGGCCAGAGGGAGTTGTGGGTATCGGAGTTTATTGGGGGTCACAGTCTGTGAGAGAGAGAGAGAGAGAGAGAGAGAGCAAATTATGTCTGCCAGACATTTTTTTTTTTACCAGTGCATTATTGCACAGGGAATATCTGTGGGCTGTTTGATTGGCAAGTTTGTGTGGATGTAAATAAAACAGAGACAGGAAAAGAGAGAATATGATGGAGAGAGGACATACGTATTGTCATCATCATCAAATAATTTCTGCTCTTCAGTAACACATTATGTCTCTCTGTAACCCTAACCTACCATTTACCACAGATGATTTTAATTTTGCTGACACATGAGTATATAATTGCTATAATTAATGACAATGAAAGTAATCCATTCTACACTGAAGCAAGAAAAATGGCTGTTTAGGATATTAACTTTTAAAAATTGGGGATGATTGCAGCTTAGTTCAATAGAAAAAAAAAATTGAAATCCATTTATTTGAAATTAAATTAAGCTGTTTGAAATGTTGAGAGGTTTTGATGATGAAACAGGCCTCAAGGACGAAATTATATTAATGTAACAGCACACAACACAAATGTTAATGTGGTGGAGACAGACAGGCTGTACAAAGTCAGTCAAGAAGACCGATTGATAGAGACAAAAAAAGAGGAGAGGATTGCTAAGATCCTCCTGAGTGTCCTCAGTGACTTTCTCTTTTGCTTCCCATGTTTGCTCACCCATCAGCGGTGGTCTGCACCCACACACATTCACACTGCAGATTGTCCAAGTCCATCTACATCCTGTTCCACAATTATTTCTGACAGTGCTCTCACCCTTCCTCCCCCCCTACTTCAATCTTCTCCTGTCTTCCTCCCCTTCACTCGTCTTTGCTCCTCTCATCTCCTGCTCAGACCTTTCATCACTGTGTTTGACAAACATTTAACCCTAACATCCCCTAATTACTCTGCCGTCTACACCGGACATATTTTCCCTCAAATTAATGTTCACTGACCTTCTTCTTTTTTTTTCCCTTTACATCTGAGTTTTCACTCCACGTTTACTTTATATTGCTCAAATGATTGAAATCATACTAATCTGATCCTAAATTGAAGTGACTTATATAAATTCCCACAGATATATACCTGTATAGTCCCTGCGTGTGCATTACATTACTGTTGGGGCTCTATTTTCATGCCAGCACAGTGTTGCACTGGCAGACTGGTATTTTCCTCTGCCGCAGTGAGCTTGTTTCCTTGACTGGGCCTGTCTGGTGTCTTGGTGACTCTCTGTGTGTGGCACAGTAAAGGGTGTGGCGATGGCAGTCCACTGCTCTCCTGCTCAGAGCAGGTCACCAGATCAAACAGACAAACAAGTTGTATTTTGATCAAACATTAATGCCAGCAAGACATAATAAAGAATGAAATAGTGATTCTTACCAGCTCTGTAATCAGGGCAACTGTGACTACGTGCATCATCTTCTTTTTAAGAAAGTACCACCAGATAGATGTGTGGCTGTTATGAGCAACACAGAGATAGTAGATTGTTGGGGTTACATTTTTTTAGTGCCAGTGGCTAGTTTTATTTTTATTTTAGTTGGAAATCATTACCAGGATGCTACAATATTAATATTAAAGACAAGGCAGCTGTTTCGTTCCTAGATTGTCAGCAATCATTTTTGCATGTAATACAGTCAAAGGATTTAAATATTTCAGACAAAGAAATTCAATGTGAAAAACTAGACTGGATTTTAAATTCTGCTTTCATTTCATAGAATTGGCAGTGTGGTGGTATTTAATGGAAGATGGTTCTTGTGTGGATCATTGTGATGATAAAATAAAATCATTCACTATTATGCACAATAAAACTTGACCATAAGATCTTCAACTTGTTCAGAAAAGTGAATTCAACTTCATCTGATCTTGGCATTATATTTGAGCGGCTGTATCCATATTTGAAATTCAGACAGCAATAAGTTTCTTCTGAGGAAAACTCTCTACAAGATGACCATGCACTGTCAGTGTGTCATGACAGGGAGAGCCCTGTGTTTAAAGGGGATGACAGTGGTGAATGTGATTGGCCATGATTGTCACAACCTCTCACACACCCAACTGTAATGTATGATAATATATTTTGAGCCTGGCTGAGTAAAGTTTCTTGTTGTTCCTGTAACAAAACAAACAAAAGAAAAAGCACTAAAACGTGATGCAGCCATCTTTAGCTTCCCTCCCATTCCCCATTCTCTTTTATATGTTGTATATCTCAAGGTTATCAGTTCATATGTGCCATCTATGATTGTAAATATACAACCTTTAATGTAATTAATACATTTTCTTTTTTTTATTTATTTATTTATTTCAAACTATTTCTCTCTTGAAAAGTAGGCTGCAGCAGTAGAGCTGTAAAACTGAGACAGCAGAGCGGCTCTCTCTCACCAGGGAGCCGTAATACAGACCAACAGGCGGAATAAAAAACAATCAGACTTTATTTCAGTTCCTGGGTCCTGAGCTGGCTTGATTTGCCGAAGTAATTGCTCTCGAAGGTCCTGGAAAGAGGAATAAATCTCTCTCTCTTTCAGCCACACACAGCACACACTGATATCCAGCAGACAAAATACCCATACCCACAGACTCAAACAAATGTGCTCTTATGCACACATATGCATGTGTGGACACACAGACTCGCATGAAGAATAATACTCTCAACTCAATCAGCTAAAAGGAAATGCACTTATTTGTTATGTGAGAGAGGTAATTCAGGTTTTCTTATGTTTGGCTATACCTCCTGTCAAATTCAGCTGGTAGTAGTTTCACTCTGTTTCCTTGGTTCTTCTAAATAGCTGGACAGTGTAGTAAGAAGGAAGAAGAGCAGGAACAGGCAGAAAAGGGAAAAACTCTTTTTAAATACAAGGGTATGTGAAGTTATCATTGGAAAAATATTTAGAATAGAACATTTAGAATTTAGAAAGAGTTGTTAGGTGGGAGCTAGATAGACACACAGAGGGATAAACAGCTGACAGGTACGCAGACATGATGGCAAATACGAATGAGCTCACATAACATTGAATGTGTTGCCAGACTCATTTGCACTGTAATATAGTGAAGGCATTGGAATGCACACAGAACAAGGAGGACGGGCAAGTCAAAGATGGGGAACAGATTGAATGGATAAAACATTTTAGCTAATAATTTGGGGTTTTGTGAGTATTGCTGAATGAAATACCAATCCGAATGGATCTTCCATCAGTAAAATGTGTGATTATGGACCAGTAAATGCCAATGTTATTGATGGGAATGTTTATAGTAAGTAGCATCTGCATTTGAGTTTCATCACTGACACTATCTTGGTCCTACACATACTATATGTTTATTATGATTTTTTAAAAGAAAGAAAATAATGCCTAATAAGGGTAGATCATATTACCCTATCCTATATCCTATAAACTATATTACCTATAGTTTTTACAATCTTCTGTACATTTCTACAGAATGTCCTGATTTGTAATGTAATGTAAGACAAAGAAGTGGAGTAATGAAATGGTGGTAATCATAGAAATATATGTTTATAAAATTACTATATATAAAACTAATTATAAAGTATATAGAGAGAAACAGTCATGGAGTAGCTGCAAATAACAGCGGGTGATATGACCATAATTGTTCATTTAAAACTGATTAAGAGAAATCAATACACAACCTGCAGCTCTAAACAATCAATGCGAGGCTCAGAGTGGAGAATGGGGCAGATTGTTTGTTTATGTGTGGATGAGAGGCAGAGTGTCAGTGTGTGTGTGCCTGCCTTTTTTTACATCGATTGGCTTGCTGATGTGTGTGCATGTTAAACTGCGGTTGCTGTTGTGTCCCTCAAGGCAAGAGACCTGAGTGTTTATCACACTGTGTTTCAGTACAGTGTTATTGTACTGTACTTCGCCTTACCTGTTCTTCTTCTTCTTCTTCTTCTTCTCCCTGTCTGTCTCGCTGCATTGCTAACCTTGATTCCTGTCTTTGGTCTCATTCTTCTCTGTGATGTCCTGTTTCTTCTTTGAGACATCAAATACACGACTCTTTTTCATCTGTTACAATTTTTATTCCATCCGTTTCTTCTTCTCTCTGGCTCTCTGTCCCCTTCATGGTCTTACAGTCATACTTCATACAAACACCTTCTCTCATTCCCAGACTTGTCTGACTTGTTTAGTAATTGTATTTCTTTCCCCACCCACATTGTTTGATGTTATACTGGGTCTTGTGTTGGTTGTATATGGCCCCTTCAGGAACCCACAAGCCAAAACACCATGTTTACAATTAGCACAACTCACAAAGTGCATTTAGATTTACACATGCACACATACATAAACACACACACACACACATACACGCATGCAGAGAAAGAGAGAGAGCGAGAAACATTGTTGTACATAAAAGGAGTACCGGTTCTTTTATTCACATCCCACAGAATTCACCCCAGCACACAACCATTAACAGCCTGGAGAGTTATTAATGAATCCCTATAGTACACATCCATATGCACTCATACACACACACACACACACACACACACACACACACACACACACACACACACACACAATAAACAGTTTTTCTTTTTTATTTATGTTCCTTGCTGTACAAGAGGTATTGACTGTGGAGTCTATCTGCTCTCGCTCACAGTTAATTGCATGAAGCTCATGTTCGAAGCTGTTATTCAGTTCTGCCCTCACTGGGATTATTTACTCACACACACAGACGCATACACACACACACACACAAGCACACACACACACTTACACTTGTGTGTTGTGCTGACACACCCACAGATGAAGAAATTAGACTTTTCATAGATTATGAAAAACCTATGAGCTGTATGGGCAAGGTATGTAGTAAATATTAAACACCTGCTGCTGGAGCATTCATTATTTTTGTGTTCCTGTAGACCTTCTTTTAATGTTTCGTATTGTACAGTGACCATTAATCATTCAGACCCTGTCACCACACGCGCTCTTTCTCTCTCTCTCTCTCTCTCTCTCTCACACACACACACACACAAACACACACACACACACACACACACACACCTACATAAGCACACCCTAAATCTGATTTATTATATCAGGTTATTGCATTATACAGATAGGAATTAGCTTTTATAATAGTGGGGAAAACACTGGCACACCTTGGCCATTGTCTCCATTGTTTCACCTAGACCCATAATCACAAACTAATTACCATTTATTTACCTTTGTTTGTATGTGTTTGTGTGTGTGTGTGTGTGTTTGTGTGGCTCCTTGAGTGTCTGTGTGTGTGGCCTCATGTATATTTAAATGAGTTGGAGGGCTTCTGGGTGAGCCACTGCGATGGAGAGGTTGCAGGTGCTGCTGTGTGCTGCTGATTGTTCTTACTTCCATGTAACAGGATTGAATAAATTTGTATTCATATACTGGTGCATATGTATCTTTCTCCATCTGTACTGTTATTATGTTGATGATTGAATGTGAAATAGGTAGATACTTGTAGTCATGCAGGTAGATCCAGTAAAAAGGATGAAGGCAGGCTTGGAGAGATAGCCAGTCAAAGAAAGAGACAGACAGGCAGATCAAACATGCTGACTGACAGAGGCAGACTCATGTTGATCATAACCAATCTCTCCCTGCCCACCCCGACCCCCAAACATATGATATGATCCAGGCAGATGTAGCAGGCCATCATCGGTTAAGGTTGTTGAATGGTCATAAATAAAAGAGACAACGTTGACGTTGAATCAGTTTCACTCTGACAACGAACAGTGGTCTCCTGTGCGGAAACCCTGCATTTCATTGACCCAATATTCTGACTCTATATATAATGTTATCTGACTTCCTCCTTTCCTCCCATCTTAATTACTAAGGCCGCAAGAGGTCGCCTGACAGTAAATCGTAACTGCGGGTCATAATAAGCTGCTTGCACACACAACCTATGGAGTCTTTTTTTTTCAGAATTTGACAAGGGAGGTGTTTAGTTTGTCCATGATGAAGCCTTGAGGTAATAGTTACATTTTACAAACAATAACTAATTGCCAAATCTATTTTGAAACACAACTACACGACTTTTACATTTAGTTTCACCGGCAGTCTTCCTCATTTGCTTTAGGGTATAGAAGGATATTGCTTTGTGGTAGAGAAAAGCAAATAAATTCCACTGGCACCATTTTGTTCAATGACAGATGGTGAATTGAATGAAATGTTGATGATGAATATTCACTTCAAACATGTTTATTCTCTTCAGTAAATTGAGGGCAAAAGGACTGAAGTGGCAAGATTGCTTGTGGGACAGGTAGGCTTAATGAGAAATTTGTAATCTTGAGATTTGTTACAGCATACAGACGCATCACAGTTATTTAAGTTATGAGGAGAAGGACACTGTCTTAGTAATTAAAATGACTTCAGCTGATATCTTTTTTCTCAGAGCGTGAACTGCCAAAGCTACAACAGCCTATTTTCCTGAACGTGCACATGCTGCCCATTTAAAGTGTTCATTAAATCGGCAGCATGGGCTAAATTGATATCAGCGTGATATCAGTGTAAATAATTGATTACTTGTAGCATTAATTACTCAGAACAAATAAGATCACTGGAGAAATTCAAATGTGGACATGTTTCAGTAACTCTAAATGCAGACTGAAGGAGAGCAAGTCAGAAGAAGTGTGATTTTATTTGGATATGCTATATCAGTAGGAATATTTACTTTGAAAATGAATAGTTAATTATAATATTTTGTGAAAATCCTTAACTTTTAATATTACTTTCATTAGGGCTCCTGGTCCCCACTGGCATTCCCATAATTCCAATAGTGTTCTTTTTTTTTATGCATGACTTAGCATGAATGTGGCATTTAATCACATGTCCTCTTGGGCTATAGCAATCAGTTTTATGTGTGCTTAAATGGGTGTATTTGACTCTGTGTATATGTGTGTTAGCATGAATGCTCACGTGTGTGTATATAATACACCACTTTTTTTTTTTTTTTTTTTTGCCATAACACAGTGGGATACCTGTAAAAGTAAATGTCAGTGTGCAATTAAAATAGCAGAGTTATGCGGGATGGGGGTCCTACTGCTACACCCATATTACACAGAGGATTGAAGCTATGATCAGACTTGGCAGCATGAGATGTTACTTAAATGTCAGCTCCAAAGCAGGTGCTCAAACATGAGGTAGACTTTGCAGAAGGGAGGAGAAAAGAGGGGCAGATAAAGAGAGAGGAAGTTGAGAGACAGTGTGAAGTTTTTCATTTATACAAAATGTATGAGATAGAAACAGGAGGTGTCTGTGCCTGAGCAAAGCTGTACAGGTGTGGAATGGTAATTTGAGACACATTACAGCAAAAAATACTCCTGTTTATACTTAACCATATGCATAACACCAAAATTTAGAGTTTGAATGAAGACGGAACCAAGTAAAAATAACTACTTATCAGTGCCAAACCACAGTCGAAGATATGTGACTTATACCACTGATGTTATTACAGTCTCCACATTATGACACTGGCATGGGTGGTAAGAAATAGCTAGGTAAAAAAAATGTTTTATATCACACGAGTGTGACACGACTGCACTTGAAGCATTTATATTTGACCTCATCACCCCCCCACAAGAAAGCCTTAAACTCAGCACAGCAGAGGGTGAGATGTGATGATAATAACTTCCCCTCACCGGATGCTGATAGAGGGTGTATGATGCTTATAAACTGAGAGGAACATTTTGTTTTTTGGCTAAAGAGCATGCCACAGGTGTGTGTATCTTTGCAGACTAACAGCTGTAGCATTAGCACTGAACCACTAAACTACTGAACTACTTCATCTACTGAAGCGAAGCTGCTCATGCTAACTAGATGTGGGGGGGTACATCTGAAGGCTACATCTAGTTGGCAACTAGGCAGTGTAGTTACTATAATGTAGTCTGACAGCGTCATAATGTGTTTCTAATGGTTTCTGTTTGCGTGTTTGTTTGTTTTTTACACAATTCTTTTAACTGTTTCTCCGCGTGTTTCTATACATCAACATTTCTGTAAACAGTTCCATCATCCATTATGATCCCTAGCTTTATCTCTTTTTTTTGTCCTGCTTCTCTGTCACATGCTCTGTGCCCCATCTGTCTCTCATAAAAGGTCTGACTTGTACTTAATTGGTTTTTAACTGACATGATCCGATATCCTCCGCTATCACAGTATCACAACACTTTAATCACCGCTTATCAGTCAGCGGGCCACATGATTCTATAAAGCATCAGGACTTTAAATAGGAGGCGATGGAAAGGAAGGGAGGCAGACAGAGAGCAGAAATATGTATAAAGCTTGGATGGATTATAGAAATCAGCAAAGAGATAGACAGCCAGCAATTGAAAAGCAGGGGAAAAGAAAACCAGATAAAGAATACATATGTGCAGACAACAGTGAAAATGGAGCAAGAGGACATCAGAGAAGTAGTGTGAGTGTAAGAAAGTGATAGAGACGGTGATAGAGACGGTGAGATAAAGAAAAGGTGTGGGCAAAAGAGTAATTTGAGCCTTTGTGAGGAGGCACACGTAAATCCATTCACCTGACAACAGACACTTTAAGCTTGCGGGTCCTTTGAAAGGCCAACATATTTTGTTTCCTACAGCTATCTCTCCATCGCCTCCCTGCAGGAATCAGCCCTGCACTGAGCACTGAAAAGTACTGACGTCAAATGGAGCCACATTTATTGTTTAAGAATGAAACGGAGAAAGATGAAAAGAAAGGCAGAGGAACAGTTAGCTTATGGTCACCGTTTCTCTCGCCGCTGTCCCTCAAGCGGCCATTTTCACTAAACATCGCAGTGGATTCCATAAAAAGATAAACATCTTGCATTAAGTACTCTCACAACACTCCGCAACTAATGTACCTTAGCACTCATTTGCCATAAGAGAGACACTTAAGTGGTTTACACAGTGGTTAGAGGTAATAGTTAGATAGAATGGCAATGACAGCATTGAGGGTTCAAGTCCAACTTACGACCAATATTGTCAGTCTTTCCTTTCTATTTAGTTTTTCGTATTTATGTCCTTCTACCAAAGAAAGTAAAGCAAGGCAAAAGGATTATCCAACTGATAGCTGTATAATTTGCTAAATAATTTACATACATACATATGGATACATACAGTACACACAAGCATTTGCATGTATTTATAAAAGTCAGTCATATTATTTTTACATGAGGGTGTACAGACTAAAATAGAATAGAACAGATAATAGTTTCGCGCTCTGTGCAGTGCCTTCACAGACATTATACTGTATATTATGGGTTCTATTTTTCCATATCTTTACCCCTGAATATGGCAATCTTCAGATGTAAGTCAAATTGTGTGGTGTAACAAGGCAAGCGGAATACATTATGCTGGCAGTGCTGGAAAATCAATTACTCTCTACAAATAGAAAATGGTGTACATTTATCAGAATGGCCGAAATGCTTTCACTTCGAGATTAAGAGTCTCAATATCAGCTATATTCAAATATCAAACATGCGGTTTCTGTATTTCTTGGTCGATAATCATGACATTCAGCAACCATGTTTCCGAAATCAGTAATGTATGGGTTTAAAGTATGAAAGTGAACACAGCTCACATTACCATTTTCCCCTCTGAGGTGCAGCGTGAGTATCTCTGCCAACTCACATGCACCAACAGCCCTAAATGATAGGTTCCAAATAGAAACAAGGTGGAAACATGAGAAAGTGTACCCAACACACACACACACACACACACTGATTACACTATCAACAGAAACATACAACTGGCCAAGGCAATATTAATGTGAATATACATGTGTTGTATTGCATTGATTACTAGTATATTTTGAAGAGAGCATTTCTGATATTGTCCTTTCTTTTCTTTCGCCTCTTTGTTCCATAGTTCTAAGAACTTAGTGTTTGATTAGTGTGGATTCTACAGTTACAATGAGAATACAACAAATCTTGTAATAAGATATATTGATGCTGCACAATAGCTTGGCAGACCCCATTGCCAGAAGATATTCCTGGAAAAATCATGTTATACTCTCTTTGCTCTGGTCAGTAATAAAATTGTGTGGTAATTACTTGGTGTGGAAGGTACAAGGCCTTGGAATTTCCTCCCAGGACAGAAATGAGAATAGTGCAGCAAGTATGAAAAAGTACACCAATGGCTTCATCTGCACAGGGCATTTGCCATTTTTGTCACACTGAACATCTATAGCACAATAATAGTGCAGGATTATACAGGCCTATTGCAAAGATATGGTACCCCTATGGCAGGGATCCTATTACGTTCTGTCACAGTATGTGCTGTATGTGAGCTGTGTGCATATTCAAGTTCCACTTGTCTGTCTGAGAGTGAAAGGGTCTGAATGAGAAGGTTATTTTTAAGCTTTTATCTTCCTGACAAAAGACATCACACCCCTTGCTGTGGTGACATATGTAGATTCAAAGTACCACAAGTAGGTGGAAAAATGTCCGCACATTTTTTCACTGTATCTGTCTTTCTCTGTACTGACAGTAAGCTGTGCTGATGTTCATCAAAGCTTTTGTTCTAGATCAAACAATGCTCAAGCACTTATACTGTATAATACAGCCGCGCAAATAAAGACATGTACACACACACACACACAAACTGGGCTGATCATCACTATACATTTACTATATTAGCAAGATATAACACAAATTATAGCTGTCTGTGACACCAGTCTGAGTGCTAGTTGTTGTTCCTGTAGCTAGCAAAGAAAAGACCTCATGCACACTGTCAATACCTAATGTGTTTCAGTCAGACTAACATTATCATCTATGAACATTTATTTATTTTACAGTGTATCACTAATTATTTGCTTCCTTGTTGGATGCAACTTTCATTTGAATGATTCACTTGTCCCTTTTTCCTTTATTCTGAAGCTTACTATTCGTTCTCATTAGTAGATAAGGTTTTTAAACACTGAAAGTGTTTAATATTTTAAAATCCTGGGAAAAACTTTTAAAGATAATCAAAGCAGCAACTGTTCTAATGACTTTGAAAGAATATTAACATAGTCCATGGTTGTTTTGGTTTTTTTTTGTTGTTGTTTTTTACAAAAAAGCAGACACTGTGTGTTGAAACGAGTCAGCTCTGTGAAAATAATGAGATTCAGAGACAAGGAACACCTCACATTTTTTACGAGATGTGCTCACTGATAATACTACTGAAGTACTTTGCAGTTTAGATCAAGAGCACCTTGTTTCAAACCACTTTCAGTTTTGGGCCTTGAATCACACAACATGTGCAATCAGAAAAAGAATCTGTAACCATTGGCAACTGGGTCACCGGGGATGTGGTTGCTAATGAAGAGCCATCCAGTAGCTGTTAGCTCTGATCACAGAGGCGGGTTTTGAGCCTTGACAGGGCCAATGAGGGCGCCCGTCTGACCATGACCTCATGAATATGAATGAGCCATGCAATGGTAGGACCTCTTTGATAGGCTATATGCTAATTTTTCTGACTGGGTTGTCTGAAGTGATTTCCACTGCACAGTGTTAGGATCTCCGAAAGAAAGAGAGAGAGAGAGAGAGAGAGAGAGAGAGAGAGAGGATGCACAGAACACCAGTGGAATATTGATGTGTCCTCACGTTGGCAGAGAATGTCCTTGTTCATGAGGTTGTTAATGAACATAAACTGATGTAAGAACTAATGAATATAGTAATATGGACACAGATAATTACATGAGAATAAAGAATCCTATGCCAACTATGCCGTATCCAGTGACCCATTAATCTTTTTAAGTAATGGGGTTCACCTCCATGCCCACCAGCAGTCTTGCAAAGAGATACACCCTTCAAAGTGTAATGAACACTTGATTAGTTTTCTGTAGTACCCTGCAGGTACACAGCTGGCCACTGGTATTTGGTATTTAGTTGAGTGTAAGCTGTGGACACGGCTGATTGAAACTCAGTGGCGGGATAACATCTAATGTCAACAGTAATTTGACGTAGAATGCTGACGACAGCTGAAATTGATATTTTGTTTGTTTTAAGTTGTGTTTTTAAGTAACCGAAATCCAACATCTTCCAAATGTTTCATGCCAGTGCCATCTTAATAAATAAAATACAGACATTCTGGCCCTTAACAAAAGCCATCATTTGCAAAACACCACAATGTCAATCAGCCAATGTTGGGTTTTCACGTTTTCATTTTTAACCAAAATTTCCAACAGTCCAACATCTTTCTGATGTTACATTGATGTCTGGTGTCTGCTGGGTAAACATGCCTGTTCAGTCTCTTGACTGAATGAAATCTAAACTCTCTCAATGTACAAAAATACAATGGACAAATATCTGTATTAAGGGAAACACTTTTTACTAAAAATAAGAGCAGAAGCAAATATACGAGTTAGATGTACTACTTAGATCTTTGTCTGCCTGCTTCATATATTAACTCCCTCCTTTCACTGCTTTTGTGCTCTCAAAAGGTTTCCCTGCTTCTATCTGTCAACTTTTATAAAAATGTTCAAGCATGACACCACTGTTGCTTAAAGATTTTATCCCACTTGTAAAAAAGGAGACAGCAGGTTGCTCTGTCAGTAGCTGACACTTGTTTTGCTGCATTGTGCCCATGTGCCCAATTTACAAGGCCAAATATTGCTTTTTATGACAGCAGTGTTTCGTTATTGTTTATTTTCCAGGTTTGATTGTCTGAAAACATAACAGGCACACGCAGTGTTGTTGGCTAGTCTAGTCAAATGTAAGATTTTCACACCTGTGTGTTTGTTTGTGTAAACGAGAGTGTGTGATGGATCAGGACACACTGTATCCTCTACTCTCCTTATCTTGCAACCTGGATGTTATCATCCCAGACTGTCCTGCCGCCTCCGTCAGATAAACGTCGACTCTGAACAGAGATGAGCTGAGGGGTCGTTGTGGAAAAATCATGTGCAAAAGATTTGATTTTTGATTTGCTCTTCTAAAGAAAGATATACAAATGCTCAAAACACAGGAACGAACTCCCTTTACTCCTACAGCATTCTCAACCAAGGGGGTCGCTCTTTCATATGTAAAGGACGTGGGTGCACAGGAGCAGGAATTAACAAGATGAACACTTTTGACTTAAACTGGTCTACTAAAACCCATCTAGAGACACACCATCATTTATACTAAGCAGTGGTTAAACTATGATAATTTGTAGAACAGTACATTGAATAGAAACAATCATATTTATATTTTATGTTGTATGTAATCATATAGTCTAATTGTTATTTGCACAGTTAAATTGCCGGGGTTTAATCTATGCCAGGAGAGGAACTTAAACTCCTGCAATCTAATCTTTTAAATAGTAATGTAAGGCTAGTCAGCAACGGTCCAGTGCTGTCTGCCTCCGTCTTTAAACAATGATGAACAGTAAGTGGGTGGGTGGAGCCACAATGAATTCGGGAGGGAGATAGACACAAGGGAGTTGACTGCCACACAGAACCACAGCGGGCTGCACAGCCTGCTCGACTGGACTGATCACCACTACACAGTGCTTACTCTCTCCTATATTCTTGCTCTTTTTCTTTAACACTGATCCACCACCAATTTGTGCAGCGGCCCAGCGATGTCCACTCTGCCTCTGATTATGGCCACTGTTGAAGAAAAGTGTGACACCTACAGTACATAAAGACAACAAAGAGAAAAAGACACAGATTATTCATTTAAAGGTCACGTCTAAATTCAAACGAGTGTAGGATGAAATGTCCCCCAACCCCCACTCCTCCTCCTCTACCAACCTAAGGGGACGACAAAGACTGTGAGTGATCCGTCAACATCAGTGTCCACTTTGCAGTCTTTGCCCTTCCTTCCACATTACCCACCCATCAATACTGTGTTTCATGTAGAAACACATCAAGCCATGAAAGGGAATGACAATCTCAAAGGCATTTCATGGGATCTTTAACTACAAAGTGAATGCTACTTACATGGCGATCTTTGTAATAGCTCGCAGCGCAGGACTCTGTCTGTGCCTGGAAATGTGTATCATTGTCAAGCTGCAAAGGTTTTTTTTTGGGGAGGCGGGTTTTCTAACTTGTGTCCATTTGCTATTTTGGTGACATGCTGTGAACTTGATTACCTGGAGAGGAGCAGTACAGGAGTGGGTGTGTCAGCAGTGGTCAAGCGGTGCAGTGCAACTTTGTGAGGGACTGATACCAGCTGTTACTGCACCTACCGTTACCCTCTATAGTTTCACCCTGCGTCTTGTCCCTGACATTTTGACATACATGCATTCTGAGTCTGAATGTGCCGGATTGTCTGCCTGTGACGTATGCCAGAGATTCACAAAAATAGAACATTGAGATGTAAACTTTGTTGTTTTATTTAGATAAAAGAAACAGTTCTGCCTCTGTCTCTGAAGTCTAGCGGTGTAGTGACTCATAAGGTATATGGAAGCTAAGATACTGTATGCTGGATATTACCATATATTTCATATCAATGCACATATCCTGTTTGTGATGACACAAGTGATCATTTCAATCTTCAGACACAAAGCTTTTCATCTTGTTCACACTGTAAGACGTAAGGCTACATCACCTTAATTTAAATTTTCAGACTGTGGCAGGAACTTAATGTGCCTCAGGCCCACCTACCCCTTTATGTAGGAGTACTTGATTTTTTTGTAATCTCTTCTTAAGTGCAGCTAATTGCTACTTTGAGCTATAGAGGGGACGCAAACTGAATATTTTTAACAGCATTAATAGCACAGAAGCATTGAACATGAGGTACATAATGGAAAATACAATTGAGCTGTGACAGAGATCTCCCTCCCTCTTTATCACACTCTCTCTCTTTCATTTTTTTTCTCTAAATTTTTTTTCTGAAGCTCTAACCCTTTTTAGTGTTTCCGTATTGTTATGCAAAAAATGTGCAGGCGCATGTTTTACAGCTGTATGTGTGTGTCTTTGTATACATTGAGTTCACATAAGGAACTTGTGTCAACTTTAGAAAGGGGTTGAGGTTACACTGATTTGTAATCTTTAAAGTATGCATCTATATCCGTGTGTGTGTGTGTGTGTGTGTGTGTGTGTGTGTGTGTGTGTGTGTACTTCTAAATGTTTGTAAGGGAGGACAGACCACTGCACTGCAGACGTTTTAGCAGCTAAAAGCACCCCCTTGTGAGCCACATGCTGCCATCATTACTTAGAGCATGGCCTGGTTCAGCCACCAGCACTAAACATGGGGTGGTAGACACTGTGCCTTATGGGGTCTTTTAACTTCACAATTGGTTGTCCCAGTTCTGTCAACCCACCATGGAACAGAGTGTGCACAAATACACACGTGACTGTGTGTGTGTGTGTGTGTGTGTGTGTGTGTGTGTGTGTATATGTATGTAGTGCTGTTCATCTCTTTGAATGTGCATCTTTGTGTATGCGAATGTTTGTTTTTTGTGCCTTACTTTAATGGTGATTTCTCAAAGATACTAAGCTGAGCCCAGGCTCTTTTCTTTTTGTTAGTGGCTAAACCGATAAGCTCTCAGTTACTACTTCGAAATAGGCCTGGATTGACAAACAAAATACTTATATTTGAGTAAGCAGTGTGTGATTATGTCTGTTATATTCAAATAAGGTTCCAGTTCACATCAGGTTGTTTTTTGTTTGTTTGTTTCTCTTTAAAAGTTTATGTAAGTCATATGAACTCATAGTCTAAGGCCAGCATTCATAGTGTTTAAGCCATTAAAAAGAGATACGATAAAGAGATTTCATTAATTACTGATTATGGGTTGATTATGATTATTATTATGATTATGATGATTAAGTTTGAAGTGGGTCCCTGGTGTTAAATGGGGATATTTTGACTAAAAACAAATATGTTTTTTGTGAACTTTCTACTGATATGTTTAGTATCAATGTTTTTGTGACTTGCCAATTAACAACATATCCTCATGATATTTGTGGAAAACATAACTAGGTTGCAATTACATTTCCTACTAAATCACATCTGCTATTTCAGATCAGTTGTATTGAGACGTAATGTAGGAGTCATAGGAGACAGGGCTGCGTATTTTAAAGCACATAAGAACAGTAATTAAACACTGTTTTAACACTGCTGCTCAGGTGCACAGCATGTATCAAAGGCTGGAAATGTGTTCCTGTTGAGAAACAACCCAGTCTGACCTAACTGCTTATCCCCTCCACTTTGGCAGTCTGTTAAGGCTCAAAACATGCATGCACAGAATGCGCAGAGCCCACACACACACACGCACACACACAGTAACACCCAGTAATTGAGTTGCTAGAGTAGCAACGTAACACTATTCACTCAATGCTTTTTTAAATTGTAAATAGGAGAAATCACAGGGGGGCATTTTCATATTCTCTTGTAGCATTTTTCTTTTGATTTAATGAGCCCTTAACACCAGCTGACAGTGGGGGTTGAGATTAATGGGCACAAAGCCAGTTGGCTTGATGGGTTCATTTGACTTAGCATTGTCTTGCACATAGTGATTGGGATGTTTAGCACATCTGGAAAGTGGCTGACACTGGTGACGCATTCACACTCGCTCCCTTCATCCATCCTCTGTTTGCCTTGGTAGAACCCATTTGCAAGGCGTTTTAAGAACACAAGGATGGAAAAATATATATTCAGAGGCACAGATTTCTCCTGCCCTCTTTTGATGCTTTAATCCGCATTAATCACTGGCCTGCAAACCCATTTGTCGTATTTTCACATTTCAAGTTGCGGCTTATTATTGAATGAATGAATGAAGATAGTAGGGTTATGACCCATGGTTACATTTGGACAGGAGCTTGTTTATTTCACATTCCAGCAACATATCTTTAATAGAGACAAGCTTAGTCCTTTTTTGTACTCTAACATTTGAAAAATGCTCTTCTCATGTGTATTTTCTCTCTACTATATATGTGGATTTAGATGTTACTATAAAGTCTCTTAGCAACAACTTGTTGAGCACTGCTTAATCATGAAGGTCATTGTCACCTTACACTCATCTATGACATCTGTGTTTTGACAAGAATGCCCTTTACACTTCACACACTCTCATCTATCACTTGCTTCATTTCTTAGGTGGTCTTCATAAACTTCCCATTATCTTATTAAAAACCTTACAAATGTTCGGCAAAAGCAACTTTGCTCAACAATGAATGTTTAAGTCTCAGTCTCTATGCCAGCGCCTCTTCCTATATGATGCAGTTGGCTCGCCACTCAGAATGGATGCGATGATAAAGCAAGTTGTCATTGCATGATTTGGCTGGTGAAAAGCTTATTTGGGCAAGAGCTATACTTCTGCAGCCAAACAACCATTGAATGTTGGAAGGGTCTATCATTCAGCCGTCTGTGCTATTAAACCCCACTCAAAAGAGATTAACACACAGAATCAGAGCTAGTGTCAGCTGCCAAGTGCACCGTGTCAAAATATGCACACACATGTGCATCCAAATGCGGCCACACGCACACTTGCATGTAAAAAATTCCACACACATCTTCGTTTTACAATGCACACACGTATGCTTCTATTTTATTTCTATTTCATTGTATGCAGATCTTACAATGACAATAAAGGCTTTCTAAATTTCAAGTTAACACCCTTTCAACAACTGCTGTGTTGTTCCATTATTGGCAACCAACCAGTGTGAGCCTTTGTAAAAATGCCTTTATTCTAAGGGCTTTTAACAGATGAGATAAAAATGCTCACTGACACAAAACAAAAAATAGGCCTTGTTTCTGAAACACTTTACCTGACATACAGCTGCCAGTTTTAGAAAGTAAATTCATAATCAGTTTTTTTTCCAACCATCTAAATGTTGAAGAGTCGGATGATTAGTTTTAGTTAGATGAAAAATAAGCATTTTTGTGTTTGCCATTTTATCACATTTGAAATTAGGCCTGTCTTATTCCTGAAATTGCAAACATCAACTTGAGCTCTTCTACCAGAAACATTAACGACAAGTATTTAGTTGCTGTCTCATCATAGTCTATGTGTTTAAACACTTGTCAGTCAATTGGAGTCAAGAGTTATAATCTTGTCCCTTTTTTCAATAGTGGATCAAGGATTCTGTTTTCCATAAACGTTGTCTCATTGTGAATTTACTGACAAGAGAGTTGAGATTTGCACAGGGATATAAAATGCTCTGTGTTATGCAGCAATTTCACTTATTGCCCATAGCAATGCTATTTTCAATACCAGATTGTGTCTTTTTTTTTGCTCCATTTATTTTAAAGGGTGCATTCATGTTTTAAAACCTTTACTGCAATTAGACCTCTGACTCTTGATAGGCAGTGGGGCCTGTGATGTTAATCTAACAAAATCCACTCTGATTGACTTTGACATTCAGTATTTTCCTTACTGTGTTAAACGACTTAGTGCGGCCTCAAAGGTGGGTCACAGAAAAATGAAAACCGGATACGGAACTGAGTGGAGTTCAGTGTTGGCACTGGTTTGTTGCTGGAAGGCATCCAAAGCCCTTGCAATGTAAACCAGGTTAAGTGAAACAAATGGCTTCAGTAAATTAAATACCTCATACTGTTATTAATTTACACGATTGTACCTGTTGACATACCAAAGGATTCTCCTGTTTTTTAATGTGAATAGATAGTTTTTGCATCAGTCTTAATCATCATATAATATTGTGGGTCAGTTTCATTTATTTCAGTCCTTCGATGTGAAAAAAAAAAACATGGCATCGCTGACAGGATTAACACGAGGGAAAGAGAGATGGTGTATGTATCAGATAAATGGTTTCATCCTTGGTCATTTCATCTCTACAGAGCATTGATCCTGTTCGTCTTAACTGCACATCTGAAGCATCACCACACCAAAATGATCAATAGTGAATCCTTCCGATTTAACATTACACATGATTGTCTGCCCTTCCTCTCTCTCTCCCTCGAACCAGCATCAAACAGTATTTCAGACTCTTCAAAATAGTACAAGACATGAATGTATTTTAGTCATTCCTATGCTTCTTTTGAAGGGAACTCCCAGTCAGATATCTACAGCTCATTTTGGGAAGAAAAAAAAAGTTTATTTGCTTACTTAGCTCAAACAAATGCCCCTTTACTCCACAACTGATATTTGGTGGATGTTTTTTTATGATTAGGAGGCTAAAAGTGTGTGTTTGTGTGTGTGTATGTGTGTGTGTGTGCATTTGTATATCTTTGTGTGTCTTTGGGCTTTTTCTGTCTTTTGGCTGTGAGCAGGGATGGACTGGGTTTGTTTCTGTCTGGACTGATAAGAGGAAGCCGCTTACATCCCTCTCTTATCACTCTGCTCAGGGTTAATATCCCTTTTATTTTTTTCTCTTTTTCACTCATTGTCACCCTTTGTTGTTGGTGGACTGGGAAGAGGTTCAGCAACTTATCAACTGTCTCCCTCTCTTTCTTTTCCCTCATCTTCTTGCATTTCTTCTGTTTGTCTTATTTGTCTCTCTGCTTCAGTGCCGAAGTACTTCAAGTACCAGTATATGGCTTTGACCGGCAACTTGCAGTGAACTTATCAATCAAATCTTGTTTCCTCAAAAGCCGGAACAATTTATCATTAAAATGTTAAAATCATTCAATTTTTAGCATACTTGAGGTTTGACCACCCCCAAAACACAAACACACACACAGACAGACTTTTTCACGGACTTTTCAAGCGATCTTAGTATTCTAACGGGAGCAGAAGGTGGGATGGGATCAACACGCTAGATTTAACTTTTTAGTAAGTTTGCTGTGTTATTTCCTGTTTTTCTCCCCCTCTTGATGACTTTTCGTTGGCTTGGATTGCCTTTCCCGACGCATTTGCTGGAGAGATAAATTGATTTCTGTTGCAACTTGTGATGTGCTGTTCCTGTCTGCCTGCCATAACAGATGCAAATGTAAAGCTGCGACACATAAACAGGAAGAAAAAGAAGTGTGTGGACAAGTATCACTCCACACAGAGAAAACGCACGCACACAGACACATAGTAAACACACAGAATGCATTAAAAGGACAACACGCAGAGATACTGTAAGCAGGCACACTTTAATCAGTTGGCATTTCCAGTTGCTTTCCTATATGTACGTTTCCAAGTCTCTCCATTTAGCCATAATGTAAAAGGTACCATGTGCACATACAAGAGCATCAGATAAATTCAGCCACATATCCATGCCAGAATACAAAGAGGGATCCATCTTTTATTTTTGTGTCGAGGTATGAAAGTGTTTCTTTCAGAAAACAAGTCACAATGGATTTTACTGGCTCGTAAATTGCCTGATCGATAATACACACATGCACTTGCGCTCACCCACTCACACAAAGTGGATAAAATTACAAATGCTGGAGACCCAATGCTTACCATGATCAGAATAGATTCCAATACAACCATTTTAAAAAATAATCAACCACAAATGGCAGTTTTGACTGTGTGTGTTTCTTGTTGGCATGTTTTCACTGTTCAGGTGTTTGTGAATGCACTCAACTTTCCAGCTCTTGCCTCATTGTCATTCAGTTTCCATTGAAATTGCTACCTGTATGTGATGGGGCCTGTAATTATCGCAATCACCCACAAATTAATTTCATGGACCTTTCTTTTGGAGATTGACAATTATGAGAAAAAATGGGTGTGAGTTTACAAATGAGGAAACCAGTGGACTGGAATATTCCCTGAATGCTTAAATGTACTGATGACTTCAATGGGCATGAAAAAATAGATTTGCTGAATAGATGCAGGAGAGACCAAAAACAAAGGGCAGGTAAATAAAGGATGCAGGATGCGTCTTCTACGATTATGACAACATTTCTACCAGCGCGCCATTCAGTCCACATCTTTAAACCCATATTACAGAGCTCTGGGCATAAGCATACATTCATGTACACATACTGAATACCAAATGGCCACTCTATTAGGTACACCTTTAAAAAGCAATGTGATCCAATACAACAGTTCAGCCACAAATACAACTTTTAAAAAGCTGTTGTTGATTTAACTATGCGTTTATTATTGAGATTGTAGTTTGGAGTGGAATGCAGTTGAGCTTGACTTGCAATCCAGTACAACACCTTCACTAAATATAACCTCAGTAATAAACATACATTATGGTTAATTTGATACCTCTCTGACAGTGTCAATCAAAAATTCTTTCTAAAGGTCGAATTTATGGCTGATCTGTTGTATCAGATTGCATTACAGGCTCCATTCGTACCTAATAAAGTGTCCCCTGAGTACAGAGATGCCATGTAAAATAATTTTCCAGTAGTGATGAGAAAATGAAGCCTTTACAGGATACCTGTTGTGAATTTTCAGCTGGAATTACACTGAGACGCGGTGTTAATATCACCTTTCCCCTGATGGCTGATTACATACTGCAGTCTTAATTTATATCACACTAAACATTCACACTTTAGATGCTGCAGTTATACATCTTTATAGCACACCTACACCCTCACTATATAAACAAGCACGCGCTTACACTTGTACACAACATCATGCCCTGCGACTTCTTGTTTACCTTCACTTCCACTTTGGAAGCAGCTTTTTGCCATGACTTGTGATCTGTGCTCAACATGAATCACATGAGAACCATTGATCCGGTCCTTTCATCGTCAACATATATGCTGGATACGAAAACCAAAGTCAATGATGAGATGGGAGTTCAAGTCATGATAATCTGATTGACTACTTGAAAAGATGCGGTGGTTTATCCACAAGCACTCCTGGATATATACACACACACACACACACACACACACACATATGCACACACACACACATGCACACACACGCCCACGCACACACACACACACACACACACACACACACACACACACACACACACACACATCAAGGAGCATCCTTGATTGTTTGATGTTCTCTCCTATCTTGCATCAAAGCAATATCTCTTTCAAAGAATGTGTCCTCCTAGATAAACATATGTTAACCATGGCTGTATGCCACAGTAAGTGGCTGAATCCTTGAATTATATAAGTCTCTTGTACTTTTGTTATTGATGGGAACACTGCCTATTTGTCCCCAATCCCCTGTTCTTTGTATGCTGGGACAGAAGAAGAAGAAAGGAGTTGAATTACTCTTTGCATCATCTCTTCCCCGAAGGCGCACTTACCAGAGAGAGGCAGGGAGAAAGTGGCTGCACGGAGAGGGAAGCGTGTTCCCAGTCCACCACTTTCCCTTTTAAACTTATGATATGAAATACACTAAGTAAAGGCAGGGGCATATTTTGAAAATTATCTGACAGTATGGACAGAAGAATGAGTCAGTGAATCAGAGGAGTGCAATTTTATATAAGCCTAGTTATCTTGCACTCTCTTTGTGAGCACTTACCTTTGTGTCTTAGAAACTTTAGATTTGGTAAATAAGAAACCTGAGAGAGGTTAGAGAAGCAGCACTGAAAATTAAAGGACACTAGCACCCTTCTGTAGCTAGGCTGGGAAAAAAATAATGAGTGCCCTTAAGCAAGACATTTCAGTGCCAGTACCCAAGTGCATCAGCTGTTTCATGAGAAACAGTTGGATCATTTTTTTTTTCACTAAAAATGTGAGATTAGCCACAACAGCATCAGACTGATATGTTTGTGTTAATTACACCTTTAGTCTAACTCAATCCACACAACACCTTAGAGAAAGTCTTGACCATGCAGTGATAAGTGGCTGGTCAATAATGAGCAGAATAACATCAACATGTTGAGGCCATTTAGACTGAAGATCCCATCTGCCACTATTTGCATTCAAATTAAGAAGGAATGTACTCTCGGTAGGAATGTAGTCTCTGAGGCTTCCAACTCAATTCCAGTGCTGCTTCTTGTGTTTGGTTTAAATGTATCTGTGGTGTTGTTTTTCTCATCTCTGTTTTTCTATTCTTGCTGTCGTTCATGATATTGTATCGTTATGCGCAGTCTGACAAATCACAGACGATGATAAAAAGTGAAAACTGAGAAGCCATTTGTTTGACCGGTTACATCTTCCAGCAGCTCCTTAACACTAAGCAAGAGAATAGAAAGTTAAAACATCTCTATTGCGTACATGGATGGTATTTCAAGTCATTTCAGAGCTACGTCTGTCAGGCATCTAATAACTGGTTTTGTTTTTGCGTTCCTTTGGTGTTTGAAGTAGATTTTATAAATTAAACTTGTAAGTCAAGCTTTACTTTTCAAATAAGGGCTACATACAGTCTTGATCATTTGTGTGTGTGTGTGTGTGTGTGTGTGTGTGTGTGTGTGTGGGTGGGTGGTCGTGGCATTGTAGATGCTGTTTTGAATGCAGCCATTTTGTGACTTATTTTATTTATTGAATACACATCCAAATTGATGTGTTGATTTTATAATTGTTATACTGGATATGAAAAATATAACATTCTATATTTTCTTTGTCTCCCCTCTCTTTTAACCCCCCCCCTCACAAATTTTCATTCGTTTCCCTTTGCCTACTGTTTCGTCTCCAACAAGGTAAGAGCCAAATGTCCAAAAGTCTCTTCCACCAGTTAGTACAGTGTCATCACATTGTCAGCACCTTGTCAGATTTGTAACATGACCATGGTATTTCCCTGACCTCACTGCATGAACGCAACCTCCCCTTCAATCGTGGCTTCCTGTCACGAAGACTGCACAGACAGACAAGACGGCACTCATACTCTCTTTCACTTTTCACAGTCCGTGTTTGAGGTATTCACTAGGCCGTTACTGTTTCTGCTGAGAACTGCATTTAATGCCATGTGGCAACCTTTTTAAATATGCTGATAGCATTGCTGGACAGATTGTCTCTCACCGAAGCTGTGCTGTATGCACGACAGGAAGTCTGAACTTTTTATTCTTAATTTTGAAGACAGTCAAAGGAGTCGATTTTGTTTTCGCAGTAAATGGTAATCGCTTTTTCCATTTGAGCAGAGAGATGTGATATTTATCTGGAAAGCATTTATCAGCTTCTCAGGAACGTTGATATAGAATAAAAAATAGCCTCTAGCAGCTCACTCACTTGCGGAGGCTTGTGGATATACCAGCTCATGTAACAGTTCATGCTGTGTTTTATTTCAGTAGAGCTTTAAAAACCTGCTGTTTCGCATAAGAAATCCTGATACACAGAAACAAGACTTGTTTATAAGCTGCAGGTGTTTTATTATTAACTTACAATACAACTTAAGAGGCACTTTAGTGTCACCTTGACGTATGCATGTGAACCATGAACAAAAGCAAAGACAAGAGCCCACTCCATTAGGTTATTATATTTATAAAAAGGACTTACTTCAGTATTGTTATTGTAAGTTTTAACTTTTCCTGAAGTGTGTTGTTATAGTTTTGCAAAGGTCTGGATTCTGTCCACGCAACCTACACTCATTATGTCAGAGCCGTGGACTACAGGGTGTTAGCATCCTGAAGTGTGAATGCTATCCTTACTCTTCCCTCCAGTCAGGAGGCTGTTGTTACCACTGAGACAGTGAATGTCACTAAACTCATGACTAACGTGCCCTTTGAAATTGTGAACAGTTTGATGTGAATAATGATGTTGATTTTCCAATTCAAAAGGCTTTTAAAAAAAAAAAAAAAAAAGCATCAAGACTTACTGTTTGCTTCTGATCAAGACATCTGTTCTCTGGGAATCTAGGGGAAGAGGGTTTTGTTCTTCATGCAAAAAAAAAAAAAATTCTGTACTGACCTGTATGACTTGAACCTCTGACAACACATCTCATTACAGCCAGGTGTAGTCAGGCGCTGTCTGTTTTAATTGTGACTGCACTCAGCTGCACAATCCTACAGAGGGTGTGGAAAAAGCATGTAAGCACTACTAGTTGGCAGCACAAGCAAGATTATTTGTCTGGGTGCAGCTACTCTTTGAAGTATTCCATAATTAAATTAGCCTTAAGGTTAAAAAGCATGTAAGCAACGTGCTGGAACCGGGTATCCCCTGAAATCAGCTCTTGGTTTTGGCTGAAGCTAAATTCCAGGGCTTTGATTTCTTTGTCTCCATTCGTGGACAAAAAAATGTAATACCCTCCCTTTCTTTACTTAATGACCTGTTCAATGATCATATCATACACAGTAACACACACACACACACACACACACACACACACAACTTTTTGTTTTGACTATCCTCATGGGACTTATCATGCCTCAGTCCTTTCCCTAGTCCCTTACCTTATCCCTAGCCTGAGCCCCAAAACCAAGTCTTAACCCTCAAAAAACTGTCTTGACCCATGGACCCAATTTCCACACACACACACACACACACACACACACACACACACACATACACACACACACACACACACACAAAGATGTTTTCATCCCAACGGATCATCCACCTGCTGTGCTACATCTGAAGTTCTGGCACTTTCTCTTTTCCTCTGATTAGCTTGAAAGGAAGTGGCTGAAGGCCAGCCACACCGTTGTGTGTGTGTGTGTGTGTGTGTGTGTGTGTGTGTGTGTGTGTGTGTGTGTGGTGTGTGTGTGTGTGTGTGTGTGTGTGTGAGAGTGTGTGTGTGTGTGTGTTTGTGTGTGCGTTTGCATATGTTACTAAGAATTATCCCTCTGCTGTGTGTTTTTGCTTCCTGCTGTGGGATTCTGGGATGTGCACATGAAGGGGATTTGCAAACGTCTCAAAAGACAATACTCACCCAACATATATGCACACACACAAACACACACACACACACACACACAGGATCTCTTTTCCTGACGTGAAACATGCTCTGATTACCTAAGATAATCATCTCCCATAATTATCTTTGATGAGCAAACTGAGTGACACTGTACACTGTAGAGTATAATAAAGTCATATTCAAAGCTCGGAGACTAACTTCTTATATTAACAGTGTGTACGCAGCCTAAACATACATTATTACTCCGTTGTAATGATCAGTTCAAGGCAAACTAATTGGCACTGGCTTTCTATACTTTTTTGGGGTTTTTTTTTCAGTAAATATTCAATTTTTTGCCACATCATGGCAAAATGAAAGTTCTTTTTGAACCTGTTACTTTAACAGCGTCTTAACTTGATGTGACCAGCGCAGACAGCGACCTTTAGTCAATTAACTCACAAATAATCTCATTAGGCCTTCAGTTAATCTTCACTGACAGGTAGTGGCTTTTAGGTTGGGAACCGTCAACTAAATTTGAGACACACTTTTGAAAGACAAAATGCTGAGAACCTGAATAATACGCCATGTAAACAACAGAGAAAAGGTTATTATAATGTAATGTGACTAGCTTTATCACAGATTTCCACACATGAATATGCATGCACACACACACACAAATATGGACACAAGCAAACTTGTGTGTGTTTAATCACGCTAAGATTATAGAAGGAAGAATACAGGCCTAGTTTGATTATTGGTGGTCATGGTAGATACAGGGTCCCGCTGAATGGAGGCTTCTTCAAAATCACCATTAGGCCTTCAAATTGTGAGTCAAGCTTTGTAAAATCCTGATTTATTCTGAAATGAAGAACTTAAAGCCTAAATCTACTGGCTACAATATACTGACAAAGCCATTTTCTGGCAATGTTAGACAGACTGCACAAAGCAGATTAGGCTTCTGTAAATGAATAACCTAAAAACATTAGGAAGAGTTTAACAAGAGAATGTTCCACTAAAAGCAGATTAAAGCTACGGATGTTTTTCCCTAATTAGAACCTGATACAAATATTTCACTCACACACTCATTTAATTTTGTTCTTCAGCTTGCATTTACAAGAAGGAATTATTATAATTTCAACTCCTGCACCTTGTGGCTTTGACATGGAAAAGCTCAGGCTGCTAAAGAACACATCATTTTTAATGTATTATACTCTACATGATATCCACACTTGCTTATGTTGTGTCTTCTACAGTATATATACCATTGACATCATAGCTGATGAATACTAATCTGACAAGTAGGTGCTTGTAACTGCATTGCCACACAGCAACAGTCTTTCACAGCATCTTCATAAACATCTTCATAAATCTAGACCGTGAGTGCCGTGATAGTTTAATTTCATCAAGCGCGTTACCAATCTCAGCAAACTCAAATAGATTGAAACCAATAGCTGCACATAATTGCCATTACAGTTTTATACTTAATTATTAAACCATGCAAAATGCAGTTTTAGATTCTGTTTTGTAGGAAAAAAAATGTATTTTTGTTGAAGGAGCTATTTTTCTGCTCTGCTTACTAACAACACACACACACACACACACACACACACACACACACACACACACACACACACACATCTATCTCACAGCTGTCTGTCTCATCTCTCCAGTGACTCTCTCTGACATCACTGGCTGTGCCAAGACAGCAATTTTGATTCCTGTATGGCGTCGCTCTCTTTCTGCTCTCTGTGTCACTGTTAAATAACTCCCTCTCATTTACTTAGTTTTGCTGAGACTCCCTCTGACCTCTACCTTTTCATGCTCTCCTCTCTCTGCCCCTCCCATTGTCTTTATCTGCCGTTTATATTTTAATCTCTAGTCTCTGTTGCTCCGTTTGTGTTTTTCTCTTTGTTCTTTGGGGTCATGGGTGAATGTGTGTCTGTTCTTTGAAGTGAGAATAAAGGGACAATGTGGCTCAAAGCCCCGGTCAGTTCACTGGGGACTTCCCTGCTTTTCTTTACACAGTAAATAACACCAATGTGGTAGCTTGCTTTTGCTCCATCGGTGTCCAGACCAAGAGCCTCACCGGTGTCTTAAATTAGTATTGTTCACCATATCGAATGAGTAATGACGCTTTAATCAATGATTAAACAAATCACATTATATTTTTTTAAATTTTATTTTCAAGAGATTTCTTCTTCACTTTTTTTCTTGCCCCCTGTACGTGTTCTCTGATGTTCACGACTCCACTCTAATCAAGGTCTGACGACATTAGACACCTGCTGAGTCAATCAGTGACATCTACTGAATCCATTCAGCAATTAATACCTCTGAATCTGTTACGCTGTTCACCCTGACTGTTCTTGATTGCTAGACCTCTAATAAGTGTTAGTCATTTTTCCTTCTCTCTTAGTACTTGCATGTCCCTCAATTCCTATCTGCAGTTAAGTGTCAAGTCAAAACAGGTTTGAAATCTGTAGCCAAGCTATATATCCATAGAATATTCATAAGAGCAGTTTGGGAGTGAAATTAATGGTCTCTGGGCTTAAATCTGTTTTATATCACAAAATTAATGGACTTGAAGATTGAAATTGTTAAAGACCCTAAAGATGGATATCCCTTACAATTTGTTTCATTTAGTGAGCTATTATGTTTCTATAACTTCAGATGCATCCTCAATGCATGTGGACAAGCCAAATAAATGGCCTCATATAAGCATTTTCTCAACCGCTGTCTTCGTTGAAGACGTCGGAGCCTCTGATATCAAAATCATATCCCTTGTATGTTCAGTTGTCCACCTCGACCTTCTCCCAACATCTCTGTGCCACTTGAACATCTCACTTCATCTGTGTTTGAAGCTGAACATAATCACAGTTCGTTGAGATTCTTGAAAAAATGCTGCTGTTTTTACTTTCAGGGAACAGTCTCTGGTCAGAAGATGATCCAGACTACGGGAAAATTAAACAAATGCAGGGAGACAATGCGTGTTTTAACATCTTAACGGCGTTAGGCAAGCTCTACTACTTCCCTCATTTCACACCTTGTGAATTGTGTTCAATTAGAAGTTGTTGTTTTGACTATTACACTTTGGACGGTTGTCTTGATTCTTAGTTTTGAATCTCACTTGTCTTTGTTTTCAAAATAAGTGGTAAAAAAAAAAAAAAAAAATGGTGAAAGTATTGCTGGAAGTGGCCAATCACTGTTAGAAGTCTGTGCAACATCGCAGATGAGTGGGACTCCCTGCTGTCAGAGTGGGTTGAAGTCTGACTCACACAGAGGCAAACATGGTATGAGAGGGATGTGTGATTGTGCTTGTGCAACATTCCCAAGTTAGACTTTTATCTCATGAGCACTTGGTAGGAAAAAGTCAGGCCCGTACTGTCCTGACTCTCCGGGGCATCTTTAACATGCTGGTTGCCTCTGAGACCGTTTGTTCACAGAAGAAAAACAAAAGCATCGGTCATTTGTTCAAACAGTTGTTAAAACTACTTATACTACTAGTCAAAAGTTTTAGAACAATTTTTCCACTTTTTATTGAAATTCAAGCAGTTCCAGTCCAGTGAATAACCTTTAATGTTTCAGAAGTAAAAAAGCCAAAACTGAAAGTTCATGTGAAATTAATTGAAAACAGGCTTTTTTCAGGGATTAATAAATTGGTTCGTAGGAAAATGAATCACATAATGTTTAGTCTTTGGATAACAGAGAACAAGTAGAGGTGTGATATGCAAAGGGTCTGCAGAATCAATTTTCTGACACGTTTTTTTTTTTTTTTTTAACCCTCTCATTCCATGCTCCCCCTGGCATGCAAGTTAAACAGGAACTTTCCAAACAATATTTCATTTTAGAAATAATATCACAATTGCATTTCACTGTTGAGTGAGTCAAAAATGTAATTCAAGATTTAAAATTCCATCATTCCTGTTTTATAATATTTTTCTATGTTTTAACTTAGAGTACACTGGTATATTACACTGTGTACATTTCTTGACAGGTGGCCTCTTGTGTTCATCCTGATAATGACTATAGTTTCTCAGAAGCAAAGAGCGGAAGTCGCATTCAACTCCTCCCAACAGTCGACTTCGGGGTCTTTTGTCCATGACAACAATCTCTTCCTAACCTCAATTGTTTTAGTTTCATAAATTTACACCATGAGGTGACAGATCAGAAAACTATTATATAAATATTTTTTGTGATGGCCATATAAATTCTATAGGGAGGCAATGATGAAGGACCTATTATTTAATTTAGGTTTGAGGACTTCAGTACCTTTTCTACCTCTCTCTCTCTCTCTCTCTTTCTCTCTCTCTCTCTCTCCCTCCCTCCTTCTCTCTCTCCTTCGCTCTCTCTCTCCCTCTCTCTCTCGCATTGCATCTCCTTATCTCACTCCACATTGTTCAAGCCTTGATGTAACATGGTGTCATGTAAAACAGTTAAGTATTTCAGTTTGCACAGGCTGTTTCTCATGACTGCAGTCTTCCTTGGCCCCAGCACCTGGGTGGATGGTCTATAACTTGTAATGTCGAGGGTTGGATTATGGGGGTGCTTACTTGGCATCAGAGAGGCTTATTTTTAGCCAGCAGAAATGGATGAATCACAGACTCTCAAAAAAATCAGCTTTAAAGCCTTTTTTTTCTGAGTCTATCATGAAGGGAAAGCACTAAACACGGCTGGTTTTAACTTCATATAATGATAAGCAAGTGGAAGAAAGCCTTTTAAAATGAATTTGGAATGCCTTTGATCCTCTGTTATCCATACATAATACTGACATCTGAGCACTTTGAGTATAATGTGATGAAAATGTATGGAGTATGTGGAAATACATGGGAGACAGATGGAAAGACACAGGGCTGTATTTTAACTGTCTAACGTGCATGGCACAAGTGCATTTAGGGTGTGTCCATATCCACTTTTGCTTATTTAACGGTGAAAAAAATGGTCTCTGCGCCAGACGCATGGTTCAAAAGGGTTGTACTTAGTCTCTTAATTAATCATGGGAGCATTTTAGGTGTAACATACAATAAACCAATCCATTTCCCATTCCATTTAAAAGCCAGGAGTATTGCACCTTGGCGGATTGCTATTATAATGGCACAGTGTTTGACACAGAATTAGATTGTAGTTGTGGCTCATTGATTACATATTATAACTGGTCAGTGTCCTGGCAAACGCACGCAACCCTATCTGTGCACAAGGAAGGGCTGAGCAAATCAATGAGCTGCACAAATCTCTACAAAGAAGCAAGGGCACAAATCACGACATTAGAAATCTTATATATTCTAATATGAAAAGTGGAAATACATTTTTGGTTCATCTTGAAACTGTGGTGGACAAATTTAGTTTATGTTCTTAATGGGAAACACTGTGGCAGATGTGGGTAAGACTGCTTCTCTGCAAAGCCTCACTTGCATCCAAGAGACATCCATGACGCATGGCAATGTTATACAACACACAATATGTCACAAAGAATCATCCGACCTTCTGACGCTGTATTGTAATGTTCCACCCTACTTATCCAAATATATGAAGCACATTTTCAGCACACACAGGCGCAAATTATGCTGCTATTGTGATAATGTGCCTTTAAAATAACACCAGGATAGGTAAGATAGTAAGATAGGCCCCACGGACTTACAGGACACTTACAAGATAAAAAGATTTCCACCTCAAGGGTAACATTGATGTCTGCAGTACAACACAGGTCGCTGTGTGAAAGAAGGTCAAAGCTAAATTAAGAGTTCACTGGGCGATGTAGCAGATGTTAGGTAAAAATATGTGGCAGTGTTTAAATTTAAGAGACCAATAGAGTCTGAACGCACATTAGCTGTAGACTATAGCTTAGCCTTATTTGGGTATGGTATGGAGATGTGTGGTAACTATGTGATACCTGGGTCATATACGCTCTATGGGACAAGATATCCTCAGAAATTTGATGTGGCCTTACTCTGATCCACTGAGCATTGCACTGCTTATCTTTATCTCCTTGGTGCATATCAAGCTTCAGTTAATATTTTTACCTGAGACATCGGAATCTGAACTCCTGGTTTTTCGTCAGCTCACAAGAATTTCCACCACAGTGGTAATTGTGATTTTGTTGTCTCTTATTTTGAACAACTAGATCCTTACCTTATTAAATAAGGTACAAACTTAAACCTTCACAGCAAGACTATATGGTTCAGCAGCCCTCAGTCGAAACACCGCACATCAACCCAAGTCCCTCAAAAAGCAAAGTAATTGTGTGTGAATCATGCTGAAGGTGTTAATCAACCAGGATGATAGTCTATAGTCCAGCCATTGTGTATGAATGTATGGGACTCATATTATTGTTACAAATAACCAATTTCAATCCCACGCTTCTATTTGACACCTTATACATATGGCATTAAGTAAAACAAAAATAATGGAGTCATTCAGGTTTTTGTGAATCACAGTCTGACTTGTCCCTTTTTTGTGTAAATGGCTTGATGCTGTGGATCATAAGCACTTGGTTAAATGAGCCCCATACAGGTCCTCCTGTGGTGGGAGAAAATGAATTTTAAAATGTCCACATCGCTTCTATAGAGAACCCTCACTACCCATAAGTGCTTAGTGGAGTAATTTCAGAAATAACAGACCATGCACAATCTAATATTTCATAGTATCTTTGCACCAGAATGAAAATAGTTGAGAGCCAGGCACATTTGACAGTGTGTGCATGGTAATGACTACATTAATTTTGACAAATTCTGGCCAGGGGATGTGCAAGAAATAACTCCTAAAGCTTTTGGTAAGCAGAAAAGTTTTGTGGAGAAAACCAGGGTCACATAAGGAAGTCTGTTTTGGGTTGACTTTTTTTTTTTAGAAGAAAAGCGCTGAATGTGCATGTACGCTCAACGGCTACAGCGTGATGTCACACATGGACACATAAACACTCACAAGCATGCACACACACTCACTCAGCTGACCACTACACTGTGTACTGTTGAGCCAAGAGAACAAGGGAAAGGAAACCAGAGACATAAACCCCCAACAGCAGGTGCTGAATAATGTAGAAGAGAAAGGCGCGCACACACACATACCTGCCTACACCTGGTTTTTTGGGGTCTAGGGGGCATGAAGCTGGCATAAGGCCTGCTGTGCCTGTCAGAACCAATCAGAGCATTCAGCTGAGGGCTGGCATTTACAGCTGATTTGTCAGGATCGGCGGGCCCACAGGGTTCGGCCAATAATAAGCCTCCACCTGTGGTGATGGATCACCTGTGACACAGCTGGCCACACAGGGAGAGACATGGCCACTGGCATGCTTTGAGACGAGACAGGACCAGACACAGGAAGGAAGGGAGGGAGAGAGAAAAGAAAGGAGAGCAGGGGGAGTGTTTTCCCTCCTGTTTTGTATTGCACACAGTTTTAAAACAGTAGCCAGAAACCACAACTAGCCATGACTGGGGAACGTATGAACTTGCAGTAAACAGAGCGATTCAGATTTAGAATGAATCACAAAGATTTATCCTCTTCTTTCATTTTTGATGCACAATTATTGTTATTTAATTGAACTAACTTAGCAATACAGTTTATAAGGTAATTTGTTATTGACCCAAGAAATTTAGGAGCAGTAAGTGTTAAAAGTGTTAAATTAAGTGAAGATAATTCCTTAAATTTGTATAACATTTTTATAAAAGCGTGTTTCTATGACTATAATTATTGTGCTCAGAAGTCTAGCTGCATGTAAATTAAGGATTTTTGTTGATGGTGTGTGGTACTAAATTAGTTGCAGCCATTTAAACATAATCGTTGAAACTGTGAGCAAAAAGTAGTTACCATACAGTAAGTGCTTACTCACCTGTCATTAAGTACAGAAACAACATTAGAGGACTACAAAATGGAGAAACAGACAGCTTTTCACTGTGGATTTGTTTTTTAAAGTATGTAAACACAAATAATGATCAGCTCAATTTCTGGCTGTTGACAGGTAGAGGAAGGTGACTGTAGGCAAGCTCAGAGACATAACCAGAAGGGGAGGGAGACAGAGGTGCGTGGGATGTTGGAGATGAAGAAAAGAGAGTAGAGGAAGGAAAGAGGGAGAGAGAGGACTGTGCAGCATTAAGTGAGGAGTACAGAAACAGTGTAGGTGTACTGCATCTTGACAAATGGACTCCTGGTAGATCAAACATAGCAGATGAAGGACAGCTACAATTGTCCATAAGTATGATTCACTGGGCATGTCATATGTTGGTGCTGTTACAGGCTCAACTGCAGTGACTGCAAGCCAAGTCCTGACACTTAAGGAAGACTGCAGATAGCAGATTTACAACAATCAAATCACACAGGAGGAGACTTAATTAAATGATGCTGGAGTGACAGGTGGGCAGTACATTATGGTAGAGGAAATCAGTCCATGCAAATGTTTTTTTTTTAAATAATTCTCAACAGATTCCAGTTAGTTTGATTGTAGAAGAAAATTTTGGGGAAATGAGCAGTGAGGTAAATTAAAAATTAAAAGCTGAAAGTTTAGAGTTAAGCCTTGATTCACAGATGGTTCATTTAGCAGCACTGATTTAGAGCTTTATTTGCTGTGTAAACTGTTGTCTGTTCCTGTCGAAAGATGTTTAAGCTCATCTGCACTATGACGAAACAACTGCAGAATTAGCATGACGCAGGAACGGTGTGCTTTATTACTGCAGGGTTTTTACTTAAAAAGGGGGGCCATTTGACATTTGATAATACCTTACCAAAATTTCTGTTTTGTCGGACATCTGTGAGCAGGTCACTCGCTCAGTGGCTGTAGTCACTAGCCAGCTGACTAAGTTACTATAGCGAGTCGATTCCTCTCTCAGAATCATTTTCTGACTGTTCTGACATTGTTTGAGCTCATCATCTGTGACAGCTGTATTTTTGGCTGTTTGATATATTTTTCCCCAGTTTATTTCTGCAGTAAAGACACCAGGAGACACTATCAACTCTTTGTTAGTCATAACCTCCCCCATGCTTTTAGGGTTAATTAACCCTTAAAGACTAACTATAAACAGAAAATGCTTGCTAGCCTTGCAGTATTATGGCTACAAACGCCCGCAATGTAACACGTGTTACACATACTCTCTTCATTCAAAAAGAACATCTGATGTAATGAACATGTAATTGTCTCATGCTCAAATATAACACTTGTGAAAAAGATACGTAATGATAAAGATATTTTACAGCTTTGTCCAAAATGACATCAGTGCACTGAAACTTCACTGGGAATTAAAAATAAATAAAAAAACATAAGAACAAATATGTATATATATATATATATATATATATTATATATATATATATATATATATATTAACTTATATTTAACTTGGATGAAAATAAATCAAATATATATAAAATGCTGTCACTATAACTTGACTTGACCCGAGCATTTCCATTGCATTATGGCTTCTTAATAAAAGTATTGATATCAGCACATATCGGAGAGTATATGTGCCAACACCGATATATATGTTATAGGCCAATATATAAATATACATACATATATATATATATATATATATGTGGGATTGTACAGACTTTCAGACGCGTAGAGAACTGTCAGCATAGTTTTTTCTGTTTATTTGGCTTAGACAATGCGTCTAAGTCTTACAATGATAGAGAAAACCCTGCACACTCCTCTGAATGTCAGAATACTTTCACATTTCCTGTCCCAAGGCCATAAAATCACCCAATCAGGAAGTTTCCCTCTTTCAATACGTCCCTCTGTCAAACTTTACTTAGCTGTCCGTCATTTACATACTGTGAGAAACAGATACAGGCATGCAGACATGGACATATGCACCCATATATAACTAACTATATAACTCATACACGAGCAAACATTCAAACCCAGAGCCTTCACTTAGTTCAGTGCCTTGTCAGTCCTTCAGTGTCTTATTTTAAGTAGCAGTCATTAATAATGGATGTGCTGAGGGGAATAATTGATGGGACACACAGCTTCCTCTAATGCTGCTTAGTTTGACGGATGAAGGGACAGCAGGAACTCTTTGGTGAAATCGTCCTCCGCCCGCCCACACACACATATACACCCTCACTTAGTTTGATGGATGGATGAACAGCAGGAACTCTGTGGTTGGATCTTTTTCAGCACTTTTACAGCAGTTATTATCTTCATCATTTAGAGCAATATTAATAAACTATTGGCCAGAAACCCAATAATGGGCTTTAGTCTTCATTCTGTGTATATCAAGAGTTAAAGTGAGTTTGCAGCCTTGAGCAACTGAATTTCCTCATTATGAATTTTATGGTTGACAGGGCTAAAGAGGTTTAGCCCTGAACTGTGATCTAGAGTGCAACACACCTAAGTGGATTGGACAGTTGCCATAGTTAGACAGATATTTGCATATTAGATTAGACTATGGCCAGTGAGGGAACAAAAGAAAAAGTTTGTGATTGACTGGCAGATGTCTCTTGAAATTGTGTGCTGGGACATCGTAATTGTTTGTTGATTATTGCTACCAACGGTCCGCTAAGCTTGCTGCAGGTACGCTCCTATCCATTTGGTTGTTTTCTTCTAACCTTCCCAAACATTGTGAAATAAGGCATTTTTCTAAATTTTAGGAATAATTAGGAATGTTTACATCAGTATTTCATTCTACATGGAACTAATAAAATCACACATAGAGTTCCTGACATAGCAATGAGATGGTTCATACAACTGTAGAGAAGTATGAATTGTATAATGCTGACGTCATCGTTTCAAACAGCAGTTACCATACAGCTGTCTTGTGTAAGGATTAAAGACAATAAATACAAAACTCTCTACTGGAGAATAAAAGAGGCGTAGGATTGTTTCGCCTTGGATAATGTATGTGCTCTACTTAGCGCCATTCTAGTTTATTGTGTTTTTGTCTTTATGTGGGCAGGTATAAGCCTGATAATGCTTAGGCATGTTTCACTGAATAATAGACAAGGCATCCACCTTGGGAAAACAGAGCTTGATTTCCATCTTGTGTGAGCACACCAATCGCAACACCCGACGACATGTTGAATTTCTACCACATTATTACGTGAGTAGTCAGTACTCATGGGTCGGACCACATCCATCTTCAAAATGCTAGCTTCATTTTGATCTCAACTCTGTACATCTCAACTACACTGTATCTTGCATAGTTGTGACACTATCACAGTGACAAAATCTGTCCACAGACAGAGAGACATATAAACACCTGCCAGAGTACTCAAAACCGCCTCTCTGGTAGTTTCTGCAACAGTAGGTGTCTGCAGAACGCACAACAGAACAGAACACACAACAGCACATGACCACTGTCACTGTGGCCGTGTGGTTTCAGAGACAGCGACGGCAAAAACCCAAGGTCAAACTTTATAGCAGATACATTATTGTAATCCCTCAGAGGGACTCATGCCCTATTGATGACCTAGGCACCCAACTGGGCCGTGTCTTTTTTCCTCTCTGTTTGTGTGTGTGTGTGTATTGAGATCAGAGAAACTAAAACAGCCCTCTCAGCATGGAAAAGTTTGCTCTTGCCTTTGGAGGTGTTACTGTCATTTTATGTGTAGCGACATCTACTAGCTACTGCAAGGCTATTTAAAAACTATGAAGAGGGCACAGGAGGGTGCGAGGGAATGTAGTGCAACAGCATAAGTGTGTGCTGAAATGTGTGTGTGCGTCTGCCCATGCATGCATGTGTGTTTGACTATGTACATCGCTTAGTGTATTGTTCCCTCTCCTGTTTCAAATTGTAGCAGTCCCTACAGCCAGAAACGAAACATTATTCAACATGTCACACAGCAAAAGAGATATCATCCGACTCTTTTCCAGGAAGCAGGAACTGACTCTGTCTTTCCCCCAGCACCAGTTGGATAGAAAAAATAATGTCTTAATAAAAATATATTCATGTTTTTATTTAAAAAGTGTGTTAGTGTGCATTGTTAGTGCTTGAGTATATGTGCACATTTGTGTGTGTGTGTGTGTGTGTGTGTGTTTTGAAGCAGTGAGTTCTGTGTGGTCGAAGCTGTGGTAGATTTGGCTGACTCCTCGGGAATAAGACTGCCATGTTGGAAAAACAGTGATGCCATCTGGCAAGTTGCATGCGCATCGCTTCATCTGTGTAGCATTTGTGGTGCATGACTTGTAAACAGATCTTTCTATGTTCACATATGTACAAAACGTAAGTATGTTAGAGCTTGCATTTGTGTGTGTGTGTGTGTGTGTGTGTGTGTGTGTGTGTGTGTGTAGGACTGTGTTTGCACAGGCCTAGTTTTAATACAAATACTTCCTTTTGTGTGTTCACTTGTGCATGACCACAGCAGAGTGAATGTTTCTGTTCCACAGTTGGATGATATTCATGGGCATGTACTACATGGTCTTGTGTAGGTGCAACTGTCTCTGTGCCTGTCAACGACTCATCACACGTTACAGTTTCTCTCACTTCCTCCTGATGTTTCCTCTCACCAGAGAATGTACTGAAGTGAGTTGCACTTGTCTAACATTTTTGTGTTAGTATTTAAGAGGAGCAATCAACCAACCGATGAATTGTTTATTTCGCTTTACTTTCATCCATTGCATGTATAAAGGAGAGGATAGTAGGATCCTAAGGACAACTACATTATAGTTAAATGTTTTATGCTCAAGAGTTACTAATTCCTAAAGTAATAACCATAACTATACATGGGTTACATAAAAAAACTAAAGACAGGCTACTTAATGACAAAGCAATAAATCTATTTTGTTCTGATTGATGGGGCAGATTGTACCATTGAACCTACAAATGTTTGTTTTGCATTATCTCCCGACCTATCCTACTTTGTTTGTTTGGTTTTTATTTCTCCCAGCAACAGGGAAGTGCAGTAGTTCACATACACTGCTGTAGTGGTGTGTGTTCATTAATTGTAGGTATACATTACATGTACATCAAGGACACTTATCATACTTTCTGTGTGCGTTTGGGTATTGTCAATGTAAGATTTAACTTTCATATTGAGTAACAAATGTGTCTTTGTTGTTATGTAATATTACCAGTATTTATTTCAAGGGCACATTTCAAAGGCTATTTTTTTTTTTTTGTTAATTCTCTCTTTCACTTACCTGCTGGCTGCGCTTAGATAACCACTTCAAGCAAACTCGCAACCTTTCCACTGTGCTTCTTGTAAGTAGTCTGTCCCTAGTTGATTCTTTAAATAACCAGTGAGTCAGTCAGAGATGCTATGTTCCAGAAACACTTGTATTTTCCTTTGAATAACACATCTGCCAGATTTATTCATTTAAGGATTA
Source organism: Seriola aureovittata (assembly GCF_021018895.1). Taxonomy (NCBI): domain Eukaryota; kingdom Metazoa; phylum Chordata; class Actinopteri; order Carangiformes; family Carangidae; genus Seriola; species Seriola aureovittata. The sequence continues at coordinate 27,544,436 of NC_079368.1, read as the reverse complement.
CAACTGTTCCCAATTATTCTCCCATGCTGCCATGTCTGCCGTTAAAAATAGAGAGGGTTTTTGGTTCTGCAAGGATTAGTTTGGATGAGGCCGCTGGGCTGCTGCTTCAAGACAGGAGCTTGATAGGACCATCTGGACACATACACACATTATCTTGCATAGGCATGAATATTGAAACTGACTGATGTGCATACTCATACAAGCCCCATCATTGCCAAAAGTAAAGAGATTGTTAACCTTTGTCATACCTGTTTAGTGTGTTCTCCAAAATGACAGATGCCTCATCCAGAGTGGCAGTCGAGATGTATAGTTTAAACATCACTCGGCCCCATTTATCAATCTTTCAGCAGGTAAACCGACACTGAAATGCTAGCCAAAATCCCTTTTGATATACATGGAGGACAGTGGAGTCAGATGACAGTAATAACTCCCTGCTGTCGAATTTGCATTTCAAATGTTTTTCATGACATATATTGACCATTCTCGATGTACAACTGAATTCGTTATAAAAATAAGGCCGGTTAAACTGTTAAACTCTCCAGAGATTTGAGAATTCTGACAGGAAACCACACCACGCAAAGAATATATTCCTCATGAACATCAAGTTGTTATTACGATGTCACACATACCTGTTTTTGCACACGTTGATCACTGGCAATAGATTTGTTATTAAGTTTAGGGCCAGATGTTACATCACTGGGATGTTTTACATAATGATGAATAGAAAATCATTAGTATCCTTATTGTATTGTGTGTGTGTGTGTGTGTGTGTGTGTGTGTGTGTGTGTGTGTGTGTGTGTGTGTGTGTGTGTGTGTGTGTGTCTGTGTCTGTGTCTGTGTGTTTGTGTGTCTGTGTGTGTGTGTGTGTCCATATGGACTGTAAATAGTGCTTCCTTAGACCATATGGGTAATGCTAACAGACAAATATGTTGCATATAATTATGGAGGAGGAATGCAATTTTTATGCATGTGTGCATGTTTGGTTATATATAATCAGCCAAACAAAGTGTTGGGCTGATGACATGCATATTCAGGTCAAGCTGTTAAGGTTGCTATAAAATACAAATTACAACTGAATTGCAAAAAAAAAAAAAAAAAGTTTATGCATTACAAGTATGAACTTGCATTGAACCATTGTTAGGAATGAGCAGTAGTACCTGGATTACTCTAATAATAACTTAATTTTCATACTGATATAAGGACTATTATTTCCTTTCCTTTGGGAAGTCATAAAAATTGGATTGTGAAAGAGGATTGTAACTGGGATTCTCCTTGTGAGGCAGCTGGATTTCTCGCAAGCGACAATCTATCTTGCCAGACTCGAAGCTATTTGCCTTTGGCTGAACCACAGTGGTAGCTAAGGAGAAGCAACTGTTATGGTGTTCGTGAGTGCCTTTAATTTTTTTTTAATTTCCCTTACAAAGATGGCAAAAATTGTCTATGTGCTGGTGTCATACGATGGACAGATGGTTCATCCAATCACCTCCCAGGGATTTTTTTTTCTAAGAAACCAATGAAGCCTACCCAGATGGTTCTGTGTAACAAACCATCTGGCACATCAGACTAAACTGGAATTACAATTCTAAAACATTTATATCACATAGGCGTAAGACAGGAATCATATTTTCAAATTAGAGTACGAACATGTGTTAGAATGTACTATGACCAGTGTGTTTCAAGTTGTAGGTGCTTTGAACATGGCATGACCAACACACTGACAGTGAGTGGCTAATGAGAAAACTACCCAGGGCCTTATATATTACTTATATATATGTATGTATGTATGTATGTATGTATGTATGTTTTGTTTGTTTGTTTGTTTGTTTGTGTTTGTCCAGAAATTCTAGGGGCATGTGGGCATGAGCACATACATACACACGTACACAAGTACACACACAAACACACACATGCAGGATTAAACTCTGTGTGCATGTGTCAGAGGGATCAAGCTTGGAAGGACTACCTTATATTTTTCTCACTTTTCTTTACTTAAACTCCTTTCATTTTACATGGTATTTATCTCTCAGGTCCAGATTACATGCTTCTACAGTGTAATGGCAGCCGTTGCAAAGAAAGCACTGCAAACACTCAACTTCAAAGACAACAACGTTGAAAAGAAGAGTTAAGCCTATAAAGAATGTGGTAGAATAAAAATGTTGTTTAGCCCTCCCAGAAGTGGCTCTTGTGTATCACACCACTTCAGAGAGTTGAGCATACAGATGTACCCATGGTAGAAATCCCACTCTTCACTATATGCTCGCTGAACCGCTGCTGCACTTTCCATCACCCCCAAGTGGATTTGTTTGGAAATATTTTGTTCCTGCTGCAGCACAGAGACTTTACGAGGGTCTGTCTGCAAAAGAGTTGGTTAAGACTTTTCTTTTTTTTTGCAATCTGCTCGTTTGCATACTTTATTTAGTTCTACTGTGTAACATCAAAGTAAGAGCTGAGGATAAAGGTAATATAGAGTGGTGGCAAAATAAGTAACAGATTTTTACATTGAATTATAATACTGTTCCTTCACAGTTTTCACTGATTTTCAATATGTATCTGTAAACTGCACAGACTACAAAAATCACCCACATGTTAGGCTGCATTGATATTGTCTGTTGGTCAGGTGTGTCCCAATCCCACACACTTTTTCATGCTTAATTCATTTTTGATCAAACAAAGAAAATCTCTAAACAAAACTTAAGGCAACTTCACTGAACATGCCCTAGCTCACATTTCTGTCATGGTTTAAAGCAAGACTATGATGACAGTAGTTAGAATGATGTTACAAAGACATGCAAAAATGATGTGGTTATAGCTATATCCATTTCAATCTTGAAAAATAATGAAGGCTCACTTGGGTGTACTATAAAAGCCTAAATTAAAGTTTAATTATTTCCATGACACATCTCCGAGGCTTATCTCTCTGATTCTCCACTAAGTGTTTACTAATTAGTTTAGATGTGAGGGTATCTATTGTATTTGTAGTTTACTGTTCAGTGCATATAACAGTAATAGTAGCATGCTGAAGAACACACAAATATGACAACATGGAGAAACCGTTCCATTCATTGATTTCATTATAATAACCAGCCTGTATTCCCTGTTGTGCGTCGGGAGAAAGTTGTGATGTCCCAATTAAAGGATTTGAGAGATTTCCATGATTTTGTTCCCCGAGGTACAATTCAACTAAACCTGTTCCAAGTGACCCACTGTAGTTTTCCACAGAGTGATTGGCTTCCAAGTACAGACAATGAGGGACATAGATTGGTCTACAATTACAATTTCTGAGGGGATGGATGGTAATGGTTTTCTGTCCTTTTTTTCTGGGTTTTCGAGCCAACTCATTAATTTAATTGAACAATTAGGCTTGAAGGTAACATGTTAACTGTTTGAACTGGCACCTCCTCAGACGGTGCTGTTGTTCTGAGGTAGTGTGTTCTTTAGTTATGTGTTCTACAAACGTGTGTGTATTCATTCACACATTTGCGTCAGTTTGTGAGAAATCTTGAACTCTGGCGCCCTATGTATCTTCTCTCCTCCGTGTTGTTACTTCTCAGTTTCTCAAGAAAAACCTGTAGCGTATTTGTTCCTGACTGGTCGATCACCTCTGAATCTAAGTCTTTCTTCTGCCTTAGTATTTATATGAATGCAAAATTACAAAAAGAGTAATGCATAGAAGAAGGGGAATGACAATTTGATAAAATTACATCAAAGTGGAATAAAATTGGCAAATATGGAGATGATTGAAGATGTTGCCTGTGAGGAAGCAACTGCATGACAAGAAATCTCCAGCCATTTTGTCTCATATTCAGTCATGGAGCCTTTTTTTCTTTCTTACAACTGAAAAAAAAAAAAAAAAAATCCAAAAAATAGCATTATGATACAACTGTACACTGTAAGTTTTCCTTTCAGTTTTTGTTAAGAAGAATCGTGTCAAACTATTGACTGGACTGCCTGTTGTGTGACGCACATGTCTCCTTGTGCCCTCTCAAAAACACTCGCCGTAGCTTTACTAGGGGTCAAATACTTGAAATGTTGGATTGTAGCATACTACTGTTTCTTGGTAATAGTAACCTGTAATGTCGATGGTCAGTCAGCGCTGAAATGAGCCGAACATTCAGACTAAAATGCTCTCCGGCTGGATTTGATGTGGAGCTATATAGCGGAGCCTTCTGCCTGGTTTCAGTGCAAACCACCGGATCATATGGTGGTGTGACCATCTGCATTGTTTCAGTGTCAAGGTCCAATGCAGGACCATGTGGAGTTTTGAATGGGATTGACTGGGACTCCAGACGAACAACTGGCAGTGACGTTAAGTTGAATGTATGGAAGGGACACCTACCGACAGCGGTGTGATGATGGTGTATATGATGAAATTATGGTGGATGGAGACCAGCCTGTCAACTGGCTTATCCTTTTCTCTGAGCTCCAACTCCAGGCGGTGGATATCATCCCTTACCTGTGAGTAAGCAGGTTTACTGTCCACACACAGCCACTATAATAGCTGGTTTTCAGTCGAAGTGTAACTCATAAAAACTGAAACTGAAATGATAGTTTGAGAGGCTGAACAACAAGAGTTCTTCATAGAGATCGAAAAAAAGAAAAACAGAGGTGAGAGCGGGGTTTCCTTGTGACAACACAAAGTCCTGACAGCTTGTTTTTAGGAACAGTTTTTGAATTTGATCTCTGTGCATTTCTCCATGGATTGAATGTGTTTACTTTCACAGTATTTACTGTGTATAGCACCATGAACTGCTTTATGATAAAAAAAAAAAAAGAAAAAAGACATGATGACACTTTCTACAATATAGGACCTTTGAATTATACTTTATGACATTTTAACCAAATGCATTATTTAGCTTATTAACTAACTAACTAACTTGTCCTGCACTGGTATGAGAAAGCCTGTTGAAATGATGAGTTAGAGGAGTTGTCAAGAGGTAACAGGGGAACACACTGGCAGTCTGTGGTTGGCACTGGGGAGACAAACCTCTGATAAATATTGTATGATACCTTAAATAATAGATAGAGAAGCAGGAGAAATACACGACCCTGCAGGGACATACAGACACACAAACACACACACACACACACACACACACACACACACACACACGCACCACAACTTTGCACATGCCCATATATACCCGATTATGATAGTTTAAGGAGAATAATTGGCATGTGTAGATGAGGAAATGTGATGGTCTACGTCAGTCTGTTGATTTATAGGCAAGATAGAGGAAATGAGAGAATGAATTAATGATCAGAGACTCAAACTTCACCCAGGACATGTGCACCTGGAGCACAGACAAAGACTAACCTCTGAAAAACCTTTTGTGAATAAATATTGTGAGTAAATATGAATTTTTGGAGTCAATACTTTAAAAAGACAATAGCTTTCTTTGGGGTTAAAGCCTAGTGCATACAAATAAATGCCTATGAATAATTCCAGTAATCAATCTCTCTTTCTTGCTTTCTTTCTTCCTTTCTGTCTGTTTCTGTATCACCTTTTCCCTCCTCGTTGTTAGCTGCCACTTCTCTCCCTGCTTTTTTTCTTGTCTTGGCTGAGCAGAGAGGATTTCTTTTTCTGTCTCCATCTGTGTCCAAGTGGAATTGTTTAGCATAGAGTCAGTGCTTCTCAGGGGAGAGCTGAGTAGACCACATCATTACTGTGCAGCAGCTGTTCTGGCTTGAATATCGGTAAGATGTACACTGGTAGTTGTAGCAGCTTAAAACCACTCTCTACAGAGAGGGATATGGAAGACATGCGCAAAAATGTCAAGGGAAAATATGGTGGAGTGTAGAAAAAGATATATCTCAATAACTTCGTGACCTTTCAGTCTGTTGTCACTGCTCGAAATCAAAAATTCTCACCCATGGTTTGACATTGAGCTTTGCCTGGTCCATTCATTCCAGTTTAAAAGCCTTGTAAACTTACTCAAGCCCCTTGGAGGGTTAGGGTTGCCTTTGAGGCATAATGGCCACAGTCAAAACACAGATACAGTTTGATAATCAAAACTTAAACCATTAGGTCAAATATATGTATCAATATATTATTTTCATGCCACTTGAGCATATGGCAGTCAACCAAAACACATGTTGTGGAAATCCATTATAGATAGTTGGAGAAGCCCTATGCATTTTCATGAGTTGGCTAATCAGCTCTCTGCAGGAGATCCCTCACCACACCCCAGAACTCACCTGGCCATGCCGATACCTAGAGGCAGGGACTGTGCACCACTTAGTGCAGCACCTTGGCGCTAGAAGTAATTTGATTGGTGGGGCATTGGTAGCATCCATTTCACCAATGTTAAAAGCTGTTTAATAATTTCATAAAAAAGAAAATGTTTCCCCCAACTTCAGTTCTTTGCACCCAGCTAAGCTAAATACATAGAGATGACACAGATATGACTTTACTATCTCTCATTCAACTGTTGGAAAGACATCAAGCTGATTTGGAGATAAAATTTATGTTTTATATTAACATTCAAATTGGTAAAGCCACAGAAAATATCTATCACTTTATATGCCAAATAACTTTATGGTTTGCCTAGCAAATAGATCCTGTCAAGTTTGTCAAAGTCTTAATACACTCCAATAATCAATTTTCCTTCTCAGTAACACAGTTTTTACATTTGTCTTCTTACATTTCACATCCTGGGTAGCCTCTGCGTGGAGTCAAAGAGCCAGAGTAACTTATCATCCACCCAATCATTCAGGCAGACAATCCAACCAGAATCACTAAAGTGGGCAATAGTTTTTCATTTTTGACAGTCTGATTGACAATAAAGACCCTAAACAGCCTTCTACTCTACATTTTTTTTAAAGCAAACAGAGAGAGACAGCTCCATTCTGGGCTTCCAGCCTTAACCTCTTTTTTATAGTCCCTCATTTCATGTTGGCAATGATCAGGTGTATCAGCCTTGCACTGGGGAGGAGTTTTTTGGCCTCCCAATGTCAGTGCTTGCACTGAACTGGAAGAGGGAAGAGTAGAGTATTTCCTGCCTGCTCTTCTGTCTTCCTGAATAATGGATTATTACCTATTGTGGATTCATTGGAGACAGTAACTCACTAAGATGAAATGAAAAATAGTTGACACTCAGGAATTTTCTGTCCATACCCCATCAATGAAATTTTTCAACAAGATGTCACCAACATGCTCTGTGCAGTATATTCATCCAGAATCAACAACACAACACACACCTTGTCTTCTCCTCTTCAAAAAAGCCTCTAAAAACCATTACAGTTGGCTAAGAGAAAAATTTCCTGGCAAAAATACAAAACATGTAATTATTATAATAATAATGATAATGATAATAACTGCTATAATTATAATTTCAAAATTAAAAGCAAGCATTCCAGTGTTGTAAACAGGGAAATTAAGGGACATTTTCACTTTCTGCAATTATGTAAACTAGGTTACAGGATTTTCCTCAATTAAGGATTATGAAACATTCAGTGCACCTTGGCAGGGTGCTTACTGGTTTTAAAAAAACATAAAAGGAGCTGAATTGACAGGTTATGAGTCATTCGAGCCCTGATATAGAAACTCATTTATTTACCTTGAAATACAAATCTGATATAACTGTACTTACGTCCAAGTTTTCACATAGGTTGATGACATTATCCTGCCTTTCTTAATGTGTGTTCACACTGTCAGGAGCACCATTAAAAATTGGTAAAATTATGTTTTCTTTCTTTCTGTCTTTCTTTCTTTCTTTCTGTTTGTCTGTCTGTCTGTCTGTCTGTCTGTCTGCCTGCCTGCCTTTCTTTCTTTCTTTCTTTCTTTCATCTTTCTTTCTTTCTTTCAATTTTATTAACTTGTTTCCTCATGTCAGTGAGCCAGTGCTCTTACAATTCCTAAAATGCATGTGTTTGTAAAATTTGAATTTTAATCACTCATTGTCCACCCAGCTATTTAGAATTGAAGGATTTGTTTTATTAGACCTCAGCGCATCATGTCAGGGCAATGAAAAGTCAATTAAAGTTGTGTTGTTTTACACATCAAACCCATTAAGTTTTAACCTGATGCACCTGTGTGCTGGCTATTGGAAAATCCTGGCATGGTTGACTGGGCTGTTCATCCAAACAAACATTAATCTGGGTTAAGGTGAAGCAGGAGGTGCTTGGATTTTTGTGCAAAACCAGCATGTTCTGATGTGTGTGTGTGTGTTTGTGTCTGTGTATGCATGTGCATAAGTGTGATGTGCCTGTCTGGGCTTATTCATCTTAATTTTTTCCACCTTAGTTTCTGTGTGTATATGGGAGTGTGTGCATAAGACTGTGTGTAAAAGTTGCTGTGCTCAAGCTCATGAGTCATTGGCTGGCAGTGTGCAAAGTGCCTTCCAGAGAGCAACAAACAGGAAACATTGGGAGAGACAGGTAGTGCAGTGGGTAGACACAGGTTGCGAACTGTGCTTTCAGATGATCTGGTAGTAGGATGAGTCAACCTGCCTCAGCTTAAAGAAGGACTCTGGTTGTGCTTCTGTTCAGTCTAAATATAGGAGTGTAAGCCACTCTATGCTTGCTAGTTTCATTTAGCCTCACCTTTACCTCTCTCAAAATGGAAAATAGACACTCACAGACACATTATATCCAATGAAAAGTCAAGGATAAATAGTGTCTTTAAGCATCTTAGAACTGCACCAGAAGATAGACTAGGATTAAAAATACTCTTTAAGACTTGAGTGGTAGCTATGAAGGTCATATGTCCACTTGCCTGAATAATAGAAGTTAAAAATGAATGCAATCACAAAATAATAATGATGTCCTGTAGATTTCCGTTGTTTGTAGGGCTCGACCTAAATGATTTAAACAGGAAAAGATTTATCTCTGAGAATTTGGCCCTGGTTGGAATCAAGTTGCTTGTGCGTGGCGGTTGCATCATTAGATTTTTATCATTGGTTGTAGTTTTTCAGACGCCTTTAGCAACTATTTTTCAAAAAAGCAACTAGTGACAAATCCATTGACTCTCTGGACAAACCTTAGCTACTTTGCATAGTGAAGAGTCGCCAGTAAGGCCCCTCAGTGCAGGGTCAGGCTTTCCCGCAGGTACAGCTGTCTGTGCTGACCACACGACAGCTTACGTTAATGAGTTTCTTACTTTTTCTCTGAGTTATCATTTTACACGTAAGTATAGCCAAAATCAAAGCACAGCTGTTGTCTTTTAACTTGCGTGTTTGATGATTCGGTCAGACGACATTGTGGTTATAAAATCAGGATTTTAGCAGAGCAGAGCAGCAGCTCTGAAATGGCTTGGAAGTGACTGCTGCTGGTAACAAGTAGTCATAATGGTCTCATTCACTGTTACGTTCTTGTTCTGTTTTCTGAAACACATGTAATATGAGAACATATTTATTGGGAATTTGTCTGTATTAGAATTCTGTATATGTGAGCACTGAGAGTAGGAGAGAATCAAACAGATAAAGGGTTGAAACCAGCTGACACTAGGCAGAATGCAAATAGCCTACGACGTGGTGCAGCCATATACTAGGTTTTGACCTAGTCTTGTTACTCGTTTGTGAGTCTGTTTGTTTATACTTTCAGCAGGTTTCAGCTGTTTTGAAGGCAGTGTATAGCTGAAGGCTGCAGAAAAAAAACCTTTAATCATGCTTCATTTAAAACTGGAGTTATTGAGGTTCAACCCCAACAGTGATGAACCTTTAACACCCTCATAAACGCACAGCATTTGAGTGCTTGGCAGATGTCATGACACCCTGTTCTTCATGAGCTTTAATCTAGTCAACAGCTAAGATTAAGACATTTAACTGCAAAGGTATTGATGTGGGATAATTCAACACTGTCTGAAACACTGTCAGTGACAGTAAACAAATAATAGTAATAATAATATAACATTAAATGATATTTATAACTACTAATCAAAATATCTGTGCATATTATTGGTCTGCTTTTGCCTTACCACTTGGAAGATTGTATGCAAATGTTGATTTCCTCCCTTTTTAAGACTTATAGCAAAGATGTAACACTACTGATAAAATACACTAGGCTCTGTGTGAGTATGGATATGTGTGTATAACTTATACAGCCCGTCTGTGAGAAACTTTTATCTCTGCAAATCTTACTAATGCATGCATTCAGTCTTTTATTTGGGTGATTTCAAAATAAAGAAACAAACGGAAAGAAACTCAAGGGTAAACAGTCAGTGAGAGACTGAATTTAAGATACACAAAGGAACAGAGTTGGCTAAATGAAATTCTGAGCATTTTATCTTGGAGAGGTTTTGGTTGAGCATTTTGTTTGTTGACTACTGCACTGCCAAACAAGCAGAGTAACATTCACAAGGCATCCACAACTACACATATGCTTACATAGATGTCTGTAGACGCACATATCTTTTGAATTGACAGCAGTGAGGAAACTCAGAAGCAATGGAGAGTTTGTTTCTATGATTATGATTTTCTTTGACATCTTAATGTGTGTTATGTTGTGCTTGTTTACTTGTCATATTGCGTAAGAGCTCATTTAAGTTGATCACATATTATAAAGTCTTTCAAGTTCACTCACATCATTTAAATGGCAGGCTGTTTTAGTGTATTTAGAAAGTAATTACCTTCAAATTTGTGTCTACTAAGAGGCAGTGTTTTTGTCTACCACGTATAATTTGTACAAAGTATCTTACTTGTTAATCAAATAAGATTATGATTGAGATTTGAACACTGCAAATGAGTGTTAGACATGATTCATGTCAAAGTGAAACTTTCCATTCAAAGAAACTGTTTTGTGCCCCTTCCTCACAAAATGATGACTCTGTGTGGTTGCTGTAAAATACAAGTCCTCCGTTTTTGTTCAAGTCCCGACCCACATACTACAGCGCTCTGGAGAAAAGCTTACCATACTGATTTGTTTTTTATTCAAGCATGGATAGTGAAGTGTTTTCTCTGAAATGTATTGCTACAGGTACATTGTGCAATGAAGGGTCGATGTTCTGGACTGCTTGGTCATAAATGACACCCAATGGAGGTTTGGTTGTAAGAGCCTTTCCGCTTTCTGTAAGAGCTGTCAAAGCAGGAAAAGCACAGGTGTAACTAGTAACACTACCAATGGCTGTGGGGTTCGCATGAATGCAAACGTGGCTCACTGGGACACTACTCTGCATTTACATGCTGCTGGAATTGAAGCATCTAGATGCATACAACCATTATTATTCCTGTGATTTTCTAGTGATAGTATGTCAAAATAACTGCTGTAAGAAATGTCTATACTGCGTAGACAATTGACCCTCCTGACTTTGCCCTTTGCCATCTTTGCTACCGGCTGTTGAATTAACTGACATTTGAGTTTGATTGTGATTACATCAAAACAATGAAAATGATGAACAGTTCGATCATAGATCCTGAGCTGCCTCCACTCTAGCTCCTAGCAGCCTCCAAATGTTTATTGTCTCTACAGCGGAGGAACGACTGATAAAATATTTATAGATATCTCTGAATATCCGGTCCCACTGCGGCTTTTTCACAGTGTATACTTCCAATTCCATGCCTATTATTACTTACCTAAAATAATCATGATATCGATGGTAAAAATAGTGAAGCCTGAATTGGAATAAATATTCGGTCTTATACATTTACTGTACCATGTAAGGAAGCTCAACTCTGTTTGTCTTTGTGTTCAGTACATTGAACACAAGGTTTGACACTGAAACGGCAGCTGATCCCTTGGGTCAGCTGTTTGGGTTAGCTGGTGATGGGCAGCTAGTGAGGCTTGTACAGATGTGTGTGCACTCCACATCTATTTTGTAAGAACTATCTAGAGTCGGTTGGGTGCTACTTGTCATATTTGATGATGTGACAAATTTAAATGAAGGGGCTGACCTCAAATAACACACTATAATAGACAGAATGCTGCTCGACTCAGTGTTGTCAACCTGCCACTTCTTTTCTTTACAGGGGTTATACTGCATAGTTTATTGTTTATAACATAATAACTCAAGAGAAACTCTTATTGTAATGAGCCATATTCTTCTTGTCTCTCCCCCACTACTGATCCATTGTTTCTCAGCAAACAATACTGGTAATCCAAACACCTGGCAACTGTGATCAGAATTCTGGCAACCATCTCACCAAAGCTGTCTTGGCAAACAGACTCCCAAATCAGACGAGAATTAGATTCGTTCATGCAGTATTTAACTCAAATCTATCTATCTATCACTTAGGTTTGGAGCAGTGGGAAAGAGGGGGAGGAATCTGGGGGAAGAGTGGGAGTAAATAGTGAAATAGTCATTTATTTTAATTTGTCTGCTTACTGGCTCCAAGAAACAGCTAAATAGACTGTAGTATATTATGTATGGTGTTGAAAAGAGAGTGTAAATGTTACTTCAGGGAATATGATTGAGCTTTGTGGGCATGAATCCACATATGTGAGTGAAGCTGTGTGGATGTGTGTGAGCACATTTGCACGTGTTGCTTGCGGGTCTTGTCGTCCTTGTTTTCCTTTTCCCTTCCTCCTCTTTACCACTGTGTCTGCAGGCTCTCTCGCTCTCTTGCACACAAACACAAACCTCCTCCAACCAACTCAGTATACTTCACATCTGTTAAAGCGCTGTGTGTCGCCTCACTTTTACAATATAGAGCAGTAAATGTGAATCACCTCCAATGAATCTGCTGAGCTTAAAAGTCTTGCACTAGTCATTGTGTGTCTGTGTGTGTGTGTGTGTGTGTGTGTGTGTGTGTGTGTGTGTGTGTGTGTGTGTGTGTGTGTGTGTGTGTGTGTGTGTGTGTGTGTGTGTGTGTGTGTGCGTGTGTGTGTGTGGCCTTGCTTTATATTCTGGTGGGGATCTCAATTTGAATACGCACTGACCCATGGAGACTCTTTGTCACCTTGTGGACAAAAAATTGAGGTTGCAAATGGCAGAGACTAGATTTAAGGGTTTGGGTTAGAATTAGGTTTTACTTTGGCTGAGGGGTAGGGTTGGTGTTATGCATTTAGTTGTGATGGTTAGGGTAAGGGGCTAGGAAGCGTATTATGTCAATGAGTATTCGTGTGTGTGAGTGTGTCTAAGGATATGAGGTGTCTTAATACTGTATCAACAGCTATTTCCAACAACTGAGCCACGAGAAGCCGCTGAAAGCCGGGGCTAGGTCATATTGTTTATCAAAAGACTTTAACCATGGTTTTCCATAAGCTTAGGTACTAACATAGCACCGTGTAGGGTGCTTCAGATACTAAAATAGCACATCAAGTCCTTTGAGAGCAAATGTAAGACTATTAGAGCAGATTTAGAATCCCTATGCAATGGATAGCAAAGTTACTTAGTAGCAGAACACAAAGGGATTTGGATATTGTCCTTGTGCAGGACAGTACGTGTCCATGTGAGTTGTCCTTGAAGTGGACAGATAAAAAGTTATGCAGCTTTTCAAGCAGTATAAAAGAGAACCCTTAATAGCACAACTTAGAAAGTAATGCTGACTCAAAACAAAGTCAGCCAACTGTCAAAGCCTCTTTATGACTGGTAGAGTAACTAAAAAAGTTATATAAATGTTGTTTTTTTCAATAAAAATGCTCTTTTATTTCTGAATGGATTGTTTAATAGATATATATATAAGAGAGAACATACTTTTAAGATTAATCCTCTTTTGTTTCACGTCTTTGCTATTCTCCTTTAGGCAGAAGGTTAAGATTTAAGAAAAAGAGGAAAAAAAAAAAACACACACACATTTGTGATTAAACTTTATTTCTTTTCTCAGTCTTCTTTGCTGTTTCGTTCTCTACCTCCAGCAAGATTCTGCAGTCTCCGGCAGAGACTGATACATAAATCATCTCAGGAGGCTTGTTGCCCTGAGAAACAGACTAGGATCATAGGAAGGATTATATACAACTCTGTGGTTTAGCCCCAGGCCCTCTGATAGGCTGGTGCCATAGCAACCACAAGTTAGTGTTAATAAGTAGTCTTGGTGTGAGCAGTTTAGGTAATATTGTCTTCTAAAGTGTGCTTAGATTGGGTTGGTAGGCTTGCGTCAGTATTAGGCTAGGATGAGATTACGTGGGAGTCCTTGCCATGTCAGATAACAGTTCTCAAACTATGTGCAAAGCAAAAGAAGCTGCGGAGAATGAAAACTCGGCAGGCGCAGCAACATCTGGGACAAGACGCTGTGATGAGAATTCAATTCATGAATGATTAGATAAAAAGTAACCCACAAATTATTGAATTTTCGTGGGAGAGAAATTTCTTCAGGCCAAAGGCAGGGGGTACAAGTGGAATTTAAATGCAGTTCATACAATATACTGCATCCATTTATCACAAGTATGACTCAAAAGAACTTCAAACGGAAAAAAGCCTACCTCGAATTAACTAATCAAAAATCAATCACAGAACAAAATAATTATGTACTTGAACCCAAGGCATAAGTCATGCTGTCAGGTTTGCATGACATTATTCAAGACAGAAAGTCAATTGGAAAGGAGGGCAGAGAAAGAACTGCTCAGAGGAGGATAGAGTATTTTGAAGAAGAAAGGAAAACATACAGACCTCCATGCACAAAGACATCATGAATACACAGGTAAAACTATCAACCTGATAGTTATTCTAGGACAATGGGAAGTGACTCTTGTCTGCATGTGTGTTAAAGACTGTAGATCTTCCTTTCTTTACTTGCCCTGAAGATGTTCCATGTGCTGTAGTTAGAAAATAAGTAGGACTGATTAGTTAAGATGAAAAAAGGAAAAAGAATACACATTGTACTCCACGAGGAACTAGAATTAAATCCATGTTTTTACATGCATGCATAAAAAACTTGTTCTTGTAATATTGCATCTGGAATCTCAAAAATGCCATGAAATATTGAATGATATAACCAGTAAAGCACATGTCTGTACTCTTTATTCCATCATATGGGTACAGCATTTTGTGTTCTCTATCTAGTATCATCCCATTTAAAAGCTATATCTGTGGGACATTACAGCAGACGATAATATCCATTTTTTGGTGTGGCCAACACAGCAGTTCATATATACTTGTGGAAGATATGTTCAGAAATGATGACACCAAATAAAGAGATCATTTGTTGTAACCTGCGTGACTGCTGGTATTGGATGGCCCATGTTGTGGCCTCTCTCTCTCTCTCTCTCTCTCTCTCACAGATAATAACTGGCACTTTTCTGCCACTCACTCTCCCTGACATACTGAAGATTATGGAGTACTCAAGCACTAAATTGAGCTAACGTGTTTTATATACAGTAGCTACCAACACCAACTCTCTCTCTCTCTCTCTCTCTCTCTCTCCTCTCTCTCTCTCTCTCTCTCTCTCTCACACGCACACACGCACGCACATAAAAAGACATGTTATGCTCCTGTTTGTTTTAAATGTGCATCTTACAAAACAGAGACAAAGACAAGGCTGTTTCATTTATACGGAACATTTCAGTACAAGTGAATTCACTGAGACGCACGGAGCAACACTTCACATTCACATGCAAAGTGCAAGAGACTGTACGATTTAGAAAAGTAAAAACTAAAACATTAAAAACCACCCACCCATCTACCAAAATGCACTAACAAGCCCACAAAGGAAGGCAGCTTTTAACCATTTGAGAAGTTTATTAGTCACAAGAGCAAGCATCCTTAACACCACAGCTGCTATCAGAAACACTAAACACACCTCTTCACTTTCCTGCCTCTGCTTGCCTCATATACCCACTGCTTTTTCATCCCTTGTGCTCTTTTTGGGGACCTCAGTCAAGTTTCATGTATAATTTACTCTTGGAACAGGAAATTGGATGGGTACACATTAAATAAAACCTGTAAAACCTTCCACCTGAAATCAGCTGCTCATACTTTAAAACAGTCTTTCTTCTCATCTTTCCATCAGCTCATCCTCTTGTGTCTCCTCTCATCCCTGTGACAATGGTGTCCTCTCCACTTCTTTTTCTACACACACCCAATCACACTTGCGTGCACATACTGATGGATATGAAAATGAAGGATTGAAGAGGTTGCAGCGACATGATGGAAGGAACAGACGGATGGAGAGATGGGTAGGGCAGTGACGTTAGAGGGAAATCATAAACGTGGGTGACCATTAATCCTTCAATCCTACAGTTCATCCTTCAGCTCATTCAGGGAGAGAAGTAAATGAAAACGTGGCAGAGAGATGGATGGATGGAGAGATTAATGTGCAAATGGGTGGAGAGATAGGCGAATGGTTAGATGAATAGATAAGTGTAGAGATAAATGGATGGATGGTTTGGATATTTAGGTTTCACAAATCATTACAGCTGCACATACCTTCAGAGGGAGAGGAAAAACTGTTTGAGGGATGGCTGGAGAAGTGATGCAGGGAAGGAGTGAGATATTTAATGAATGCAGAACTTGCAGATAAAGAAGAAGAGATGAAAACTAAAAGTTAAATTAAGATTTTCACATTGCGAAATATAGATAAGTAGATAGTTACATGAATAGATCTCAGCTAAATATATGAACATACCTTTATGAAGTATCTTTGGGAAGATAAGCTACAGAGATCTGCCCTCTTTCCCATCTGTTGTTTCCATAATCTTTTTTTCTTCTATGTGTTGGCTCATATGGAGTGACTGACCCACAGTTTTTTTTTTTTTAAATCCTTTTTCCATTCCTGTCTGTAAAAGAGTTACTGACCCATAGAAACCTACAAACACTCTTCCCTCCATTCTGCTCCATTTGACCCAATCATAATTAGCTTTTCTTTACTAAGCTTGCACAATTATATAAATCGAATCCCTTCCTTCCACATAGTTGCCCATCGCACTGTGGCTGACTGAGTTATGAAATCATCAAGAGAGCCAAGACATAATGGATCAATTATCCTGTATGTGAAAGGTCCAAACAACTTCCTTTGACTGCATGTGTCATCGTGATAATGGGACAATTTCCTCTTTCTTTCAATCAAACATGTTTTCAGACATATGCTTCTTTCAGTTCATCGACAACACTAACCAGTTTCCTTTCAGTCCTTATGTGGCAAAAATTATTGAATGAAGTTATTTGATATATGGCTCTTGTCAGTGTTAGTGATGATTACCCTTATTACCCAAATAAACAGTGGTAAACGCAGTAAATCTGGTGCTTTAACACTGCATAGAATCTAGCCTAAATGACCAATTAAGAGCACACTCGTTGTGACAGACGGTATGTGTTGTAAACCTGAGCCTCTGTCACCTGTTACCATGGCAATCTGCTGGGAGAGAGAGACGAGTGACAAAAAGAGATATGTATGTATATAGAGAGAAAAAGACTGACAGACTGAAATGGTGGGTTAGAAAAAAGTGACACTGTGTGTCTGTGAGGGAGGCAGCATTGAGACAGTGACGGACAGAGATGGAGCAAATGAGTGTTTAGTGAGTGCAGTGCGCTCATCAAGGATTCAGCCCAGCGCCTCACACAGTGATAAAGTTTAGATTGCAATATTCGATCCGTCAGATACACTCCATGGCATTCTCTTTATGCCCCTTCGTAATATAAGCACATTGGTTCCCATTTTAGAATAGAATATGGGCTCCTCTGTAGGCTGAATTGTGTGTGTCTAAAGCACAATGGAGTGTCTCTGTCAATATTCCATTATGCCATATAATGTTAGGGCTCCAGAGGACAGAGAGAGAGTGAAAGTGGGAGAGGTAGAGAGCAAAATAAGAAGAACAAGACAAACTCATGTAATCCACATGGCATTCTACCTACAGAGCTGTGTTACAATATCAGCAAATTGGATTTGATAGGTATATTATGGATGATTTGTCCTCCTAATATTGACTCCAGAATAGAATGATCTGTGATTGTTTCACATTTTACTGTATCTGGGAATTTCTTTCTCGTGCTTCTCTTATTTTATCCCTCTTGCCTTCAAATCATCCTTTGTTTCTGTCTTCTCTTCCAGCTCTCTGCTCTCTGAAAATGTCCACGGCTTTCTATGTAATGATTTGAGGAAAGCTCGGCTGTCATATTATTGCTCCACACTTACCACACTTAGTACTTTGAAGACCCCTCCTTTTGTTTTCCTGCTATGATGAAGGGAAGCCCAAGTAATGTGTGTGTGTGTGTGTGTGTGTGTGTGTGTGTGTGTGTGTCTGTGTGTGTGTGTGTGTGTGTGTGTGTGTGTGTGTGTGTGTGTGTGTGTGTGTGTGTGTGTGTGTGTCTGTGTGTGTGTGTCTGTGTGTGTCTGTGTGTGTGTGTGTGTGTGTGTGTGTGTGTGTGTGTGTGTGTGTGTGTGTGTGTGTGTGTGTGTGTCTGTGTGTGTGTGTCTGTGTGTGTGTGTGTGTGTCTGTGTGTGTCTGTGTGTGTGTGTCTGTGCGTGTTGTCTTCCATGTGTTACCTCTAGAAGCAAGGAATTGCTTCGGTATATTTTCAGAGGAGAGAAAGAGGATGACAGAGCAAGGTCAGCAATCAGAAAAATAAAGGATGCTGAGACGTGTGACAACATTGTGGGAACAGAATATGTCATTGGTGTGAGCCGTGCACTCCTTACTGTACTGTTATTGGTTGACTGTACCTGTGTCTACAAGTTATATGGTCAACAAATATAGACACACATTAGCAGAAACGCATACACGCTAAAGGCAGACTGAGAGATTTCTGTTTTTCTTTTTGCTATGTGTCAACATCTGCTTTGTTTCACTGCCTTTGCACCCTCCTCCTCCCACACCAGAAGGTTGTTTATAATTTTCTAGCATGGTAAGCAGTGGTCACATTAGCATGAAATTGACTTGTTTAAATAGCCATAAAGCATTCCTCTCACATGCTTTCCCCTTCATTAAAAGATATATCATCATTTATGCTGTGTGTGCGTGGGTGGGTGGCTGTGTACACCGGTGAATGTATACTAACTGTGTATTGTTTTTTCTGTGGTCTTTCTTTGTGTGTGCATACGTTTGCGTGCACAAACTCACAAGTGGAAGCAGTGAAGTTAAGTGATTGTAGTCATTCAGACAACCTCTTCCCACAAATCAACCCTTCCTTTAGCTACCTCGATTCCTGACTCAGTCTATGAACATGTACATCAATCTTTACTTTTTAATTAGCTTTGTTAAACTATTTTTATTCTTGTCGCTGCTTGTGGGAAAACGGATTATTTTCTGTGTGAGCTCCCTGTGGAGTGGAGCAGAGAGAAGGATGGAAGGAGAAGGAGAGATGGATCCGCAATAATAATCTGCAAAAGTAGACCCCTGAGAGAGAGAGAGAGAGGGAGGGAGGGAGAGAGAGCAGGGATTGGGAGAGATGATCCCTGAAGGATGAGGGCAGAGAGATACTGTGCAGGCCATCAAGCTTGTTTCCTCTCACTTGTTCTTTAGAAAGAAAATTGACTTCCGTCTCAGTCAACCATTAATCTTGTTACAGTGACTGACTCCAGTGGAAAGACATGGCGATATACATATGCATACTTCTTACACATGCGGACACTCATAAATACCTCTGGTTCAGTGGTGGAGTTCAAACTGAATATGTCTTGTGTTAGTGCGCCGTCTCTGTTGGTTGGTCAAATATGAATGAGGTGAAGAGTCTGCTACAACTGGCTTTGTGTTCGGGGCACCAACTTAAAATCTCTTTAGGACCACACACATACACACACACACACACACACACACATAGAAGTATACTTTCTTGTCTCTGTCTTTGTAAGAATTATTTTGCCTTGTTATCTAAATTCCTAAATGCACTTTTCCATGTCCTAAATGCCTGTATAACAATTGTGGTAGACTCGGAGACTCAAATGCAGAGAGACACACAGCAGACTAGGGTTGATGCAGAAAGGCAGAGTCTTTACTGAAGCTTAAGCAGGTCATCCACAGGTAAGCAGTCCAAACAGCGCAAACAGGAGCAGACAGGGCACAGGCAGAAATTCAAAAAAACGAAACCATGGAATCAAACACTAGGAGAGAACACCAGAGAGCAACGCACAAACGAGGTAACAAAGACAATCTGGAAAAGGGGAAGGGAAAACAAGGGAGTATAAATACACAGGGTTGACAGACAGGAACACCAAGGGCAGGTAAGAAACTTGAGGATGTGTGGATGATGAAAGAAGGGTAACACACAAGAGCAGGAACTAAAACGACAAGACAAAATAAAATTTCAAATGCTAAATGAAACTGACAAGATGTAACAATTTGTGATTTTGCTCTTTTTAACTCGGAGCACCGGAGTCAGTGAAGGAGCTTGTGCTGTATGATTTAGCAATTAGGTTTTTATCTCTGCTATGTTCTTAGCAATATTACTTCCCTTTTTTAAAAAAAATGGATTTAACAAAACCAAGCTTGAGTATGATTTGGATAAGATGAAATTTCAGATATTTAAGATTGCCAAGAAGATATTGTGTGCCAGTTTTTCACTGCAACTCTGAACAAGTCTTCTACCAACTCTTAAGCCTTAAACGAGTTCATAATTACTGTTACTGAGTTTTAATTACTAATTACTGAAGCCTCAACATCAGGTGGACAGAAGGAGACACCAGAGAATCACATCAGTCAAAGACAGAAACATCAAAGTACCCTTAGTAATTGTGTCAGGTTTAGGTCTGGTATTTACAGTAAAGACCTTATACATGACACATATACACATGTAGCCAATTACTGTGGTATTTTTGCAGCCATCGGTGTGTGTGTGTCTGAATGGGTGAATGAGAGGCATGTTGTCACCTGCTTTGTCCATTACGGCAGGTAAGATAAGGAAAGCGCTATATAATAAATATAGTCCATTTACTGTTTGCCATTTTATTTCTATGGGATGGATGCTACATGTCACATGTGGAACCTGTGACATCTCACAAATCCAACAGACATTCCCTTCTCTGTAAACAGTGGGACTGATTCTAGGGAACTTTGATCCCATTAAAACCGGTCATTAACATTACAGATGTCCTGTCATAGCAGCTACTTTACAGACATCAGTCAAGTTCACACTGGACTACAATTACCTGCAGTGTGTTCCTATGATTTTGGAATTTACAACTCATCTAGGTTTCAAGCTCCAATACATGAAGTCTGTGTTTAACTCAAATTTACTGAGTCACTGATTTGATTTTCTGAATGGATGATAATCATGAGTCTGCTGAATTTGCACCAAAAATGATATCAAGGCTTTCATTATAATTTCCACTGCAGCATCCAAATTGTCCCGAATCCAGCACATAAAAAGACAAGAAATCCTAATGAATGAAATGTGTGCCAGTATCATGGAGATCCAGTTCACATTTGATTAATATTATGAAATGACCTGTTTCTAGATATGTTTGGGAATGAGACTTTTCCTAGAGGATTAGAAAACACAGAGAAGCTCTGTGACTGTTACAAATAACGGGACAAATCAGGACAAGCACACACACACACACACACATGCACACATTCACCTGGAGGCGACCCAGTATAAGCATTAGCAGCTCAATCGGTGCAATTTGTAGAAAATGCCTTTGCTCAAGGGTATATTGGCAGTCATTTGTGGGAGGATGGTGGGCACAGCTTGCTTCTAAAAAATGAAACAAAAGGTTGCATAATGATATAAAAGAAGTAGGGAGGGGGTGAGGGGGGGGTGCAGGCCCTGTTGTAATGATTGTAATGGGACTGACAATTCAAGCAGGCCACACTATTGAGATAGGCTTGAGAGAGAGAGAAGAAGAGAGTGAGAGAGGAATTGGGAAAATGAGACAAAGGACTCTGAGTCCGCTGTTACTGTGTGTGCCAGTGTGTGTGTGGCTAAAGCGAGAGGGAAGTGTAGGGTCTAATATGCAGGGACGGAGTCAAAGTGTTTGTGAGTGAAAGCATTTTTCAGAAACAGAAGACTGGTGCATTTAGCTACTTGTCTGACCCCCTACCATGCACCATTGGAAGTGTAATTCTTTTCACTGAGGGAAGGAGTGAGAGAGGAATGGAGGGAGGAAATGAAGGAGGGAAAACCTGAAGGAGGGCAGAAAGCAGCTCAGTGTGAAGTGTTAGGCTCACTGGTGAAGAAAAGGGGGATACAAGAGAAGGAAGTGAGAGGGCAAAAGGGGGTAGTAAGGAGGTAAGGCAGTCAAAAGGATTGGTAACCAGGAGGTGCAGAAGAGGACACAGCAAGTGGGGACTAGTGGAGAAGAAGAGACCAGCTGAGTGTGAACATGAACAAAGGACAGGAGAGGGAGGGAGCAAGAGGGGGAGGAAGAGAAAGTGGTGGCTCATGCTAAGCACAGACAGAAAGTCAGCTGAACTCAGTGTGAATGAGCCTCAGAGCAAGAGAGGATATAGGAAATTGCTGGAGAGGAGAGCTAAGATGGCAGCGGAGACAACTGCTGGTTGGGGAAGAAGGGAGAGTCGATAGGCAAGGCATGAATGCATGTTGAGCTGGAGAGAAAGACAACCTGGCTCACCACAGGAGGTGGGAGGGTATGTAATGTGAATAGCTCAGTGTGAAAGTGATGAGAGAAATGACCGTTTTCTATCTGAGATGAGGGAAGACGGGAAGCGAAATTGGGGCAATGAAAAAACATGGTCTTTGCTGATCAGATACAGTGTGTCAGGAGACGACATCCCATTCACGCTAAGATGTGAATGACTGACTTGAATCCACGTGGTGGTAAAAGACAAGTTGAAGGCTCTTCAGTGTGAACGGGAGATGGATAGAAGGGAGACTATACCTCGCGGGTTCAGCTCCCGGTCGGTCCTTTTGTCTTTTCAGGCGAGATGGCTCACCTCCCGTTGGATCTTTCAATAGGTGTCGTCTTTGTCCATTTTCCCAGGAGACATTTTCCACAGGAGATCTTACCAGGAACTAATGCTTCAGACAACACGGATTGCAGGGTCATGGGGACACTCAAACCGTTCAATGCCAATAAGGTGGCAATTCCAGGAGGGTAGCCTTTTCTGTCAGAGGCGGATTACTCTCACCCAACATATTGGCGACACAGAAGGAATAAGCAAGGAATTTGACATTTCCTGACAGAGAGGTGAAAAAGGAAATAGGGGAAAGGAAAGGGAAGAGGTGTAGTAGCTGAGCTGGAGAGAGAGAAAGGCCCAAAGCAAAGTAAGCTGTGAGGAGGAATAGTAGCAGGACAGGAGTGCTCCCCAGTGAGATCAGAGTGAGAGAGAAGGAGAAGGAGCTGGCAGTGTGTGTATGCCTGCAGGGAGTTAGGGGAAGCCAAAGAGAGGTAAAGACAGGCGAGAGGGAGGGATGCGGAACAAGTGGAGGAAAGAGCAGAGTTCAGTGAGCTAGAGGAGGGGACAGGGCACCATGCAGTATGCGTGAGAGGAAAAGACAACAGGGCAGGCAGTGTGTTAGGAGTGGGAGGGAGAGTCAAACTGTGTATGTGTTTGCGCCTCTGTTTTCCCCTAGAAATGTTTCTTGGCAGTGTTGTAAGGCATCTTAAACAGCATCTACACCATATGGCACCAAGGCTCTCCAGAGCAAGTTTTTTCTATAAGTTTGAGAGGCATCTGAATTAGGCACAATATGTTGTCCTCTTCATTATAACACGCATTGGCATTCTCTGTCTACCATGCATGAAGATTTGTTTTCTCATAGGCATTATGCGCAATGAAACTACCATGATAAGGGACAGCAAAATCTACTGCACTGGAGAATGCATTACAACTATGTGAACTAATTTGTGTGTATGTTTGTCTGTGTGCACTGTGATTTCTACACACAGACACACACACACACACATATATATACATATATATATATATATATATATATATATATGTTTGCATGACTATGTGGGTGGGTGTATGTGTAGACGCTAACGTCTCTCGTGAAACCTCTTAAGTCCTTGAGATGTTTACATCTACAAATGTAATGTGTTGACATTTCTCTATGCCCATGTAGCTGGCTAATTGTCTCAAAGGACTGGTAGAAAACACATAAACATGCGATAAAATGAGGCTTCTCGATAACCAGCACTAAAAGGAAACACCACTTGTTTCAAAAATTAAAATCTTGTTCTCATCAGTATTGTTAACATGAAAAACTCTCTTCCAAAGCTAATATCATACTAATGCATACCCTGCCTCTGCCCTGCTAAAAAAAAAAAAAAAAAAAAAAAAATGTTGTCCAATATTTGTCTTGGTTTTCATATACAAATTAGTCCTATATTATAGTATTTTTTATCAGACCCAAACCACACAATGATCACTAAACACCAGAAAATTATGCAGTATCACTTTGTGAATATGAATCCCTGGTGAATGGAGTCCAGTTGAGCCAGCGAAATGCTCTGATGACTACTAAAAACTGGGGAAAGTGTTACTTACAATGCCCAGCATGCGTGCAAACATAGTTCATCATGTACTAATTATGTACTAATCAGCATAAGTGTGTTTAATTGCACAATCATGTTAGGAATTAGTTTACTTTTCTTTGATAATTCTTTCATTTAATCTTGTGAACTGACCACCCTACCCTGTAGATATGAGTAAGGCTCAGTGGAGTAAAGAGGTAAACACAGGTATGTTGGGGAACCGTTTTGGGCTACCTTAAATGTGGCGCAATACAGTTCAACACACAAACGGGCACAAAAATAATTTATCTCTGGATCTGTAATGTTGAAAGTTGCTCTCTTCATGCTTGGATTAGTTTTGTGCCCAGTAATCTGGTAATGTCAGCTTGTAGTACATATCTATGAATGTCGTTCTGTTGCGTTCCTTTTTTTTGTGTGTGCGTGTGAGTGTCACCGAAGAGACTGCGAGCGTTTGATTCAATTTCAGAAATCCGATTTTACAGGTGACATACTATTCTGTTCCCTCCTGTGAACGACTCACTGACTCGGCTTCATTTTTCGCAGAGAAAGATGTCCTTTATACTATTTGAGGCGTAATTAAAAATCAGTCACAAGTATGGATACGTTTAAAAAAAAATAAATGCAAGGAAATGATCATGAGTTAAAGAGAATCAAAGGTACTGGGTGAAATAAGATGCAGACAATGTCTTTGTTTGTTCAGATGATTATGAGAAGGCGAGCTAAATTCATTAAGGAGGAGACAGCTCTATTGGGTCCTATCTCCTTTCTCAGCTCCTCACTGTAATGGCCTTGTCGTCTTCTCATTCTTCTCTGCTTTTTCTCCGTAATTACTCTCTATCACTTCTCCTCTCTTCATTGGTCTCTGTTGGCCTGAATGTTAAGAAATGAAAACAGTCATGTCTTCAAAAAAAAAAAAAAAGCATGTATTTCTCTTGATCATGTTCATCACACCTTGGACATATTCCCATGGAGAGTGAGAAGGGTTGCGATATTATCATTGATTCATTGCTAAGTCTAGTGTGCATATGATCACAATGGGGTTTTAATGCACCACCAACACATTATGTCCTTGGATGCTTTGATGAGAGGAACGCATGCGCGACAACTTATAGAATTATAATGATGCTCACAGCGATATAAAAGTAATTATAATTCTCTCTTATCGTAATTAAACTGCTACTGGTTAAAGTGATGCATGGATACATCCCAACACAAGCAAATAACGCATGCACATATACACACACCAGTAAATGTGTTCATTTTTGCACAGATACATAAAAAAAAAAATCCCCCTGCCACACACACACACACACACACACACACACACAGTTGCATCCAATCTTCCTGCCCATCTCTGTGCAGTAATGTGTGGCAAAGTTTTTGTTTTTTAATTAAAGCTCTTGTGTTTTCTCTGATAAGACACCCAATCAAGTGGAGAGTTTCCACATTGTTGAGATTCAGCTCATGTACTCAGCACAAATAATGAGAAAAGCGGATGTAGCAACATATGGAGCGAGATGGAAGGAGAAGGATAGCTGGATGGCTGTGGACACAAGAGAAAAGGAGAGAAAGAAAGCAGAGGGAGGAAAATGATAAGGATGGGAAACCAAAGCGTGATTAAGAATACAGCAGCTGCAACAAGATCTCACAAAATGCTGTGAAATGAACATAGCACGCATTGCTCGAAAGTGGAAATTAGTGACAGTACCAAAAATGACATAATATGACAAGAGCACAAATTAGACACTCAATTTTGTTTGGTTCATTGTGTCAAATCCTTGTTAGAGATATGTTTATGCAGTTCATAGTTTGGGAACAAAACACAATTTGTTAAGGTCTGGAAGAGGTAATCACGGTTTAATAAGAAAATCTCACAGTAGAAAATCTTCACGACTCTGGAAATTAAGCTGCTTCTTCAAAGTTGAAAACAAAAGTATACACCAATTTATAGTATCTAATTTGTTTTCCACATTAAATTGAGTGATATAAAGACTTTTTTCCCACATTGTTTTTGTTTTTGTTTCCATCCCTTCTTCCTCCTTCCTTAGCACTTCCTCTTTTGTCCATCCTGCCACAATCTGTGTTTTAGTACCTGCTCTTTTCTAATCAAGTAAATGGCAACTGCAGTGTCTCCTGTAAGTTAAATGCTGACCATTAGCCACCTCAGGGATATTAGCGACTAAATTAGAATAATTGTAGTGGCCTTCAAAGGCCCATTTACCCATTAGTGGATGTGGTTCAAAAAATCATTGCAGTGGTTAGGTAAAGGGAACACTCTGGATGTATGTGTTCATTCCTCACCCATATGAGAGGCATGCGTGGGTATGCTTGGACTGCTAAAGAGACTCTTGTCTTAAAAAGGGATGGTTGAAAGGTCTCATTGACCTATTACGCACCCACGTGAAAAGGTCAGAGGAGCACACTTGAACAAATGCGCATGTGCTCACAAACACACACACACTACACAGAATCTAATACACCTGTTTAGCTGTCAACTGACACCTAAGCTTTTTGGTCTCCAGTCAGGAGAAATGAGCGCTTGTGCCTCTCCATTCCTACACAGCAGCTGCCCACATTACTTTTTCTTGCTGCCATATATCCTCTCTTGGTTGTTCACTCTCTTCTCTTCTCTTCTCTTCTCTTCTCTTCTCTCCTCTTCTTCATGTTCTCTTCTATTCAGTGCACGGTTTATTCTCTTTTTCACTTCACAGCAGACAAAGAAAAAGAGTCTGGATTATCTATGACTTGTTCCACTAGAAGAGGCAAAAAGGCAGAAAAACACAGCACAGGGTGCAGTTTCCAAATGTCTGTTTCTTAGTGGGGGAAGCATAAATCACATTACAGCATTACATTTTGAAAAGCGACAAAGTAGGAAATAAGTTTGAAAGAGAGAGGGGGGAAAGAATATGGAATTTAAAAAAAAACGAAGTGAGAGAATGAGGAAAAAGGAAAGTACCGACAGAGAAGCAAAGACAGGGACATGTGAAGACTTCCCCATAGTCCAACAGCAGAAGCAAGGGGCAAAACAGACCATCTGCTCTTGTCGTCCTCTCTCTGTTTTGATGTGCATAGGTGATTTCTTCAAGTATGCGCAGTTGTGTTTTGTCAGAGAAACAGTGTATGCACTCAAACATGCATACTAAACACTCATATGTCAGACATCCGCGTGCACTTCGAGGCACTTGAAAGACAGCGGCTACAGAATGAAGCTTCAGTGAGCGTGAGCAGGCATTTCTCTTGCTGACAGTATGACAACAGCCAAGTGTCATTTTAGCTGCTGGTACGATTTCCATGTGATATTGTCATAACAACTGAATCTGAAGAAGTTCTCAGTGGGCTCAACCCAGATACAAAAGTGGAGCCACGTTCTTCCCTCAGTACCACACCACACTCTGTAATATTATCACTATGGTCACTATCAGTCATCAACATGCAATAGAGTTGGACACATTAATTGACACAAGCTGATTGATTACTTGGAAAATTAATTCAATTACACACCACTTCCAGTTAGAGCAAATGGGAAAATGTGTTTAGCAGTGAGCAATTACCAAAGGCGGTAATGATGGTTCAGACTTGTGTTCAGTTACACAGGGGAATGCAACTCAACGACCCAGAAGACAAGTTTAAAATCCCAAGAGAAAGACAAACTCAGACAGGTGCAAAAAGCATGAGTGAATTGAGGTACAGTGTGAATGGGTTAGCAGATTCATAGCACTTAAGGTACCGCAGGGTAATTTTCAACATAGAAAAGCTTTTTTTTTTTGGGGGGGGGGGGGGACTTTTTATATGGTGGAAAACATTTTCCATGTTTCAACTCTATAAAGTTGCAGGGAGTCTCACGGCCTGGTCCGTGAACTTTAAGGGGTCCAGAGAGTCTGCCACCTGTGGCCTCGAGTGTTGCTGGACCAGTGTCTCAATGGTCTTCATTATGTGACTCACTGATCATCTCACTCTCACTGATCAGAGGCAGCACTGGTTTATCCCCTTTTAGGCACAGGGATGATGCATGAAGTTTTCCATAGTAAGGGCACCAACTACTGACTCCCTCAGGGTCAGTAGCCCTGAGTGATTGTCAGGCCGGTGAGGAATGCTGGTGCTTATAGGCATATGCATATGACAGCCTGCTTGCAGATTGCGAAATGGCATTGAAAGCACTATGTCTGGTGAACACCAGGCACTTCTCATCGCCTGCCTAATACCATCCCTACAGTGAAGCATGGTGGTGGAAGCATCATGCTGTGGGGGGCCTTCTCAGTGACAGGGACAGAGAGACTGGTCAGATGAATGCAGCCAGTCTTTGATGAAAACCCGCTATAGACCGCAGGTGACCTGAGACTGTGGCAATGATTCATCTTTCAGTACAACAATGACCTGAAGCTCACAGCTGAGACAATGCTGGAGTGACTTCAGGACAGGTGTATGATTGTCGTTGAGTGGTGCAGCCAAAGCCCAGACTTCAACCTCACAGAACTGAGGAGAGACCTGAAGATGGCAGCTCACATATACTTCCCATCCAATCTAATGCAGTTTGAAAGGGGTGTACGAGGATGGGATAAACTGCCCATATCCAGGTGTTTAAAGCTTGTAGAGAATTAAGCAAGAAGATTTGAAGCTGTAAGTGCTTCAACAAATTACCGAATTAAGGGTCTCAATTCTTTTTTTAAACGTGAGATTTCAGTTTTTGATTTTTAAAACATTTGCAAACATTTCTAAAAATCAGCTTTTGTCAAAAATGCCAGTTTTATCCATTTAAAATGACATCTACAACACAAAGTGTAGAAAATGTGAAGGGGTCTGAATACGTTCAGAAGCCACTGTATTTTCCCTAGTTTCTCTCTATTTGTTTTGGTCAGGGGTTGTTCCTCTGAGATGGACGCACTGTCTATTATGTGACTTTTCTTTCAGTTAATACCCTGCCACACAAAGCTGTATTTTTATGTCAGCCCTTGAAAGCTTAAGTACTGCAATTAAGGAAGAAAACAGGTACTCTTTGACGCGGCTAAAAAAAACTTTGTATGTCTGAACAAGACATCTGGGGATACAAAAGAGTCAATTAAAAAAACTGTGTTAAAGTCAGTTTCATATTAAAACCATACAGATGAAAAAACGTGCACAAGTATATATGTGCACATCATCAGCCGCAAGCCTCCAGTATGTGGGCGTATCCGCTGTCGTAAGTGCTTGGTTTCTCAAGTAGGTTATTTTTTGTGTGAATACTTTGCCAGCAGCTTATTTCGACTGTGTTTGGATTTATTTATTTTTCTAAGGTTGGTATGGGAGCTAAATGTACTCCTATAGTGAAATAAAAATGTAATTCACTGCAGAGTTTATACATGTGATTTGCCAGTTTAATTTACTTGGTGGTAGTATTGGTAATATGTATCAGTGAAGCCCACTGTTGGAGAAAAGACTTGGAGGCTTTGATTGTACAGGAGAACATCTGCGACCACATTTCTAAGCACTGCATGAATGCACAGAAAACATTTGCAATTCATTTCCCACACATAAACTTTATAAGCATAACGTTCTGCGAATGTGCTTCTCATTCTGTGATGTCGTGCCATTATTTTATTTTTTAACGGAGAAGCAAACTGTATGTTCTCTTTCCATAAGTACTATGTTGTGAGCTAGGTTGTCGGTGAGTTTTTACTTCATTTGATGATGATGAAGACTGACATGTCGCTGCTGCTAATGATTTACAGGTGCAAGTGTTGGGAAGAAATGGCTCTGGGTGCTATTTATAGCACCCATATGTATCGGTGGTACAAAAGGATGGCTTCTACAGCGTTGTTGTAGGAACCGATGGATGTCATGTGACAGCGGAATTACACTTTCATTGACATGCAGAGCCTCATTTGGCATATCATGAGGTGGCCTTATAGCTGCAATCTGTCATATTGAATCACTGATAATGTAATTGTCAATACAGTTTCAGCTTGACAAAAACATAAATTGAGAGCTTCCTGTCTATGTATCTGTCTTACTTAACCATAAACTGCTTGCTATTGAGATTGCAGGGTTGTGGAGTAGAGAGATGCAATGAAGAATACACACAAGAGGTTAGCAGGTAATGTTCAGACCGACTGTGACTGTACTGTTTCAAGAGGAAATTGCTAGCTTTTCTAGCTTTTGAAGTGTTTGATTCAAGTTTTTTTATCCTAACTGTATTATATGCCCGGTTCCTCTAAGAACTGCAATTTTATGAGCTGAGTGTTAATCTCCTCCCTCTCTTCCTGCTATTTGGCTTGTCTGTCTTTGACATTTGGTCTTGGCATGATTTCACCGTCTTTGCTACAAACATTGAGACACTCTTTGACACACACAAACACACACCTGCCCCCAGGCGGCTGTCGACCTGCCCAAACTTAATCACAGTCTTTCAGTGGGCAATGATTTAGTTGGTGCCACACATTCCAGCTAAGCTTACTC
This sequence comes from Seriola aureovittata, assembly GCF_021018895.1. Classification (NCBI taxonomy): domain Eukaryota; kingdom Metazoa; phylum Chordata; class Actinopteri; order Carangiformes; family Carangidae; genus Seriola; species Seriola aureovittata. The sequence continues at coordinate 27,513,822 of NC_079368.1, read as the reverse complement.
TTATGCTATTATGCTGCAGGGAGTATTTCCTCTGCTTGTGATGTTTTGGACAAGGACTATCCTATTAACATGAGCTTCCTGCCTTGATGTCTACAACTGGTTGTTGTTTTCATGTTGTCATATTCAGAGAAAGAAAACAAGGGGATTAAAATACATGTCAGCTGTTACAAGCTTAAAACTTTATTCAGACAGGGAAGAGAAACATGAAAAAAAATCAGAAGGTAAAAAGTTCCTTTTATGGTCATAGAAAGTTGTGGCAGCTTAGAAAGTATCTTTTGTGGGGAAGAACACACGTACACGCAGGGAAAACTTTGGTGAAGTAAAACGGATTGGATCCGTAAATCCGTCAGCTTTCAGTGACGCCAGTGGAAAAGGACATAAATAAATAGAAACAGACTCTGTTTTCTCTTTCTCCCTACTGTCTTCTTGCCAGTATTATCAGGCACAAGACAATTTTTTATTCACAATGGATTGTTGAGCCCACGGGGAGAATTGAAGGCATGGCTTTTTATTAATCGCCATTTATTTACAAGATAGCATTTAAAATTAACTGCAAGATTTAAATGTAATTTGTGTTTGCCTTCACTTGTTCGTGGGTTTGTTATTACAGATGCTGCGTGTGCAGCTTTGGAATGAAACTTAGCCTGGCCACTCTCTGGCCAGAAATCTGTGCATCTGAGCTATCGTCATTATTGGCAGAGGAGCACATACTGATTCAAAATTACCCCTTTTATTTAATGTCGGTGTGACACATCAATAACAAATTCTTGTCCATGTTTTAATTTCAAATCGAAATTCAGTTTTAAAATGATTAGCGCAGAATCTGTACTCATTTAGGGTACTGGGTGATACTTTCCATTATTGGCATATTCAGCTGGTAATTAATCTATCCATGCATCCATTTATATTCATCCATTATGGCTACTTTGATTTAATCGAGTCAACAATTATCCGCTCTTTCGAAATAAATACACTGAAATCTTTCGCCTTGCTCTCTGCACACCAACACTACTAGAACAGAAACACCTTGAAGAGATTCTGTTTTTTGTTTTTTTTGGATGAATAAAGTGTGGAATGCCGACTCACCTACAATATGATTAGACTTCTGGCAGACTAAACAAGTTCCATTTTTGTGAGAAAACTTCCACAATTTGTCTTCGTGATAAACAAAAAAAAGGGTAAAGTAGCTGCACAGATAACATTGTTTTCTAAAATAACTTGTGTGCGTCATTGATCACTGGAAACAGGAGCATGGATTTCTACTGAAATACTCAAATTTAAAATGGGCATCATCTGAATTACAAGGATGTTTAGCCTGCTTTGTATTCATATTTAGGGTGCTAAACATTAATTATTGGTAAATTTGTATCTTGGACCTTTGTACCCTTTTGGACAAGAACACAAACTTCCTCATAGAGGTTGGCCTGGATTCTCCTCTTGGTCAATTAGATATTTGTCAGTATATCATGGTGGAGTCCTCAACTTTTAAGAAGAGCCAATTTGATTGATTGGCCATTGCTGCAGTTTGTCCGAGCTCCACCTCCAACTAAAGTTTTCCTCCTATTATCAATAGAGTATATTCTCTTTGTTCCAAACCCTTCTCGAGATGACTCTGCTGTGCTGCTCCAGGGCTGTGCTTGCTTCTGGAAAACATGTCAAACACTGCAGTCGTTAAGCTGGCAGCATTAATTACATGTGTGTAAGTGCCTGTGTTGGTGCGTGCACGAGACATTTTGAGATGCCAAACTAAAAAAAATTCTCTTTTTTTCTCTTTGTGTCTCTGCCCTCCCTCCAACGCAAGCACTCACATATATGCAGTGAAATAAAGAAAAAAAAGCCATGCACCCTTACAAACATGCCAACACACTCCAACGGCACAGAGGGAAAACTGTGCCGTCTCACAAACCTCTGTCTCTCTGAGCGGATGCCAGCTTGCCCAAATTGGATCACAGTGTCTTCGATGGGACTAGGTGTATTAGGTGTAAGTATCAAAGAGATTGAAGGGCTGACAGCCAGCCAAATTAAGGCATTAAACCTTAGCATCTGTCTGGTTTCTCCACAGAGCAGGGCAGGAGAGGGGAGTGAGTGGGAGAGAGATTACAGAGGAGAGATTTTAGGGAGGGAGACAGACAGGTGGTAGGGAGTGGAAAGAGAGGGAAACGGAAAACAGTTGCAGCATAACATCGAGAGAAAAAAAACAGCAGGGAAACCAGTGAGTAGAAGTGGGAGAGGAAGGGAGTGAGGGAGGGAGGATAAGGTAAGGTAAGGTCAGGTGTTCCTAGAACAGAGAGAAACACAAATGTCAGAAAAGAGTGAAAATCATCAGAGAAATCAAGTAAATACCAAGTGTGAGTGTGGATCTGTACTATTAAGTGTGACTAGAAGATGCACACACACACACACACACACACACACACACAGATATAAATATGCAAATAACTACAGTACACACACACAACATGTACATGTACACCATCCACATTTACTATTTCAAACATGACAAACTAATCTGTTTTGATTTCTCAAGTGAAAAGTGCTTGAGGCAAGGACACAAGGATAAACCATCCGTCTAAATATTGTGAATAATATGCATGACAAGTACTAGGCTGTTGTTTTTACATTTCAAGTTGCAATAAAATATAATGGTGCTGCTTTAAATACATAACCTCACATGACTTAGGCATTATGTTAATGTGAATCCCCAAGGCCTTCCCCTCATTTTTCTAAAAAACAAAAAGTTTAAAGTCGATGGTTCATGTCATGTATTTTGAATAAACTTTTGCGTAAGTGAATGACCATGAACTGATCTTTGGAATATAAAAATTTTTACTTATAACCCAGTAAGGTCAAACTCAAACAAGACTTCATTAAATCAATCACATTATTTCCTATGCTTTTTCAGGATCACACTGTACTGTATATACAGTATACAGAATTAACATACGCTCCAACATATAATCCATTTGAGACGTACTGGGATCCTTCTGGCTATGAATGAACGTAGCTGAGTGAATGAAAACCAGGGTGTTGGAAAACATGAGGTCAGTTCATTTTCCCTGAAGAACTAAAATAGGAAAAACAAATTGTTATTTGGCTGTCATCCCCAGTAATGCACCTGTTCATACGTAATATTTCGCAAACATGCTATTTGCACATATTATACATTCAGATTATATATTGAAATTCAAATGCTGTTGTTCATTTGGATTTTAGTTAGACTGATGATGTAGATTAGGTCCTCTGCAAATGTTTGATGCTTAAAAATCAAGCTATGTTTATGCCCAGAGAGATACAGATGGAAATTTGTTGCTACACAGCAACAGATAGTGGAATTGCATTCAAGAGTTGATCAGTCTGTTATGGTGTAGTAAACTTGGCTGCTGGTCGACACACTCTATTCTCAGATGTTTTTGTGTGTGTGTGCGTGCGTGCGTGCGTGCGTGCGTGCGTGCGTGCAGGGGCAGTGTAGTTGCATGTATTTTCTGATCATGGTATATAATGTGTGTCTATATGTTTCCATGTTCTTCTGTGCATTTGTGTTCGTAAAAGCCCTCAATATATTGCTTTGATCTATATTTAAACATTGTATTGACTTAACTTACAGTGGCATGTGTACAGTCTGCTTGCAAAAGATATATTGGCGTGACTAATTAGGATGTCTCCTTAAAAGCACACTTGGTGCTGTCATTGTCTGCCTCCCAACCCTCCACCCCACCTATGATATGGACAATTCATACAGATTTGCAGACACACACTGAAACACAATCACATGGATGCATACATGTGAAAAAGCAGGATGCGTTTGCATCAGCTAGATTAACAGGCCATCTTAGGTGAAGCAACAATAGACAAACAGAAGCTCAGCCAGACTTTATGAAATCCCCCTTTTCACTGCAAAACAGCTGGGCGAATTATTCTGTTTGTAATCCATTCATGCATGAGTCTGTTTTATTTGTAATTCCATCCATTCTCATCGATAACCCCTGTCGCAAATCAAATATTACCAAGGGTTCGAAACTTGTATATTTCCACAAGATGTTTTGTTATGTTATTGGCTTTTTGTTCTTTCTAGCACTGTTCATTCTAAAAGCTTACACTGTGGTGTGTTTGCCTGTGTTTGTGATCGCCGTGTTCTGGTGAATGTCCAACTCTGCAGTGTGCCTTTGATGCGTTTTATGAGTATATTTCTACACGGGACATACAGCAAAGATGTAAAAAATAATAATGGTAGAGGTTATGAAACCATAAAACCTACTTTATTTTCAAAACTGACATACATTTTTTTTGTCATCTGCCTGTGACTTTTCACTCACGTTTCACTTACACTGCAGCATGAAAACATAAACTATCACCATGCCCTTATTTCAAAACTCAATGTCAGACACATACAGATGTAGAAATACAATTACAGTTTGTTACCCGTTTGTTGACAAAATCATTACTCTCTCTGTCTCAGTACTGTGTCACAGTGCTGCTGTACTGTCTAACTCACCCACCTCCACTCCTCCATTGTTTCTATATGCCTTTCCTCCCTCACACACTTGTCATCTCTCTCCTTCACTGAACTCCATCTCTCTGTGCTTGCAAAAGACAGAGTTGAACAAAAGGGAAAGTGTGTGTGTGTGTGTGTGTGTGTGTGTGTGTGTGTGTGTGTGTGTGTGTGTGTGTGTGTGTGTGGTGAATCAGATGAAATGCTCTCTTTAATGTTTTTTTTTTAAACATGAACAGAGGATACAGTTAGACACAACATAGTAATCATCTCTCTCTAATAGCATACACTCAACACCACCCTTTGGCAGAGATACAGGAACAAAACAGCACCCAATACGGCCCAGTACCTTCTCATCCCAAGTGTTTCCAAAGAACTGATGGTCAATCCACATTAACAACCACACATTTAATCTGTCGGGGTCAGCATGACCCAGCAAGACAAAAACCCCTGCCAAAACATTCTTGGCTCTTAGATATCAGTAAACATTTCCTACCAGACATTTTCCCATCTAAGTCTACTTCCAACCATAGCTAATAAGCTTGATTGTGAAATCAGTACATGATGAAAACACATCATAATCATAATTTTCCTCACAGCATGTGTGTGATGTGGCTGAGAATGTAATCAAGCTCATCGATGTGGCAGTATGCAACGCATCCAGTAACATTACGAGGCTGTTAACGCTGATGGAGGAAGAAACAACAGAGACTTGTAATTTATAGCCATTCAATGTGGAATTCACTCACACACACACACACACACACACACACACACACACACACACACACACACACACACACACACACACACACACACACACACACACACACACACACGCAAATAGAACAAATACTCCTGTGACGCACCAACCAAAATGTGACGAATGGATCAGACCCCATCCATCCACTGAGAAATAAGTCAAAATTATTACCTCTACTATCATTGCTTGCTGAGTAAATTCAGCTGATTTTGCACATCCACAGCTTAAATAGAATCAATATAACAACATAGTCATGCCCTACATACAACAAACTGATTGTTCAGCAATTTCCTATTGAAACCTAACAATCTTCTTAAATGGATATTTGACTATAGAAGCCTTCAACAGGAAGTGAAGGGATTTTACCTCCTGAACCACTGGACTGGTTTTAATTTGAAGATATGGAGATTGAGGAAATGTTGAGTTTATATTGCAACAGCCAACAGCTGTATTAGCAAATTAATGAGGCAAAAGAGAGATTTAAGAATAGTTTAAGAATGCACAGTCCTTCTTGATTAACTTCATTTGAGAGTAAACAGCATATTCCAGCAGTGCCATGAAAACACAGGTTTGTATGTGCAGTCTATTTTAGTCATTTAGCTTTATTTTGACAGGGCTTTAACCACTAAATAATACCCTCATTGATTAGAAAGAAAAAAGAAGGATGACGATCATTTATATGAAACTATTTATAGCAACAGTATTAGGCAGTGGTTATGTGTGTGTATGGTTGGTTTTCTTCATTGCTTTGTCTTAGTAGCGCCGTCATAATAAAGTAAGATACAATAATTCATTTCCTTCTTATATTTCCCCACAGGCAATTGTCTCTTTTTTTTCTTTTCCAAACAGCAGTTTTCCTCAACACTTCATGGAAAGAAACAATAAAAAGTTTTACACTACATAAACATAGACAACATGTAGAACTCACACCCAAAAACTCAATTCATTCCCAGTTAAGTTCTGCCAGAGGGATGTTCCAGTAAGACAGCATTTCCAATCAAAGTTTTAGCCTCAAAGTCAATTAGTTTCCATCAGGGGGTCACACAAACAACTACTCAACAATGTGCCGCTCATTAAAGCAATCAGGGTTTTGGTAAACACATCAAATTCAAATTAATTTTTAAGAAATGAAGCACCAAAAAAAAAAAAAAAAAGACATTTGTTATTCTCTGTCAATACACAGTATGTTGGATGTAGGGTTTTTTTCATTTCATTTTTAATGAGTCTCTGCTATCCTTATGAGATGCAATTACAATGTTTGTCACTAATTGGCATATGTGTGTTGTGTGCGTGCGTGCGTGTGTGTGTTTGTTTGTCCGTGTATGAGCGCCCATGTGTGTTACTAGCTGTCTGGCTCTCAGTGGTGGTTCGTCTCTTGTCCCATTTCCATCCGGCTGTTTGTGCCACTCAGCAGCACAGCATTAAGAGCTGTTATTGTTGTCATTGTGTTGAAGCAGTTTGCATCTCCCATTGTTGTTCTCATTTACTTTTATCTAAGGAACAAATATGAGACAGCTGTAAACCCAAACCTGTGAAAACAGTGGCATTATTGAGTGGGGAAGTTTTTGAAGCTCAATATAAACTATTAAAGTCAACTATTATTCAATATCCAATTTCCATTACTGAAATATTTTCCCACCGTATGTGGCAATTTATCTCTGCTATTTGTATCCAGTGTATGTGCTATCAACAGCTTTTCTTTTGCTTCTATTGAAACATGCTTTTGAAGTATTGTTGTTACTTAATAACACCTCTGGTTCTGTCTTTTCAAAGACAATTATTAGGTTTTAATGGTTGCTTTTTACTAAATCAGCAAGAGATGGTGTTTCTCATATTAAAATATTGAAAGTTTTCTGCAGAGTTTCTAAGTAACAATGCTTTTTTAGACTGTTTTGTTTAGGAACCATTTAATGTTATTTTTTCATCACTATTTTGCTGATCCTCTCTTTCTTTCTCTCTCTCTGGCCTACACAAAACACAATCACTCAGTGCAAATAATATTTTCCCCAAACTATGCACTGACAGTCAAGGCACACACACAGAAACCACTGAGGCACCAATGAGCCACCAACAATCACATAGATATACGCATGCATTTGTCAACACTAATGTATAATCCACTAATCGTTTTGCATGCATTAGAACCAGACACCCACCCACACACTCAGTCCCCTTTTGTTATAGCTAGCTGAAACAATTTAACAAAGATATACAATGTGTTTTAGGCACAAGGTTTTGCTCAGTAACAGAAACACATTAGCAGACCATGTTTATTTAAAGGTGACTCCATCAAAATTGCCAGTATCTCAAAGCAATAAAATTAACAGCTATTATGCACAGCATACACTGAAATAATCTTGTTCCTGCCAATTGCCTACAGTGACAATCTGCCTCATTTTGGCACACACATACATACACTCTCACACACACACACACACACACACACACACACACACACACACACACACACACACACACACACACACACACGCACACACACACACACACACACACACATACCAGCACAAAATATCCGTATACCACTCATTTGACTCTGACATTCAGGGTCAGTTTTCATTGTGAGAGTGAATGACGTGTGCCATTGAACAATCCCTTATTCAGGACTCCTCCAGCAGACAGACAGCAACAGAGCAGGATGAGTGGGAGGAAAACAGACGAGGCTAAAGGCCTTGACAGACTCAATGTGTGCGAGCCTTTCAACAAGCCAACAGCTATCACAGTGATCAGCACAGATTTACATTGCAATCATTAAAGCCAAAGCTGACAGCTACTTTAATGAAAATGGATATTTATCAAACACAACTACAGTCAAGGACCCAAAAAACACAAAGCATGTCTGTCTGTTAATGTTTTCATGCTGCGTGATTGGCTATAAACACTTGCTCATTCAATTATGAATCAACAGAGTGACAGCGGAGAGGCTCTACTGAGTACTTTGAACAGATTCTGCTGTCGCTTTTCAACTTGAAACACATCAGTCGCTCGCTCCCTTTTTCTCTGTAGGTCTTCACAGGGGGCCTGCCATCTGTCATATGGCGCACTCACGCAGAGTCACACACCATGCACACACTGTATATGAACAGAGAAACTCACAAACTCAGCCACAAACAAAAAAGAAAAGATCTGGGAACAAGTCTGCGGTGGCACAAACATTCACACAGCAGAAACACGCAAGCACACACCCACGTGCACGCACTTTTTCCTCCCTATGAGCTCATTCATTCTTGTTACAGAAACATAAAAGTTATCAAGGATGCTGTCAGTGGAGAGAGTGAGAGAGAAATAGAGAGGGAGAGAGAAACAGAAAGTGATGGCATGGGTTTGGCTGCAGTGCAACTGTTGTATATTTTTCTCAATTTAGTTTTCTGGGGCATTGGGTGTGTGTGTGTGTGTATTCTGTTTATAGTTTGTATTACTGTAGATATCCAGTTATACTACAGTGTAGAAAAGCATTGCGGCGCACTGAGGAGGACCTGTGAAGTGTTGATATCTCCTTCCTGATTCACTGTTTCTGTGAAGGACTCATACACACATGTGATCATATGGAAACAGATATGCACTCACGAACATGTATGTTTGCTCCCTCCCTGTTGAACAACACATCCATAGCAGCGGCCCATGTCTGCCAATGATTTGCACGCGGAGACCGAGAGAGTTGCCGTGCGGCCTGTCTTCTAGAATGGGGGCCCATTCTGTTCAACACAGTATGCTTTCTTGGCATGAATGTCATATCGACAGTCTAGCAAGAGTGTCCAAGTACAATTGGAATGCATCAGATAATTCATGAATAACTCTATCTTTCTCTCTCCTCTGTATCTGTCATTAATCCAATGCTGCTGTGCTTTAATCTCGTCTTTTTTCTCCCAACTGTCTCTTTCACTGTCTGTATTCTGCTCTCCCTCTGTCTCTGTCTCTTTGTATCTCGATTTGTGTGTATCTCCCATTCTGCCATAACCTTATATGTGTCAGGCTGTATTAATCTCTCTCTTTTTTCCTCTTTCTCTCACATACACTCTCCTGTCAGTTTTCTTTCCTTCCGCTCTCCTCTCTCCCTCCATCTGGCTCTTCTGTGAAATAAAAGGTGAATGTAGCCTTTAGCTAGACACTAGCACTTCAAAGCCCTCTCATTTTCCCTCTCTCTTTTCATCATGGGCAGGTTGAGTAGTGTTATAACCCAAAATAACCTCTTCACCACATGGCCCTTGTCTCTCTGTCTAATCTCTCATAGATGCCAGTTGGGGAGGCTTTTATCTCGAGTGCCACAGAGAATATACTGTACAAACAGCTTGAGTATACAATATGTGGCTCCAAGTACACTCAACCTCCTGTGCCAAGAAGGTTTGAGGCCATTTGGTCTAGGTAATTACATCTCCATATCATCATCAAAAAAAAAAAAAACAATCAAAAAAACAAAACAAACCTCTCATCTTGAGGTCATCAGGTTTATTAAAGATCATCACGGTTATTCATTTTGATGATTTTACAGGCAAACATTGGGCATAAAAGGTGGTTTTATTCTACTAGCTTTTCTAAGTAGGTTCACAAGCTGTGGTCATGAAGTAACATGGAAAAACTTCTCTATGAGATATATGATAATATAATCATTTATCCCGGACTTGTCTTTCTCCTTATGAAACTAAAGTCAGGCTTAAAGGTCCCGCTGACATAATAGATTGTAGATAATCAACTATCAATAAGCAATTGATATATTATCACATTTAGTTTCTATAAAGACAGCAAGTAATTAATTTGGCTTTATCATGTTACTTTACATAATCAGAGTGTTTCCAACAAGTTAACTGGCTGTGCCCGCTGGCTGGTAATGATGTCACTTTCAGTTACTGTAAGCTTGCTACCCACACACTTATGTTCAGTTGCTCATTTGGATAGTAATTGGCATACAAGGCTCCAGAGACACAAGTACCATGACCCTCCTGTGGTCTCTCCCACACATATGCACATGTGCAAACTAACTAATACACATGTACAAAAGTGTAAGGTGTCCTCAAGGAATGTGTTTCTCATCACTATTTTTGAACCTGTCTGGTGGAATATTCACGGTCACACACTTCACAGTTCTTTAAAGTCAATTGAGATCTAACTTTGATTGGAGGCTATCGTGCTCCTTTAACTGAGGGCATACGGGGGATTGCTTTTTAGAATTAAACTTTTCCATTCCACTGTTAATTAAGGACTTAAAACAACAGTGTTTAAAATAACTTGTATCCCATCTGAGAGAAGGGCCACTTCACAGCTTAGTAATGGGCAAGTTTTATTGGGAGTTTTATTGTCATCCGCCCACATCACAAAACTCACTTAAAACCAAATGGTAGCAGCAAAGCATATCACTGTTGCACTTGTTACACTTTAATGAGATAATTCTTTGCCAGTGAATGATACAAACTATGCAAAATATACAAAATATGTAATGTGTATATTTTATGCATGTTTGATGGCATTGGGTTGGCAGCATCTAAAAGGCTCATACACAGGCAGTTTTTAATCTTGTGCTCCCACTTAAGAGACTGCATATTTTTACTTTGAATATACCACGACTAACATATCTAAAATATTTATTGATTGACTGACTGCAGATTCAAATATTATATTAAATACATTATTTATTTTCTCTTTTACTCCCATTTAGGCAATTATTCAATTTTTTACATTCACCAACTCGCTCAGGATGAATCTGCCCCGGTCAACTGTTCAGTGTAAATATTAACATAAGTCCTCTTTTTCTTTCATGTTTTTAAGTAGTGCATGAAAAAGAAAATCTAAGTGAATAGTGAACATTGATATCGAAAGGCTTGTAAAAACATTGCTGTTGCTGGAGGTGAAGATAACGCTATTCATGTCATCTTGTGTAATTGCATTTCATCTCATTAAAGACAAAACAAAAAGTAAAAAAAGAAAGTCAAGACGAACAGTTGGGTGTATTTTATGACTACAACTGAGGCTAGTTGAAAGTGAAAGGAGATGATCCTTGGGAATACCTTTGTGCACACATTTACATTTGCATTTTATTCATTTAGCTGATGCAGACTCACAGACTTTACGTAAGTGGAATGATCTATTAATATATACAGGACAGGAAAGGTCAGGGTGATTCTGCCTTTTTATGTGAACAATGTGACTACAAAGAAATCATGTAAGTAAAAAAGAAACAGAGTAGCTCAGGATCCTTTTTTTTATTTCTTTAGAGAATAATTATAGTGAGTAGAAGAAAGAGGATAACAGTTACTCGAACACGGGTGACGCAAGATACTCCTGGAAACTGTTTTCACCTTGTTTGGGAAGATGGCAAGTGGCTGCTATTTTGACTGAATCTGGAAGGTCATTTCACCATTAGAGAGCCAGGAGAGAGAACAGTTGATACCATGCGGAGCGCTGACCAGCCCAGCACAGGGAAAGGAGAGCAGAGGGGTCTGTAGGGGCAGAACACAAGACACTAGCTGGCGTCTTGCGCTGGATAGTTGCCTGGAGGGAAGGGGCTAGATATCTCTTCACAGTCTTGTGTGCCAGCAGCAGGATTTGGAATTTGATACAAGCAGCCATGGGCAGCTGGATGCATACATTAACACTGTCGGTGCATGTGTGTTAATGTGTGTGTACATCATATCACTACTGACTCATCACATCGCTTATGAACACCAGAGAGCTCTATTCCTGCTTTTTTTTTTTAATCTTTCTTTTAATTAAAACAGGAGCGTATATGAACCTGCTGGGGCAAAGTGCTGTGGGTAGAATACCTGATGAGTGTATGTGTGTCACTTTGCAAACTAGTACAAACTGTATGCATATACATGAGTTAATTTATCCATATCAAGGGTTTAGATAATGAAGCAGAAATTTTTCATGTAGAAATTGCTGTATATGTATGACTCTGAGGAGTAAGAAAACTTGGGGAAAAACATGAAAAATTCTTCCACAATGAGCTCAGAACAAAATCATTTAAGACTAGTCTAAAAGTAATCACGAGAGACTTGAAGGTGGGTTCTGCACAAAGCAATTAAAACTCTTGTGTAAGGCATACAAAACATCAGTTAGCTGGTGGCCATTTTTTTCAAATATAGGCCTGAAACACGCAGCATGTTGTTTATTCTCATTAAGATGAATTAAACTGATCTCTTCATGTTCCTTCCCCATGCAATGTATATTTCTGCTTAAATTATTCAATTAATTAATTTTGGTTAATCACTCTCACCTTCCATTACATGCATGCCAAATGCTGTGTATTGTTTTCCACTCTGTTCCCACCTCTGCCAGGGAGGGAGCAGGCACTTTCTTTCTCATTGAAGTAAATCTGATAGAGTCATGTATCATTATGGAGTTCCCCACAGTCTCTCCATTATTCATCCATCTCTCGTTCCCTCCCTCCTTTCATTGCCTTCACCCTCTCGCTCTCCTGCCCGCTGATTTGCATTTTTGTGCATCTGTCTCTACAGACCTTTATCCTTCCTTCATTTTCCTGAGCTCTTTACCGCAATACAGCGATTAAATAATCTCTCTCTCCTTCAAGCCGGTCTTCATTTCTACTTTCTTTCTGAAATGCACAGCTATAACTTACTCTCTACGGACCAAAAAAAGTCCCTTTTTTAACTCATCTTATTCCTTGCCATTTCTCACTCAACTCATCAATTTCTTCCCTCTCTCTTCCAAATCTCTGTACATAGATACAGCTATTAATGTCATCACTCAATATGCTGCTGTCTCTGGCAAAGGGAAATGCACCATAGCACCAGGGAATATCTTTGACTGGTTCGTTCCATGGTTTCTGTTGATAGAAATTGTGTGTCATACTGCACACAGACACACATTCACCCACTCAGATATCAAGTGTTAAGCTAATTTGTTTCCCCTTGAATAATACAGTCAATCACTGGGTCAGTCATTTACAAGTAAAAGAACATGTCCATACCACCCCCACCCCCCACACCTCGGGCCAATCACTGCAGTGTTTACAGTGAGTGACTTACAGTGATTGAGGTGCAACACCAACCGAATGTTTTGTCAAAACCTGATCAGGGAGAGATGAATAGCTCAGTGATTATCTGTAGTCACTTCCCCGATTGCATTACGACAGAACATCAGCCAGGTTGTCTTTGTGGGTGAGCGAAAACATCTGAGAACCAGTTGAATTATACAGGCACAAAAACACATTTGAAAACAGCAATACACTCACCCCACTTGCATACACACCTGTGTGCAATTGAATATTGAGATACCAAGTGGGAAAATATGACATCTGCCGTGTACACAGGCAATGAAAACAGAGACACATTGAGCCATTAGCAGTGAACAACAACCAATCCATTTTCTAAATATGATTAAAGCATTGACAAATGGGTCATTACCCCGGCTGACAAAGAGAACCAGAGAGAGAGAGACAGACAGACAGAGAGAGAGTGAGTCGGATAAGAAAAAGTCAATTTATATATACATGCAGAATAACATGTTGTGTGTGTGTGATTGTGTCTCTTTTTTGGAAACATTTTGTTGAAATTTGAATATGTTACAAGGCCAGAACTCCCAAAGCTGGAGAAAGAAAATTGAAAATAGAAGTGCAGAGAAGTGAGGGAGGAGAAAGGGAAGTGCCAGGATGTGTCCTGGGGAAGTAATAGCTGTAAAAGCCCCGTGGCTGTAAACGGAGGAGCTGTGGATTTTCCCAGGGGACACGTTCATCTCCTTGACTTTACAATGGATAGACCTCGGACACAAAGATATATATATACGTCAGGTCTCTTTGAATGGATTGAGGGTGGATGGTGGGAGGAATACTCAAAGGGGACAAAGAAATGAGAAAGAGGATAAACTGTTGCACAGTGAGCAACTGTAGGAGACGTAAGGCCATGTTTGATTGTAGGGCACTTTATTTTGATTCTGTACCTTCTTTCTGTTTAATAAAAAGCTCTGTGAAGCATTAAAATTTTTTTGCTAAATGTTATTTTTAGCTACTGCTAACATGAACCGCTGATAATTTAGCATGACAAAGGGGGGTAGCGGTTACAGGACTGAGGTGAAACACATGGCAGAAAAACTGCTGACAACCTGGAGAATGTGGACGGTGGGTGTATGTTATTAGTATCAGGAGAAAAAGAGAGGTATATGATACTAAAAGTGGGCAGGCAGCAAGAAAAGAAAATGAAAAAATTACATGAAGGCAATGGAGTTTCTCTACCAATTCATAGAGCACAGGAGGAGGTAGCCAGACGTTTCATTTTTTATTTTTCTTAATGCACAATTAACACCAGCCTTGGTATGAAAGACAAATGTGCATAAAACTGCAAAATGATTTTTGACTTGCTTTGAAAAGGCTCTTTAATGTGGAATGGATTCAGGAATAAAATGGAGGGAAGAGCAGAAGAGATGAGAAGAACAGATAAAATTAAAAAGAGGAGGGATGTTAATTTCCTATGATTAAGTTGCATATAAAGATGCCAATCAAACACTGTCACGAGCACTTTGATAAGATACTTGTACAGTGCTGCTTTTCATCACAGTACATCCTTTAAATTTATTTTAATATTTGGGTTTTAGTAGAAAAGTTGCACTCCTCTTACATTTCAGCTCTTCTTGTCTCTTCTTCTTCTGCAGTGAGATCTTAAAGCCTTCATGGGTGTAGGTTGAATCTTTATTATCTCATATCAGTGGAGGAAAGGTTAAACTCACATACAGTATAGTTAATTGTTGTAGATTACTGTTTGTGGAAAAGCTGGATAAATTGATGTTAAAGGTCCTGTATTTCCACCTCCACTTTTCCAGTGTTTTATTTGATGTTTTGCTATCCATGAGATATATTTGTGGGTTTCAGTACCAAAAACCATCTCATATAGTTTTACATCTCCTTTCTCATGCTTCTCTCTGGAGCTCTTGAACAAGTTGGTCAGCCAATGAGACTCTCTTCTGATTGGCTGACCGCAGGTAATGAGTTGTACTACTACTGGAGGTTTGTGAAAACCCACCGGCAAATGGCGATGGGCAGCACGTGCTGAAATGAGCTCAACAGACCACCAATTCGGATTAAAATGCTCCAGCCTTAGGCCTGCCAAACCCCTGGATCATCTGGCAGCATTGGGGTGACTGTCTGCAGTGTTGCAGCATTCAGGTCCAATGCAGGAGTGGTGGAGCTCACTGTCTTTGCCTCTAGCGCACCTCTAACTATTAGATCCTCCGGGCAGACTGGTACAGTGCCTGTGTGTGTGAAGGCCAGACAGAGGATCATGCATGGCTGCAGAGTCTGAGACCATTGGAGACATCAGGGAGGTGGTGGGCTGCAGGGACAGCAAGAGTGGAATTTGGTGAGTGGATTACCAGGAGAAGGATCGGACGCAGTCCACCTTTCCATCGCTGCCAGACTGTGTGGAGTTTTTAAATGGGGTTTATTGGGACTGCAGATGAGACACCGCTGGAGACGGTTAAGGCGAGTGCATGAAAGAAACGTCTACATGTTGCGGCGTGGCGGCTGTTACTTGTACTGTTACAACTGGGCAGCTGCTGTTTCGTTGTAACATCACAAACTTAACAAAGTCCTGATGGTCTGATTAAGGCTGAGTTTCTGAATACGGGATGTGGGTTTTTACTCTCACAGTTTTTACACAACACCTAGACCTGCCTTATAAACAAAAAGACTTGAAAGTCTCACTTTCTTCAACATGGGACCTTTAAAGCAAAGGATAAGGGAAGGAGGGCACAAAGTTTTAAGAGAGAATTAAGTAGACACTAGAGGAAAAAGTGCACAAGCTACATTTTGATTGGATTTAACAAGCAATAGAGTTGATGGATATATGGATGGAGCCAAGAAAAGATGAACTAGCCCTAAATGGTACACTGTACACGCACCAATCTCGGATAATGGAGTAAATAATTTAGTTGAGTCTGGATGGGTGGCAAAAGGTGAAGGAAGGACAGATCAATGAGGGGTGGAGAAGAGACAAGATCCAGGAGAGCAGAGTGTGAGTAAGAGGCATTTATCTGTTATGCCCAACAACACCAGAAGCTAAAACCTAGGGAAATTATACTGTTGACTCTGAATAGAGCGAGGTAATGGTGGAGAGGAGGGATACAAAAAGAGGACGTGGTAGAAATATGAGTTGGGTAAAAGAAAGGGTTATTTAAAAAAATAAAGAAGAGACAAAGCAGAGGAATAGTGGTGGAGTTAAAGTATAAATTAAAGAGAGAAAAAAGAGAGATGAGGATTGGAGAAAAAGGGAGAGGGGGCATTCATCTGGGGAGTGTGATAACGGTGAGTGCAGTAACTGGATAAATACAGTGGTAAGGGGGACTGAATTGAGGGGCAGTTGAAGGGAATGGGGAGAGGAGACACAGATGGAGTTACAGAGCAGACAAAAAAAGAGGCTGGATGAAAGAGAGGATGTATACATCTCCCGGGCACAAAGACTGGCTAGGAATAGATGATGTTAAATGTGACAAGATGAAGGGACCAAAGGGGGTCCATTAAATGTTAATGGGAACAGGGTATGGGGTGGGTAGGCGTACTGGGGGCAGGAATAAGAACAGATTGTGTTTGCGAGAAATCGTTGGTCTGGTATTTTCAGCAACAGGAAGTGCCAGCAGTCAGAGAACTTACTGTGATAAATTTCTAGAGAAACAAAGTCGAAAAGGGCATGTTATCTTTTGCTCATGCTACCTCCCTGACCACATTAATTCAAGCGCTAATTCCCTCAAGGAGTGTATATCAGCAAACCAGCACTCCACACACACACACACACACACACACACACACACACACACACAGAGGCATATATAGAGCAGAGCACATTTTCAGCCTGCCAGCTGTGTGAGTAAGCATCTCTCTCTGCCACTCAGTGCTTAGCCGTGTATGGCACAGTGCATGGCAGCAGTTTGGAGCCGTGGATCTGGAACAATACATGAAACAATACGCAGACACAAGTAGGTCATCCACACACAGATACACGCACTCACATACTAGACATGAAGATACACTCTCGGCTACGACAGTGCTGCGGGCGCTGGCGAGGTCTTCCTCTCACTCCGTCAGTGCATTTCTGAGGAAGCCAAACACTTGATTATGATTACATACTCATCTTACAGCCAGCAGATAGGCTCTGTCTTTTCTTTCAGCTTATTGCTTTACATAATTGAGAATTTCTCTCATGTTGAAAACAAATTGAGTTGTCCTTGTTCCTGTCAGCTAAACCATAACCCGAAAAAAAAAGGAAACATGCGTATCTGATATGATCCCCATCCCACCACACTCTACCTGCTACCTGGCTATAGTGAACAGCTGCTGTTGCTATGAGATTGCAATGAGACTTATGACATGTCACACAAAGTGTTACTATGTGTTTTCTATATATCTACTGTTTTCTATATATCTATTGTATGTCAATTTATACTAACGCCTTTTGGCTGGTATTGACCCAGTGATAGTTTAAGGGGTTTTAAATGAGACATGCAAACTAAATGGTGCGTGACTGAGTATTTATATGTTTTACTCCATTTAAAGCTGTGTGACCAGTGTTGTCACTTATAGTTTCTAACTTACTCAAGAAATATTCTAAAGATACGGGTGCACATGCACAGTTTTATCTGTTTTTCTTCAGGTATTGATTTTTCCTTTCTTCCCGCCCCTCTCACTTTCCTCTCGCTATCCATCCTCAGTCACTGGGCCGCAGAAACTGGATGACTATGAATCAGAGTGATGAAGTGTGAATGGTTTGTGTGAGTGTGTGGTAGGTGGAGAGCTGCGTGGAGAAACACAGATAGAGAGAAGAATCAGTCACACCTGGGTGCAGGTGAAGTACTTGCAGTCCATTTGTTCTGACAGACCGAGAAGAGAAGGGAGAGAGAGCTCAATAACATGCTCTGTTGCAGACAACACGTGTAAAATCCACACTGACATACAGAACATGCGTCAAAAATGTCTGCATATAAACATCACCCGTGTGAGGCAGCGGTTCAATACACTTTGAATATAAGAAAAAATCAGGAGAAAGCACTTGATTTATCTCATTTTGCGAGTTGTGGAGTCGCAGTCTCGCAGGATCAATCAAGCATTTAATTCTGAAAAAACGGAAGTCGCGAACAAAGTCTGATGAAGAGATGGACTCCCACACTGGTATGATGACATCCCAGCAAAAATGAATAAATAAATAGAGCTGATGAATTAGCAAAGTAGATGAGTCCTACTGTAATCCCCGTGGCTGACAGTCTGAACTCCTGGATGTGTCCATGTCTGTGTGTTTGACTGACATGTACATCCCTCAAATAAACACCTCTGCAGGACCGCTTGACAGGTCTTAGCTGCTTTAGCGAGATTGATCCCAGAATGATTTATCATGCGTCAGAATACTGCTCGTGTACAGGAGGGCTGTGTGTGAGCTCTTGTGTGTGGGTTGGTGACGACGATGATGGTGGTGATGTGTGAGTGTGGTTTAGTGGGTGGTTATGGTTCAGGATGATAGGTGAAAGATTCCGAATGGCTACGTTTTATATTTGTTTGCACTCCTACACACCTCTCTCTCTCTCTCTCTCTCTCTCGCTCTCCCTCTGAAATCGAAACCTGTCTTTGTGCTCAAAGTGCAGTCATTGTACACAGTGTTAGCCGGGTGTAACGTTATCCGTCTGTGCAGCTTAACATTCAGCTCGTATTTAGTCGCTCAGGCATGACTTTTTAGAATTATTCATATACTTCTAAACATTTCATAACGTCAGCAAGGTGTGTTTTTGTTAGGTCCTGTCAAACTCTTCAAAGTGACTACACACACGTTTTACTGCACCAGCCACCAGCTTTCTCATTTTCACTCTCCTTTAACTGTTGCCTACTTCAGAGTGATGTAAAATTGGGCTGGGTTAACGCAACGGGCCCTTTAAGTCATTAGCAAAGAGTATTAATGAGCCTAGTGCTTAGAAAGCCCCCTGCAGACTCAAGAGTGTGTGATGTAGAGAGGATGAGGGCACTAATTCTCCAAAGTGCCCTAATAAGTAGAGGATTAGCAAAGCCTTCCATTAGCCAAAGCCTTGATGATGCTAAGCTAATGCGCTATAGCTAGACTAGAGCAAGGCGGCTAAAGCGTTAGTTAGCATGACCGCTATAATAGGGATGTGGAATCTGAATAATGTAGCTTATGATACAGGACTGGCTTATGCAGCTGAAATATTCAGACGAAAGCAAACTCACATACACAGGCATAAAATGCATTCACACTTAATGTACGCATAAATATATCCACAGGTGCACCTTCCCACACACACCCGCAGGCATGCATATGCTCAAACACTGAGGTGATAGTAGATAGAAGATGAATCCTGGGCTCATTGGTTTTAAGAATAATGGCCATGACTAAGCAGTACACTGAGACTTAGTGAAGTTTAATCATATATTGTTACACTTTAATTAATTCCTCAAAATGTGGACTTGCACAAGTGAGATTGAAACTGCTTGAGCTTCATTAATCATCTACATCAGTGCATGAGGAAATGGTAGCCTGAAATAACCCTTTAGCTATTGCTAAAAAGGAAAATCGTTCCTAACAAACTATTGCCAGTTAATTAAAGAATGGGTTTTGTGTTCATAATATCCATAGTTATTGCCTCCAAATTAGATTTATGTCACTGAACTGCTTAAGACTTGTGTGACAACTGCAACCAATTTACCTTATAAGCTGTTATTTAATTGAGTGGACCAGCCACAGAATATCTTTAATCTTGTGCATTAAGCTTTTTTTTTTGTTGTTGTTTACTAGTGCAAACTTTTTCAAGACAAGCGTCAGATGAGATCAGTTTCCGGTTGACACCTCAAAAGTAATGTGTCCAAGTTAAGTCAGTGAAACTTGAACTACGCAGTTAAACAACAAAAGCAGTGAAGCAGATTTCACGTTGTGCATCATTAATACACAGACACACACGCATATTCTTGGGTTCGTCACGATTTGAGGGTTCAGCCTCACGAACCACTTTGAAATCCAACTCATCATGTTTTTGTGAAAACCAGTTGACATGGAAGACATTGTCATTCTGTATAGCTTTCATGTTCTCTCTATCTCTTTCTCTCTGTGTCTCTCTGTCTTAGACACACATGCACACATACAATGTTTTATTCTTCTTTTCTAAGCACCATGAATCTCCTAAGGCTTTTCTTTCTTGGAAACTTTCTTTCTTTCTCTGGCTTTATTTTTGCAGTGTCAACAGATTACTCTGTGAGGCATTATACAGGCTCACTGTGTGTGTTTTAGATTGTGCTCTCTTGCTATTGTACATTGTCATCACACCGTTTATGTGTGTGTGTGCGTGCGTGCTTGCGTGCGTGTGTGTGTGTTTGTGTTCACTGTACTGTCTTTAAACTTATTTTTCCACCAGCTTTTGTGTGACAGGTCTTTTAGGTCTCTGCTAAAAGTGAAATAAACGCCTAAGTCTGGTGCTTAGTACACAGAAGGACATGGTGAGGAGCAACGTGGGAGCAGAAGTGAGGGATGAAATGAGGATCAGGATGAATGAGGGATGGAAAATTGGGGCAAGGACATAAGGGCAAACCACGGGTAGCCATGTGGGTAAATGCATAGGAAGAGCTGACTGTGGCAGGCGATGATGTGTGCAAAAAAATAAAGGAATAAAGAGGTGATGAATCAAAAAATGGCTGGAGTAAGGGAAGGAAAGAGGATAGATGGATGTTTGTGTTGCCATGAGGGTAAACAAACAGGTGGGTGGAATGGGAAAGATGCTGAAGAAGAGATGTTGGAAAGGAGGTGGAAGGGAAAGGCAGATGACTCCGAACTGAGGACAGTGTACAACATTCTGTGGTCGCTGTAAGGCAACTAAAATGAAAATCACTGCAAGACTGCAGCTCTGAAATGATTAGGGCTGAAAGGTAAGCACTCAGAGGGGCTGTTTTGGACAAGAAGGGAGATTATAGGGGAGTGGGTTGAGAGGGTAGGAGGTAGAGGTGTTTTTGACAGCACTAGAGGCCTAGCAAGGATGAAAAGTTGAAGGGAGGAAAAGGAGGTGAAATAAGCACAGATTGTGTTTCAGAGCACGGGAGCATTTAGTGCAGCAGAGCACAAACAACTGGGGGATTGTGGATAGTCTCTCTCACAAGAAGGAAATATTTTACAATGCGGTTTTATAGCACGACTTTTAATACACTTTTTTTTTATAGAGGCATATTATCACGGTTTTCTATACAAGACTGCTTTATATAGTATTGTCAGGAAGTAGCCTGGAGGTCAATTAATAATGTGACTGTAGCACTTCAGGCTTAAGGCTTGACTTAACTTTGATTCAGTAGCTAGAATGGTGCTTGCTGTCAGCAGATGGTTGCTTTTGTCAGTATGGAAAACTGGAAATGGGGGTTGTGCTCTGACTGTAATATAATATTAGCTGGCAAGAAAGTTCTCCAGCAAGCATTTTAGTGATGCAGTCATCCTTTATCATATAAGTCTCATGTGTCTGTCTGTGAATACATGTTTAGTTTTATGTTATTATAACTTACATGTAAGTTTTATACACAAACCCCTATTTTTATCATGTCCGTGTCGCTATCCATTGCTAACGTGGCTGACATCACTCTGTGACAGCTTGAAATAAGAAGGTTTTGAAGCTTTTAAAGGTTTGCCTGTATTTATTGAAAAGGAGTAGTGCAGAAAAAAAGTCTCCTTTTGTCTTATAGCGGGTTTTTACATGTAGGACTCAGTATGCTCCTTCTCTGCTGCCATATGTCTTTATCTGTGCATGTATACCTCTGTTTCCATTTCCATCCCTCTCTATTTCTAGTTGCCACGGAGCAGGTTGTGTATGACTCTAACAGCTTTGGTTCTCAAAATAACTATGCAATGCATGTGGAAACAAGCAAACAATTTCCTTGTCTCTTCCAGTTGGTGCTGCAGTGTGGTGACCTGTAGAATAAGAATTATTTTCCTTGCTGCACTCTTCGCACAAATAATTACTGGGATCAAAAATATGACTTGGTATTGCGCACAGTTGTAACAGATTTTTTTTTTTTTTTTACACCACTATTGCGTCCTGGGATGAAATGAATAGTAGAATCATTGCCTTTCTATGCTTTGGAAAATAAAACATTCCTCTTCTGTTTTCCTTCTCCCTTTTCCTTCTTTCTCTGCTGCCTCCCTCTCCTCCTTCCAGCCTGTGAGCTGATGAACCGTGGTATCCTGGCCCTGGTCAGTTCCATCGGCTGCATGTCGGCGGGCAGCCTTCAGACTCTGGCCGATGCCATGCACATCCCCCACCTCTTTATCCAGCGTTCCCCAGCAGGAACACCCCGCTCCGCCTGCCCACCAACCAGTCGCGTCCCTGGAACAGATGACTACACCCTAATGGTCCGCCCACCTGTCTATCTCAATGAGGTCATCATGCAAGTGGTGTCTGAGTACAGCTGGCAGAAGTTCATCCTCTTCTATGATTCTGATTTTGGTAAGGAAACATTCAAGACAGCTTTTACTGATACCAATCTTCACTCTATCTATCTATCTATCTATCTATCTATCTATCTAGGAAGGTGATTCACTTGAGCTAACATCTATCATAGGTCTAATCTATGAAACTGGTGTTGTGTGAATTTTGAATTTATCTGATGTAGCAGTATCAATGGTTTCCCAGCATGATAGGACATTAGAGAGGTAATAGGTGTATAGTCAAGTCAAAAACATCGCTCTCTCTTCCCTTGCCTCCATGTTACAGGCAAAAAAAAAACATATGGATGCCGAGGCAGACATGGATATGTGTATGCATATACAGAGAAACACAGAAATAGGTGCACACGTGTGCATCCTGGGTATTTTTTCGTCCATCTTTTTATGTGTATTTTTATACATCTTCATGCTGGTGACGCATCAGTCTGTCTGCCTGTCTCATTTTACCCTCTTTCTGTGTGTCTCTCTGTCTCCACGCCCTCTCTCTTTCCAGTCCATTAACTCTAACATTAGACAAGAAACACTCTATGTCCCTTTTATAAAGTGCCACTTTGTTTCTTCAGTCTCTTAGCTTCCTTCTACAGAAATATTGTTTTGGGGTTTTCTGTGCTTGTACAGGTGTATTCACCTGTGTAGGTGTGTTTGTCTGTATTGTACATTCAGGGCCTAAGTATAATTTCTGACCCCAACCTACAACACGTTAGCATTGTCATATCTTGTTAGGTCTTCCCCACTTTTTCCCGTCATGGTACCGCGCCGCCTTCTTTGTTCTGGCACCACGATTATGTGTAAAGATAAGTTTACTCTGAGTCATACAGAGGAGTACACTGCTGGTGCACTGCTGCTGAAACTGTTGCATCTTGGATCAGACCCCAGTGAGTGACGTCAAAACAAGTATCTAATGGAAAACACCAGCTGTGACATCACTCATTAGTGAGTAGACAGAAATATACCACGCCTAAAAGTTAAAGCCCATAGAGAACAGTGTAATAGCTTTCTGTCTTTGCTGATTCAGTGTTGATTTACCCCTTATAGCCATAATGTGGCTCCATTTCCCTCACTGTAGTCAATTAACACAATTAATGTGTTGTATGCATCGATCTCCAAAGTGATCTCTTCAGTGGAATTGTTTAGCATTTTGCAGGCTTCCCTTCAATCTTTCACAGCATTAAAGCATTTTATCAGTGTATTGAATATGTCATATGAGAGTGTATTCTAACTAGTGAGCTCTACCATACAGTTTATATCAGATGAATATTGAATGGTGGCTAATGTGGCCCATCTGGAAATGCTAGTCCCACACTGCAGACATCAGCGCAGTAAATTAAATTACATCAACGCTGAGCAACATTTGGAAAGAGGATTTCCATCTAATCTGTGGAGTAATTGGCAGACTACAGGTATACAGTAAAACAATGGAAGTGCGTCAAGTACTGGCCTGACTTTGTGTCTATTTCACTGTTTAGTTTCTGTTAACTTTTATCATGACACATGAAGGTTGTTTGCACATGGGTATATAACTTACAAGTACAGATATGTGCAGAATCTTATTGGTCTTTATTTTTGCTTTTTGCTTCTTCAGTTTAAGGGAAATCTGCAGCAACTGTTTCTGGGTTTTTGTTTTTTTTTTTTCACCAAAGTTCTGCACTATTGCAAAAGCCTCCAGTGCACACCATGAGATCAGCCTCTTAAAGGTTGCATTGCAATTACCCACAAATGAAGTCATTCCTTTTGGGAAAAGGCTTTTACTTTAACCTTATCCTAACCCTAAAGACTGGAAGTAAGAACAGCATTTTTCACCTAGCTAAGACAACCTTCAGTCAACTGGTTTGAATTCAAAATTTGTCCCCCAATGTGGCATAGTTCACACATAATATCTACATAATACACCCCATACACACACACACACACACACACACACACACACACACGTTTTCATGCACACAAAGACACGCATGTTCTTACCCCACTTAAATCCCTCTATCCCCTCTGTGCTCTGTGACCACTGATTCAGCACATGGTTCCTCTGGGTTTTGGCAGTGCTGTGCTCTCAGCCAAAGAAGGCCCTTTAAAGATATCGCTGTTTTTCCCTAATGGCCTCACCCCATGTTCAAGGAGAGAAGGGAGAAGCAAGAGCACGAGAGACAGAGAGCGAGAGAGAGGGAGCGAGAGAGAGAGCAAGAAAGCGAGGCAGAGAGACAGAGATGGCCTTTTAAGATGATAGTAATGTTCCCAAAAGGCCTCGCCTCTGTACAAGGAGAGTTCTTTAGAGAACAGACAGCCGAGTGTGTCCTCTTAAATGAAGCTACGGTGCAACTGTCCCAATCCCTATTTTCAGCTCTACTGGTGCGTTCCGGACACTGAGAACACATGTTTTCTCTCTATTATCTCCCTCTCTCTTTCCTCTCATAGTTTATCTCTCCCTCCCCGTCCATCTTCCTTTCTTGTCTGTCTTACTTTTCCTGACAGCATCTCTGTTTTTGCTTTCGCTCCCTTTCAGTCTTACCTCAGGTGTATTGTATTCGCGCTATAAAACCTGATATATATTGAAAACATGAGTGACATGTTACCTGCTGAGTGACCTTGCCTATAATACAGTCAGAGCAACACTGGCCTTGTTGAGCAAATGTGGGAAGTACCACTTAGTGGTAATAACACTGTTGACATTAAGATGATTTGTTTTGTTTTGCTTTTAGCCAATGACAAGAGGGGCCTGAGGCACACTATTAAAAGGTTATAGCTGAACGAAAGAGCTGTTTGAAACTGTGATGCTTGTTAGGTTGCCACTCTTGTATTAGGAGAAAATAAAAGTGCTTTTATTTTGGACAGATTTGCTTTACTTAATAAAAGTGAAAGTGAGTAATAATGATAAAAGGCCTTAAATATCATCAACGGTAAACATAGCACTAAAAGTTGAAGATCTACCATTGAAGTAGTTGAATCATTAAACCTAAAGACTCCAAGTCGAGACTTGATACGAGTCAGTGTCCAAGTCTGAGGCACCAAAGAAGAATCCGAGTTGCGTCCGAGAGTGCACAGCTGTCACCATTTCATAGGGAGTTTATTTACTGTGTGTGACGCAATAGCCAAACAAATGACCTCACAAGCATGTGAAAACCCATGCACCGCCATTAACAAAAAAAGCAGAATGCTTGTCTCCAACTTCCAAGTCTGAATGCAGTCAATCCTCAAGTCCATTTCAAGTCACGACTATTAGTACTACAACAATGAGCTCTACACACAAAATGGTAATTATGTGAGAAACGTTGGCTCCACAGAAACAGCTATATGTCTTTATATTGGCTATTTAGAACATAAATTGGGGATAGGGTTAGGATTAAATGCATTCACGTGGGATACAGGTTTTCCCCTCACAAAGATGATACTTGTCACACATTGGCTTAGGTGGTCAAAGGGGCAACTCTTTAAAATGTCAGCCTGGTCCTTTCAGCGTGTTTTCCATTACCTGCATGCTGAGTGTATGATCCGAATCAGTACTTATAAATATTTTAGCAGAAGTTTTTTAATTAAATATGAAACCAATTTGGTAAATCGGTGCCCACCTCACGAGTATGCCATTTATACCAGGCCCAGTTTGTCATAATGCAGTGATGCCGCAGTGTCTTGGGCCTGTGCCATGTGCTAAAAGTATTGTGAGTTGGTGTTCAGGTTGTAACCCATGCCCATGGTCATTAAACATGGCTCTCTCACCTTGCACACAACGTAATGAAGCATGTTAATAGTTTTAAAAACAATTTCATACCTTGAAATCTGCCTCCCTTTACATTCGCATTAACGATTAGCTCATTAGTGAGTGATAGGACGGATGAGAACAATGTAAAACTCCAAATTCTTTTCAGTGGAAAATGTCAACCACTAGCTTTGGGTTCATATAAAGAAGAATCTGTCCCACATTGGGCCTATTGGTGTTACGTTGAAGAGTGTCACATCACCTTGTTGCATCTGCCTCTTTGTAGAGGTGAACAAAGAAAAATACTTGACAGGGCAGACAGGGGGAGGTATTTAATGAGCAGAGAAAAAGGAGAGAAAATGAAAGTGAGAAAGAAGGAAAGGGACTGGGCATTATGTTGTTAAAGAAAAGATGGATACAAAATCTGATTTTTATCTTAAATGGATTACATGTAGAACTTTACAGTGTAAAGACACTGATGAAAAAAACAGTCTGAAATTTGCAATGTCGAGGTTTCCCTTAAAGGAGACTCATAGTAGTAAAATCCCACTGTCAATTTGATCTCTGCAGGTTTCATGTAGTAACACATCAAGCGGAGACTAAGAACAGGAGGGTACAGCAGGAGCACGGGGGAGGATAGTTCTGCGTTTTTTTCTTTTTGAAATGCTTTGACTTCCGTGAATGAAGAAATACTGAATAATAACGGGTTAGATTGAAATCATTTATAAATCACTTTTCCTTACTGCTTGAAAATCATCTTAAAATTCACTTATTTAACATATTGAGCTACATATTTCTCTGACGGATGAGACTGTTGTCAGTATACCCCGGTTGTTGGCTTAGTGTTATTTTCAGTATATTTCAAATATGTCAAAACATTTAGATATACACACAATAGCTGAGTAGTTGTACCTTCAGTGATGGATTTTTGTGCCTTTTCTATAAAACTCTTGTACGATTAAAAATATAGAAGATTGTTAAAATATTGTTTTCCAATTTGATCTTCTTCTTTTTTTGAAAATGTATTACTGAAACTATATTTGCTTTGAAGTTTCCATGTACAGACCTATTATGTCACACAGCCAATACTGTGGGAGGATATGACTCAGAGCACCAGTGACACAAAAGGCACAGAGAACTTGTGGCGGCAGAGTGAAGGGGAAGAAGAAAGGAGGATTAATGAGGCAAACATCTGCAAATCCATAAGCCTTTTACATGGATGTTTGTCTGGACCGTACCTGGAAGTGATGAGCTGCCACATTTGAATCGTATCTGAATTGCAAGGGACAAAATTGAGGAATAAAATAGAGAACGGAGAGCATGACGAAACTGACGAGCATGAAGTTGTTTATAGAGACAGGGGAAAGAGAACAAGGAATGATGAGAGATGAATGCTTAGATGGATATCTTTTTTAACAGCAGTGAAGCCCAGAGACGCCACAGGGGGGAAGACTGGTGGGAGGTGAAAGAGGAGGTGAAAAATACATAAAAGCTATGCCAAGCGAGACGTGGGAAAGTTGATGATAAAGGCAGATTCAGAGGAATGGAGGCAAACAGGTACACTCATGAACCAAACACCAAAGATCTACAAGCTTTATACAGGGAGGTCATGTCTTACTTTGTCTCTTCCAGAGTAAAATCCTTCAGAGAACAAGAGAGAAAACGAGATAAAAGAGATTGTGAATATATAAAGGAAAACAGAAATAGTAAAACAGAAAGGGGATAGGGACAGAGATCTAAGGGCATAGTAGATCAGGTAGGGCAGAGTAAAAGCCAGTCAGGAAAGCAGATAAACACAAAAACAACTTAAAAAAAACAAAAAAAAACAGGGTTTAAAACATTTTACAGAAGGGTGTGACCACAGAGAAGTAGCTGGATCATCCTTGGAGGACACTGGAGGTGAAATCTCTCAAGCAGCAAAAAGTAGAGTTGAAGACGGAGAAGGGCAGAGTGGGCAGCAACCTCAGGAAAGGAATGAATTGAACTTAATCATGCTGCAGAGTGCCGTGTGGAAAACAGTCTAGTGTCTTGCCCTCTTACCCAGTTACTTTGTGCTTGTGCTTTACAGTGCTAATTACTGTAGTGCTATTGTACCATATCTGTATTATTTCGTGAATGGGATTTATTAGCAGAAAGGAACATAATAGCATTCCTTTTTCTACTTCACAGACTCAGGAGGAGAAGTGGTATAAACAAGCACAAAAATCTAGCCAATACATGTAAACTGTCAATAAACATACACATTTATTTACATTCAGGGGGGGATTTCATGCTTTATAGATGTGGACATTGGTGCAGCAAAAAGAATGGCAGAGGATTGCCTCTGGCAACAGAGTCAGAACACAACACAACCACATCCAGCGGTCACTGGGGGTTAGAATCTCAGAGCACTTGTTTGGGAGAAAAATGTGCTTGCACCTAAAATCCTTTACACCAACTGAGTACTGATTATCATCAAATAGTATTTGCAGTTTAGACAATAACAAAGCAGCTCAAGGCATAGGAATGCCAAGATCAAAATAGGCCTTAAAAAATGGAAGAAAACAAGAAAGAAGGGAGATGAGGGAAGTGGAGAGAAGTTTAGGCACATAAGGTATGTGAAAGGCAGAGAAGAGGATATGTGGGGTGTGAGGGGGATTAAAAGTCAGAGAAGATTTGGGGAGATAGGGAAGGTGATGCACGCCTAAAAGGTGCCAAGCCTTTTATAGAGTGTTGGTTTTTTACAAGTGTTAGTTAAGCTCTCTGTGGGGACTCTGGGAATGCGAAGCCTGGGGCTTTGAGAAAAAAAGAGTGAAAGAGAAGAAGCAAAATAAAGCGGTGGACGGAGACAGGCACTCAGATCTAAAGGAATAGATGATTTAGAGCCCGATAGGCAGCCGGGAGGAGTGGTGATGCTTTGGGGCTTAAAGCATTTTATTTCCAATAAGGAGGTAAATTTCCCAAATTTAGGTTCAGATTCCGAGGGCTGGCTACTTCAACATTTTCAGCCCCAGCGCTAACTGAGATATGAATTCTCTAGACCTAGGCTTACGAGAAGCAGGCCCGTAGTCCGTTTTGAGGCTCAATCCATATTTTAAGAACCACTGCCTTTGAGCCATACAACAGTGAAATGCCTGGGGCAGGGATAAGGATAGCCAGAAGTAAACGCTGAGGGGAAAGACAAAGCAAATAGATAAGGATGTTCGTCTAACAGCAGAACAGAATGGGATGGCGATAGCATGAGAGGCAGTTGCACAAAAATTATTGTTCTTTCTCCTTTCCATAACGCTTTCTTGAAAGTTAAATATAGTTGCAACCATGGTGCCTTAATTTATTTTTTTCTGTTCAGGGTCGATAAAATCCTAATTATATCCATATATATCAAATGTAAAGTTTTAGTGGGTGACTACTCTGTATGGCGATTGTATGTTAACCTGTTGCTAAAAACATGGCAGGGAGAGGGGGAGAGGAGTAAGACTGCACCTACTTCCCTATAATAAAAGTTTGTTGGTAACATCTATTGGTCCTTACAGGAACTGAGTAGTATTTAAACTTTAGATAACAATATCTTCCACAATGGGGAAAAAACAATACTGGTATAAAACACTGAAATGTACTACCATCTACTGAGATTACATTTTTACTCTGCTAACCATTTTGGCCTCTGTCCATCACGCTGGCTTTAAATGGATAGAAATGTGATGCAGTGTCACACTTACCCCACTGGTCCTCCAGCTTGCCTTACCCACTGAGCGAAACTAATTCATGTCAGCATGGATTCCATGGCAGCAAAAAAACTTGCATTATGATATGGACAATGGGCAATCAAGCCTCACTCCCTGCTGGCATGGATGGATGGATGGATGGAAGGATGGATGGATGGATGGATGGATGGATGGATGGATGGATAGATTTTTCTAAAATCACTACCAGTTAAGCTTGGCTATTCCCCAATTCTATCAAAAGCTACAAGCCCAGGCTTTAAACGCCTCGGGCAGAGAGAGGAGGGTTGAAACTAAACAGAAGGACAGGAAGGAAGACGGCCTGAAACTATAAAGTCAGATGCAAAGAGAAAAGTGTACAGTCCCAAACTTTGGTATTTTTTTTATTATTTTGAAGATGGAGAAGATTTGCAAGTCAAGCAGAGGGAATGAAAGAGGGAGAACAGGGAGACAGAGAGGCTCTGACAGACAACCAAGGAGTTACTTAGACTGAACCTCATTTGCAGATGTTTGATGTTTCCCTCTTTCTCCACACTCGGGGGAATCTCGTCTAGTATCAGATGTGTTAACACCTTCTTTTGGACTGTTGGTCCATTTCTGTTCTTTCACAGTGCAAGTTTCACATCAATGTTTTATCCTCCTTTTTTTCCTCGTTTTAATGGGGTATTCACAGTGCAGACTCCAGCAGCCCATTATTTTTTGCTTAGAAGGTAAGTAATTGCACAAAGACCTATGCATTGTCTTGACCAGCCATTTTTCACTTTTCTTCTTTGGTAATATTTTCTGTGCAGTGCATAATGAAATCACTTAACTGACAAATTGCAAAAAATAAAATACCATTTGCATTAGCTAAAACTACTTGGTTAAGGTGAGAGAAAGATCGTGTTCAGGATCAAGTCTGTTTGAGAGTTAAAAGAAACGAGCACTAACTGTTGGTGAGATGCAAAAACAACTTTCTTGTCTTGAATTGTCGGACACAACACATGACAGAGAGCCTGCCTTTTTCAGAGTGGTATAACAGCTTAAACTTCACACACTCTCAAAAAGAGATTCAGCCCGAGAGAACAAAAAGCTAACTGGGGAAACTGAGGGAGGTTTCAAATGAAAAGCCAAGGGAAGAGAGAAGGATGAGGCGAAAGCAGGCAGGGGAGGAAGGAGTGGAGGTTTCTGAACACAGACAGACTGCCTCTGAGCTGGCCGGTACATGCAGGTGAAATCCCTGTGTGCTGTTGGCTGCTACACTACATTACCCCTAGCTTTCACTTTGAGCCAGGGACTTGGGGGATAGATGGAATAGAGGGGAAAGAAGGGAAGCCTGACGAATAGGGGAAAGGGACACAGAGACCCTAACTATACCTCAACCTTGTTTTATAAGGAATTATGGAAACCATTCCAGTTGATCGAGTTTTCTTTGCAAAATGACACTTCAGTTCCACTTTTAACATTTGAAAAACAATAATGGCATATTGTAAGGTGGTGGAAGGTGCTCTAAGCAGGTTATGTTCTTTATTTTGAAAGGCTGAGATAACAAATGGGAACATTGCAAAAATAAACTTAACAATCAACATTGTGGTACACAGTATGAATAGTCAGGGTCATGCTGATGCTCTAAAAGTTTTAAAAAATGTTGCAAAAACCACTTAGATGAAAGGGAATAGCATTGCAGCATTAATACAGTCATCCATATTAGATGAGGATGAAGGGGCCTGGGACTGTGGGGATGCACAGTGTGTCTTTGCATCAGAGACTCGGGGGAGTGGTTGAGTGAGGTGACAGCGCTTGGGGAAAAAGCTGTTGAGGTGATGGGTGATCATGGCGTTAATGGACCGGTACTGTCTCCCAGAGGAATGTTTCTCAAACAGATGGTTGCCTGGGTGGGCAAGGTCGGTGGCAGTTTTACCTGTCTTTTTATCCGCTATGGTGTCCTGAAGCTCCTTGATGGAAAGCAGCTGACAGTCAATGATCCGCTCAGCAGTGGGGAGTACATGCCTAAGCCGTGTCCTTTGAACAGCAGGAAGCAGGAACTCAACCAAACTTTGATGGAGGGAATGAGGATGCTTGTGACTATTTCTGTGTAAACTTGGACGAAAGACATGTCCACATTTGAAAGACTTTTTTTTGGTGGTCATAAAACAGACCTACGCTGAATATCTCACACATCACCGCTAAACTCCAAATCTCCTCTGCATGTCTGGCTAAGTCGCTAAAAGATCTCCTGACTTATGTTGTTTATTATAATTAATTATACTGCTGGTTTGCACTTTGCATTTCTTTGCTTTTGATTTTCTGTCTCTTGTCATGACTGACCTTCAGAGTTCCCTCTTTAATTACAAACTCACAATTCATATTGCAATATTTAGACCATATCTTAAACCAAGTTAAATATCATGGCTTACACAGGTTATTTACAAGTACATTATTTAGTTTTTAGTGCAGTTAGTTTGAGAGAGCTGGAGTGAGACAGTGGAGTTTGTTTTTTTTAAGCTCCTCACACAGGGGAGCAAGGTAAATGCATTAGATGCACAACCTGTACTATGAGCTAGCGTGGAGAAAGGATTGACGATGGCAAATAAAGCCAAACTGACCGTTCAGTCAGTCACCACGGCGAGCAAGCTAACAGAGAGAATAGCTGACAGGTGACAGGGAGCCCTGTAATACAGCCACTTAAATAGCCAGATCTGACAGAAAGCAGGAAGTTTACAGACACAGTGGCCGATTTGAAAGCACATGTGAAAACTGGACTGGCACAACCTAAATTGCTATGTAAAACAGCCATGGCATGCACAAGAATGAGGAAGCAAGTGTTATGCACTGGGTTCTCTACATTGCTTCATTTCTTTTTTGCTCTGTTGACAAAAGCTTTTGATTCTGTTAATTTACATATCTTTCTTACCATAGAGAACATAAGTCAGACAGTGTGAAATGTTTATGTGGCTTGGCGCCATTGATTATACATGTCAGTGGCTGTGCCAGGATAAATATGGCATATTAAGAACCAAGCTTAAATCTGCTTAGACTGGTAAAACGCGCACGTACCGCGTGTGTTTGTTTTTGTCTGTGTGCATGAGTTTGGCGTGCGTGTGTATGCATGTACACAATAATACATCTTTCTGACTGCGCTCTGATGTTTATTGATGAGGATGGGAAAAAAGTTTATTGTGATGAAAAACAGAGCCATGATAAACCAAAGCACGGTGTTAAAAATACCATATTTGAATTAATCCTTTGTTGAACTTTGTTTCTCCTACCTTAAATAAATGAGGACTTCATACATACTGCACATTATATGTTCTCTTAATTTTGCATTAACCTGTCTGTGAGTACTGTATGTATGAATGGACATTATTAGGAGTCACAGCACTGGTGATGATGATTGTGTTGCCTGTGTTAATATAGTTAGCAGTAATTACAACTATTACTGCAAATAACTGTTTCTACAAATTAATAATAGTAATTAGATTATAATGGCTTGATAACTCTGTGCTCCAGGACAGATTAGAGCACCGTTGTTTGCCCATTAAAGATGCCATCTCGATGTCTCTGTTTGCTCATCTACCTTTCTCATCATCACCACACAAACACAGGTACACAGAGAGATGCAATAATGTAACAATTAGTATACAAACCGTGATTGTAAGTCCATGAACCATGATGAAATTTAGCACTCACTCACTCCATGTTGTGCTAACACAGCAAGACGTGCGCATCTGCATGTACGCACGTGTATGCCCAGGCAGACACACACACTGTTCCAATTTAAAACTCACTTGTAAACAGATTGGGTGTCCAGCTGTTGTCCTGTGGAGTTCTTCATTTGCTTATGTGCATCGTATGACTGCGCTGCTACGTACATGTGCGAGAAAAGGAAATAAAGTTACAAGCTTTTCACCACAAACTACTATGACTTTGTGGTCATGCTCTCCCTAACCATGTCATGTTGTTTTTGCTGAAAAAACTGACAACATTCCCCTCTTAATCTCCTGACTGTGGGAAAAGGTGTTTATGTGGCATCTAACACAGAGAAAAACTGTCCAAAATATCTCCCACTGTCCTTGCTTAACCTTCTTAACTCACACCCTGCTTGATATTGTTAAAATCAGTGTTGTGATTGTTTGTGTGTGCGTGTGTGTGTGT
This sequence comes from Seriola aureovittata, assembly GCF_021018895.1. Lineage (NCBI taxonomy): Eukaryota > Metazoa > Chordata > Actinopteri > Carangiformes > Carangidae > Seriola > Seriola aureovittata. Next base: position 27,479,615 of record NC_079368.1, on the reverse strand, counting down.
GTGTGTGTGTGTGTGTGTGTGTGTGTGTGTGTGTGTGTGCAGGATTGTGTTTGTCTTCCTTCTAAATTAATTTCTTTCTGAACCAATGCAGTTGCATTGTGTCTCTCCTCATAATATGCTGTAGAACCTCCAAAATTTGGCATTGATGCAATCACACCATCGCCCCAACCCTCTGGCCCTTAACAAGTCTAATCAATCCAGTTAATTGCTTAGCCATGACACTGGCAATGACGGCAGTGTCATCCGTTTTCCATATCAAATACATCATTAGGTAGTTGCTTTACATATCCACACACACACACACACATACACACACACATATCTTCCGACATCATTAGCAGTGGTCTCAACCAAAGTGCCTTAATTAGGATTACCTTGACCTGCAATGTAGCTCATTAAGTATAGAGGAGACCAGGCAGTAAAAGTACTGACACCAGCATCCTGGTACTGTTATCATACAAAAATAACTCTTAATAGAGATAATTATAGCGGTTTGGCACGTTAATCGTAACTCTTGACATTGTCAAGAGTTATTCATTCTTTTGGCATCTCAGTAGGAATATGTCTTGGATTCAGCAACAATTGTACTTTTTGGCTAACCCACCCCTGTCCTAACAGCACAGCAACAAGAACCGTTTTCCTGATTGAAGTTTAACTGATAAAAGCCAACTAAATACTTTTTCAGTCACATAATTAGTGTAAAACATTTGGATTGGGAGAAATATTTCTTTAAAATGTATCACTTCTGGTTTGACCTCTATGAGATTTAAATTTAAAACTTTCTTTATTCACTCTTCTAACTGTCTTTTTTTATTTCAGAGGACAGATGCCCCAATATATTCATTGGGGCACACAATTATTAATCACAGAGTTGGTTTTGTTCAGCAGGAGGAAGTTACTCAAGACAGTCCTTATGGGTCTGGATGGATCTGTGTTGTTTGGGTTTAGCTGTAGGTAAAGCTGAATGTCATCAGTATAGAGGTGATGCCAATTTCATATTTATAAATGACCAATGGGCAGCATGTATGAGGAGAAAAGAATAGACATAGGACGAGGTCCTTGAGGAACATCACTGGAAATAAACGGAGAAATGTGAATTCAGGTTATGTGTTTTCATAAAATCACCCATATATTGAAGCTAATCATTGCCATAATAAGTTGAATTACATCAGCAACTGAATATCATATTTTGAAATCACTTCACAATACTTTTTTCTGAACGTATCTGGTAGGACTTTTACTTTGTGAAATTTTCAATAGTCAATTTCAAGTTGTTCAATTTCAAGAAACTTTATTTCAGTACGTATTTATTTTAGGTTTCTCAAATTCAAATAGAAAATTCATGTGCCTAAAATCCAAAAACACTCATTTGGCTCAATTCAGATGTAAGAACTGTTGTCAACTCAAAAACTCTGGTTGCTCAAATACCCTTCATCAAATTCAGGTCAAATCAAGCGAAATGAAAAAAAACACTTCCTTCTTTAAAACCTTAATATTTGTATACGTTTTTTGCTACTCATATTTTGTCTATTAAAATCCACGGACCAGAGTATCTGCATCAATAAATCAAACAGGCAAAAACAACCCTCCTACATTCAGTGAATCACCACCATGAGTTTTTGTTTTCATGTCTGTGTGTGTGTATAAGACAGGGCATGTCTTCAGAATGCTTTTGTGTCTTCAGGTTTCTAGAAACAAAGGTATTCAGTACTGACAGAAGCACTGTTCTGACAACAAAAGCCATATCTCAGATAGATACGCAGGATATAATGTGAGTAATGCAAATGCACTAGGGAATCATTTCCAGTTAGAGCTCATGAATTGAGATATTTACCGAACCTATCCAAACAGAGAGATAACTGATCAGCTACAGCAGAGAATATGGTGTAAAGTTATCAGTGATGATCTTAATATTTGTTCTTATCTGAGTGCATTACCTTTTTTTGTGAAATTGTGTCCCTCTAGAGCCAAATCTATGGTCACATCTTTATCTCTGTCTGTCTTTCTTTAGATATCCGTGGTATTGAGGATTTCCTGGACCGGACCTCTCAGCAGGGAATGGACGTGTCCCTTCAGAAGGTGGAATCTAATATCAACATGATGATCACAAGTCTGTTCAGAACAATGCGTGTGGAAGAGCTGCATCGATACAGGGATACACTACGCAGAGCTGTGCTGTTCATGAGTCCAGCCACCGCCAAGGCTTTTATCACTGAGGTAAGGAAAATGTTTGGTTTTTTTTGCAGGTAATAATTTAAGTGGAAAAAACCAGTAAGAGTAGTTCAAGCTTTCCTCACAACCCAATCTATTGAGATGTTAGCCTTGCGGATCAAAATGCTTTGACACAGAAGTAGAAAATTGGAATCAATGAGGGATGGATTTCTTGGACAAACGTAATCTAACTGAATACATCAGCACTGCATCTTATCTACCAGAAGAAAAAGAAGTATGTCCAGAGAAAAGCAGAAGTCGACTCTACTGACTGTATGCATGAAACCCTAGCAAATGGGAGGATCTGCCTTTGTCATGGTTTAGATGTTGTGTCATGAGTGAGAATGAGAACTCAGTTTGCTACAGAAACACTGTAGTACACTTCCCTGCACATCAACACAGTATTTTTGGTTTTGTGTATTTTAGGTTATCAAATGTGTTTTGCAGGGATTATGTGTCGCATTGCCACACATATACTAATCATGTTAAGAAGCTCATGGATGTTTCTCCGACTCAACTTAGCTCTGTGTGTCTCTACCAATTAACCAGATCAGCTAAAAATATAGCAGCTAGTCCTCTCAAGTCCAATAAAGTGTTATTCATGATGTCCTGAACATGGCATGGCAGTCATAAAAATTTACATTAGACATAGGAAAATATTTTTCAGTCTCTCCTAGCTCTTCTTGTCTCTCTCTCTTTTATGTCTCTCTCTCTCTCTCTCTCTCTCTGGTCAAGTCAGTATTGATTTAGGGTGTACATATAGCACAGCTTACTCAAACAGAATATGTATGTAATATTTATTTATTTATTTACTTATAAATGTGTTTTAACTAGTCCCCTCCCACACACGTGCGCAACCCACCCACCACCATGGTCTTTATCTCTGCAGAAGAAGACAATCAGGGGAGTTCCTTTTGCTCTACACATAAATGATATGGAGGTCATGGCTGAAAGCAATAGGCTCTAGCATTAGTTATGAATTCATAATTTGAGGCAGTAGGATGGGGCTTAATCCCATGTGTCATGTTCTCATCTCAGTTTAATTAAAAGTGACCTCGGAAAGAGCAATCACAATCTAATTTGGTTGGGGGCGTAACGGGGATGGGGGGAGAGGGGAGTGAGAGATGGGGTGTTATTGTGCGTCTGTGAGAGTGTTAGTGTCAGTATTTGTGTATGTGTGTATCTATGGCTTAGTGTTTGTGTAGTTTTAGCCTTTTTAGTGTAGCATGGAAACACACTGAAGTGAGCACACAGTACTGGCCAGAGGACTGTGACTCAAGGTTTCACACTGTTGGATCACACTAAGGAAATCTCTGGGCCTGCTTTAAGTGATTTTGATCATGAAAGAGAAGAAAGACTCACAGCAATGGAAATTTTGTTGCAGTTTTGCGAAGGCGTTAGACCCTCAAGTCAGCACAGAAAGTGTTATAATCTCTTATTGCATTTAAACACTGAGCATACAGCTTCTCCCATGCTTAACTGTACACTATACTAGGTTCAGAGGGTTGAACCAGTGCATCTGCATAATCTAAAGGGTTTTTTTATTTAATGTTGGTGTTCTCAGTAGCTAATGCCAAAGTAAGAGAATAGAATGTATCATATGCACATTTAATAGCTGTAATATACAATCTAAAAACAGTATATTTTCTGTAACCAGATTTGACTGACAGGACAGACCGACGTTAGATCATCTGTGTCCCCTTACACATGATTTACCTCACTGATCCCCCAACACAAGAGAAATGACTGGGGCATCAGTTTTAAATAGACAATAATGCCTCTGATGAAATAGTGAACAGTGAAAAGGGCTCAAAATATTCAGAAATTGATGATTGAATGCGTCACAATTATCACTCACTCATTTGTTTTATGAGAGCTGATCTACAATAGATGTTGAAAATTGCTTTAGCTGGTACACAATATGGAAGTGTTGGCCTCCATTTTAGTGTCTTAGTAGAACCCAAGTGGAGTTTCACTCTCTCTCCTTTGGGAAGGTTGACAAAGAAGTCATTTAATCTAATTTAGTCAAACATCAAGTGGAGAGGGATTTCTGAGATGAAGTGTCGGGAGATGGTAAAGATTGGTGGAGAAGATTGATGATCATAGATCTCTCTATCTCTCCCTGGCAAGATGGTGAGGAGGGGTTAGGGAGAGAGAGACAGATACAAGGACTGAAAGAGAGACACACGCAGGCAGAGAGACATGTGGAGACAGAGAGAGATTGCTGGGACCTTGTTTTTTTCCCCCATCAGAGTTATTTGTGAGGTCATTTGTCACAGAGAGCACCTCCCATCCAGATGCATTAGGCCCTGATGTTAGACGTGAACTGAAAGCTGTTCCAAAATTCCAAGACTTGGCAGAAGGAGTGAGACAGGGAGATGAGAGTTATGGCAGGCTGAGAGAGTGATTAGCGGATGGAATACAATTACGAAAGTGCAATTAAGGAAGTGCCCTAAATCTAAAATTCTCTAACCAGGTAGGTTTTGTGCTTAAACTTTACCAAACCTGAAAGGGTATGTTCCATTTTTTTCAAATATGTTCACAAACAATACATATTTGCTCACAGGGTCTCTGAAACAGTCTAATTGTCCGTACTATCCAAACTGGCTGTGACAAGATGGCCAGGAAAACACAACGACAAAAGGATAACTTCTGTGTTTTAGCCTGAAGGAGTTGTTAAAGAAATGGGAATAAAAGGAAGCAAAGCAAATGGAAAGAATGAATAAAACAAGGGATGTAATAATCTATAGATGAACACAGGAACAAATACAGATGAAAAGATCTTAAAACTAAATTTGGTGAGCAAGCGTCTACGGTAATCTGTTCAACTGCCACTGGTTATTATTTCTTTGGCCATTGTGATGAGTTCTGGGTTAGCACTACATGGAGGGCCGGCTAATGACTTGTTTTTTTTAGGCCTTACCAATTTTGTTAAACAAAATACAAAATGTTTGCTGAAAAGTCAGATTTTGTTAGATTGATATACAACAGAGTGACTTCTGTCAGTTGATTGTTGCACCTATAAATGACCACATAAGGAAAAATATAGACGTAAGAAAGAATGGTTTTGAGCCGAACCGTGATGTCAGATAAGACATAGTGGTTATTATGAACCTGTTGGCTCATCTCTTTCTTTTTGAGACATTATTGTCAGTCTGTGTGTCCTTGCTTGCCTGTGATTTATGGGTTTTATGTCTTCAGGAAATAAAGTTCAACATCTTCTGGGTTCTCAGCAGAATGTCTTCCACCATGCACATCCATGCATTTCACCACACACGCACATGGACATATTCTCAGAATGAGCACACGCTTTTAATTTTCTGCATTATTTAACATTTTCCTGCTTGTCCTTTTTTCAGTCTAGTACATGTGGGTGAATGTACCCGTCGCTGCCAACAAGGCTCATGGCTGGTACATACAGTACATCTGCCTATTCCACCCACTTCATGTACACACAGGAGCAAAGTGGGTTTTTTACCCTGGGACCCTTGTCTTCTTAAAAATATTACTTGTCATGAGTTATGAATGGCTTTCCTGGACTTTCTCAGCTCATGAAAGACCGATAACATAACAAATTTAAGAAAATGAAAATCATTGCAATTGTTGTTTTCTCATGGTTAAAATATAAATGTGATGCTTAATCAATAAAATATGAAGTAACAAAAACAGAGACAATGTAGGGGAGAATAATATAATCCTATAATATTGGTATAAAGTCATACATATTCATATTCTAACCATGAATTATGCATAAAACCCTCACAAGGTGACTATCATCTTGCTGTAATGATATGTTCACCGTTAACCAGTGTAACGTGTAGTATGACAAGCTTAAGAGTAAGAGAGAACATGACTTTACATAGCCTTTTCATGCTCTGTAATTTGGAAGTAAACAGCACTGTTGACATCTATAGAATGCTGTGTTATAAAATAAGAAACTTTGCACTGTCCATCTGTGTTTCAGTCAGGCCTTTGTTTTACATTTTCTTGGCAGAAGTAGCATGAAATAATGAGGGAATGAATATTATATGAACGGAAGTATTAGTATTTGGGAATTAGACAGTATTACCCTCAGTCAAAATTTACTCAGGCAGAATTAGTTTTCTGTCTCACTTTCTCTGTCACACACATATACACATAGACTTCATATTAGATATGCAAAGAAGTGGAAAATATGAATTTTGCCATTTGATCTCAAAGCGTTAAAATTTTAAAACGTTGCCATTTTGGGACTATTTTCTGACATTTCTTACTTGAAGGACCATCAAAGGGTTTGGAGATTATTCCAGAGATGACAGATGTCGCAAATGAAACATGAAGGAAAATATTCTGTATAAGACATGTTGAATAATGTATTCCCTGAATATGGCTGTATCCACTGCAAAAGTTTTTGCCTAAGTAAAGCCAACTATCATCTCTGTCCCCTGTCTTTTATGACTGAAAGAACCAGGAAATACTCAGACACTGTACAGAGCTGGCAGTGAAATCTATTGCCCCAACATAAAACAAGTGTATTATATATTGTGTGTGACAGCAGAACATGAGACTGCAAGTTGACCACATATTATACAAAATATGAACATACCATCAATATATATCTTGGATTTCTGACTGTGTCATTGCCTTGACTCAGTCACTTGATGAATTGTAATACCAACCTGGGACAGGTTTCTTCTTATTTATATATCTTTGATAATACTTCCAGGTCTGCTTAATTCTTCTTTTGCTGACAGTTACCCAAACCATGACAGAAATGGTGTATAAAGGCCCTATGATCTATGCTGCTCCCTTCCCATGTCTGGAATAGCCTGAAGAAAACGCATTTGGAACAGAAGGAACTTGGAAGTTATTTTGCTCGGTGGGTGGAATTTTGTTGTTATAGTCGGTGGGTGGCTCTGCTGGGAGCTGTGTTTTGAAAAAGTAGTTGAGCTGTTGTCATAGTTTCAGGATTGTACTTTTTCTACTCTCCTTTTCTCTATCTCAGTGTGTCACTACATTTCTCTACCTTGTTTTCACCATTGTCTATATCTTTATTTGTGTTTATTTCTATCATTTTAAACAGTAGCACACAAGACCTAAGATGCACTTACATTACTTTACATTACAGTATAATAATCGTCAAAAGTCACAGGATTTCTCCCAAAGAGTCTCAATTTTAACAGAATGTCTGCAGAAACTATTATTTAAACGCACAGATTTGGTTCAGTGCAGAGGATGAATTTGAATGCCATAACCATTGGATACGTACAAACACCAATTCACACAGAGACACAGATAAAAAAATAAAAAAAAATCATCCAACATAATTTTATGAGGTGAGAATGACATCTCAAATTTCCATCATATTTTATGCAAACAATTTTATGTGACTGTTCAGTTTTGTAAAATAATCTAGAAAGGGGCATCATAGGTGGTGCTGAATGAATTGAACAATTTGTGAGTTATCAGAAGATTGCATAAATTCTTAGAGGAGGCAACACAGAGAGGAATAGAAGTAAGAGAAAGAGAGTAATGGCCAGCTGAAAGTGGAAAACTGGTGGTAATTTGGAATTTAGTAGAGATTTTTTTCCGATTTCACATTTCAGATGGGCACTCCACTGGCAACACATCAATTTTAGTTCTCTTGAATTTTGCTGAAGTGCTCTGCCAGAAGGCAGTTGTTTCCCACAATTTAATCTATTGTGATTCAATGAAAGCAATGAGATGAGATGAGGCACAGAAACAGAGAATTGATCCATTTAAATAAATAATCATCACAACACATCTAAACTCAGAGACTTTTTTTTTTTTTTTTTTATAAAGTCAGTCTTATGTAAACACAGGTTTTTCTGGAGATCCCTTTATTAGAAAACAAACAAGTATCACTGTATGGCAAATAGCTACAACAATCACATAAAATATTATAATAGCTGGTCTCTGAAAGATGAGGATCCCATGTTGTCATTGGGATACATGTTGCCATCAATCTAAAGTAGACTTGGGTAAAGGAGAATTAAGTGGGTGGCATGCTTGCCCACAGGTATTGTGAAGGTGTAACGCACACTGGATGGCAGGAGACACACCACAGTCCAGTCTAAAATCCAAACTCTTTAATCCGGTAAGGCAGGCAGAGTCATACACTGTAAAACAGTCCAAAACCAGGCAAACAAATCAGGCAAGAGCAGGGCAGAAATCCAAAAACCAAAAATGCAAACCAGGTCATAAACTGACTAAGAACACTAGTGAATGCAAGAGAGCACTCGGTGATAGCGATGACAAAATGGCAAAAGGCTGAGTGAAACACAGGAGTATATATACTGACTGACGAGCTGATTAACAACAGGTGCGTCTGAAAACGTGTGGATGATTGCTGGCTGGATCGCTGAACAACTTTACAGGAAGCAAAGCAGAGAACAGGAGTGCATACAGATTTCAAAATAAAACAGGAAGTCCATGAGTGTAATGAACAGAGTCCTGACAGATGGAGCAGCAGTCAAAAAGGTCCTTTTTTATTTGTGAAATCTGTCTTGTGCAAAGCAGTTTTCTTGGTCATGGAAAGTTTTTGTACAGATCTGATCACCTATAAAATGCATTTGAATTATTTCCCTACAATCATCCCTGAGGGGTCGGGATTAGCAGGCTTCCACTGCTAATGGAGCCTTAAATCAGATGTTGCGATTCTGCCCTGCTCCACTGCCATTGATGAATATGTATTTTCTCATCAACAACCTGCGTATGAATTTTCTACAATTTATAATGAATTACCTCTGATTCATTTTGGTTCCAAGGGCCATGAAATATATGCTTGTGAGAGACAATGTGGGCTGTCAGTTACAATCAAAAAGGGATTTTTTGCAGGACACATATAATATAATATATTATATTATATTATATTATATTGTATTGTATTGTATTATATTGTATTATATTATATTATATTATATTATAAAATATTATAAATTAAAAAATATGTTTTAAGTTTGTAGTCTGGAATATAAGAAACAAATTGATGTAATACCACTATCTTCCAATTTTATTACATTTAAAGTCACTGTGATGTATTAAGTCTTTTTTCATATATTTGAGTGCCTTATACTTTGGTTCCATGGTTGGTTTAATAACTTTGGTGTAGATATATAATCTGTCTGACTTAATTGTAAATCATGCTGAGTACTCACTTATATAGAGAATTACTGTATCTCAGGATTATTTGATTAAATGTCAGTGTCTTTTAAAATGAAAGGAGATTGGAGAAATTCCAACTCGGAAATATATGACACTGTGGTTCAGTATGGTCGAATTCATTCTTCCATATGCTCTCATCCTTTGTGTCTTTCTCCGTGCTTCTCCTTTTGCCTACTGACATGTGAAGGCCAACATTATGGTCATTCTCTCAGTCTTAAGTCAACTCTTACCGAACTTTTTCCATATTAACCACTCATCTGTAAAGAGCAGTGGGTTGGCCGGGCACTGTCAGAATAAATTGAAGGGTTGAAAATGACTGTGAATAACTTGGTGATTTGTGGGTTGTTTGACTGAATTCTTTGACTTTACTGAGATTTCCTGAATCTTGGTGTTACATACACAATTCTACGTCATTCGTCTGACGTCTTTGCTTTGACGATGGAGCATGAGAAACATGTGTTGACACTTGAAAGTGTAGGAGTGGCTGTAAAATTGGGGGGGGGGGGGGGGTTCATGATAGACGGGCAGACACCGGGTAGGTGGACAGAACAGAAGGCCCACTGAGGTTTATTTTAAGAAAAGAAGCAATGACAAAGTGAAGTGATGTGTAAAAAAAAAAAAAAAAAAAAGATAGGTGGCTCAGGAAAGCAGGGAGATAGGGAAAGAAGTTGAGGATCAGTTGAGGTGTGGAAAATGGGAGGGTAAAGTGGCATACAAAGACGAGTAGGGATTAACAAAGATTAAGGTGTCTTCAGATACATTTTAACTGATAAATGTGGTGACTCTTAGACTTATTTTACAAAACTTCAAAAACTAATGGACTTACTATCAGCTACAATACAGATTGCTCAGGGCTTTCACGTTTATCTCAAATTAATACTCACATGCATGGCTCAGACCTTTATGACTTTGAAATTTGTATTTTTTCCTTAGTAGAGGTCAGTGGAAAAGTGATTTAAAAGAGCAAGGTGGAAAGCTGGGACAGATAAAGAGGCATAAATGGATGATGCAGAGTGTGAAGGATGAACATGTGAAGAGCAAAGTGAATAGAAAAGGTAAAGAGAAATATTCATGGACAGAAAGCAGAGCAGTCTTAAACTGAGAAGAATCGGTAAAAACATCCATTTAGATTGTACACTCCAGTCAATAGCTCTAACATTTGTTGTTCCATTCCCATTTATTGTTCACACACACACTAGAAAGAAAGTAGTCATACTAAATTGGTACAGAATTGACAAATAAAATGTTCTCTGTGTGTTACTCATATGCCAGTTGCCATATTTCCTCATATACTGACTACAGCCTTTATTTACCTCAGCAGCATGTATAATCGGCCATATTTTAGTATGAAGACCTGTTCTGATCTGTCCCCGTTTGCCCTGTTAAAGATACTGCAGTACGCTGTTAATACAAACTCACCACTTCCACTAACTGTTTCAGATACGTGTGGCAATGGACAGAGACACTTCATTTCTTAACAGGGCTTTTAGTATGAAACATTATATGTTGTGTGTTACTGCAAACTACAAACAGACACACACACATATCAAAAAAGAGAGAGAGAAAGAGAGAGATAGGATTTTCTGCCCCCCATTTTTCTAGTGCAGCTAAAAGGGCACTTAAAGGGCTCGGCTCTGGTTCTCTCCTTGAACTTTATCACCAGACAGAGGTGGCATTATGTTCTTATCTCAACAAACAGGGTGTGTGTATGTGTGTGTGTGTGTGTGTGTGTGATGCACGATGACATTAGGGTTTTTATCTGTGCACATGGAGGTGGAAGCACAATGATTATAGAGCATTACTGCTAAAGGACTGGAGGCTTGGTCATTTGAGTGTGTCTGTGTGTGTATGTGAGGAGCACCAAAGGTTAGTGCTATTGACTTCTGCTAGTACAGCCTCTAATGGGGATGCCAGTAAGTACTTTAGAGATGATACGGATTTGTGTGTGCGTGCGTGTGTGTGTGTGTGCGTGTGTGTGTGTGTGTGTGAGGTTGTCATCCCACATTTTTTTTGAGTTTGCCAATGTGCTTATCTGTTGTCTGTTTCTCTCTCCTCTCCCATTTCCCCTCCACGAACACCCACATGCGCAAACACACACACACACACACACACACACACACACACACACACACACACTTTACCGCACTTACACAGTCTCCATGCACTGTATGCCCTACAAGCATCCTTTAGGTCCCTACTCTTCCACTATCATGTTGCCATCTCTATCAGTTTATCTTGCCTTTATCAGTGTACCTCCCTTCACCCTCATGCACCCACCCACACACACACACACACACACACACACACACACACAGTTTTAATTCCACACGTGCAAGTCTCAACACAGGCCACAGATCATTATATCAAATGATCAGATGACACATACGTACAAACACAATGAACAGGGAAACAGTGGAGTAAGTGGGATGGAAAAATGAAGTGTCTTCCCTCCGTCCTTCCTGTCCTTCCTCTCCTCCCCCTACTTCCGCTGCTTCGATTATGGAGCATGTTTTGGGCTGTTGCATCCTCTGGTAATTCCTGTACTCAGTTCCTGAGGGGATTTATGCTATTGAAGATGTATTAGATGTGCAATCAGAATTGTCTTAGGTGAAAGAGAGGGCGATCAGAAAGAGGAAGATAAAGAGAGAAGAGACGGAGAGAGATGAAGCACAATGAAATCAGAAATGAGAGAGGGCAGTTTATGTGAGAGACAAATGCAGGCAGAGAGTGTGTGCAGTGAAGAAAGACAAATGGGGAGATGATCGTGGATGGGAGACCCAGGGAAAAGACTCAGAAACAGATAAAAGCATGAGATGTTTCAATAGAAGACTTTCTGTTTGTACAGTACCTTGCTAACAGCTGACAATAAAACAAAAGGCTTGCTTTTCCAAAAGCCTCTTACTGCGTATGGCTGGATGGACACAAACAACGTAGTAGCTTTTAAGGGGAGAATCTGACATGTACACTCCAGTGGAATGAATCCTGTGTTTGTTTTTAGTTCTGGCAGAGAGCGGAAATGTTGTCCTTACAACACCCGGGCAGTTACAGATACCCGAACAGTGACGAATACAAGGGAATCAGTTAAGGCTGCCACTAACGACTATTTTTCTATAGATTATATATTATAGATCGACTATCTTACCAATTTGTCGATTAATCCCGACGATTAATTTTCCTTCAGAAAACTTTAATGACACACTGGCACGTTCAATCAACATAGAATGAGCCCAGATTCTAGCCTTAACGTTTTCTCAAACCCTTAGGCTCTTCAATGCTAATACTAAGGTAGCAGGCAGCTTTATGAGAGTATTTAGCAGCTACAAGGACAAAAGGTATTAAAAGCTCTCCCTACTAATGAATAGACAACACTTACAAATGAAATAATCCTTCACATTTTTGTGACTGATCACACTGTGCGCCATTATAAATAATAATCACAAAATAACACTGGTTAAACAAGGCTTATAGTGAAGGGATTTTAACTGTGATTTGCTCATCCTCTCAAAGTCAGAGCCAAGCCACTAACGTTATGGATGAGTATCATTAGGACTTTATCTTCATCTTATCCATACCCTTATTGATCCAGCTCATATTATTACTGGTTCTTTATCATTAGCCTACTAAAGAATTGTTGTTGTTTTTAAATGATCATCTTTAAAAAAGAATAAATTCAGAACAGGATTAGAATCGATTGGGCTGGTTTGTCTCAGACAGTCGATCAGTTTACAACAATCTGCACCATTTTAAGAATTGATAATCAGTCAGACTTACATACTGACACATTTCGTTTTAGCTTTTCCAATTTGCTGTTCGCTTAACCAGAGTATTGTTGTTGTGTAAAAGATACTGGGAGACGATGGACAAAATAGTTGAAAATATCTTTTTTCTGGATACTTGTTGAACAGGTGGTTTGATACTAGGTTATATAAAGATATTGTTTGTTTTTTTTTTTTGTTTTTTTTTAGAGGGGTGTGATTAAATGATTAAAACACATTTTTTCGGCTGGCCCTGTCCACAGCAGCACATCGCTCAGCTTCTGTGCAGGCGCTCCCGGCTGCTTCTCTAAACTGGAAGCACACTGATCTGAATCTACTGCAGGTAATAAACTGACTATAGATAACTACCTCACACAACCCCACATCCAATAACCCGAACTTCACTTAAAGTTCTTTCAGCTTCAAACACTTAAGAACCGAAAATAGAATTTTTGAACAAAGAGCCATTACACTGTCTGTACAGAAACTGTCATCACTACATAAAAGACAGCACTAGTTGTTTGTTCCTCCTTCTAGGCCACTGCGTTCTTCCAAGAAATGTCGTCTGGCATTGCCATCCCTGCACAAATGGCAATCACAGTCCAGATTGTTCTTATTCCTCGATAGTGGAATGAGCTATGCTATCAGAGCAGGGGCGTCCCTCTCTATCTTCAAGAATCTCTTGAAGACTCATGTCTTCCGAGAACACCACCTCCCCTAACACCTTTAACATCCTAATATGCCTAACTCACACTTTCAGTGCACTTCTCTACCTGATTTCCTTGCACTTTGTCTTATTGAACAGGTTTGGTATTCAGTACTTACTTCAAGGTCCCTGACTGTACTGCGACTTTAGTGTCCTCCTCACTTGTAAGTCGCTTTGGATAAAAGCATCTGCCAAAAGAGTAAAAGTGATGTAATGAAATTACGTATGTTTCTGTTTTCCTGACAAGCAACCTCTTGTGGTTATGTGACTATCATCATAGTGTAACATGGTTATGCCACCAAAACCTTTTAGGAAGGAGGTTGGAGAAGATTGTGGACAAAGTGTGTGATTTCTACACCAGAGTGCAGCTTTGCGTTGTCTGTACCGACAGTCAGTTTTGATTTCTTTTGAACTATGAAGGCAATCTTTTCCCCAGCAGTCTTCATGTTTCATTTCATATTTGCACATTGTATTTTTGATGGTTCAATTCAAGTATCATACTGTATAATCCCTTTGTATAAGCTTGTTGACTGCAGCTGGAGCTGAATACTGTATCGTGATGAAAACTGACAACTCTCTGCCATGCTGTGTCAAGAAAACACACACACACACACACACACACATACGCACGCACATACAGAGTACAATTTCTAAACACTCCAACCCATGGAGACCCTCTGCTGTGTGTGTGCAAGCCTGTATGTTTGTGTCGGTTTGTGCATTTATTGTGTGCACATGTGAGGGATCACAGGGATGAGTGTAGTTGTTCGAGTCACGTGTATGTGCGTTGATTTATTTATTATTATGTTATTATTATTTTAGTAAAACTCACCCATTTACATTCTATACAGATTAGTTTGTCCGTCACATGTGATATCTGACAGAGCTTGGGCTGCATTGAACTAACTTGCAGAACAGTATCATTTCATCACACTATTTCAGCATTTTCACAATTGCCGGTTGGTCCAAGAGGAGAGCGACAATTGCATGACAAAAGTTGGTGCCATATTTGTTACTGATTAGCCCAGAAGCAAAGGTGTAATTCTTGGACAGATGGTCTATTCACTGCTGCCTTTTGGTTTAATTTTTCATCTCACCTCTTTCTTTTTCTTTCATGTCTTTTTTTCATTGTTCACCTCCCCTTTGCTCTCATTTTCTTTTCTCTCCTGTTCACATCACTTACTGTTGTGTTCTGCTCAGACTATTTGGTATTGCACTGATAACACTGGATTTCTTTCTCTTTTTAAATGTACTTGAAGATGCATGTGCCTCTGTGTTTCTCTCAGTTGCACAAACAAAGAAATATTACACAGTAACACATGCTTGCCATCATGTTATCGCCTTCTCTCTGGTCTCGGTAATAGCGTCAGGCTCAGGGTGAAACTAGTCTCCTCACCATAGGTCCCAGCTGGAAATAGAGGAATACAATGGTTTATAAATGAGAGGGGCAGAAGATGCAATCTGACTTAGGGTCAGCTGATCTATTAATCACAGCTTTACTTTGATTTTAGGTCACATGGCCTCATGACTTTGATTTTGCAGAAAGCACTTTGTGTCTAAGTTGTGTTAACTTATTTATTAAGCTTCCCGCATGCTATCAGCAAGAACTACAACTTCTCCTGATGGCATCTTTTAGTTTGTCTCAGTAGGTAGGCTGTAAATTCATCTTAGCATTATTAGGGGTGTAATAGGCTAAAATAGGTTCTTTGATACAGATTTTCATCAAAAGTTCAAATTTCACCACAATATGTCCATGTCCACTAGAATGTGTTAGCACGTGTATCATATGATTAGATTAGCACAGCTCTGTAGCTCTCCTAAATGAAGGAGGTAGGATGACTGTCCTTGTTTAAGAACACTAATTGAAAGCTTTTTGGGCCATTAAGGACCATCATCAACTCCAAGCTGCAAAATACAGGCACTTGAGCAAAGTTGTTAGTCAAGACAAAAATGTTAGTCTCCATTTTAAACACAGTGAATCATATGGGTCATATGGGATTAAAATGCCATTGTTATAGGTTTTCTTTTTTGGTTTCCTTCCATTTATTTGATAACTCGGATGTCCCTGTTATCCTTAGAGCGACTCCAATGTGATGCAATCCTCTACACCATCACTTCCTTATTCTACTCTCCTGATGCTTCATTTCAGAGAAAATATTGCATATGCTGTTAAATTGTGACTTCCTTTGGAAAACTAGAAAGCCACTTAATATCTCATTAACACAAAGATGATGCTGCATAGGCTTTTAAGTTTAATCAAAGTAAGATCTGAGAAACAACTATCATAACAATAGAACAATATATAGGGGTCAGTTCATTTTGATTTGTATTAACTAAATATGTAATTAGTAACTCAATTTCACTGCTGAGAGCACACCCTTACAGAATTTCAAGGAATGATCTTATTACATTGTAATGTAAAGTCTTTTCATCTCTTAAAGCTTAGGGTAGGAAATAATGATTTCTTAATTAAAATGGTTTAAATTGACCTACATTATGCCAAGCTGCAGTCAGCCTCCTCAGTTACCTGTAAAACATGAGCGCACAGTGTGGTCAGCTCCTCTGGCTCACAACTTTAGCATATGCTTCAACCCCTGGAGGCCAGATCAGATGTGTAATTGAGGACCAGAACATCTGCTACTCTTCACCATATGCAGCTGGTTATTCCTCAAACACCAACCCTTCATCCTGTGACACTACTATGACCTGTCTCGCTCGTCCCAGTGGTGAGTGCGTAATTTCATGTTGTAAAGTTCTTACACCAACACCTTTTATCAATTCAGCCTATGTAAGACTATGACTCACACTGATCCCATATGCTACTAAGCCCCAACCTTACTGTTCCCTGGCTGAAGTTTTAGCAACCCCCTCCCCTGATATGAAATTATAATTTATTCTAGCAAGGAATTGAAATAAAGAACTGCAGTGTTAACTAGCAGCTTAAATGAGTTAACACTATCTACCCTTTAACCTAGGTTGACAGGAGCAAAACTTCTTCACTACCACAAAAATAAGATTTGCTGTATAACACTTAAAATTATAATGTGTTATTCTGGACAACGCTGGACAAGTGAATACTGAATGAGAACATTTTGATAATTTTGCTGTTATATATGCTGAGAAAACAGGATCTTAGAGTCCTGTTTTTAGGCATTTTCAGTACTGTTAAAATACTGCTCTGTTCTTCTGTTGATGTGTAAATGTGACTTTAATCCTGATAGATAGCTGTATTAATGCAGGCTTGCTGTTGATTAAAAGATTCATATTTCTTGTGGTTATTGGTTTTGTGGATGAAACATGATCTGCCAGCAGGGGACAGCTGGGCTTTGTGACTTTGTTGTTCTGTGTGTGTATCTCTGCCCTCTGCCTGTTGTAAATGAACTGATCCTTCTCTGTCTGACTCCTCAGTGAAAAAACTTAATGTATCTGGAAAATTCAGTGTAAAAATTTGTAAGTTCATTCTTCAGACAGAGTGTGTACCATGTTCATACACAGTATGTGTGTGCCTTTGTGCATGCTTGACATTTGTGAAGATAAACCTATAGCTTGTGTCATGAACAATTGACCTATGGTGTATTTTTCATAAAGTGCAGTCAAGGAGAGGGGTAGTGGGAGTGACAGATAGAGGGATGGACTGCGAACAGATGAAAAGAGGTAGAGGAATCATTTTATATTGGGTCAAAGATTAGTCAACCTGGAGAAGCCAAGCTGGCTTACAGGAACACTTCAGCAGCTTGGGCAACACGCACACACACACACACACACATGCACACACACACACACACACACACACACACACACACACGCACACGCACACACACGCACGTTCTCCCTCCCTATCACAGACACACAAGCATGCACACACAAGTGTTTACAAGCTTCCTTTCCCCCTGTCTGTCGATCCATCTATCTCCATCTGTCTCGCTCTCGCACTCTCTCACACACAGACATGCACACAGCCAACCTTTCAGTCCTCTCGTCTGACCTTGCCATAGGCAATTTCAGTTGGCATGGGTTCTGACATTTTAGGGCACGGGTTAATCTTGTAATTCGCCTGTGTTCTGCTCTCTTCTGTCCTGTTTTTCTCTGCACTGACATGACCTCCCGTCAGTTGGGCCACTGAGCTAATGTGGCGCATTTTTTTGTTGCTGCAGTTGTCGTAAAGATGTTTTACAGAAGCTTATAAAAGCCTGTAATCTGAAGATGATTGTCTGTTCTTTTGGCTCATATTCTACTTTTAAACTTATATTGATATTGCATCAATATGAGGGAACAGTATTACTTAGAATTACTGGCCCGTTCTTGGATGTGTAAAATATCTGAAGTGTACGGAGTCTCATTAAACATTTTACTAGTGTAAACCCAGTGGCTTTTTGTGGAGTGGGGGTGCAGAATATTTATCAAATAATCTTCACAGGGAGATGGAAGTGGGTTATAAATTCATCGCATTCAGTGCCATGATTAAATATTTTTAAATGTAGTGTTTATTCTGTTTAGTTTAATTTATTAGATGCCTGCCAACCAAAAAGTCGTTTTTTTCCACAGATAGATATAAAACAGTTTTGTAGCAATTTATCTTGTAAACTAGCTTTAATTGCCCTGCATACAAAAACCTCCTCCTCCTCCTTATTATCACCATCACGATCATCATCATCATCATCATCATCATCATCATCATCATCATCATGTAACTGCGAAATTAGGTGTGCAACCATCTCCGCCCTTAAAAAGCTTTCTGCAACAGAACAGTGTTGTACGTTACCTATCACTGAGCTGTCTGTGTTCAGTTAAGGACTGCCTGACCAAAAATGTTTATTTATGAGACCCTGTCAGTGATGTTTCCATTTAAGGTATCTGTAGTGACACTTAACCATTAAAAGACTTTTTGTAGTATACCTTTATTTGATGTACAGTAAAGTACACTGTTACACTATCATTGCAAAGAATTTTAAACTGATTATAAACAATGCCATGTGTAAATGATCAGGAATATGCAGAATGCAAGCTTGTGAACTGAATCTAGATTGACTTATTAGCCAGGTTCCTACTGTAGCTTGATGGATAGATGGATTTTTAACATGGGTTATGGACATGCATACTAAATGTGTGAAATGAAAAAAAATCACCCTATCCCCCTTGTGCGACTGGAAAAAGCTGTTAGCAAATCAATTAAAGAACATACACAAACATACACACACAAATACACATGCACACACAACTGTTTACCTTAGACCTATCAAGACGGCTTATTCTATTTGTTCCAGCCATTGATCTGTTCATATCTAAATGTCAGGGTGGATATCATCATATTTACTGGGGAGCTGAATGTTGTGTATGTGTGCAATTATATGCTCATGCTTGTGTGTGTGTGTGTGTGTGTGTGTGTGTGTGTGTGTGTGTGTGTGTGTGTGTGTGTGTGTGTGTGAGAGTGTATGTGTGTGAGAGTGTGTGTGAGTGAGTGTGAGTGTGTTATATATTCTCTCTGTGGATACGACAGTGTAGCTTGCTCCTGTGGTCTGATCAATAAACTGAAAGGCTGACATACACACACAAATCCGCAAAGTTGTGTGTGCTTCTGCGTACACACACACACACACACACACACACAGAGTTCAAAGATGATAGATGTCTTGCATGTTGGCCCTGTTACCCTTTGCCATCACAACACATACAATCAAAGACCTTCAGTGTCCTAGCATTATATTATATGTCAAGACAGAAAGAGGAAAAAAAGAGACAGGGAGAGAGAAAGAGAGAGAGTGAGAGAGAGAGAGAAACTTAAAGCTACTGAGAAATGTCTGCTGTAAGGACAAAAAACAAGTGAATGGCTGCTTTTTTTTCCCCTCGTTTTCATCAGAAAGTGAGTGATTGATCAATAATGCCGATGGTGTGTGTGGTGGGTTGGTGAGCAGGCCAGGACCTTGTCGAGATGAAGTTTGGTGGCTTTTGTTGATTGTGACAGCTCTCTATTGTGTGTGTGTGTGTGTGTGTGTGTGTGTGTGTGCGTGCGTGCGTGCGTGTGTGTGCACGTGTGCATGTGTGGGCAAGACAGAGAGAGAGAGAAATAGAGTAAGAGACCTTGTCAAATGGGCTTTGCAAAGAGACTGTTCTTGAGCAATCGCTAAAAAACACACGTAAATTAACACAGACACACACACATAGCTGCAATCTGCATTTTTCAATATCTCTCTTTCTCTCTCCCCCACCAGCACAGCCTTTATAGACTTTGTAGATCATTGGTGTGTGACCACGGCTGGATCAGACTAATTAAACAGACAGTAATGGTAGTGATTTAGAGTCATTAGTTTTGGGAGGAATCACACAGGCCTTTGACACCCCTCTGACTCATCTCATGGTATGGTCCAGTGCATCCAAGACCAAGACTTCATTACGTTGCCCTTTGTTTCCTGTTGAAACATCCCTTTTTATACTGTAATGCTTTACATAAAAGTCACTGTTCTTTAGCTCTCTGGGATTTTAAATGGGATGTTGTCACCATAAACTGTTTTTTTTTTACAAATATATTTTGTTTACACTTTTTCACACTTGGTCTCTTGCTTTGTTCTCCTGCTGTCATGCTGCTCAGCCAAATGCCTCCATATCAAAAAATGAAAAATATTCTGCCACTGCTTCCTCTTTTGCCAGCTTGTACACCTCAGTAGACAGCATTTATTTATTTATTTTACAGAGTGATATTATCTGAAATTTTCATTTTATAGCCATGACATGCTACAAAACACACTAGAATTTGACTCTGAGAAGGTAAAAATGAACACTTGACAATTATGTTTCATATGCCACTGCCATATTTGTAGCATTCATTTTGCAAAATCTCCACAAGAGACCTCTCATTGATTTTTTACTAAGAACTAAAATCTAATGTGTGCACAGTTTATAAATGTTTTAATGGATTTATTAATCATATGCCATTTGTCCAACTCAATCACTGCACACTTTCATCAAAATGCATGCCATTACTCTACACTACAATGAGTGCATACCTTTTATGCCTAAGTGGCCCCACTATATTATGTTAGATTTATTGCTTACTTAAGTTTCCCTCCACCATGATGTTTTTCTTAAATTTTTATGGTTTTTCAAGGTCTAGTGTTACTCAAAGTCTTCTAAAGCAATATGAACAAAACACACAGACAACATACACAGATGTGTTGAAAATTATACACAATAGTTACTGTTTATTCTTGGCTGGATTTGCTGTGTCAGTGGGCTATAGGCAGGATACTCTCTCCACGGCTGGGTTAATATTTAACAATTCTCCACCTGGCTTTGTGGGTGGAAACAACTCATACTACATAATGTTGCTTTCCAAAGAGCTCATCTAACATGGATATTCACTCCTTCAGTCATGGCTGTCATATCCCAGATGTGTAGGTACATGTGTGTTGAGTCAGTTCATGTCTCGGCATAACAAGCACCTATCATCTAATCTATTTTCATCATGATGTATGTGAGTGCATGTGGTGTGATGTACACATTTGTATTTGTTTATTAATGCAACATGGCAGCGGAGGAATAAACAAAAGGCTTGAGATTAGCAATTTTAGCACCTTGTGTGCTAACAGAATGCATGCCAGTGGAGTGCATGTGTGTGTCTGTGTGTGTGTGTGTGTGTGTGTGTGTGTGTGTGTGTGTGTGTGTATATCCTTGTGTTTGCCTGTTTGCACACCATCAGTCTGAGCTCAGCGCTCCTCTGCCAAGTATGTAAATCCATAGAGCAAAGCAGTGTCATAATGCACCGCCCTCTGCTTGACATTCTTTCTTTTTAACACACAAATGTGCACACACATACTTGACATCAAGACACACACAATCAAACATGCATAAGGCGCACTGTGGGAGTAGCATGAGTGAGGCGAGTGACATTAAGCCTAAATGGCAGTGGTGGCATGCAGCAGTTATGGGAGAAAATGCTTCAGTTAGCATGCACTAAATGTTCAATTCATAAACAGGGAGGGGGAGAGAGGGGGAGAATGAATGGTAGAGACAGGTTGAATGAGAATGAAGTGAGAGGAGGAGAGAGTACACTCCTCCCCTTATTTTGAATAAGAGTGGTAATCTTTTAATGTACTTGGTAACATTTCTGAGACATGCAAATTAGACACAGGGAAAAAGTGTGTGATTAGGTAAGAGAGAGAGGGAATCGAAGAGGAAGGTGCAAAGAGGTTACATAGCTCCCTCGTTGATGAAATGGAGTGCTTAAGTGGGAACAAGTAAAACTGAGTTGTAAGAAGAGCCTTAGTAAAATCTAACTCTGATCTCCGTCATATTGTTTGAGTAAGAGTTGATACCTTGTTTGATTGACCTGCTGTATGTACATACGAATGTCCTGACTGACTGTCTGAGTGATCATATTTCTACCGTTGGTCAGTCCAATGCCACATGACTGGACAGTTTAGGGTGCCTACAGCCGCCCTGGTTTCCCAAATGCTCTGAAGCTGCAGGGAATTGCCAATTAATCAATTAGGATGACAGTGAAGCAGAAGTGATATCTCTCCTTACATCTCATCTCAGAACAGCATTCTGCCTTTCATCGTGCAATTTACTGCCTACCTGTGGTGGCAGCAGGGTATTATCTATGAAACTTTCTTTGACCACAGGGTATTATCTATGAAACTTAGTTTGACCACCAGCCGTTGTAACTAACATTTCTGTGGTTTTCGTTGGCGCGAACGTGTCCTATTGCTAAGGGCTGAAGCTCGTCAAGCGGAGAGGACAGCAGCCTTTTTGGGAGGTTTGCACATTGAGGATAATCCTGGGATCTTTGTCCATCGCCAGAGTCTGCTTGTCAAGTTATCATTGACTCACTTTCTACCAATTTGAGATCGGTTATGATATTGCACGCATTATACGCATGCGCAGACCTGTGAGGAAAGGCAGCAGTAGCTTGTACGTAGGAGGAGAGAGTGAGAGCGAGCACAGCTAGCTAGTTAGCTAGCAATTTAGCCCTGAATGTTTAGTGCGATGTATGTGTACCTGAGGCTGTTAGTGCAACAGCTACAACTCTTCAAGACCAAAGTTCCCGCCTCTCCGCTGTTCCTCCCACCTAGAGTCCAGACTGTGAGCCAGGAAAGATTAACAACACTGAGGCTGGAAAATGGAGGAATCACTATTATCATGGTAGTGTTTCATTGTCAACTAATGCTAAATATTTTTTGATATAAGTGATTTTTTTTTAGATATTATTCAGCCATACTGCACATTTTGGATGTTTTGTGTCATCTCAGAAGAGACAAATGCTTGTTCAGCCAGGAAGGTGAAAAGTGAAGATGTCTAGTCAGAGTGCAGCAAGGTGCAGGAGTGAGACTTTCAGCACAGGATAGACAGGCTGCACAAAATCATGAGACATGACAGGCCCTGAATTTATGAGAGATTTTCTTCTACTACTGTCATGATAAGGTTTTGACATTGGTGAAGTAAACATCTGAATCGCACACTGAGTTGGGGAGGTCTCAGCTCCGCTTGCCTGTCTGTAAGATCCACCGCACGCCACTGGTAACTGCTAAGCTAAAGAAACTAGCAAACCTAAATAGCAATTAAACACCAGCAACCAGAAATGAGACATTACGTTACCGCAGGACAGCAATAAAAGAAAAGAAATAAAGGGTTTCGGGCCATTACAATGCTAGAGGGCTTTTAATTTGAAACGATTACAGGAAGTGATGAATTTGTATTTACATGGAATCAGAAACGATTGACGGCAGCGACTCAAAAGGAGGCTTGGTAGTGTAATAAGGCAGTATGACCAATTAAACAAAGTGAATTAGAAATAAGGACCTGGATCTAATAAAAGTGTATTATGTTCAGGTAGATAAAGTCGACGGTCAGAGGCTGTGCCCTGTGAGAGACAAACAAGGAAAGATAGTCTGTTGTTTCTAACTTTCTTGCTGAGCAATCATTTTATAAATAAATACAGCCGATAAAGACAGGCTTTGTCTTTATCTTATGGGGTGAGGACTTCGTGGTTATAAAATTAGGATTTTAGCAGCATCTACGAGATGGCTTGGAAATTAACACGTCTTAATTTGCCCTGTGTCAGTCACAATTTCACACTTGTTCTGTCTTTTTACAACATAGACAGGAAAAACGTGTGAATTCAGCTGTATTAAAATACTATATATGCAAGCAGGCACATTGAGTAGGAGAGCACTAGGACGTGTTCCACAATGTTTTCAACTATGTCCCCAAAATTCGGCAAATTGACCACATGCAGTCCTGTCTTACACTAGGTTTTGACCTAGTCCTGTTTTTTATATCAGTATCTGTCCGTCTCCGCCTTCCTCTCTCATTGCTGCCCACTGTGTTCCTATTACTCTCATGTTGTAGTTCCTCTGTATATTTGTCTTCTGTCTTACAGCATTCAGGTGAAATGAAGGGTTTGAGATGATAACAGTAATCGTACTCCCCCACCTCAAGACTCTTACAGCCTTATCCCTGGATGCACATATGCAGACACAGAAATACAAATTAATTACAGTAATCAGAATGCAGGCTTGGATAGACCAGGTTGATAGCATAGTAATTTATTGTGAGTGTGTCAGTGGATGCATAACCATATAGCGCAGCAAATAAAATTTCTTTTCTCTCGGCAAATAATGCAGCAGTGGCTGGACCGCAGTGGTAGAAATAGAAATAGATCTGTGCAAATGTGTGTGCTTGGGTTTTTAGATGTTTGTCTACCTGTAACTTTTGTATGTGTGGCTGTACTTTCACAGCTTGTGCTTGCATGTTTAAGTGTGAAGCTTGGATATGCCTAGTTTGGAGGGTGGGCTGTAGGCTATTTGCTTGATTTGATCACAAATAGTGCATGAAATTAAATTACACAACTAATTTTCAATTTAGAGCACTTTATTCAATAGCAACGCCCACTCTCTCTTCAAGCTTCCCCTATGAGGTACTTAGGCAATATCTGCTTTTGCATTAATATTTTTTACCCTCTCACGCATAGACACAAATGGCCACATAGTTGAATATACTGTGTGCTATACATTGTATAAGGTATACTACGGAACAAACAAACAATCACTGGCATTATTTTTTTGTCTCTGAGCATGTTTGAACAACTAAACAGTGAGTTGTGTGTGTGTATATGTGTGTTAAATCTCCACCACTTTTGTCAAATCAGGCCTTGATATGAGCAGCAGACCTTGACTCTGCATGTCAGCCAACTGCAGCCATTTGCCAGAATCAATGATTTTCTCTTTGTTGAACTCCTTCAGGAGTGACAGGTGGACGGAGGTCATTACAGGATCGAAATGGCGTTTGGCTGTATCGTGGCCACTCGATAAAGCACATACGAGACTGGGGTGCACAGTGGTATGATGCTGCAGATCATTCTTAGTTCTCTCTGTCTGCTTTCAGACTTTGAGAAAAGGCTTACTTATATTGACACTGAGTGATTGGATTTGTCCCGGTCCACAGAGTTGGTGTTTGGTGTGTGTGATCTTCTGACTTCAGAGAGTGAGAACTGAGCAGAATTGAAGCTTTTTTGGAGCTGGTCAGAGAGGTCAGAAGGATCCCTGTGGTAGCACTAAGAGAATGATGCCCAGGTGACTCCTGCCTACCTGCAGTATTGGCATTGAGTTGTTAACAAGGCTGCTGTAGTTTGTTAGTTTGTGTGTAGACAAATACACACACACATGCACACATACAAGGCAGTCTTGGGTGTTAGCAGCAGTGTTTGTTGTAGCCCTGGTTGTTTATGCTTGTGCGTGTGTGTGTGTGTGTGTGTGTGAGAGAGAGCGAGTGAGGCAGTGAGTATATTGAACAGTTCCAACCCCTGAGGAGTCATGTCTAGTGTTAGGAGTCTGCCCTTTCGCTAATTAGCTTGAAACATCTGTCCAGACGGCTGCCAGAGGGAGGTCATAATGGGAGAAGTGGAAACACTCACATCCGCTTGCACTTGCATACAAACAAAAACACATCAACATATATTTATTTCCATTATTTTACATACTCAGTTGTGCTCACAAATTAAGCCGCACACATTTTTTGCATTTGCAATTTGTTTAAAAAGTCAAAGATTTGCCCAAAATCCCATGTGAATATTTGCTAAAGTCTTAATGAGCACCAGGGGAAGGGAACATTGAGAAGGACAGTAAGACAGAAAGATAAATATGAAGAGGAACAGAGAATAGAAGACCAGCTCGCCAAACCTCTGTCCTAACTTCTGTCTCTCCTTCCCCCCTCTCTTACCGCTCCTTTCTGTTTTTGCAATTCTCCAACAGACAGAGAAAGAAACAGCATGAGCTGTTTCCATACACAGCGAAGTGGAAGTGAAGCAGACAGAGGTGCTGACAGAAAAGAAAAATTAAGACAATATTATATTTTGCATTCTCTTGTCTGCCTTACTCCTTGTCTGTGTTGCAACCATGTTTCCTATAGACAGAGTATTTTATGGCAGCTGTCAGTGTTATAATGATGAAGTTTTATGGAGACTCTGGCAGATTAAACCACTATTAGCCATGCTCCGTCACCCTCTCCAGCTGTTGCCTTTTGTTTACGGCTAAAAAGTGTTTTATGACACACAGTGCTATAGTCACCTAGACAATTATGGCTAATGATTTACGAGTGGCACTGTATTTTTACACCAGGAGTGGAGGGGTGGAGGGATGGAGAGAGGGGGAAGGAAAGAAAGGAGCGGGTGCAGTCACAGAGTGAGAAGTGAGCAATTAAAGGAGAGCAGAGATGATGGGATGAGAGGTGAAACGGGGGCAACGACAAGAGAACAAAAGTAGACGGGTCGGGTGGGATTCGGAGAGAAAAAATGGGAGACGAAAGAGGTGAGAGGCAGAAAGTGTTTCTGACAGAAGAAAGTCAAAAACAAGCTAACAAGACTGAAGACTGAGCACTCATTCCTGTTTCAAAAGTAAATAATACGGATGGAGTGGTGTGCCGTGAAAGGGTTTTGTAAAGAGAGATGTGGGTAAATGAATAGAGATGTAATAGAGGTGATAGACAAGAACAGAAAGAGAGTGGATAAGAATTGACAGTGCTGTTTGGTTTGAGAATGGAACGGCTCTTTGGCAACCGAAGAGCAAAACAAAACATCTATTTTTTGCTGCACTGTATCTACTTTGTGTAGATTATTAATGGCGCTGTGCCGTTTATTCTTTAGAAATTTATCCTTTAGCCATCCTTAAATGATGTTCTACTTACTTAATGCCATGTTGCTTGTGTCCACTTTTAAACTCCTGCCCATTTAAGAGACAAAAAGCAAAGCTAAAGGTATATACACTGATAAATGAAACTTAATCACTTCCCAGCTGTGTGAGAGAGGGATCTTGCTGTAGTAAGTAGTTCAAGAAGAAGCTGTTCTCATAGCGTGTGCTTCACCTGTGTATTTATATATGTATTTTGGGTAAAGGAAAACAAGGACACAGAAAGAGAAGGATGGGGTGAGGAGAAGATGAATATAACGCAAATAAAAATGATGTCAACATCATGCTTGTCACAGAAAATAATTGAAAAGGGGGGTTAGACACTGACAGAGTTCACTGATAACAGGAGAGAAGGGCCACTTGGACAAGCAGATAGAGAGTGAGCTTAAAGAAAGTCACTGCTGCTATATAAAATGGATGACATTATAACAGAAATGTACTGTGGGTGCAAATGTACTGGGTGTGTCTGGATTTCCAAATGTTTTTGCCCTGCGTGTGTGTAGTAGCTCTCTCTGTCATCTAGGCAGCACCGTTTCAAAGTGTCCTTGCTGCAGTGTTTAACAATTGTGTAGTTACTGGTTAAGAGTTGACACATATAAATATTTAAGTTGCACCGTTAACAATTCATGGGAAAGGTTTTCTTTTTCCCTGTGCTGAAACACAATATTTTGATGCAGTGTATTTGTGGCTGTGCATGTGTGCGGGTGTGTGTGTGTGTGTGTGATGAAGAGGCAGGGACTTCTCCTTAAAAGTTTGTCTAATATGTGTAAATTAGTGAGAAAAGTGCTAATGTTGAAATGTAAGGGTGTTTTTTTTGTGGGTATTTTTTCACACACAAACAGGTTTTGCCATTTCTGCATGTGTTTGATAAGATTTTTGGCAGATACCTTCAGCACCTTTTGATACAAGTTTTCTCAACTCACTTATGCTGGGTTTCACACTGGGTTTCAGCCTCGCACATTTCCATAATGTTCTTTTCCATAATATTCACACTTCAGAGACCATAAATCACATTACCCAAAACAGAAAACACATTTAAAATGTGACAATAAGGGATTTCTTTCTCTTTAAAAACAAAAAAATACACTACTTTTCTCCTAACCCCTGTCCCATCTTTCAATCTGTCATGTATTTAAAACCTGCTTATTTCTACCAAACCCACGACATTTTCTATTTCCAATTCTAAATGTGACGGTGCGGTTGTTTGTGTTGCAGGTGGTGGAGACCAACCTGGTGG
Source organism: Seriola aureovittata (assembly GCF_021018895.1). Lineage (NCBI taxonomy): Eukaryota > Metazoa > Chordata > Actinopteri > Carangiformes > Carangidae > Seriola > Seriola aureovittata. The sequence goes on along the minus strand of NC_079368.1, from coordinate 27,451,364 downwards.
CCTTCGATTGTCACTGGATCCTGATTAATGAGGTGAGTGCCACGGAAATGATTTATGGATAGTGTACTGGGTGTTCCTTCAGTTCCCCTGATTGTTTCAATTATCCTGGGAATATTTATGGTTTTAGACCTAGAACCCCTCTAATCTCTTCAGTGTCCTGGGTGTTTGAAGGAGAGAGGTGCGCTTGCAAAGTTGTTGACTGCTTTTGTTTCAGATCAGTTCATCCAATAACACAACTTGATGACCAAGGACAATTTAGTATATTTTAGTGAGCACCCACGGCTCTCCACTTATTTTACGATAGAGCCACTGTATACAAACAATACATTTTCAGAGATGACAAAGGAGACCTTGAAAGAATTCCCTTAGATGAGCATATATTCCCCGGTTCAAAATCAGTATCGCTACTGAAATATTAAGATCTTTTTGGATTATCGAGAGCAGACAAGCACAGACAGTCCACAAAGTCACTCTCCTACTTCTCAGAGTGTACAGTTTTTTTTTGTGTGTGTGTGTGTGTGTGGTGTGTGTGTGTGTGTGTGGGGGGGGGGGGGGGGTGGGGGTGGGGGGGGGGGGTGGGTGTGGGTGTTTGGATGTATATATATACCCGAATAGCTAATGCGCCTTGATAGCCTCGGGCATTACAATGAGGTAGGAAGGCGCAGCAGGGGGTCCAAGCAGGTGCACAAACACAACCATATACACAAGCAGGAGGAAAACCAAAACAACATTTACTGTAGGGACAATGGAAAACCTAATTTGGTACAAACAAGTAAGAATGCTTTTGTATCCCCCCTCTTCTCTCTCTCTCTCTCTCTCTCTCTCTCCTCTCTCTCTCTCTCTCTCTCTCTCTAACCTTTGACTATAATAATGCTACTAAATGCCACAAGGCTCAGCCCCCCCCCCACCACCACCACCACCACCACCACCCAAGTGCCTCATACAACCACTCACTATTGTTTTTGCATTTCCTCAAATGCAAAGGATGAGGGAAAAGAATGAGTATTGTCCCTGCACTTTAATAAAGATGGTAGCATTCTTACATTTTATCAGAGGTAAGAATGTGGATAAATGTGTAGAAAACAACTACTCTGTATTAGTGCCTGACTTCATATATGAACTGCCATGCTACATAAATGTGTCTCCTCCTAACTGAAATAGATGTGTTTTCACAATGTTGATACTTTCCCACTCACACAATAACAGGCTGTCTTGTGACACTTTGTTTGGCAGATGGCAATGTCAAGCAGCCTACTGAGCAGTCTATCATTACCCGACTGCCTGGTAGGCTAAAGTCACATCTAGCTCCCTAATAGAGTGGCTTCATATTCATCCCATCAGGCATCTGGTATTGTCTAACACTCTCCAGGCTTTCTGGCAGCGACTTGTTCTTTGCTTAGCTTCCTGAGAGGCTTAACATGTCAGTCTGCAGCCTGCGTGCATGTCTAGCAGCATGTAGCCTCTAACACTTTGTACCTGCTGCCTTTGAGAAATCAATGGTGAACTGCTGTCTGGCAGGCTAATGCTCCTTGAGTTATTAATGTTTTAGCAATGACAGAATATCACTCAAGTACTCCTATAGCCTAAATTTAAAAAAAACAAAATAAACATGCAAACTATATACAAAGCTACAGGTTCAACTTCACACATTGACAAATAAGAAAGTTATGGTACAAGTGGCTTAGTGGTTTTACATTTCAGAATGTAGATTTCAGCATTGCATTGACTTGTGGCTCCCATGTGATCAGCTACAATTGAAAACTCAGTCTCTCAATTGACAGTAGAAGCTGGTAGAGTTAATGTTAAAAGTCTTGTTTAATATTGTCAAGTCAAATCAATTAGTATATGTCCTTACACTTCCAGTCCCAGCGTTCTGACACATACAGTACAGTACTTCAGCCCTTTTGCGCTTAAGGGTTGACAGTTCATGTTTTTGGCATAATGTCCTCAGGCTCTGTCTCATGCTCGCTTGCGTGTCTCAGTTTGCATTGTCAATTAAAAAATAGCAAGACTCAGTGGAGCAAACTGAATATGATGGGAGGAGATCAGATTGGGTCATAGGCTGAACAGAAAGGCTAAATTCTCTCATCTCTCTCGTCTCATGCTGTCGGTACACATGCCATAGCACTTTCTGAAGGTTCAGATATTGCACCTCCATCCATATTTCATTCTGCAACATATATTTGCTTTATCTGCAGTCTAAGTTGCTGAGCAGAGCAGCAGGCTCCATGTGTGATGGCTGAATGAGCTGCACATGCCGACATGCAAACGAACACAGCTAATTAGATAGCCAGTCACTGATATTCAGCCCAGCTACTCCTACCCTAATGTTTGCAAGCAGGATTGTAGATTACCCTGAGAAAAGAGAGATTTGGAAAAGAAAATGTGGCCCAGTCTATTCCCATGGGTAATGATGAGGAGAATGGGGAAAGGAAGATGAAGGACAAAACACAGCAAAGTGAAGAGAGTGGAGAGGTGGTGGCAGAGACTGGGACTCCTTCTCTGTCTTGCCATCTCTTTCTCTCTTGCTCTTAACTGTACTATGAATCATAAATGCCTCCAAATAATTTAAAGAAAAGCTTCACGCATAACTTTTAAATGACATGATGTCCTAATTCTGCTTATCAAGGCTGAAATTTAGTCACACATTGTTCCGATGTAGACACAGTATTCCTGCGATGGGCCGTGTGAAGCCGTCTAGCAGACTGTTTAAAATGGATGAGCGGCTACAATATTTTGTCAGACGTGATGTCTTCTAGTACTGGTTCTTTGGAGAATGAATATTCCTATGTGTGAAAGTGCTCTCCCTCCCTGTGGTTTATTATGGATGAGGGGGCACTGTATGGTTGTCATAACTCTGCTTTATCTACAGCCAGCAGTCAGACAGCCACACTGAAGAGGAGTTCACAGTTCATAATTGATCATCCTTCCTCTCCCTATCTCCTTCGTTCTGCTCAGGATGAGAGGATGACGATGAGGAAGAGAAATAATAAGGAACACTCATGGCTACTCATTTTCTCTGTCTGTCTCTCTTAAGTTTGGAGGATAACTCCACCATTGACCTTAGTCATTCTGATTTTCTTCATGGTCTTTCACCTTCTGTCTTGTTATCATTCTTGATCTTCCCTGTTGCCATTCTCACTCTTTTTTTCATCATTATTTTTCTCTCCATTCATTTCTGCCTTTTAGTCCCTCAAGGGTACAAGTGCATGGTAATGAGATGAGACGAGATTAGGCTTTTCTGTCATTTTGGCTCTTAACTTAACTGCATGATATCCTATGAAAGCCATGTAACTTAAATTTTGGGGATTTTCATGCTGTGACAAGCCTGTACTGTAAAAATTACGTTTCTATAGAGCTAAAATGCAACAGCAAATACATTTTGTATGACTGTAATTGAGACCAGATTACGTTTTCTATTAACATAATGAGGATGTGTTGTTGATTTACACATTTTGCAAGTCACAAATATGTACTGAACGTATCAGAATATTGGAGCTTGCAGTGTGTGAATGCAGCATTATTAGACCCCTTTTTATAGTAATGTTTTGGCACCTACAGTACTCAGTTAAGGTCAGGGGAAAAGCATGGTCTGGTTTAATAAAGAAAGCGTTCACAGTGACTTCAGACACTACATGTATATATGCAGTTTGTACACCTGCCATCCACTCCAGCAACCTCCTGGTGACTCCTCTGCTGTTATGAAATATAGGGCTTCGTTCATTTAACAAAATATGTTGCCTCTGAACATAATCCAGTTATTTCATATAAAACATATTTTTTTTTGCAGTGTAGTTGTTTAAAAAAGTAATTTCTAGGAGACGGGGTTGGCTTGGAATTTAATTGAAGGATTATGTGGTCTTAAAAACCTTTTGTTAAATAAACCCAATAAAAATCCATCGTACAAACTCCTAAAATTAATAGTGGTTAATGTGAGTCATTGTTCTTGGGAACACATTGAAGATAGAAAGTTATAATGATTTTAGGCTGCAATCTTAGCTAAGTTAGAGAACAGCCTTATTTACAGCTACAGCAGTGCTTGCCGAGGGAGAACAAGTTAACAGTTGTGCGCACTCTGTGCACAGCTGGAAGTTGCCCAGCAGGACTACAGGCGTCTACGACTAGTGTAGTGCTAAGCGGCTCCCCTGGAGCTGTTGGATATTTTGTGTCTTGTTCAAGGCAAGTGTGACACTTCTCCTATCCAGATTTCCCTGCTTCGTCTAGGGATTTGAAACAAAGTTTTTGATCACAAATTTGTCTTCCAGCTCATGTAAAATCAGTTTTTAACATCTATAACAGATCTTTATATGACTTTTTCTATTGACTCTCCATTGACATCTCAATGTACTGTCGCACTGCACCTGTCTCACGATGGTTCTCGCACGTTGATTTTTCCTTAACGTTTCACGTGTTTACACTGCGTTTCATTTTGTCAGGCTCTTTTTCCCATCATCTTGCCATACCTAGCTTTGCTCTATCCCCCGTCTCGATCTCATAGTATCTGAGGATTGAAAGAGACAGCAAATCTGAGGGTACCTAAGTAAATCACCCTGATGAAGAACCTGTGGCAAAATGTGATGAAAAATAGAATATTTTTTCTGTCAGTCAACATTTAAGTCCAAATCAGATAAAGACTACCGACTCAGAGTCACCTTTGGTTGCATTTTCAACTCCCATCGTCACCAGGCTCTTTCTCTCTGCAACTCACACTTCTTCATGCACTTTTTTAAGGACATTGCTAAATTTCCTAAAACATTTGGAAAAAGCACAGAAATGAGAGGGTGACATAGTCAAAGTCAGAGGAGTAAATTAGGGGCTGTTGCAGAAAATTGCCCAAGGTAGAGAGGGAAGCGAAAGCAAATTAAATCAGATGTGCTTTTGTTCGGATTTGTTTTTTTTTTTTTTTTCTCAAAACTTTGAACTTTTGAATGAAAGCAAAACAAGGATTTGGTGTTCTCATAGACGGGGGGGGGGGGGGGTAAATGGGGAGGAGCTGCGAGGTTGGGCAGAGAGGTAGGAGGAGCACAAAGGGTCAAACAATAAATAAGAAAGCAGCTTTTTTTTCAACTCATCTACAGATAAGAAGAGAGAAGGGGGATTTGGTGTCTCTAGGGGTGAGAAAGGAAGAAGGGAAGGGGTTGAAAAGAGGAAGAGTGGAGGACAAAGTATAGGGGTCATGTAAGAAGTGCCAAGAAGTGTTGGGGATGATGTATGTGTTTTTGCTTTTGACTGTCATCTTCAAATAAAACACTGAAGACGAGGATTTGGTGCTCTTGGGGAACGGATGGAAGGAGAGAGAGGTGATGGGTTGAGGTTGATGGGGAGGCCTCCAGACCAAAATTTCAAGCTTAGGGAGTAAACAACTCATGATTCACGCCAGAGCTGAGCTACAGGGTGCTCTGGGGGTTACGACCGGCCCAAAGCTTCTGGTTTCAGGTGGTTGGACACAGAATTTTGGGACACACTCTACTATCTTCAGGACTGAATGATTTTGTAGTTGATTGTTCAGCTTGAGGGAGAATTTTGACTAATAAGAATGGATTAACAATAATGCTACCTTTGTTCAAGTGCTGATTAGGACTGAATGATTAAATAGGTGATTGAAAACAAGGTGGATATAATGCTTAGGAGGTGATACATTTTCTCGAGCCATAATAAGGCAATCAGCAGTAATCTTTTCAAATAAAATGATTTGGTTTAATCTATATTAAGCAAAATTTCCTAGAGTTCAGAGGATGTCTAGGTTGTTCTTATTTTTAATGTATTGATTGAGGAAGCCTGTGAAAAGTTGTCAGTAAGTGGCCTGACAGAATTTATGGGAGAAATGAAACTTAGTTCAAAAGTCATTTGATAAAATGAGGTGAATGTCAACTCTGTACGAGCACCTTCTCCCTCCTGGGACCCCTGTGTGGTGGTAAGTTGTATGTGAGAGCATGTGTGATTTAATGTGTTGCTTCGTGTGTGTGTGTGTGTGTGTGTGTGTGTGTGTGTGTGTGTGTGTGTGTCTCACATCCATTTAGTCTCACCTGTTAAAAGGCTAACAGCTTTTAGAGCACGACACCACTGAAAGTCATACTGGGTGAAGTCTGTCCCCAGAGAGACAAACTCCTGTTGAGAGGACAAATCTCAAAATGATCTTTTCCTTTTAAGTTTCAGTGTGTGTGTGTGTTTGTATGTCTGCGCATTGGTGCATCTATATTTGTTTGAGTCTGATCCTTTGAGTGCGGCACTCTGGATAATTCTTGCCTGCCGATGTGTCTTTGCATGCCCTTGACTGCCCACTGTGAATCTTAATTCTCTTTTGGCCCACAGATCTGCCTTTTTAGCAATTTTCAGCATTTTCTCTCTGTCCTGCGTCTTTTTTTGTTGGCTTTGTAATTCTGTCTCCTTCAGGGTTTTTGTGTAGGCAACTGTTTGGGATTTTTGCCACGTTTTAACACCAAAAGCCAGCAAATAGATTCTTTACTTGGACTGTTTAGTAGATACTTCTGGGTACAGGACATTCATACAAGGTGAAACCTGTGACTTACTGTATTTCAAGAAAATTACATCAAATGTGACAAGGCAAAATACTGAGCAAAACATTGTATAAGTGTGATCTTTGAAATCAGTCGTCTTTGAATTTATTACTATTACTTATTTAAAATAATCAAAAGAGCATCAGTTTGATTTCAGAAGTAAATGTATGTTTGTGCATAGAGTTAGGGCCATATACCAGCCTAATGCAGATGAGTACACGTGAAAACTGCTGGCTCTAATCACCATTGATCACATCCCCTGAGGACACACAGGTCTTAATGAACGTTAATTACATTCATATAAAATCCATTGGGATTAGTCAATGAAGCAGTGGTACCTATAATATTACCCTTCTCTAATATGAAGTGTGTGTGATGGCTTGTTTATGTGTGTGCATGGTCTCCAGGCAGAGTCCCATCCATCCTGTCAAGCAGGCTGCAATGTGCAAATTAAACAGAATCGCAAGGGTCTTTTTGCACGATCAAAAGGCTTAAAAACAATCTCATGGAAACATATGCACACATACACACAGATTTACACTTAAACTGGCGTGTGCACACAAGACACACTCGAACACACACCACCAACGACAGCTGCTGCACACATAGACAAAGAAAGCAAAGGCTGTCTCAGTTGGTGGCAGTGTTACCTCCACCAGGGACGATAAACGTCAGCTCTCATCTCGTCACCACATGACCCTCTGCACTCGCAGAGGATGGATGGAGATCTGCGGATGGAGAGAGGGAGAGAGAGATTGTGTCCAAGGGCTAAAATTAGCAATGATTCCTCCCCCAAGGTTTTGCAAGGACATGCAGAGTACGTGCAAACACACATGTATGTACACACAACAAGCACACACAAATACGCATTCACTCAGACACACACAGACACATTTTTTTACCCTTCTCTCTCCCTCCTCCTTTCTGCTGACATGTACCTTTCATATCAAATAACTATTTTTGCAGATGATGTAGGTGGTTTTTCACAGCTCAGTGTGGTGATAATGGGAAAGGTAGAGCATATAAAACAAGAACTAAACTGTTTAATGTCGCACACTGTATCTTTTGGATATGAATTAGAAAAGTTTTATTTTTACAGGCACTTTTATGGACAAGTATCCAACTAAGTTTTTTGTTACATTATTTGTTGTGGTGACTGTCCTTTGTATTTTTCTTGTCCAAAATGTTCTGCAACAAAATGTTACATCATGGATTTGCTGATACTGTTTTTCTCATGTTATTTATTCCCCGCTCTCTCCATCATTCCTCCACATATCCCCACCACCCTCCTTCTCCTCTTCCCACTCTCTCAGGAGATCTCGGACTACGACTTGCAGGAGTTAGTTATGAAGTCGATCGGTCGGCTGACGTTGGTGCGCCAGACATTCCCCATGCCCCAGAACACAACTCAGCGCTGTGTCAAACACAACCACCGGATTAACACTTCCCTCTGTGACCCTAAAAACCCCAAGGCTCAGCAGCTAGAGGTGAGTTGGTTTGGTGATTTTTCCGGAAGGCAGCTCAGTGATTTTCAACAAATTCAATAAAGATGGTGGGCTTATGTTCAAAACAGGTTTAAGGGTCATACTGAAAGTAACTGATTCTGTAGCTGGCAGCCACAAACAGTTGTGTGTGTATTTAATGGATCATAAAAGAGCGGTATGCCACAAGATTTTTCCCACACAAACAGTAGGCTGTGGAAGAAAGAATGTTGTAAAAAGTAAGTAGTAGTTAGGTAAAATGCACTCAAGGAACAGTAATTACACTCATTAAATTAGTTCAGTGTCAGAGCTGCAAATTGTTCCAGAACAAAAATCAACAAACTCTGTCTTTCAGTCTCTCTATCTCAGATCCACGTATCGTTCAATTAAGTGAGGATGTTTCTCGCTGCAATACATTCACAGAAAAAGCTGCTCAGTTGTCACTGAAAAGCTTCAGCCAATACCATCAGTGATGGCTAACTAGCCAAAGCTGCTGTGGGGAGTTGTTGTTATCCTGCTCTTTGGCACTTTGTCCCCTTGCAGGTTAATTAACTGGAGTGATGATCAGAAAAAGCGAATAAACTCAGTCTGAATCAAGACTACCAAAGAGCAAGACATCGTGAAATTAGGTTCAGTCCTCTCTTTTACTTGAAGCAGTGGGAATACAGTCAGTGATGTCATTATTGGGCAACTTTGCTCCAATAAGAAAGAGCTCCACAGCATAGGGCCTCAGTGTAAATGACTTGCAGAATAAGGCTCATTTGAATGCAGCGACTCTTACTGATCTTTATTTGAGCCAGAATTAATTTCTAATAAATATCCGGTACTGTAGAAATGTTTGATTAGTGTTAAATGTGAGTCCAGTCTCATCATGCATTCTGAGGTGTTACACGGATCACAGTTATATACTGTACATGCACATGTTCTCAAATTTACCTAGGATTTTATTTTAACACTCCTCTTTGGGGTTTTATCCCTAAAATTTTCCAAACTCAACGTCAAGTATTTGAACGCTGCTCCAGTGCTCCATTTCTGTCTCTTAAAACACCTCTCTGTGTTTTAGCTTGACATTTCAACATTTCTCCTGTTCCAAAAGCCTCCTATTACATTAAGCACTATGATTTGACATTGTCACAGCAGGTGCCTGTGAGGGTTTTTACCTGAAACATTCATCATTTTGGGAAACGTTGGCTCACACCCTTGTATGTGTTTATCTTAGACCACACAATTCATCTTCAAGTATGGTCATGGAAAACACAGTAGCTTTTTTTTTTTTTTTCTGCTTTCACATTTCCTTATCTTTACTTTGTGTGTTTTTTTTTTTTTTTTTTTTAATATGTCCCCCAGGGTGGCAATATGTATGCAATTATTATCCCTTTTTGTGTGTATGTGAGTCATCAAGCTGCCATCAAATAGAGCGGAGGAGAGGGAACACACTCTTATTTATGTGTCAAGACAAAAATATGAAATTGAATTAATGTGCTGTTGATTTATGTGGATGCACAAGACCCTGGGGGAACACATTTGATGAAAGTTGGAAATACATTGAAAACAGAAACGTGGTATTAATGTTTATGTGGATATCTCCCTTTTAAGTTCTAAGACAGTCCTGTTTTAGACTTTCACCCACTATAATCAATCCATGGACGTAAGAGAGTATGGCTTTTTGCATTTCATGTTTATTTGGCTTTTAATTAAATAAAGTCAAATAATAAAATGAAAAAAAAAATCAAAAACAAAAATGCCTAAAAGGTTAAAGTTAAATACATAAAAATGTTTATTAATTATATAAAAGGTTGATTGAAGCCTAGGGTTGGTTTGCGCCTTACTATAGAGTATGTAAAATACAGTGCCTTTGTAATGCAAACACATTGTTAACTCCTGGAGGCCCTGAAGCGTTGAATAATACACATAAATAAAGCTTACCTTGTGTGGCCTAATGTGAATCAAGTGCTTCTCAAGTGTAAAAAGCTATTATCAAGAATCAAGCCCTTCCAACATATTCATTATTTTTGTGGGTAGCGTCCAGTCATATGTGTTCATTCTACTGTGGAGGGCAGAGAGTGTGTGTGTGTGTGTGTGTGTGTGTGTGTGTGTGTGTGTGTGTGTGTGTGTGTGTGTGTGTGTGTGTGTGTATGACTCATTTCAGTCAAGGACAATGTGTTTTTGTGTATCTGATAGAGACCGTGAGAGTAAAGACTATTGTGCACGTACAGTTGAGACACACTTTGCTCATGTTCATTTCGACATCCTGTTTTTATGTGTGTGGGTGGGTGCGTGGTTGAATTGGCAAGAGATAGGAAACAAGGGATGGGAGAGAAAGACAGGGAGGGAGAGAGAGAGAGACAGAAGAAGCAGATCAGCTCAGCGGTCAGAGAGTGGCCCAGAAGCCCAATTTCACACTGCACTGAAGCACATCAACTCAGGCTGACCACACAAGCACGCACACACACTCACACATAATGCTCGCTTGGAGTGCAGAACCCACCGATCATTCAAGCTCCCCATGGAGCAGTAGTAGTTTCACTTTAATTTTCAGAGAAAAAGCAATAGGCGCAGAGACAGAGAGAAAGAATGATAGTCAGACAAAGACAGCAAGTGAAAGACTAAAACAAAACTGTGAAAGTCAAGATAGTTCACAAGTAAGTGAGAAAAAAAGTTAGACGTAAAATAAATTTGACACTACATTTTTTTTCTCTTGGACTGTCTGACTGTCAAACTATTTGACAAGTTACAAGGAACATAGTATATTTTATCTTCCTATCATCACTCATATCATTTTTTTAAGCAATGGAAAACCTTGACATGGCCACATTTCCACTTACATCTTAAAATAACGCATTGGGAAGAGAAGAATGATGAACCAAAGCAAGCATCGCTGCAGAGAATGGCAATAAATTCAGCTGTCTACCGCTTCTATTTAAAATTGTATTTTTTAAACTTGAGTAACAGCATAGTTCCAAAAAAAACACACCCACTACAGTCATTTTTTATGTTTGGCCTTTTGAGTCCATGATTATTGGATATAATTTGCAAAAGGCAATATCTTGATTAGAGTGATCACATGGTGTGAAATATTTTCTAATACTTATGTTTACATGGATTTTTTTTAAATCACTCCACCGTAACCGCTACATGGAAATTTGTTCTTTGCTTTGTAAATACTGTATCTCCATTTGAGGTTAAAAGGACACGTAGAAAGAAAAAAAGGCCAAACCGAATGTGGAAAAAATGATATTACACGCCAAAGAGACCTCTGACATTGTGAATGTTTTTTTCTTACTCTGACCATGACCGTATGCTAATTAGGAGCATAAGAACAAGATATTTGTGTGTGATCGGTAATGTGATTCTTTTGTTTTGCTTAATGAGCATACTTTTCATAGAACTGGCACGCTTAAAAAATGCCACGCATTGTTGACCACATATCACGTGCTGGATCCTTTGAAGGATGTAGTCCACTTACAGTAGTTGAGTCCAGTTACATCCCGGTGTGGCCTTGTCTTAGGTCCAGTTCGAGTGGTGAGTGACTGATGACCCCCTGAACACATTTTCCTGAAATACAACCTGGTCATGTGATCTTTCTTAGATTTACAGCCGGCAACAATCACCTAAATAACCTTTAAACAACTGACCAGTACACAGGTCTAAATTCAAACACAGTAAGACTGCATTTGGAGGAATTCTGTTCGAGTTCTAGCTCAGATCTGGAGACAGCTAATGGTACCTCTGGATGGATAAAGTATTTTCCCATTTATGTTAACATACTGTATTATAAAGTCTAATCTTGTGATAATTGGTGCTTTTTATGTGGCAGCATTGCAAAAGCAACATGCTGTTCAGCAGTACAATTGCGGTATTCTTATGTACTGAAATATTTTCTTGACATTTAACATTCTGTATCATTATAAAGCAGCCATCTTACCTTTTTATATCTGTTTTTCTATGTGTGAGTCTTATTGAATACATTACCGTTAATAAATATTTGTTTTCATAGCAAAGATGCAATATGACCTTTATCGTTCACTGGAATTATTATTTATATACTACATACATACATTATACAGTACATTGTGTGTGTGTGTGTGTGTGTGTGTTTGTGGTCAGTATCTGTAATTGTAGGGCCGATTTCTTTTTGATATATGAAAGGCATTGTTAGTGAGATAATGGCTTTTGCTTCTATGACATCATTGTGTTTGTATGTGTGTTAATGTGAATAGATATACATCATCTGCATGTGCGCTTATGTGTGTGCATTGAATCATGCCGGTTTTAGTCAATCTGTTTATTATATTCTCATTAACATGGAGACAAGAGGCTCAGTAGATCACACAGCGATCGATCACAGACTGAATAAACTGCTCTCCTTCTCTCACTTTGTTCTGTGGTGCCAAAGGTCTATCAATACATTTTAATTCATGCCATCCTTAAAGCCTTTCTTCTGTGTGAGTGTGTGTCTGAAGGTATCAGGTACAGAAAACATACTGCGTATTATCGGTTCACAGAGAGCCGAACAGATGGAGAAGAGAAAGAGAGAAGCAAAACTAAACAGTCAGTGCTTATAGATGTATAAGTAAAGCACTTAACTTTGATAGCATTTCAGCATGACAAGGTGGCCTATTTCTCCCACTTACTTCTAATGTCTGCTCGCGTGTATTGGTCCGTTCTTTCCTAGCTTCATTACTGAAAGAGAAATAAGAAACATCTAAATGGAAGCACTTGAAAGTACGAAGGACCTCATAATTGTGTTGTTTTCTTGTGACAAATTGTATCACAGCAATGTGGAAAAAATACCTTCGGCAAAAGTGAATCGTCTGCACTTATCCTGTTGCTATCTCATTTTTTTTTTCCTTTCTCTGTCTGCCTTTTCTGTCATTTCTTTCTCTGTAGATCTCCAACCGCTACATCTATGATACTGTGTTGCTGCTGGCCAATACCTTTCACAGAAAACTGGAGGATAGGAAGTGGCACAGCATGGCGAGTCTGAGCTGCATCAGGAAGAACTCCAAACCGTGGCAGGGAGGCAAGAGCATGCTGGATACTGTCAAAAAGGTATGAAAATGCAGATAAACAAGCGCATTCTTTTTTTTCCTTCAAGTCTAAAAGGAAGCTGTTCAACTACGTATGCAAGCATGCATACTGGACTGCTGTCACTCGTCACTCATACAAAATCATTTAGAATTTTATCATGACTATGACCATTAGTGACATAAAGTACATTTCAGTTACACATTATAATACAAAACATCCTGAAAAAGCAAGGCCTTCACGTTGAACAGTTGTATGCAATTGTGCCCTACATTTTTTGTTGTTGTCATGTAATTCCCTAGACTGTCAGCTGTCTTTAAGTAAAGATTGTTGTGGATAGATAATAGATAATAATTTGTGTATATGTCCTGATTATCTCCATGAACAGGGATATGCAGGCATGTAATAGAAATACTGTATGTGAATGACTAGAGCACTGGAAAACACCTCTCTTCATTCTCTTCTAATTAAATTAAATTAAAGTTTATTTTTTATTGTGCCAAATCGTTAGATACATTATTTCAAGGCTCTTTACAGGGTAAGGTCGAGAGAGAAACCCAACAGTTCCCACAATGAGCAAGCACTTGGCAACAGCAGAGAGGGAAGTCCCTTTAATTAGACCATAATTACTCTAGATTGACAAAAATCATCTCAGATAAAAACTATATTACTATAAAACTTAACCAAGAATATTATTCACTACTATAAGAAGATGATTATTATAATCATTTATCATGCAGATTACGTTCTAATTTACATTTGTGTATTTATTACATGAATATAAAGTAATGAAATGGGCAGTTTTGCTATTTACTGATTTAAAGATTAAAATAATATAAACTGTGCCCTGGCCCTCTCCTGCTCCTAGTCTGAATGAAGGTGAATGAGGTGAGAAGAGGTGAAAGCATTACACTCCACTCATGTAACAAACCTGCTGCTGCGAGAGCGGTAGATCACTGTAATCACTGTGATCACCATCATCAACAGTAAGACGCACTCACTGTAACTGTGATCACTGGTAGTGGTTTCCACTGCATTGTGTTCTGAAACATCGTATATGGTCTTAAACAAAAAGTCCGGACCAGAATATTGCTCAACCAGCAAACACTTGCAACAAGTCTGTTTTAAAAAGTAAAATAAACAGTATAAGAGCTCAAATCTGATTGACGCTATACAATCCACAGTGAAATCCTTCCCATTCCCAGATTTATCTTTGAAATGTCGTTGATATCTCAGTTACCCAAAGTCACATACATCTAATTTCAGTTCGTGGACCGTCCATCTGTTTCATCAATCTCCTGCGGCACTCTACCGCTGAGCGAAGCTTCTAGGTGTGTGCATGCCAGAATGAAAATAGCTCATAAATACGTGAAAAAGAGAGAGTTATTCTAAAAAGTATTCTCAATGTATCTGCCAAAAATCAAGTCTTGACTCACAGCAGAAGACAACTTTGTGTGAGTTTCAGTTTGGAGCTGAGGCTTGATTACTACAGTTGAAAGCAAGAGCATATGCCCATCCCCTAACCCAACTACAACATACAAGTACAGTTTCAGATTTTTTCCTATTTATAGATATGTCTCATGTATCTTTTAGCAGCGGGAAAAAGCATTTTTCGCACTTCATTTAGGGAGCATGTATTTCCATTTCAAGACGTTGTGCTCATTACATGAAATTGTGGAGACCAGGCACTATTGTTCCTTGGCTGAGACACTCTAGTTGAAACAGCAAGATGCAATCACTGCTAAATTCATTTATGCATTGCCATCTCTTGGTATAACTAAAATTCCCTCCAGGCATGAAGAGTGACATGGAGGAGGCTCTAAATAAGTCTAGAGTTTTTGTATTGTTCATGTCCCATGAAAATCCAATTTTGTTCATTATTTCAAGAGAAAGTTTCCAAGCTCCTACCTGCACTCGGTAGACTTTATGACCCAAGTGCTCATGAATTCAATGGATTGCATACCTTTCAAAGAACACATGTGTCAATCAGCAAGTTTTCCTCAGTTCCTCAACAGTTGACTTTTGGGAGCTAGAGGTTTTCATCCTGCAGCTGTGATTTTTATGAATCTCTGCATTTCACCTTGTGTTTAGACTGGGGTTTGGCAACACTTTCATCACTGTTAAATCCAATTGGATCAATGCCCTCTGTTTTGATATCAATAAAAAAAAAAAAAAAACTACTCCAGGGATGGCAGTTTGACTGAATGATGAAGCCAAGTGAAATGCTAATTTAGGATTAGTGTCAGACAATAATAAATGCAGCGCAATGGCTTTCATATCTATCTCTGCATTTCACCTTGAGATCAGGCTGGGGTTTGGCAACACTTTCATCAGCCAGCCCCGGCTGTTAAAGCGACCCTGATGGCTGTCTCAACAGAGCTGTGTTAAAGACCCCTAAGCAGTAATAGAGTTGAGTTCAACAGCCTGGCATCAGTTCCATTTTCCAGTGTATCAGCAGTGTGCTTTACTTACTGTGGGTGCCTGTGTGTTTAATCAGTGTTTTGGTATGTGGGGCCATTATGGTAATGATTAATACTAATTTGCAGCTGTTAATGAGGAGTTCTGTTGATGTTGTTTGGTGTTCACTGACAAATTTGGAGGGGGGATAAAATGCAGCAGGTGAAAGTGCTGTTGCACTGATCTTCAAAGTTTGATGTGTGCACTGTGTTTGATCTGCACTACCTTGTCATTGGCAGTCTCAGTGACTCAAGCAGTTAGGTTTAGGATTCTTTAAAATTTTATTGACTGCTTTTAAGGCTCAGTAAGTCCTATGATGCAGCCCAACATCCTCAGCCAGGGCCCATGAGCTTAGGCTTAACTTTTCCAAATTTATTATTGCTGTTATTATAAAACACGGGCTCGTTTGCTTTCATCTTATTTTTAAGAAGCTTTCCTATGTGGAATCATTTATGAGGTCCTGGTTAAGATTAGGATTAGGGTTTGGGTTAGGCTGTCCACAATGAATGGAAGTCAGTGTAATGTCCTAACAATGATATCTGTGTAAACGTGTGTATGTGTGTGTGGTCATCCGAGGGGAATAAAATAATTAGATATGGTAACAATATACTTGTGTCAATTTAGATTAATTAACCAGAGAGCATATTAACATAATTTATGAACCACATCATATAGTTTATTAGGTCGTTCTAGCTAAACTAATGCGCCCTAATAAAACAGTCTAGCAATAAGTCCCACTTTCATGACAGTAATAATGTTTTTATTGACATTGTTTTAGAAAGGTGTTGATTCAACTTTATAATCATTTTTACCCATCCTATTTGGTCTATTCTTAATTAAACATTCTTATTTTTTTATTAGTTGATACTATTCTTACTACTTCAAATGATTACTATGTGTCCCAAGAATAAAAACGACTGTTCATTTGCACTTTATTTGCTCTTGTAAGTTATTTGCTGAGTTGCTGTCTCTATTAAAGTAGCTTAACAAATGATAATCTATATGGCAGAAAAGCATGAAAGAAATGTAACTTTACATTACTTAATATTATTTATCATGTTGTGTCAACAAATGGGTCATATCTGAATAATGATGGGAAATGTACTACAGTAAATATAATGATTTACAGGTGTTAATGCTGAGGGTAAGATGCAAGTCTAAATCTTTGAAAAAGTGTAATCACTGCAGATTTAGGGTGCCGGTGTCTGTGCAAGTGTCCATGTGACTAGGCATAACGCAGATGCACACACACACACACACACACACACACACACACACACACACACACACACAGAGAGAGGATGAATCATATTAAGGAGGATAACACCTCTCCTTCCCTGAAGCAGCTGCAGTGTCACTTTTACTGACAGGTTACATTACTGGGAGGCAGGGAAAAGGTTGGGTCTGACACCCTGTGCGTGCGTGCGTGCGTGCCTGCCTGTCTGTCTGTCTGTCTGTCCGGATATTTTTTTGACTAAAACTATATCTCCACCCGGGACATCAAACTCCCCATTTCAAAAAATGTTCAATGGCCCCAACCAGACTATTCTTTCATCAGCCTGATACTTACTGCACACATCTCTGCGTACTGTTGATATTCCCCTAACGTCTTATGTCTTGGATACAGAAAAATGCAAGTAGGGCTGGGCGATAAAACGATAGCAGTAATTATCGTGAAATTATTTTCCTTGACCGAAATATTAAAAATGTTTGATATAATTAATTTCCATGCTTATAGCACACCCGCAAATGAATCACAGACTGCCAATCATGTCACAGGAATAGAGGTTTGCATTGCACAAGTTAGGATGCACATTGAGAGGTATAAACACCAGCACGTGATATTATTTACAGATGCACGCAGTGACTGACGGGCTTGAAGTTGGAGAGGAGTAAGCAAATAAGGCGAAATGAGCGACATCGCAGAAAAAGCAGATAACAGCTCGGAGGATAAAGATATCTTCGACAAGAGAGGCCACTCAACTTCAGTAGTTTGGAAATATTTTGGCTATTTACAGTCCGACAAAAATCAGAGCAATGTGCAAACTGTGCTGGAGACACGTTTCATAAAAGACAGGCAACACCACAAACCTGTTTCATCATTTTAAACTGTATCACCCGTTAGAACACACAGAAAGTAAGAAATTACAGGCCCAAACGGGTATTAGTGGACCCTCGTCGAGCGCCAGGCCAGTACATAATGCAGGTCTTCCTTGTCTATTTATTTTTTTGTTTATTTTGCAGTACGAGCCATGTCACATGTGAGCTGTATCACACTGCAGAACTTAATTTTCTATTTACTTTGTTAAGTAAAAACGACTGAAAAGGATTTTGATTTTAAAGATGCATATTTTAACATATTGTGAATGTTTGTCATGTTCTGACTAAATGGAACAGTTTAAAACCACAATTGAATGTCTGGTTTCATCAACTTTTACTCAGGAGCAAAAATCAGCCTTTAAACCTGAAAGAAATAACAATGTGGCATTTATTGTAGTAAATATTGATATCAACTGATATGGAAATTTTTATCGTTTTGGCCATGTCATCCAGCCCTACGTATGTGCACACAGACAGAATCACACATATTTTAGTGTATTACATCAGACACATTGTACTTATTCAGTATCTGCACTTGCTAACGAGATATAATCATTTCATAAAGGACGGACGGATGATTCATTTCTCATTTTCATTGTGATCAGTTATCATATCTGATCTTAAGGTTGATAAAAAACATAATGTAACATTAATCATGAGGTTATTGTAGCCTAAATCTCGTGGTGAAATAAAAACATTTCTTCTTGTCCTTGCAGTTCGGAGTGAGTGGCCTCACCAGCTTCCTGGAGTTCACTGACAATGGCACTAACCCCAACATCTTTTTTGAAATCCTGGGAACTAATTATGGAGAGGACAGGGGAAGAGGAGTCAGTAGGGTAAGTAGTTAAAACAGAACCCCTGTGCAGTGTGCAACTGTGGGCGGAGAGGGAATAATTTCTGCTCTAACACACAGAGTGGATTTACATAATTCCTGGATTTACCAGGGAATTTCAGTGCACCTGCTCTCTACATTATTTTCATCTCATATTTATTCAGGTATTTCCTTCCTCGTGGCACTGTGTTGCAGAGTGCATCATGCTACCTTTCTCTATTTACTTCCTCTGTATAGGATTGTTTTATTTAAACCCTCTATTATTGTGGCAGAACAAATGCACAGATGCAGTTAAAGCGTTTTTACAGTTTTTATCACCTTCATTTCACAGTCTTCTCCTTTGTTTTCCTGTGTTTGCTTTGTTATTTTGTTGTTTTTCTGTACACCAGTAGGATGCAGCATTAGCCCAGCAACTCACCCCCCCCCCCTCCATAAAGCTTGGTGTTAATTGGATTAATTAGAAGCATTTTCAAGTGGTATTTGGTAATGACACATGCATAATGAATTTTAAGAGGCCTCATGAAAGACATCTCTTGCCCTTACAGGCATGTACTCACACATTCGTAACACTGTTTGTTTATTGATTGATTTTGCGTGTGTGTGCGCGCGCATGTGTGTGTGCATGTGAATGTGTGTAGTTTACTGGCTGTCTACATGTGCATGCATGGTTGTGGATGTGTCAGTAAAAATATATTCAGTGACTCTGTCAGCTTATGCTGTAAAATCAAATCTTGTATGTAAATTGGGTATTTCCTATATAACTAATTCTGTTATTATATTTGATATTGTTATATTCAGTGTAAATTACAATACACAACACTAACTGTATATATGGATAAGCAGGAAAAGGAAATTATAGATTGCTTTTTTTTCTCACTGTTGTAGTGTTTTGGACATTCCTGATGCACTGGGCTCAGAAAAGGCCTCAGTTTTGGTGAATTATGCATACAGCTGTGAAAACATTAGATGTGAGTGAACATCTGAAACCCAGACTTGCAATGCATAATCCTTCATAAAAATCAGCAAAACACAGAAACATCCATGTGCACAGGTGGGGCATATACATGCACTTCACACATACACATCTACCAATGCACAAAAATAAGACACACACACTTTGTCTGTCCTCCATACCAGAGGGAACTCTTAACAGATAACCGTGGAGATAGTGAGCTGTGATTATGGATAATGTGGTGAGACAACAACATAACGCAGCATGCCATCACAGACAAAATTAATCTTTAAAGCACAGCATAATTACATTAAGGCACAATTCCCTAATCACAGAGCATAATTACTTCTGAGGGAATTAAGGCACTTGTTATACAGTAGTCCTGCCACCGACCCCCTTAATACTCTGAACATTTGTTGGTCTGTCGTTGGGATTCAATTAAATTCATACATGGCATCAAATGACTAAAAAGAGACTGATATTCCTCTCCGAGTGCCAGTATATTAACTTTCCTTTGTAGCTGAATCGTGACTTTCCAAATGGTGAGGGGCACTCTAAAATGCTCTTCATTCAGAGCATCTAACCTGCAAGAAAAGCATGGCACAGAAAAGATTAGTGAAAATAACCTGGCTCTGACCACACCACCACCAACAAGAAAAGCCAGAGAAATGCCCCGGTTGACCCAGTGTGTGTGTAAATGTGTGCAAAGGAAAAACTAAAAGAAAATGAAAACCTCGATGTACCAGGAGAAAGTAAAATACTAACCATCTCGGGCTGTTCAAGCACTTCACTTGTGTAACCGTGAGGATGTTACAGAAAAGTCGGCTTTAAGTATAATATAAATTCAGACCCGTTTCCTTTTCATTGCGGTGGACAAGGATGACCTGCTATGTATGTAAAATAGTCTCTTCCTCTGCAGGATGAGCCTGAAAAGACAGGTTAAAGGTGAATAAAGACCTTGATGTAAGTTGATGATTATGAAAAGTAAGCCTGTCTCTCTCACCTCAGGTTAACATCTTCCCTTTATGTTTTGATGGCTCGAGTGACAACACTTCATTCTCAGGTTGATTATACTGTATGAATTACCACCGTGCAGTGAAGATGACTTTCTATTGTAAGGCAAGGGTTGTGGTGCTTCCAGTTACAAGGGACACAATACCTTCCTAATAATTTGACATGATGAAAAAAGATTAAAAAAAACTGAAGTTACTTGAGCTATAAATATGTAGAAATATAGAAATATGTCCATATACTTTATCTTTTTGGAAAATAAAACTGACCTCGGTGTGACGCACTGTTCAATGTAACTTTTTGTCTAAGAAAGCAAAAATCCCAGTAAGACCAGTGTAAACTGAGCATTCCTATTTAGTGTTACCTATACACATCTGCCAACATGCTAACTAGATCATGAATTATTGGTTAAGGTGTGGTATATTATAGAAATAGTAATAAGATGAACTAATATTTTATGAATTGGCTTGTAATCACAATTAGCAAAAGCAGTCAGCAGCCGCAATAACTTTTCAACTTTTTCTTCTCATTAAATAACATGGTTGAAAGACGTGGGGATGAAGCTTTTCATCTGGCAACACAGTGGATTTTTTTCTAGAGCAGCTGCTGGTCAGGGAACCTGTCAGAAAGAGCTTAATGTATTTTTCAATTCAGTTTGACATTTTAGAAATGCTAGGCCTAATAATGGCTTTATAAGACTATAGTATAATATATATATATATATTTTTTATAGATTTTTTTTTTTTTTTTTTACAGATTGCTCACAAATATCCTTTAATTTAACTTGTAGTAGGTTGGGTGGGTGGGTGGGTGGAACAGTATTAAATCAGGGATTGAAGATTGGGAAAGAGGGTGCGAGGCCCCAGCTGTGCAGTGGATGAGTGCAAAGGTAAGGAGGGGAGGAGAGGCGGGGTCAGGGTGGTCTATTTATTTCCCATTGGAGATGATTTAGACAGGCATGTCCCTGCTATAGGCAAACCCTTAGCAGGGTGCTAGCCCGCGGAGGAGGCTGCAACATGTCCCACCTTGAGTAGCCCAAAGACCGTCAGGAGGGGGCCAGTTCACTGTAGGTTTCAAAGCCTGTACGGGTAGTAAAGACTAACATAAAGAGTACTGAAGCAATTTCTATCAAACTTGGTGGAGGGATGGGGCATGGTCCAGGAAAGAGCAGAAAGATTAAATTTTAGTGCTGATCCTGTAAAAGGGGAAGATTTACCCATTTGCCATTTGTGTTTACCCCTGTCCCCTCTGCCTGGTGTGTCTGTTAACGTTTTAACGTTAACCTATTTAGCATTCACCTTGGTCACATGATGCAGTAGAAGCTTTATCTACTAAATATTTGATCCTTAGCATTTGTAAACCTTTCTTAGACCAACCTTTGTTCTATTATTTAGTCTTTACTCTGTGGTAATTTTGTGTGTTAATGGTTGTGGACACTGAGGTTTCCCTTGACAATGACCTTTCCTAGAAGAAACATGTCTAACTTTTGAACCAGATTAAATTAACATTGGTTATTTTTCTGAATAAATTATAGATCATCTCTCTCTCTCTCTCTCTCTCTCTCTCTCTCTCTCTCTCTCTCTCTCTCTCTCTTCCCCTCACCTCATCCCTGCGTCATGTGCATTAACTTTCATACCATATGAAGCCAAATGTATTTCTGTTGTATCTGATTGCTTTCAGGACGACGATGCGTCTTCTAAAAACTATGGATAATGGGTGCATCACCATGCATTTTCTATAGGGAAGCCATTCAGTGTCTGCATCAGCAAGATTTCTGAATTATAGACAGCAGGCTCCAAAGAGCCCAGCTGCATTGAAGCCACTGGGATACTGACATATAAAGTGTGTGTGAGTGTTTGTGTGTGTGTGTGTGTGATCATACCATTAACAGTATGCATAATCCTCCAATTACAGTATTAACTCTACACTCTGTTCAGAATCCCCCTTAACCTGAGCTTTCTTTGCTCCGCTCCATCACTGCTCTCTCTCCTCTTTGAGTCTTCTTTCTTATCCCTGCTGAGAATCTCATTAATGACAGCCACACAGTCCAGCTTCTTTTGTTTTCTTTTTGTTTTGTTTTTTTTGTTTTGTTCTCCTGTCTTGAGTTATTCTTCTGAGGACCTCTCTCTTTCTTCCCAACACCCTTCCCTCTTCATCTTTCCCTCTCTTTTCCCTGCCTCTGTCCTGCCTGTCACTTTGTGAATCTTCCACCTCTCCCCTATCAGCTGTCACCTTTTTCAATCCTCAATCCCTTGTCAGGACATTTATCCCCATCATATTTAACACGTATGCATACAGTTGTCTAGTGATAATGATAATAGGAGACACCTGAGATCGGTCATAATTATTACTGCTGCACTGTGGTAGAATTGGCTTTCTGCTCCATTAACTTCATACAAGGGAGCCTATATCTCTCTCTATACACATCTACAGGCTTGCCAGGCTCCACTGCTCCTTTATATGTAGGCGACAAGTCTGCCATGTGTAATTGCTTCGTTAGCTATCTGCGACATCTTAAATGACTTCAGAGTGAAAAAACGGCATCAGATTTATACTTGAGAACCAGCACAATAAAAAAAAAAAAAAAAAAAAAGGTTGTGCGTAAGCGGAAAGAAAGAGGAGCATGTGGAGGGGGAGGGGATGGTGATGAGTGAAAGGAGAAAGACTGATACGTTGCTAAATTAAGGAAAGGTGTACATGTGAAGAAGAGAAGGATAAAATGAAACGGGCAGAACAGCTAGAGAGACAGCTAGAATGGAGATAGATGACCTAATCCAAAGAGGTCGCAGACAAGAGATAGAAACGACAGCACAAGTCATAATAGAGCCACGATCATTACACTCCCAGCCTCTCACCCATGCTCGTGCTCTCTTTTCTCTCTCACATCAGCACATATCCGCCATCTTTTGGTAGAGAGATAGAAATATTCTCCTCTTTACAAGAACCAATGGCCTGCAAACTGCACTGTTCTTAAATTGAGGTCACCTTCAATTATCATCTCCAGTCTCATCTGACATATGTGGTAAATTATGTTAAGTGACTTCAGAGAGTCACAGGACCTTGGAAGCACCCTCAGAGTCCTGTCACCGTGCGAGAAACATTTGCTTCCATTACATGTTTTGAACGATTGAAAGACATTTTTTAATGTGATGGCTTAATGTGCCCACCAGCTCTCAAACACACGTAATAGCTGCATATCACTTGGGAACGCATGCAAGCTCTTCCAGACACACACACACACACACACACACACACACACACACACACACACACACATACACACACACACATTTGCATAAATCTTCTGACATGTTTGGAAATGCTAAGCTAACCCTTTTGGCTTTGCATGCCAATTAATGTCTGTCTGCTCAACTGTCAGTAGAGAAAAACTGGGTTTCCTCTACTCTCAACAACCAAACACAGAGTTAAAAAGAGTTAATTATTATTGACAGTTTCTTTTCGATGGCCAAGCCACAGTGACATCCAAAGATGTTCTATTCCTTTTTGTAAAATATAACAGGGCATAGATATTATCCACAGACACAAACAGTTGATTAAGTTACCGGTGTGCAAAATCTGAATCAAGCTTCTCTGTAGTTCAAGTGCTCGTGGAAAGAATTCAGTGGATTTTTGTGAGCACTTTGTGAGCAACAAGGACTTAAATCTTTTATTTAACCTGTCCCAGCTCTATCAAATTTATAGTACGTAGTTGCTTTTTTTTCCATATATTTCTTTTCATTTTTTCATGGTTAGTGTTACATAAGGATAAGAGTTTTATTTTTAAAGAGCTTTTCTTTGACATTGTAGTCTATGGGGACAAACTCCATATCTGAACAAATTATAAACATACTGAGGTGCACTTAATGGATGGCCTTTGCATGCTTTTCTTTTATGGGAGGGGGGTGGGGAGGGGGGTGGGAGGCTTATTTGAGAGAATACCAGGTCTTACTTTGGCAAAACACAATACCCTAAGATGTGGATATCAACTTCCGGCTGTTTTTTGTTTGTTTTTC
Source organism: Seriola aureovittata (assembly GCF_021018895.1). Lineage (NCBI taxonomy): Eukaryota > Metazoa > Chordata > Actinopteri > Carangiformes > Carangidae > Seriola > Seriola aureovittata. Next base: position 27,426,972 of record NC_079368.1, on the reverse strand, counting down.
TTAAACACTCACCTGTTATTGGTTTACAGACTAATATCCTGTTGTAGGTGTCAGTTCAGATGTGACTTTCATCCGCTCAGTAGTAGACCAGGACTCATCCAGATATCAGCTGTTGAAATCAAATGTCTGAAATGTGAGCAATGGATTTTATAAGGTTGGGAGCCCAAACTAATGGTGACTTTGTCATACCTTGACAAAAAGTCTACATCAACCCTGTCTCCTCAAAATTACATTTCTCTACAACTAAACTGCAACAACAGATAAGTTTTGTAGGAAACTTAATCACTGGCTGGATTGTGTTCAGAGACAACCTATTTTTTGGATGAATAAAGTGCTACATTTATTTATTAACTTTCCAAATGCATACATTCACAACACACCGTAATCATGTTAATCAAAAACGTCATCCAGTCACAGTTATGTTGTTGTCGTTGCTGAGTCTTTACTGCAAAACCATAAGTTAACCTCATGATGATGCTAGAAAAAAGTGTTAAGGGATCACTGATGTTATTAGGATGCATCTTCTGGGGACCATGACTGTGCAGAAAGTTTGTGCCGTTATACTTACTTAACTAACTCACTAAATAACAGTCCATTACACTGGTCCTTCTTGATGTTGAGATACTTAACTGGATGAGTGAAAAGTTTTTTTAAAAGTTTACCTGCTGGATTTGGGAGATGTAAAGTCACTAGGATTCATCTTCTGGCCACCTTGAATGTCTACTCAGAATTTCATGGCAATCCAGCCAGTAGTTGTGTAGATATTTCAGTCTGGACTAAAGTGATGGACTGATCAACCAACCGATATTGCCATTCCTAGCGCCATGCAGCTAGCATGACTAAAAAAAAAAACGGTTCTGATAAAATCAAAGTCTAAGGACAGATTATACATAATGTACAAGTGCGTTTGAAGCAGTTAATTTAGTAGGTAGAGAATACACAAATAGCTGTTTAACAATGAAACTATACAAAAGAGTATACCAGTGTTTCAAAGTAAGCGCAAGGAAGTTTTGCTCAGAGCTAAAATACTAAATAAGGCCAGATCAAGATTTCTGATATCAAATATGTTACAGCTGCTATGAAGGAAGAAAGCATAATAAGGTGTTTAATGAATTCTGATTTTTCACACAGAGCATGCAGATGGTGTACAGCAGCCTCTCACCCATGCTCTGATCATGGAACAAAAGAGCGAGAATTCAGCTCTAAAGGGCATGTTAGCAAGCGCTATTTTAGGGAGGTTAGATGAGGGGCAACACCAATGGAACTGATTATTACAATTATGTAAAAAAGTCCTAGAGGGTGAGATAGAGAGGGTGATAAGGAAAAAAGAAGGAGGTTAGAGAGGAGGTACCCGATGAGTCACATCGATAAAAGGCAGAAAGAGAGATGGCCATTATGTGAGGCAGAAAAATGAAACGGGTAGTAAGTTAGAGAGGAAGTAAAGTAAAATAAATAAATCAGAAGGAGAGAGAAAGCAAATCTCGTTAAAAACATGCAAGAAGTGAAGGGCGGAAAGATAGTGACAGAAAAAAATATCTCCAAGGGGAAAGATCCCTATTTCCCTCCAATTTTCCATCCTATTAGGTAGATTTGCATGTATCTTTATTCAGCATGTCTCCCCCACCTCCAGGCCAGGTGGGAGATTGCGGAAAGGATGGAGGGGGCAGGACGTGGAAGAAGGAGAGATACAGTAAAAAATGCATGGATGAAAGCGAGATGGGAAAAGGAAAAGAAACAGGAGGGAAAACCAGAGGAGCCAAGGAGGAGAGACGAGAGGACATCATTGATTTGTCCTGCTTCACAGATTCTTTCCCCACCACTTCTCTCCTTCTCGGTCATCTCACCTCATAGTGGTCTATGTGTTTTATGTGTGCGAGTGTGTATGTGCACGCGTGCGCGAGTACGTGTGTGAGTGAAAGACAGAAAGTGTTGAAACTATCTTCATGAGGTATAAGATGTTAAAATCTAGGAGTCATTCTGACTTCTTCAAAGCACATCACAGCCCTTCTCTTTCTTTACACACCCACTGGTTCAAAGATGCTGTTCAGAGAGTCTCTGTGCCCTTTTCACTACCTTCCCCCTTTCCATTTTCTTTGCCTCTCATATTGGATTATTTTTGCATTTATTGCAAGGTCTATCGTGATGCCATCATCTGGTGTGAAATCAGAAACTGCATACTAAAGAACAAAGTTCAAACAAAAGATGTTTTTTAAAACTGCAATAAATGCATTCTGATCAATATCTCCATGTTAAGTACTTGGAGTATTTAGTACTGGACCCTTTTCTTGATTCTTTATGTTTAAGATGCGTTTTAAGCATACAAACAGTTTTTGGAATACTTGACATCTAGTGTTTTAGTATTATGAATTGTTTAGCATACTGAATTTTAAAACTCACGTTTAGTTCTCTGCCATCGTTGAATTGTTGTGAGCCAGAAAATCGATATTCAGGGTAGAGTTGAGGAAGGGCAAACAAGTGCCCAAAAAACACAGCTTAGTGTTGAACTGCTGGGAACCTTAACATCTATGCTTTTATGGAACAAATTATAACCAGCCAACATAGAAAAATTATTGGCTTTGAAATTGCAAAGGAAGTAGTGTTTTTTTTTTTTCCATTCATTTCAATACAACCAAAGCTTTTGGACAACATGTAGCCATTAAAAGAACAAGTACTTCTACATGTTCTGCAACACTTAGCTGTGGTGTTTGCTACTTGCTATGGAGAGCCTTCATTAATTTTTACAGTGGGCCTGTGGGTGCAAGAGCACTTGAGCTTAGTTTTCCATTTAATGTTACAAAACAGTTTTATTTGGAACCCCTGCTATGTAACACCAGCTCTGCATCAACTGAGCAAAAATATTTCAAAGCCATTTTCAATAAAAGACAATGCAACAGTGACAGTCTGATGTGTGGTGACGGAGCCTGTCATAGAATATTGCGCATGTTTAAAATGCTCTGACATTTTTGAGAAATACACTTGTTTTTCTTTTTGGAGTCAGATGAAAATCTTTTTTTTTTTTTTTAAAGTATATTTTTTTGGGCTTTTATGCCTTTAATGGACAGCACAGTGGAGAGTGACAGGAAACGGGGAGGCAGAGAGAGAGGGGGAATGACATGCAGTGAAAGGCCGTCCGATGCGGGATTCGAACCGGGGCCGACTGCAGCGAGGACTGTAGCCTCTACACATGGGGCGCCTGCTTAAACCACTACGCTACACAACGCCCAGAGTCAGATGAAAATCTTGATATTAATTTAATCTACCTGTATTCAGTACAGACATGATGTGTTCAGGACACGTGCAGCCTAGCGAACCACAAACACTGGAAGTACGGAGGAACTGCTTGTCTTGTTCCGTCAAAGGTGCCTCCAATAAATTATGCATTAATACATGTTGACAAAGAAAATGAAACGACATGCGCTAACAAGCTGTTAGTTAAGCCGCAGCTCAGCCCAGCGATAGCACACACCATCTCGTGAGTCTTCTTCTCATGCTGAAGTTGTTGGCTTTGCCCAGGTGAAGTGTGGATGTATTGGCAGCGAGATAGATCGTTTCTCTTTTGACTAAGGTGAGCCGAACCAATCTTGCTACTGAACTCACAGAGATTAAACAGATATTGATCTTCTCATTTAACTCCCAGGCAGAGAGCAAACAAGCATCCCAAAATGTTGAAGTATTCCTTTCAGTTCTCACTCTTATCTTTTTTCCTGTCCTTCTCTGAAGTGTGGCTCGGGCAGGGGTGCTAAAAAGCTATTATTTGAACCTTTGTAATAACAGCTTTTATCCTTGTTAACTCATGAATACTTGAGTATTTGCCGGCATCTTCTGTTGCTTGATTGATGTTAGCGATTTGTTGTAGCTGGAAGGTCGTGTCAATCACGAGTGAACACACATGCACTGACCAGCAACTTATATTCTGGGTGACCACAGCACAGTGGACACTGGACACAAATTGAAGCTGACAGACTGCCTCTGGTGTCCTTGGATCAGCTTAAGTGTGGCAGCGCATGTGAATTTTTGCTGTGTGTGCCTGTATATGTGAGAGAGAAGAGAGATATCAAAAAGCATAGAGAAAGGCGGAAAGAGGGAGGGGAGAGAGATACAGAGGAATAAGGGAAGCAAATAAGTGAAGCAAACAAATATGAAAACGCAGAGGAGTAGGAGACAGCATTTTTTACCTATTACCTGCTGTCACACAAACCCCATTGGGAAATTCATTGTGGTGCCAAACAAAAAGTTGTGTTGAGTTGAGTTGTGTAAACAGTATGGGTAACACCAAACACTAGCCCGACAGCCACTCGTCTGTTTCTCCTTTTGTTGAGACAAGCCAGGAGAAGTTTTATTCCCCTGATACTCTACTGTCAATCCTGTCTCACGTCTCAGCCACGACAGATTCTGTGCAGTGACATAATGAAACCAAGCATAAGCATGCTGATTTTCAAGGAAATGCTGCTACTGTATGGGTGCATGCATATGATAAGGTTCCGCTGTATATTATCATTTAAAAAAACTCTGGAGGTGATGCGCTGTAAGAGCTCCCAGGCTTCTCGTGGAAAGAAAGAAAGAAAAGCAAGCACGAAAGAAAGGATGAAAGAATGGCAGTGCCATTGTGTGTGTGCACATACAGAAGTTTTCATTCGGCTCCCTACCTATTTCTGGAATACTGTAGGCACAACTGTCTGTAGAAAAGCTGTGCCTGAAAAGAAAAACATACAGAGGAGCGCTCAGGAAGTCAGCGTTATAAATCTCTGATGCCAGCCTCCTTCACCTTGTTGATTCGGTGCACCGCTGTGTTGCAGTGAAGTAAGAGATATCCCTGTCTGCATTTTAACAGGAATATTCCCTTTTTTTAAACCATATTTGTAAAATGGAGTTCTGAAAATGTTTTTTTTATTTAGTTTTGATTGTTTATAATTTTACATGAGCCTTTTGATCCACTTGTATATTCTGTCAGTAAATACTCATTCATCGTGACTCTAAGACAGACCGCTGTAAATGAACACAGATGACATCCAGGCAGGGAGGAGAGAATCACTTCCCAATCTCTCTGTATCTGGGATGTCATGATATTAATACAACATTACTCAGGGTTGTGTTTGACAGGCATGTCTTGGTCGATGGAAGAATAAAGGTTCAGGGAGATTAAAAGAAAGTGGTGGTAGGGAGGCTGGTCAGAGAGCTGTGTGAAGTGGTGGGAGGGTAGGAGGATAGGGAGGAGAAAAAAACGAAGGAGCCATGTTTGAGCCCTCAAGCTAATGTTTTTATTTAAGTCATGTCAAAGAGATGTATGGATGGATGAGTACAGAGGGGGAATGATGGATGGACAAAGGGGGGAAAAAGAGGAATAGGGAGATGAGATGGGTTGTCAGTCCTTGGGTTAATCTTGGCTACATAGTGGATGGATGAATGGATTGACAGGAATGGGGATGTGAAGGCGAGACAAGGGCGAGGCCTAATTGCTTGTGACGTGGTTGTAAACATGGCAACTACTAAGCTGGCATCAGAGAATGAGGGAGGGATCAGTGGCAAAGAGATCAGAGTTAGAGAGCAGTGGTATCTGACCCCCAAGGTTGTGTCCTCGTGTTCAACACACCTTGGCTTTGTGAATGGGAGCAGACATCTGGCCCGCAGAGAGGTTCTTTTATTTTTTTTATTGGCAAACCCTATTTTCACTGGCAGTTTGCACGCCCACCTAAAAGTAGAGAAATGGGAACAATAAGTCAAATACTGGAAAGGGGCTGCAAAGGTCAACTAAAACAATATTAAAGAAAGATTGCTGACACTGATTGAATATAAGGTGCTCAGATTTGACAAATTGCTTATACTTCTAAATCTACCAATTGTCCAAGGAGCGAGTAATAGGTAAGATTAAAAAGAAATAAAGAGACTGAGTGACATGTAAGGAAAGCATGTGGCGAACTAGACAGCTGCCTTGGTGAGTAGTACCTGACATTACCTTACTTAACCATGAACTTGGCAAATTTCCCACAAACTTTCCACATTTTCTTGGAGCTAAATCTGTGCTGGATCTGTGTCAAATTTTTCCGCTGGCACCAGCAGAAGCAAATCCTGCTGCGATGATGTAACTGATGAAGGAGCTTTGTGAATTGATGAAACCCATCAGCACATCAGTCTCACGTGGGTCTCTTTTCAACATCGTGTCCGTAAGACACAATTATGACTGGTTTTAGTCACCAGTAAAAACCCTGCCTTCTCTGCACACAAACAGCACTCTGTAAGTCTTGACCTGTTGTCTAAACACGACTGTGCAAAGAGTATTTTTGTTTGAAATCATATCTACAAATCCCAAAGTATAAATTTGGTAAGAAATTCTAGATGCTCATTGTTCTCATAAGTGCAAACATAAATTTAGAGACACTCAAGTGCACTAAAGAGAGGGTTAGAGAAACAAAGAGTAGCTGTATGACTGTAGTTCTTAGGTGTAATCCTGCCTCTAGAGGCCAATCATGGCTTCTTCACTCTTCCACAGAATAATCAGTAAATATTGGCTCAAAGCTATTAAGAACACCAGCCAATTATTCCCCCTTATAATTACTAAGACCTCATTTTCACTATGAAGTTTTTTCATCACACATACACTTACCATGATAAGAGTTCCCCAGGCAGCAGTTAACCCCTTAAGAGCCACTTTACTATCTCAGTAAGGAAAACATTTTCTTTAACCCACCCATAATGCTATAATGTCCAAACTATAGGAGAGGAGCACCATCACATCACACTGTACATCTACTCCTCATTAAAGCTGCAGCCTGCCCTTACACAGGTGGATGTGGAACTGGATATGTACTTTGTGTCTCAAAGCACCGGCTGCATATAACCGAGGACCTGTGCTTTCTCTTGCCTTCAGCCCAGTATTTGCAGGGATAACATGTAATCCCTATGCCCCTAAAAGGATAAAGAAATTAAACACAACTGAATGCAGGCGATCTACTGATCAAAATGTGTTGTTGGTCCAGTCAGCTGATGCAACAACTTGTCCTTGTGAAACCTTAGACTTGTGAATGTGTACTTTTCCACTGAAGGGTACCAGTTTTCAAAACTTCTCTTAAATGTGGTTTAATCTAGCAGTGTTCATTTCTAAAAATGAGATCAATTTCTCTTTATTTTTTATTTCCTTTTTTATTTGCTGCCCCTGGTTTGTCTTCCCCATTCCCTGATATACACACACATACACTCACACCACAGCCTATCTCAGTCTAGCAGGGGAATGAATACCAAACAATCATATCATGGAATAATCTGAGTGAATCACCACATGCCTACAGTAGATTTTCTCATAGGCTTAATAAGCAGAGGCAAGAGGGATTTACGGTGTGTATGTTCCTGTGTGTGTGTGTGTGTGTGTGGTTACACATACTAAAGTGATTACAGTGGGGGGGGGGGCAGATTTGCATTGGTTTGATATGCCATCCATCTTTCCCTCCCTCTTCTTCCTCCTCTTGTCAGCCCTCCCTCCTTCATTTCATTTCATTTCCTCTCCTCTCATCTCTTTTCCTGTCATCTCATTCTGTGCCTCACCCTCTCTCGTTCTGCCTTCTCTGACTTCGCAATAGGGCCTTTTAGGTGCGAGCTTTCACTGGGCCACTGAATTATGTTAGGGTGTGACTATCCACGCTGTTTCTCTGCTCTATCTGCCTTTGTCTTAATTCTCCAGCCTCAGAAATGCCCACACTAATGCTGGTAAATTTGTAAACATCTCTTTTTCTCTGTTTATCTTCTTCTCTATATAACCTTCCATTCACAACAAGTCAGCATTTTCTAATCCTGAAAACTGGCTTTTGGGAAAAGCTCCCCTAATTTGACAAATTTGAGGACGCCAATTTGAAGTTGCAATGTGAATAATAAAGACGGAAGTCTTTGATTGTCACCTTGTCAACACTCTGCAAATGTAGCCTAAGTACTTTCGCTTAGCAGTAATGTTAAGGAGACAACCGTCTGGCACCTCCAACTTTTTCTGTGATCACTTATTCTGTACAGTATGTCAGCACATGCTCCCGTTGTATGTGTATGGGGAAGAATGTTAATTAATTGTTAATCTTACTTTGGACAAATGTGCATACCAAATGAATCTTAACAATATTGTGTGATTGGCCATTTTGAAACACAAAATGAAATAAAATGAAAAATCAGCCAGGGGCAGAAAGAACAGAGGATTTCAGCAAGAAAAGGAGTAAAAAGAAGTTTTTATTTCAGATTCTGTGCCAGATGGATTGTGGGCAGAAAAGTTTCAGCAGGTAAACTCACTAAAGAGCTCTTTCAACCTAACCGCTCTTGAAATACAGAAAAAAAGAACAGTCACAACCTCATATGTGCCTTAGCACAACACACACAACACACACACCAAAGGAATGCATTGGCATTAATTATTCAAACTGTTGATTGTACGCTGTTCCTGTTATTGATCATTTTAAATGGAACAGTAAACAACAAAGCATACAGCCACAATGATGTACTCAGAAAAGATAAAATCAATACAAAATGTTTCTAGATGAAGTCTAGAAGCGAATAGTATTTATTGCAGAAATTGACCAACAAAACATGGCAATGTGACGCAGATGTTGTTTCCCAATTTTTCTTTATTTTTCTTTGTCATTTTTGCAACAATTCATCGTTTGTCCAATTTGTTTTAATTATTAACAGCATTGATGTGAAAAATCCACCTTACTTTCTAACAGTTAAATTCCCTCTTGCTCCCTTTCTTACTGTACATTTTCTGTTCCTCCCTCGTTCCTCATCTATACTTCTCTCCCTCCATTTATCAGTCTAATACTTGACTCTTATCACAGCCTTTTTCTTGTCTCCTCTATAATGTCCCTCCTTCTCTCTCTCTCTTTTGCTCTCCCTCTCTTTCTCTCTGCCAGCTAGGGCTGCAGGCTTTCAGCAGAATTACAGCGTGTAAACCTCGGATTACAGCAGCCAGAGTCTGCCTAGCACTGCATGCCTCTTTGGATCACAAATATACAAGTGTGTGAATACACACACACCTCTTGCACATACACATGCAAGATATTTACATAGCCACGGACACACATGAACGTAACATTGTACATAGCACACAGGCATACACTTACTATGTACATAAACAGTATGAGTACACATTCTGGACACACACAGATTACTGCACAAACACCAACACCGTTCTGCTCCATCTCAAGTTCCTTAACTCCCTCTTTACTCCCCATGTCACAACCACAGCTAACTCGCTAGGGGATTAGCTCCCCTCTCCTTGCGTGTGTTTACCTAACTTCTCTACTTAATATTGCAGCAGTTTACTCCCAACTGGCCTCCCTGTGCTTCACTCTGTCACTGGTCACCTCCCTCCACTTAACACAAATTGTGAAGCACACATAAAGATCACTCATTTGCTTGGGCTCTCTTGACATTTCCTGCTGCGATGCCTGTGAGCAACCTTCTGTCCTAGAAATTATGTTTCTATATGACTACTTTGCACATTGGCATTTGCCAAGTCACAAAATGTTTATACTGAATGTGGAATATCTGTAAAACATTTACTGACAACATATTTGAATCACTTTTCTTTTCAATATCCTCCCTTGAAATACAGTATCTGCTCATAGTAGCTAAAGTATGCTAAAACCTTATGGATGTGTTGAAGCACTAGCTTGGATAATGTCAGGAGAAGATTGTGGTCTTGGTTAAATATTGAAAAAGTCAACAGAGACATGTTTACTTTAATATAATTGAACAGAAATGACTACCTTTTCCTAACCTTAATCAAAGTGCCTCTGTTGCCTGAACCTCACCTGACATGGGTCTTCTGTATCAAAGTCCTGCCCTTTCTACACCCACCATCCATCCCCACCACCTGCCTGCAACTTCAAAACATTTTAGTCAACGGAAAAAAACATTGCCAATGAACATGATACAGGTATCAATTGTATTTTCTGCAAAACATGTTTTGCAAAATACTCACTACTGTAATAAGTACAGTTCTAGATGAAGCTCAACCATGATAGTGTCTTTGCCAGGGCTTGGTGTTTGGAATTCACTGCGGGAAGCAATTCGATTGTGCAGGTGCTTAAGGGTTTTTGTTTATTTCAAGATACACACTTTTCATTTCATACCTACTTTTTGTCTGAAAGTTACCCTTCCTAGGGCAATGCACCTTCTGAAAATATATATTAGTTTTTCTGGGCAGGAAAGCTGTAGGCAGGGAATAGGTGAGAACAAAGAGACGAGCATTATGTGCTGTGAATTTTTTGCTTTTTTGATGTGAAAAGGTGGATCTACCCCTTTACACCACGTTAGTTCATCTTTATCTCTTCTTAGCTGCCTTATGATATTGCTGTTACAAGTGGCTTTAACCTCTTTTTTGTTGACTGTCCCTTTTTCTTACCCTAACCCTCAGTGCATGTGTGTGCCTGATGCCTAATGTGACTGCTGTTGTGAAAATTGCTGTTTTTTGCATATCCTTGATGATCTATCATTTATTTATTCATTTCTCTGTTCCCTATCTCTGCTTTCTGTGCTGGTTGTGCCTGTTGTCTCTTCCTGCTAGATGAGTGTCAGTTTACGGGAGAGGTCAAGACTTGTGTTAATGCAACAAAACGACTGCTTTTGGATATACCAGCCTCAGAGACAGGCCCTCGGTGAACAACAGGAATCAAAGTGACGGGTGACAGGACTGAATGTGTGTTTGTGTGTGTGAGAGAGTGTTGGACAGCTGAGAAGTGAAGGGTGCCAAGTGTATCCTGCTGCCAGGATGGCTGCAAAACAGCCCCTAACTGTCTACACGTGCACCGCACACTCTCACACAGTCTTACAGAGCAAAGATGTCAGTGTCCATTTCTTCAGAGGTACAGTACATGACGCGCAGCAGTCAGCTGTCTACCAGACCTGTCAGGGCTTTAACAACCGAGTCACACTTACTGACTGACTGAGTGACCAGCTCACTGGATAGCTGACTGACTGGTTAATGCATTGAGTCAACGGACTGACTGTCAGACTGAGTGACACACTGTTTAGCTATGTGAGTGCAGCTAACGTTCTCTTAATGTATTTGTTGGGTGTAATTTTCTACTTCCTAAAGTCCCAAACTGCCTGTAGGGTTAAATGCATACCCGGAGATTTTGATTGATATTGTATGCAACAAATCCGCAGCCATTTGAAGTTTAACCTGTTACCAGATGCCCCCTGTTTTTGTGGGCCATCGGGAAAATAATGTTCTCAAAATAAAAAAAGGTTACTTTTCTTAAGCCTTTTTGATTACAGTCATAAACCTGGTCTCCTGTGAAAGGTAATTCTTTGAATTTTACAACCTAATACTCACATTGAATATAGGAGACAGTAAACCAAATTTACAGACACACAATGGTAGAAATGTAAGGTTTTTGCCTTGCCTGTCCCATAAATGTGCATTATACAACCCTAGTTGCACTAATTGTGTGGAAAACTTTGAAGTCAAAGCAACAAGTCTGAACCAATTCTGTGTCAACAGCTACCACAGTCACATAGGGATCCTAAAACACTTTGCATAGATAGAATCAGGAGACTTGATTGAGTCCAGTCCAGACCTGGACACACCTAAAGTAGCACTACTGGATAGGTGAAATGTAATATCAAAAAATTATTTCAGCAACAAAATAATTCTGTCTAACTGAAGCAGTGTAGTTTTTATACATCTTCATTTTTCTTTGTTATTAATTCTGCTGTGGTATGTTTCACCTTTCAAATATACAGTCAACTAGTATAGTGGTGATGCGATGAAGAAGAAGACACAGTAAATATGACCTGGTGCAGTCTCAATTATAAAACAGAATTCCATCTAGCAGTGAGCTTTATGTAGAACCTGCAAAAGGTTTCGTCAGAATTATGGCTTTCTGCTTCTCTAAGATAGTGATTCACAAAGTTTTAGTGATGATCTGGATAAATGCATTCATTTTTCTGACGATGTTAAATAAGGTTATGAGGACAAAAGTATAATCATGTTAAACATGTCGCCCCTCTGGTTTAAAACCATATTTCCAAGGCAAATTTCATTCCATTATCTCACCACACACGGTATGTGCATGTATAATTTCTAACCCCACATGTATGTGCATGTATTATTTATAACCCAGTGGTATTTAATAACTTTGGATGATTCCTGCTGTGCTTAACTTCACTCAACTGTCCCTATGGATTCACTTCTTCATCTGTTAATGCATCCTTATATCAGCCTGTGCATATATGTGTGTGTTCGTGTGTTGGCAGGCTCAGTACATGTGTAGGTTTGCATACATTTTCAGCCACATGCTGTCTCTGCCTGCATGCTTCTTCATTGATATGTGTGTGAAATCCTGCTAAGCAAATATAACAGGAGACAAACAGCACACACCAAGCCACAGGTTGAAATATTATAGACACCACCACACTTGAGTAAGGTAGCAATTTATGCCTCCCTGAGTGTGTGTATATGTGTGTATCTGTCTGTGTGTGTGTGCGCGAGAGAGAGACCTAAAGACTTAAATAGAGACATACTGTATGCCCACCTGCCTGCATTTATCCCAAGCACCAGACAGACGTGAGAAATGACTGAAGGGAGAGGAAGGCAGAGTGACAGAAAGCGACAGAGACAACAGACAAATAAAGTCGAGAACTTTTCCTCCTGTTAACTTTGCAGGTAACCCCTCTCAGGTCATACTTCTCCACTGAGTCTTCAACTTTTCAGCAATCTTCCATCAGTTTCGTCATCATCACACCATATTGTCTGACATCTCTCCCCTCATTTTCCTGTGGGAGGAGTAAAAGCAGTGACAGAGAACAGGAACATGAGCAAATGACTTTCCTCTCACCCCCACACCCCCAAATCTTTCACTTACTTTCTCTGTCTGCTGTCTAGTTCTCATTTTTTCTATTTCTGTTTCTGTCTGCCTCTTCCTCTTTTTCTCACTTCCAATTCAAGAGAACACAAAAGACGAACACAATAAATACATACAGAGATAAACACACAAATTATGTAAACACCTTATCATTCATTTGTAATGCATTTATTTCTGATGAGGTGCCCTTGGAACTAACTATTTTTTTAGTTAGTTCAGTTTTACACAAACAAATTTATTCTCATTTGCAAAGAGATGTTCTCGGTACTGCATTGCGTTCATGATTTTCATTTATTAAGACAATAATTGATAAAACATTTGCTTCTTATTCAATTAAAAACAGATGCACAATAAATTAAATGATAATACAGTTTAATTATTAAGTTATTTACTCATTTAAAGTTTGGTATTTAAAAACACATTAAAGTAGAAAGTTTGAATTGTATGTACATACACCAAAACACCATCTAACCCTCCCTAACACATACACACACAGACACACATCTTCCAAACAATTCAAGCAAGCAATAAAACAGCTTGCAGCTCATCTGGGAAATCAGAACAGAGCTTGTTGTTGTCGCTATTGTAATGATCGGTTTATATAGACTGCTGTGTTAATGTGAGAGTGTGTGTGTGTATGTGTGTGTGTGTGTGTGTGTTTGTGTGTGTGTGTGTGGGTATATAAGAGGGAGAGAGAATGAAGAGAATGAGTATGAGTGAGCCTGCATAACCAAATGTACAATCTATTAAGGTCCTGACCAGATCATCTGCTATCAACCCACTCTCAGTCTGTTCTTTTTGTTGTTGTTTTTTGTCCTTTTTATCTTATTATTTTTTCCATCTCAGACTACTGATGTATGACTCATCAACACTTTACGTAAAGGAACATGTTCCTTAGTTATTCACATAAGGCCCTATTCAAACCTTTGACCTAGTAATATTCCACATCATATCCAAACTGTGTATACCTCATTCCTCTCTTACACACCTGAACCCCTGCAATCTGGCTGCTTATGATTTCTTGCTGAAATCTAAATTCTGTAAGCACCAAAGAATATCACCAAATAAGGGATCAACCAAATGGCAATTCTTAATAACAACAAAGAAATGTCTCACAGTAGCAGTTGAATTCAGTTATGTCGTGCATCTTAGTAGTGAAGTGATGAAGTAAGTTGAGTTGAAAGTTATGGATTTAGTCCACAAAACCCTTGAGTGGCTAGAATATGTATTGTATACTGTACATGCTGTTCCAACATGCCTTGTATATAGCTCACATGCTATTTGAATTTCATGAGCCTGATTCAGGTGATATCATGCCGCTGCTGCGCTCCTATTGGTCATATCCGAAGGTAAGGATAAGAGACCTATACACTGATTTGGGCTGGAGTACTTGCTGGAGCCAAAATTAGGCAGGTTTTCATTTACAATCAAGCAGTGTAGAGGGAGAACATACTGATTAGCCCATCTTCAATCAGTGAGGAGGAGATAATCAGTGAACCTTCTCTTCTATTCTAAAACATCATAGAGCAAAAGAGGGTGCAAAAAACCTCTGTTGGTTGAGCTGTCATGTGCCAACTTGTTCAGATTTTTGTATAAATCTATTCTGGCAATACGTGCTGTGTAAGCTAGATGTCCAGAGGTGCGGGGAAAACATCTCAAGTAACTTTCTTCTGCTGACTGACAATTTTTGTCTTGTCAAAGACATGGAAAAGAATATGCACAGTGTACAGATTGGCAGGACAATAATGTCATAAGCGTTGTGTCAAGAAATGTGCCACAAACTGTTCATTTATATTCATCAGGTTGCCAAGTACACAAAACAAATATATAGGACCAAAATGTATAAATAATCATTGGGACTTCAATGCAACATTTCAATGCAATGACCAGAACATCAGGGGAGGAGCTCAGTAGTGTTTGGAGACATAAGGTTATTTTTATCTACAGATATAAATATACAGTAATATTTAAATTCCAATAATTAGGGAAAAATCAGTAAAGAGTCTAGGTAGGTGGTACAAGGCAGACTTGAATGACGGAGAACAGGTAGTGCAGTTTCGGAAGGATGTTGCTGAGGGACTGGATAGAATAGATAAATCAGGGCTTCCAGGAAAGTTGAAACTGTGGTGTCTGCAGTTTGGGTTATTTCCCAGGCTGATGTGGCCACTGTCTGTATATGAGATTCCAATATCCACTGCAGAAAAAATTGAAAAATTAGTTAGCTTTTACATTAGGAAGTGGCTAGGTGTTCCTAGATGTTTAAACACAGTGGCACTGTATGGGAAAGGCATACTTCAGCTCCCAGTAACTAGTCTAGTGGAGGAGTTTAAATGTACCAAGGTTAGGACAGAGCTCCTGTTATCTGGGAGCAAAGATGCGGTAGTTAGTAAGGTGGTTCCAAACCCAATCAAGGGGAGAAAGTGGAATCCAAGAATCGCAGTGCAGGAGGCTGAAGCAACGCTTAGGCATACAGAGATTGTGGGTAATGTCCAAATAGGCCGGGGAGGCTTGGGGCTTGGCCCAAGCAAACCGGTGTGGAGTAGAGCAGGTCCCAAGGAGAAGAGAAAGCTAGTCGTGGAGCAGGTTCGTAGACAGGAGGAATTATTAAGGGGTGCTAAGGCAGTGGCCCAGGCTAAGCAGGGACAGTGGGTGAATTGGGAAGGTGTAGACAAGAAAAAGCTTAGCTGGAAAGAACTCTGGAGCATGGAGGAAAGTAGTATTAGATTCTTGATAGGGGCAACTTATGATGTACTGCCAACTCCCCAGAACCTAAAACTCTGGGTAAATGGAGACCCACTATGTTCATTGTGTTCAGGTACTGCAACTTTAAAGCACATTCTGTCAGGGTGTAAGGTTAGTCTGTCGCAAGGCAGGTATACGTGGCGACATAACCAGGTTCTAAAAAGCTTAGCTGCAGGAATTGAAGAGTTACGGAGGCAGGCAAATTTAGGAGGACCTAAAACAAAGAAAGTTGCAATCAAGTTTGTTCAAGAGGGAGAGAAAGTTGGTAAGACAACAAGAAGGCAAGGCAGCTTAGAAGGTGCTTGTGATTGGGAAATGCAGGTAGATTTAGGAGGAAAGCTTGTTGTTCCCCAGGAAATAGCCATTACAAAGCTAAGGCCTGATATAGTCTTGTGGTCAGAGTGTGAGGAAAATTGTAAAGGACATGTCAGATGAGGCAGCAAGATCCAGTCAGTGGATTTGGATGAGAAGGAGTAATGGTAGCTGGGGGCCCAGCAGGGGGAGCACTTAGGATAGACAGACTCTTAGGAGAAGCAAGGAAGAAATCCAGGAAGAGGAAGTGTTTTTAAGGGGGGGTGTGGCCTGTGTGAGCCTCTTTGAGACCATGCGGTTAGTCCAGGTGAGGTGGCCTGTATTGTTTGCTTGTATTGAATTGGTTTGTAGTGTGTCTTTGGCTGTTTAGGTGAGTTTGATTGTTTGTTTGTTTGTTTGTTTGTTTGTTTGTTTGTTTGTTTGTTTGTTTGTTTGTTTGTTTGTTTGTTTGTTTGTTTGATGTTTTGGAGAGTGGGGGAGTAGGGGGGGGTAGAGCACAGCCTAACCCGGCGGGGGAGAGTTTAGCTCAAAAGGCATCTCTCCTTGACTCTACCTCCCTCATTCAAAATGGCCGCCACTTTCTCCAACTGTTTAGGGGAGTTTGTTTGCTGAATCTGCTTAATCTGCTAGTGTGTTTTGTCAGAGTTGATGATGGTGTTGTTTGTGGTAGCATAGGCAAGATAAAGAAAATAGTCGTGGTGTGAGGAGCAGTGATGGCTGGCATTAGGGGAGTGACTCTGGGACGCCAGTGATCACTGTCTAGCCTCCTGGAGGTGTCGTGGGACCAACTAGACGAAACACTGGTGAAAGGAGGTTCCCACCTGATGACCCCAAAGACATGTTAGTTATCACTGCTCATTAGTCTGTACAGCTAAATTAATAGTTATCATAGGACATGTTAAGCTTAGGGAGCTATTCACTGAGTCTGGTCCATTTTCTGTAGCACAAGCTTCTTGTGTTTATCTTAAATAATATTTCTTAAATATTGGCTATTTATCAAATGTCATATTACAGAATAGTCTACCACCACTACTAATACTTGCTGTGTTGTATTGTTGTCTACATTGGATTTCCCTCAAAAGAGGCCCATCTATTCTTTCTTATAGGCCAGTCCAACCATAACTGGTGAATATGAGCATACCTCTCTTTGAGAGCAAAGTACCATCTATTATTCCATTTGATGTTACCTTGTGGATCTTCTACAAAAGCAGTTAAATGATTGAATAACACTAAAGGTATGCAAGGTGATTTTCTGGAGGCAAGAACTGTTCAGAACTAGAATGAAATTTCCCCAAAGCTGTAGTCAATCGCCCACTCTACGATAATTAGTTGAGAAGCTAAAGATACTGCAGGTCGGATCATTGATTTATGTAGATTTTTCAGAGTGATTCTTTTTTACTGATCCTCATAGTTATTTCAGAGTGTACATAGTGTTGCATGCAGCCTTGCGTATGAATTTATTTTTCAGTTGACCACTGAATTTTTGATGTGAGGTATACTTTTCCTCTGGAATCTCTTCCTGTATTTTTCCCATCCTCTCTAAGTGTTTGGGTCTGCTTATCCACATTTAGTTAAATATACAGTCTCTGTGTATGTGTTCTGAATGCACTAATATGAGATTAGTCCTCTGAAAGTGTGTGAAAAGAGCAGGTGCTTTCAATGCTGATGACCAGTTTTTGACTCCAAACTCATACCAAGACTTATATGATTTCCAAGAGTTTAATATTTACTGCTAAGTACAAACCTTCCCCTAGCCAAAGTTGCCCACTGGCTTAAACAGTTTATCTGTTTTGAAAAATGTGTGTGTCAGATAAAGATTTTCCCCTTCAGTTTTTAAATGATTTTAAAATTGCAAAGTCATTTTCCCATGTATTGAAGAGATAATGCAACCCTGCTGGAAAAAACGAGCCCTTTCTAATTCACCATGTTTCCTTTTTACATTATTAGCTCACATATTACACAGTTTATCAGCAATTTGCCAGCAATATTTCTTTTTCCCTTGTAATTGTTTTCCTGAAATCCAATTCTATTAGGGAACAAGGCAGTTGGGCAGAACTTGCCTAAGTGGGTTTTTCAAGTATAATTGCTTTCCAGGTAGTATTCTCATCAAAGACACAATGATTTTAATAGTACATGCTTTTGTATATTTTATAATTTCATGATACCAACAGTTTTTTGTGCAGTTATTCCAGAAACGGTTATGGATGAGAGATGCGAGAGATGTTTGTGTATACGTGAAACGGCAGATTAGAAAAGAATACCTACATGCTAGGAGAGGAACTACTTTTCACACAGGGAGCAGAATGGATGGGCACACATACTAGAAGGTGGAGATTAGGCAGTCATTGGTGCAGAGCACTGATACTAGTGCAGCCAGGACTGCTTGCTGCAACAAGCTGTCCCCTCTCTGTTAGGAGAGAAAGAGAAAGAGTGAGAGAGAGAGAGGAAGGGGCTGAAGAGGATGGAAAAAGGGATTGAAGGAGGAGAAAAAGAAGGAGTGGGGAGAGGACAGAAAGAAGGCTTGGGGTGCAAGCTGTTTGGAGACTTCACTGACACACATGTTGCTCATCAGCAGGGGAGGAAGGGGAGGGGGTAACGGGGGAGGGAGTTGGACACAGGAGTGGTGAAACTGCTCAGCAGCTTGTCTGTGTTCGTGCCTGGCTACTGTCTCTTTACTGCAGCGGCAGACATACGAGTGTTTGGCAGAGACAACAGAAGGAGTGCTACAGAGCTACAGAGGCAGAGACCCACCAGTGTTTGGCAGATGAAACAAGGTTAGCAAAGAGAAAAGAGATAGTTTGTAAATGGAGGGATAAAAAAAAAACATTATGTTTTTCTAGCTGTTGGTGAAGGGTAAGCAGATAAACTACAAAGAGAGTATTCTACACTAACAATTTGATATTGCAGTGCATTAGAAAGCCCAAAATCAAATCTCTCCCTCCGCTGGTGGAGCTCATGATGTGGGGTGAGAAGTGCAGCAGCTAATACAGCAATTGCCCAAGTCCAATTTCATGGGAAGTTGATTTTTTTTGTCTACCAACAGTAATTTAAGGCAGTGTAGGACAGAATTTCTACTAACATTTATTCATACTTTTCTGATAGTTTTCCTTTTTCCAACTTCCTGTGCATATTGATTTTGTTGCAGCTGCTAATCTCTGTCAGTGCCATGTACACTGTTCCCAGCTTTATTGCTTCAAAATGTCACCTGCTACAGATTTGTGTTTGCGATCGCTACAAATCATGCATGTAACAGTCAGACCGAAAGCCACAGTTTGTTGCACAGTGTGCCTTGATGTGTTTGCCACAGGGAGGGAAAGCGAGAAATTCATGAAGCCTCAAAACACCCCTCAGTGATTGTGAGATGCCATTTAGGCTAGAGGATACCTACATGCTGTTTGATTGTGTCTCTGTTGTGATATGTGTGGTTTTGTGTATGTGTGGTTTTGTGTGTGTGTGTGTGTGTGTGTGTGTGTGTGTGTGTGTGTGTGTGTGTGTGTGTGTGCAGGAGAGGTGGGTTAGGTCTGTAAAAGGGTTTGTTGTAACAGTAAATGACTCCTCTGGCCCCCACACAGCACTGGTCGATGGTCCAATTACTTTTAAATGTGTGTGGTTTCACATCCATGGAGTGCCTGAGGTGTGTGTGTGTGTGTGTGTGTGTGTGTGTGTGTTGTGTGTGTGTGTGTGTGTGCAGGAGAGGTGGGTTAGGTCTGTAAAAGGGTTTGTTGTAACAGTAAATGACTCCTCTGGCCCCCACACAGCACTGGTCGATGGTCCAATTACTTTTAAATGTGTGTGGTTTCACATCCATGGAGTGCCTGAGGTGTGTGTGTGTGTGTGTGTGTGTGTGTGTGTGTGTGTGTGTGTTTGTGTAGTGTATCAAGGTGTTAGGTGGTCATGATGAGGCTTGGAGGTGGGAGAGGTGATTATATTCAGTGTTATAGTATTATAAGCTGCTCGTCAGGTCAATGACAAAACAATGCTGAACTACACACACTTTTTTCAGTGTTTGTGACTTTATTGACCTTGAGTCCATAATCTTTGCATCATATTATTTCTTGTCCCCGTTTCTCCATCATCTTTTCCTTTTATCCACCAAAACAAACAGCACCATTGACTCTTTTGCTTAGGAACACTAATTAACTATTAAACGCAGGTGTGTTATATTCACAAAACACAGGTGGATAAATTATCCCACTGGTACAAACCATCATTCCCATTCTGAGTTCCCTAAAGGGAAAAAAAACAACATGGGAAAAAAAAAGTTAATGAAAACAAATGATGAGAGGAAACAATGAACACCATCAAGCCCTGATGAAAAAACATAATGCCCTGCTGTGAGATATACAAAATCTCCCCTATCACTTCTGCAAAATGACAACATCAGATGCGAGTTAGAGTGATATGAATAAATCAACACTTATTCATATCATATTGTTTGCTTGAATATCTGTTTGTTCTTACAGATGCGACATTGATTCCCCCTGAGAACCACATAAAACATTAAAGCTACAATTTGCCAATGCTACATGTTGTATTGTTTTTCAGTTTATTGCCATCACATTAGTCGTGATGATTTTAATGACTGCAAAAAAAGGAGCACAAATGATGATAGTAAAAACATTTTAATGCCCACATTGCTAGATGGCTTTACAGACCTTAATAGGCTATTCATCGAATTCTAGCTTTGGGAGAGCTTATCACTGAGGTTTAATAATCACTAGAACTGTTATATTTTATTTTTAATATGTTGCTCTTGAACTTTGATCATTTCAAATCTTTTCTAAGTGCTTAGTTTATCCTACCAGTTTCAGTATTTCAATGTAGGAGCTAGCAAAAGAAGCTCAGTGTTTAGGTAGCTGAGTAACCTTTGTTTCTTCTCTTTACTTAAATACTTTTTGCCCTACTTGTGTTTTCAGATGTAGCGCCCTGTCAATTTGTTTGAATGCCACATCTATATAAAATGACCACTGCCAGTGTGGACACCTACTTTTCATGGGTGTAACACCTGTGTCCCCATTGTGAATCTATGTAAATTGTTGATGTGTGTTCAGAGGTTTGGTCAGATCTTTACCAAGGAGGCATGAGGCATTTGACATTAGTTGACTGAATCGTTTGAAATCTTATGTTGGTTTAGCTTCGTACAAATGTGGGCGTCTTCTTTCTGTTTATTCAGTATGTGTCTTGTATGAGTGAGAGTGTGTGAAGCATTTGATTTGTTTCTTATAGATGTGCGGTACACTACTATTTGAATTTTCAAACTCAATGTTAGAGCAACTTTGAAATCAGTCGCTGTGGCTAATGAAGTGAATTAAGTTAGTGCTATCTTAACTTGCTAATCAACTGTTTTTAATTAGGGAACTTAGCCTACAAGTTAAAAGGAAATACTACATGCAGTGAAGTGTGATTTGTGATGATGTGATTGCAGCTAACAGCTGTCTGTTTGGATCAGTGTTATAGCTTATAAAAACTATAATAGATATTTTATGTGTTTGATCTCATTTGGGAATGAAATAAGCACATAAATATATTGTCAGTGAAAACATTAAAAGTAAGTGACTCTATATCAATCACATGAAAAAGTAACTTCTAATTATTGTAACTTTTTAAGACTTTTGATATAAACAGCCTGAAAGTTTTACTTTAGTGCTAGTTAGCAAGCTGTCTTTAGAAAAGGAGTTACAGATAAGAATAGTCATTGGCTAGCAAATTAAATGTTCTCACATCTCAATATTATTCTATTATTCATGTTGATTAATTATCAGGCCAAGGTATAGGTCCTAGAGGCTTGCTTAGAGCTCTGTGCTTGGTGCATGTGCACAAGAGAGGTGATTTAATTACCAAATGTTTCAAAGAAAGTAGGTGTAGGACAAGAGACATGTAGATAGTTACAGACACAGGGAGAAAGAATGCACTTGTAAAGAAAAAATATAGAGATAGTGTTAGATGAATAGAAAGAAAAAGCATTGTGTTATGCTAATAGCAGTGTCTTGAAGCCTGAGTCTACATTGTAACGGTCTAGACACAGTGGGTCATTGACTTAACACACGTACACACACACACACACACACACACGCACACAAACGCACACAAACGCACATTTATTTCGTACTGTTAGGGGGAAATGAACCCTTATCTGGAGCTGTGGAGATAAGCAGAGGCAATGGGCCACTCTGCTAGCCAGGCTGCCATTTTAGTTTCTGACTCGTATACACACACACACACACACACACACACACACACACACACACACACACACACACACACACACACACGCGCAAAGCTGCCTCCACACTCTCTTGTTAACTGAAAGTCAAAACAATATAAATATAGAGTGGAAATATTGATATTCAGATAATGTAGCCTAGCCAATTTTGTTGTAATATTGAAGAGAGGTTCTTTCATTTCATTCTGACTTACTTTCCTCTCTTTCTCTCTCTCTCTCTTTCTCTCCTTCTCCTTCTTTCCTCTTCCTCATCCATTCTTTATCCCTAGTAATAATTAAAATAAACCCACTCACGTTTGTAAATTGTTCTGATAATTTATCTATATCAGATAACTATGTTAATGGAAATTAAATAATTTATGGCTTTTATTAACATTTGGAAGTGATCAAGAAATTACCGTAATGTACAGTGCAGCAGCCTATTATGGACAGAAATCTAATAATAATAATTAACAGTAATAATAATAATTCAACATTTGAAGTAATGAATGCAGCACAGCCTTGCAACAATGTGCACTGGTCATAACAGCATGAGAGAACCAGGCATTTAACAAGTGCTGTTTTTAACTATTACTAAATAACTGAGTGAAAATTCAAGGAAATGTGCCCAAACTGATCTTAAAAATGTTCTGTGCAAAAGCTGCACTGTTGAGTACAATCAAACCAAGACACTGCTATTCAGTCCAGTCAATGTTTACTAAGAGCAATTTGGATAATAATCTTAATGTTCACCTCCCTCACCTCCACAAATTGAGCTTACAAAACACACATCTCAGTAGCAAGCGGTGACTCATTTAGTCATTGACAATCTATCACGGTGAACTCATAGTGAGAGTGGGAGAATAAAATTAGATGTGTCTTTAATGCATAATGTACTTTGTGTGTGTGTGTTTTGGTCTGTAAGTGTGTGTGAATGAGCCTGGTTGATAGCCTCTGTGATTACCGTAGTGATCTATGATGTTGACTGACGCGATTCTCATCTTTTTATCTTCTTTTTTTTAATTGTCATTTTCTTATCACATCCCATACAGAATGCATCATACAGTGACAATACTATTTCTTTTCAGGTAAAACCTACATTTCTATCTCCTATGATGTTCATGTATGGTTGCCAGATCTAAAGGAAGTCTTTGTGCTTGCCCATAGCAATGTAAGTTAGTTACAGCCCGAAAGCTCCCTTATCCACATTCTCAACGATGGAGCATCCATACTCTCCCAACATGGCTCTCCTGGCTCGAAGAAGTCCGAAGTGTGTTTTGTTGATGATATTACGTCCTTTGGATATATTCCAAGTACTTAGAGTTTTACATTTAAAGGGATTTTAGTATTTAACATCTCTGACAGACATCCTTTAACATCCTTCCAGAAGTGGACATTTGCATAGAAAATGAAGTAGATAATGTTTTTCTTCCAGAAATGTATATAACAGTACAAACATCTGGAATTTGCAGACATATGATGAAGCTTGACAGGAGTGACATACTCTCTCATTAACCTCTTGAACTAAAGTCATTTCATGTATATAAAGCTGTTGCAGCATGTATTTATTATCTGTTTTTAAGCTTTTAAACAATCAAGGTCTTTTTGTATATCCATTGTTGACTCAGAACTATATGATATATTTCTGAATACCTTTCATATACCATGACCTAAATTTTCCATCTTTTTTAAGCAGGCATGAACTATTCATTACCGCAAATAGGACTTAATTGAGACAGTGCAGGCATATCACCTACATGTTTGTGTACAAATAATTTAAGTTTACCATGAAACGTGTCATAATTGCAAAGGGAGTGCTTGAAAAAAGTATAAAAACTGAGGTAGAATAGTCATTTTCATTAGATTATCTGACCATAGATGTGGGCAAATTGGACTTCATTTCAGTTACTATAACTACCAGAGGGTCATTATTTGCTTAGATTATTTCACTTAGTTCAGAAGTGAAACATATGGAAAATATGATGTCATCCGTATATAAAGAAATGTAATGATTAATCTCCCAAATGGTATGTAAGGGCAGGCCTGTCGGGTAGATCTCTGCAGACTAAAGGGTTTAGAGATGGTATTATTTGTTAGGATCTCAACAGTTTGGTTTGTGTATAATAGTTGAATCAATTTGAGAAAAGTTTCACCTAACCCAAATCTTGGTAGGACTGGTTTTTGACATAACACTGAGGTTCTCCTCAGAAAAATAGCAATGTATATTAGGGATATTTAATTAAATCGTGTAGGGTTGCTTGGAGCCTCCTCGCTAAGATGCTATTTTGATCTTGTCCACGTGACCTCTCCATTTTTCCACATCTTATTGGCTAATGTTTAAACGCTGTGGGAAATGCAGCACAAACTGCATTCATTACAGGCCACTGCAGAATGTTCATTGCTGAATGTTTTTTAATGTTATTCATATTCTCTTTTCACATTCTCAAAGTGCAGTCTTGACTTCGAACACTGTGGCTAAGGGATTTAGCACCTCAACAAAAGCTAAAACAGATGGTTTTTTTTTTATTGACTGATAACTGGTGCAAAAGGCATTAGAGACCAACATAGTTTTCAAGATAGTCTTTGAAGAACTCTTGTTTTATTCATGCAGTCCAGAGGAATCAATATTAAGTGCCTTGCTTAAGGGTAACATGACAGCAGAAGGCAGTTTTTGTTTTTCAAAGGCAGTACAGGAAACACTAATAAGAGAAAACCACACTGTTTTTGTTACTCTGTCATTATCTGTAAATGTTATCTGTATAAATTTAAACTGACTTTAAATATAAGGATTGTGGCTCAGCACCATATAGCTAGACAGCTCAGTACAAGCCTGATATACAGTGTGCAGTGGCAGGTGTGTTTGCTACGGTTCACTTACCTACATTTCACTGTTTATTACTTTTTTCTCAGGGCTTAAGGCCCATTATCGCTGCTCACTTTTCAGTCAAATACGTCCCCTGATCCTGGTTTCAGTACTGTTTCTCTTCCACCAGACTAAATTTTGCAACAGAGGTTTGTTTTATTAGTGTTTTTCTGTGTATAGTAGGCACTAAAAAAGGACTTTCCTTCAAACTATCTTGGAAAATCTAAATTTTTTTTTAGTGTTCCAGCCTTAGCGCATATCACCTTTGGGGGCATTAGTGAAGGACAGACAAGTGACAACAGGCATAGTCCTGCATGTGTGGCCTCTTTCTCTCTCTCACTGTGTGTGTGTGTGTGTGTGTCTGTCTGTCTGTGTGTGTGTGTGTGTGTGTGTGTGTGTGTGTACGTGTACGTGTGCGTGTGTGTGTGTGTGTACGTGTGTGTGCATGCGCCTCTCTGCTAACAAGGCATTTACTCTTGTTTGTACCAGTTACCTGGTGAGGTTATGTCACAATGTCATTGTGAATCAGCACCATGCCAGTGTTGAGATTCACACCTTTCGGAGTAATGTAATGTAATTTAATAAGACAGCTCTTTGCATAATTTCTATTCATGTTCCTCTTTCATTTTGTTTTTTTATTTATTTTTAGCCAATCTAAAATATACTAATTTCTATTTGAATCTTGTTGTGCTATAGGCACTGTTTTCTGGATTTGTATTTCCTGAAGATGAGCTCAGGTATGACTATGAAATGAAAGTTGGTAGCATGTTGCTGCTCCACCAATGTTTTTATTGATTATACACAAATATGTTTTACAAGCACTTAGAACAGCTATTGTGCTTTAAATGTACCTATTACAATGTCTCACATCATCTCTGCTCACCATGTACCAGTCTCTTGTTTGTCTGCTGTATGCTCCCCATCTCTCCCTTTCTCTCTCTCTCTGCTGTAGTGTCTCTCTCTCTTGTTTATGTTATCTCTTGCCCTCTCATGTGTGTCCTGTCTATCTCTTGTTTGTGATCCCTTTTTCACTTTACATCCACCCCCTTTCCCATATTTGCAAGTTCACAACTGTTAGCACACACATACATACACTCCACTTATACTGTATGCACTAACTGGGAAGGGTTGCAGGCAGCATATGTACATATAGAATAGGACTTAAACACACATTCATGCACTACGATCAAGGGCTTTGTTGACATTGGGATTGTAGCGAGAAGAATTACACAACAGTAGTTTTTCGATGTTATAAAATAAAAGTTAGTTGGCTCATCTTCAGAGAAACAGAAGATTACAAATGCTTCTGTTTTCTGCATATAAAATGGAGAAAGAACAAAAATAGGGGCTACAGATTTTGGTTTGTGTGGGACAGGAGTCAGACTCATATTCTAGCTCCACATCTCCCCCTCCAGGCTGCAAACAAGGACAACATGTAATATAATCTACCCGGCTGTGTCTGTGCGAGTGACATAAATGCAGACAGACGGGCAGCTTATCTGTGAATTCCATTATTTGAAGTTACAGCGTTGATGTTATGATAATTTGAATATTTCTGTGTTTAACAGCAGTGAGAATTTAAGCTCCCTGCATACCATCACAGATGTTTTCACTGATTCTGGCTCATAAGATGGGTGAAACTATGCTGGGGATAGTGTGAGGTTTACTGAACTCTTTGTAATAATAAGAATAATGAAGTTGTAATGTTTCGCACTGCAACCCTTGCAACAAAGATAAAAAGAGAGTCAGAGAGATGTCAGTTAATCAGTCTATGCATTCCTACTCATTCCTGACAGGAAGTGTGATCAGGCAAAATAAGTAAAAACTCCTGCAGGGGTCAACCACGGGTAGGGCATGTGAAGGGTATGTGAAGGGGCGAAAAGCAATTCAGTTTTTACTCTCACTGTTGCCCACTGGTCACCTGCAGCGCTATGAGCATACTGTAACATAAGTTATCTAAAGGTGTCTAAAGCAAAAATCTGCTCTTGACTACACAAAAGAAAGTAATTCTACCAGAGGAGTGAGTTAATCAGTTGTCCTCTATTCTGCCAACAATACTTCAAACAGGATTTGAAATGTTAACTAAACGGTATGGCATAAAAAAGAAACCAGTTCAGCTCAGCTTTACTGTAAGTGTTGGTCCCAAAAGGGAATTGATCAGAATTGGCAGAGAATTGCACATTCAACAGCAACTTCAGGCTTTAGAAAAATGGATTATCCCATATTTCCCTCCGCTGTATGCCCTCTGCTTCTCTGGTGTGTTTGTGTTTTCTTCTAAGCACAAATCATGCCGTGCAGTTTTGTGTGTATCACAGTGTGTGTTTGTGTGTGTTTGTCTTTGAATAGCAGGCAGCTAAATCACTTCTTTTTTTTTCCTACTGCCTCTTTTTCTACAGGGAGACCAGGCTAGTTTGATCTTTGAAGCTAAAAACAATATTTTATTGAAAGCAGAAGGCAGCACATAGATGAAGAAAATATGGTTAGGGACTTAAATAATGTGGTCCAAGGGAAAAGACTGGAAGTTTATGATGCAATTTGATAGACATAGAAGTCTGGGTCAGACTCATAAAGCATTTTTGAATAAAAGAAAATCATCATTTTCACAGGCACAGTAGACGGTGCACTGGGGATAAGCCTTGGTGTGTTCAGGAAAACAGTTTGACAAAAATGCATACAAGTGCATATAAAAGGGGGAGATAATAGAAAGTAGGACAGTGGAAGATAAAATATTCAGTTGATAGATAGATATTTGTCTTTTACAGTTATCAGGTTACTGTTCTTTAATGCTCTAACTGAGTGTGTTTCATAATCTCTTTTCTCTCAAACATGTTAAAGAATCTCGTTTCTTTTCTGACTTTGTTAAATGCTCTAAGTGTTCCATCTGGAGCACAATCGTGTGCTTCCATTGTTTTTAAATCCTCCCTCTTTTAATCTTGTGTGTGTGTGCTCAAAGTATATTTGCCACTTTGTTTCTTTGTACACCCAACCCGTCATCCAGGCTGTCTGTGAATCTAACTTTTATGTCTCTCTCTCTCTCTGTTTGCTTATGAGCACAGCTTGCAACATGGGACCCAGTTCATGGCTTGAACGGCACACTGACAGACAGGAAACTGGAAAATAACATGAGAGGAGTGGTGCTACGAGTCGTCACTGTGCTGGTGAGTATACCTGACCAGTGTGTTCATATGTGTGCACATTTTTTTTTTTTTTTTTTTTTTTCTTTTTTTTTCTGGTCTTGTGATTTCAGGTGGACACACTTAAAAAATGTTTGAAAACTGTCCTGTTCACCCCAACCAAAGGGACTGTTGTGACTAGTGCTCTATCATAGATCCGTCCTTTTGTTTAGTTTTCTGCTCATCATTCAGCTGTCTCTGTGGACAATGCTGTAGAGAGGAACTGTTTGAGAGCTGGTGTGAGGGAAAGAAAAATTAGCAGACAAACGTTTCAGAGACAAAGTGTTGAAAGGAAAGAGAGGAGTCAGAGAAAGCGAAACACAAAGAAAATGTAACAAGGTGAGTTCACTAATGGACCAAGCTATCATCATTTCAGTAGCTTCCGTTTTGACATTTGACAGCAAGATGGCAGAGGCCGTTGGAGTCGTTGGAGATGATAGTGAAACTGCAGCCCTGTCAGTCTTGCCTGCAGCATCGATTTGAGTACATCCCATGAGTGCTTTAAAGATTCACTGCTGTAAATTCTTTATATCCTGTCTTTGAAGTGCGAGGCAGAAAAGAAAGAGATAATGCTAGACATCTTTGAGGCTATCCTTTGTCTCTCTCTAATTTTTTTCCATCCTTTGATTTTTATCATCCATAAAGGGAAAAAGAATATGGATAGTGTTTTTGAATATTGTCCTTCTTCCCTGCACTAGCGTAGGGTGGCCCCTATAGGTGTACTGTATATCACATTCTATGTTCTGTTGCTCACCTACCTTTCAGTTTTTGTACCTCTGGTTGTGTAAATGCTTGTGTGAGTGTCTGTGAGTGTCTGTGTCTGTCTGTTACCCTAGATGACTGATGTTTTACGAGGGCTTAAAGACAGAAATAGATAGATATAGTGTAGAATGTCCAGGGTGGAGCCTGAATGTAGTGTTTTCTTTTGTGAGAATGGTTGGAGGGCACATCCTGATCGTGTGTGTGTGTGTGTGTGTGTGTGTGTGTGTGTGTGTGTGTGTGCATTATGTGAAGGTTTCTAGAGGGACCTTCGGAACAGATTGCTCTGTTTTGCCCTTGGTCTTTTATTCTCTGTGTTTTCTGTCTGTAAGGTGCAATGGGCTCATATATTACCATGGAGAGTGACATGCAGTGTGAACACACACACACACGCACACAAATGCACACGCACGTACACAAACATTAACCTGTAAGAGGACATGTTCACTCTATTCTATCTGTCAGACTGTTGAATAGCTATTGATGTCAATTGATGATGAGATCATACCTCTATTAGAGCCAGTGACTCTAAATCAATGCCATTGATTAGCAGGGGCTGTATTGATTATTAAATGGATGTTACCAAGGAATGGTTACATCAATATAATTATGTGTTTATGACCCTACGCAGGGCTCAGTAGTGCAATGCTGCTGGTCACAAACGTGACCAAAATTGATAATTTGCTCTGGGAGTTAAATTTGAAGCCTTAAACGCTTACATTATAACGATCTGGTTTAGACAGGAACTTGATTTTCTTAAGATGTAAGACTCTGAAGGTGTAAAATCAGATGGCCTATAAATTACCACCCACTGACTTATTAATGACCTAATTTAGTTTGATTCATCTCAGCAGCTGACTTTTCATCTTTTTGTAATATTCTGTGCTTCTTAATTTTTTCGAGGGTGCACCCACATTTCCCTGGTTCTACTCCACATTTATGAGTAGCAAGCTGTGAGTATAGCTACAGCAGCCCAAATATGCAGCCAAAGGCATAAGATGTCCCTTTTTAACTTCAGCTCACATTTTTGGAGATAATGAAAGGGAAATCAGTTTTCCCCAAATGAACCTATAGTTTTACTTTGGAAGACAATAAGGTACACAGTAACCACAAGTGGAATTACAGACGCATTTGTACTACAAATAAACGTGTAGTGATGATTGATAATGATTGATGATAATGATCAATGATGGTTGATAGTAGTTGAGTGCTACAACAACAACAAGATTCTCGTATACTATGGCAATCAACAGGTCTTTGTACTGTTTGTACTAGCGTGAAAGTTCATGTGCGACAGGCTTAACCCCTACAGACTACATACTGTAGAGGATCAAGCTTCTAATTTACCAGCAGTGAATGTTGGCACTGAATATATCTAAAGCCCCTTCTACACTGGACATAAAATCCACTAACACTTGCTAACATCAGTCTTTTGTTGTAAATGTGAAAAAGTACAATCGGCATTCACTCCCCAGTCAGATGACTCTACAGTAGTCATGGGTATTTGTGGAGGTCTGATTGTGGTGAACACGCTAATTTTCGCCCCCTTTTCCGCGCTGTGACCTCTTTCAGAGCACACAAACACTGTGAAACAGACCTGTGACCTGCCCAGCACGGTGTTGTTAAATGGGAAATACTGCAGCTACACCTTCCGCTGAGAGTACTGGGCTTGGAGCAGCAAGAGTGAGCACAGCCCCAGAATAAGTTTTTTAAAACACACATAACACAACACACACAACACTTGGGATGATCCATTTGATCCGTGAAGATATACCTTCCCCTGCGTCTATGTGTCCGTGTGTCCATGTGTCCGTGTGCTCCCTGCAGTTGTGTGCCTGTGTCCTCTCAGTCCGAACAGAAAGGTAAACTGACCTGGCAGTTTGAAAGGAGTCAACTGCCTGTTTTTAGCGAGTTTACCCGTTTGAAAAAACTCAGTAACACAAATTAGTAGTGTAGTTCCAGTTCATAGAAATGTTGGACCTGTTCAACTGGAAGGAGGGATGAAGAGGAGAATTTGTGTTACATCATCTGCGCTACTTGTCTATTGTTTTGTGATACATGTTCTCAACCTTATCAAACAGAGACCAAGGGAAAATTCATATTTATAACAATATGAAATCTAATCTTCCGCAGAGACTGTTGGGGCTTTCCAAAATGCACCAATTTGCACCAATTTCACAGACAAATCCACAGAGTGTTTTGAAAATGCTCACCATGCTGCAAATCACCACATGACTCTTGTCGTTCCCAGCATTCCCTCAGAGGGCTCTTCAGATGCCATTACTGAGTCTTTGTGGAAAATTGCTGCTCCATCCCCAAGTCATGTCTCCAAAAACACCCGAGCAACACTGAGACCACATGTGGTACTTCCAGTCAAGAGGAGACAGGGGATGAACTTGTGCCGAAGGAATTAGTGTAGAAGAAAGTGAGAGGGAGGAGGGATGATGGGAACGAGAGATGGCAACAATATTGGAAAGATGAAGAGAAAAATAGAAGAGAAGTTTTGCTGAATATGTGAGGATGTGAAATGATATTGAAAAAATGACAACAGGGGGAAGTATTGTAGCTTCAATGGCTGGATGGATGGAGAGAGACAAGGTGTCCTAGGGAAGGCAGGGGATGCTGTGGTGTGGAAAGACGCTAAATTGTGTATATCACAGCTGGTGAGTGGCAGGAGAAAAGAAGGGTCTACAAAATAACAACAGAGAAAAAAGAGAGAGAGATTAGCGTCACAAAGCCAGATTACATCTCACAAGGTAATTTTTCCTTACAAGGTTTTAGTCTGGAAACCATCGACTGAGTATCGATTGAGCCCGGCAGCTCAAAGCAAGACCGACCAGTGCACTAAAGGAAGTGTTTAGGTTACATGACTGGCTGCCTCTCAAAAGTCAAAACTTGAACAACTGTTTTAAACCAGATTTTATAGATTAGCAATTTGCTGCTAATGAATTCCTTATTTATTACAGTATTGTTGTTATTATTATTATTTTACTTCAGGTTCATTCAAACAGTGATTTGGCCGGTTAGTTTCTGAGAGGTATGACAATGCTTCCTCAACAGCCACCATGTTGTACAAGCTTAAAAAAAGGTGAAAAGAGCAATAACTCTCCAGCAAGTGGTGCGTTCATCAAGTCAGCTTCATGTTGATGTCTAAGTGAAGGAGAGAACTGTTTTACAGCAAACTTCAAATGACATCAGTCAAACAACTTGTTTCCTTTCCAGAGAACAGAGAGCTTAGCCCCATCATGGCGTGGCTTTTAGACACTAGGGAGGCATTAGGTGCTTTTACATATTCTGTTCTCCCAGTCCTTTGGCTACAATGTACCATAATCGGATAAAATACCAATCATGCTTTCAGTATTTTCAAACACTATCATCCCAACATTCACACACCTTTAAAGAGGTCCACATGCACAGTTTTCTTTCCTTGTATTGATTTGCTGTTTCCTGCCACTGTTGGTTATGCGTTATGTGCATACATGTTTACAGCATAGGTGTTCACTGCATGTGTGCCTTTTGTTGGTGTGTGAGTGTATTTGTATGTTTGTTCACTGTATCCCACAGAGCTTGTATTTGGAAAGCAATCAATGCACAATGAACTGAATTATTATTGCAAAACCATAGAGAGAAAATGGACATGGGGTAAATGAAAAGGGGATAGGTTGATGGTGTTTTTAAATGGGAATCCTTGCAGTTTTCTTCAGGAACATCTCAAGTTTAACAATATGAGTTTCAAGTGCCAATTCAAACCAAATCTGTAATTTTCTAAAACCCAAATTTGTTTGTCTACAAGAAGCGTAACATCCTTTGTAATCTAATTAACAGTTACTTAGCTTATCATATATTATATAAGACATACACCATCGAGGGGGAAAAATTGTGGATAATAATTTTGCACCCTCATGTGAATGCTGGAAAAACTGTTGGTGAAACCTTGATATCTAAATTCTCTGCTGCCTTCAACAGTGCCAATTAAATTCTAATAATGTCATTGTAGCTATTTACTGCATGGTTTACCTTGGTAATGAGCCTCCAATGCGAACATTCACCTTTAGAAGTGTATTTAAGTATTAGGGCCTGGGCAGGTGGACTGTGTTCTTTTCCCCCTGTACACCAGGGTCAGCCGTGCTTTCTCCCCCATGTTTATGTTTGTTAATAAAGGTTTAAAGTACCCGCATAGGGAAACGATCAGTGGCACTTGGGGGGTTATTCAGTATGTATGGGTGTGTATGTCGGTGGGTACTCCTGCCTTGATTGATGGATGCTTGTGGTGAGTAAGGGACTTGGCATGCATGTCCACTCACTGCCTAATAGCTTATTGAACGGCAGCAGCTAGCAAGGATTAGAAACCGCCAAGTTAATGCGTAGCATAGCCCGCGCGTGTGCGTGCGCGTGTGTGTGCGTGTGTGTGTGTGTGAACTTAATGTGCAGCCAGTATCCAGTCAATAACACACAGGCCCTCATAAATCTGCAAGACATATTGGCCTAAAACATTTCACTCATCAATAGGGATTTATTAAAGAAGAGAGAAACGAGGGTGAGGGAGAAAGGGGGGTGGGAGGTGAAGCAGACAAGAACTGAAGAGAAAACTCTCATGAAACATCCAATGCATGAACAGTAAATACAAGTAAACATGAACATTTGTTTTTCTTTTCTAAGATGAGAAGCTGGCCTTTGTTAGATGCCGTGGTGATAACGATAAACAAGATGCATTGCACAGTCATTGCACAGTCATGAAAATGACTCAAAAAACAAAACAAACAAATCTGCTGAATTGCATTGTGCAATTATTGATTTTCAACATTTTAATTCATTTGAAAATATTTTATGAGTTATGTTTTAAATAAATTATTAAACACGGTTTCCTCTGTGAATAAAAAGAGAGCTGAGTAGGGAACTTTGGGATCTTAGCCAAAACAAAACTGGGGGGTACATCTTGTTTTGCTTCAGGAATCCCAATTAGACAGTTAAAAAAGGAAAGTGCTTAATCATTTAATTTAACCAATTTAAACAGGTGGACAGATTTTAAGTAGAGCATGCTGTTGCGTCAGCTTTGGTACATTTGTTAGCATCCAGCTTACCCTCAAAACCACAACAGAAGGATATTCTTTCGGGTCAGAAACAGCACTATTTTTATTTTTTTTACCATATTGGTAAAAAAAATTTGGCCTACCGATGACATTTAGTTTGCTGCTCCTTCCAGTTCTATTTATGTATAGTCACTGCTCATCTAAGTGGAGTTTTTGGCCTCTAGAGACATTGTAGAGATTTTTTTTCTTTTGAGTTCCCATACTGTTAGAACCAGTGAATGAGAACCACACATGGCACAGGAGAGGAGGACGTGATACACATTTCACCTACAGGGATTAGATTTCACCCTGGCTGTGACATTTCTCACGTCGGAGGAGTGACAAATCACATTTGCACCCAACATGGATGGTAATGCATACTGAGAGGAGGGGGCTGTTAGGTAGCTTTCAAAGGTAGCACTGATGAAGAGCAAGGGATGAAAAACAAGTCTGCAGACCACTATAAAATATGCAGGTGTTAAAACATGAAAAGGCTTTGTTTTTGTTCGTGGTAGGAAATGTATTCAACTGTCCAAGTTGTTTTTTTACAATGTAAACTCCACAGGGAAGCCTACCTTTATGTGTTTGACAGCACCTTTTTGTAAGTGTAATGTGGGCTCTCAAAGACACCCCCCCCCCTTTAGGATGAGCGTTTGTGGTGGTATAATGGCCACTTGAGTAATTGGGTGATTTAATGCTTGAATGACTGGTGTATTGATTGGCTGCTTGACTGACTTACTGACACACTGATTGATCTTTGCCTTCTAGGAGGAGCCGTTTGTTATGGTGTCAGAGAACGTTCTGGGGAAACCAAAGAAGTACCAGGGCTATTCTATTGACGTCCTGGATGCCCTGTCCAACTACCTGGGCTTTAAGTATGAGATCTACGTCGCTCCAGACCACAAATATGGAAGCTTGCAGCCTGATGGTCAGTGGAATGGACTGATGGGTGAATTGGTGTTTAAGGTGAGAAGAAAATGATTTACATACAGTACATGTACGAACACACACACTTAATATGCAAGAAAAATAAAATGGACTATTGGAGAACAATTAGATGGATTGGATAAAGATAAACGAGAATTTAATTTGCGCAGAAAATATGCAAATATGGAGTTATTGTTGCCTATTTATGCACACATACTACACCAATACAAAAGGAGGAGAAGCATGCATGCAAGCAGGCACATGCCATAGGCATCACTTATTCTAAGTAGGACTATAGCCTCCCTCAGGTTGATTCTTCAGTCCTATCATAACATTCCCACTAGAAATCATGCCACTTCAAAAGCAAATATTTGAAATATGCTACCATAGGGCAGAGTTTAACTTCTTTAAATTGGACGGAGGGATTTAGAAACTCATTCACTAACTACTGCAGAATGTAGTCTGAAGTGGACCAGAGAGGGGCTGACCTTAAAGATTGAGAAATGTGATATTGCGTATTGGTGAAAACACCAATCATAATTTGACTAATTTGACTAGTTTCAAGTATCTTCAAGTATTTGATCCATAACTACTGGCAGACACTTGAACTGCCTCAGTGAAAAGTGGAAAAGTGGAGATGACTTTCCTTTAGCGAGCATGCGGCTATAAATGTGGATTTCACAAAGATGAAGAGGCCTGTAGTTTGTGGGCAGGAAATTGGCACAGTTGGATAATAACTACTTTAGCTATAACACAGCTACATACAGGGTTAGGGTTAGCTGATGTAGCCTCACCTTTGTAGTCCATTAGCAAAAAATGTACCAATTTCACTGCTGTGAAACAAGCTCGTGACCCAAACTTTTGTGCTGCCAGGTCTATTCCCCTCAATTTAGATGCCAGAGCTGTCTGTTGTCCATCTGTCCTTTCCAACACTGCTGTTTACAGTTTCCAATGCAGACAATGGACAGCTTTTCTAGTAGCCTTTGGCAAACAGTACAGAAGATTTAAGATTATTTTGTCAAAGTATTGAATATGTTTGATATTGTAATCCATCTGGTCATCTCTTACTGTTTACAGAAGGATAGAATGGAATAGATAAACAGAAAGAAAGAATGCTTCTTTTCAAAAGCGTATGGTCTGAATAGTCACGTTAATTCAGATTTTCATCTCTGCTCCCAGCATGCTCATCCTCTATCCTGTAGCAAAGACAGAGCACATTTATCTAAGGAATAAAAAAGCTAAGCAAACACATGGAAACATTACAAGCAGCATCTGAATATACTAAATAGCTCATGATTTCACAGACATCTTCTGTCTTTCCTTCCTTTCCTCGTCTTATGGGGGCCCCGCCAGCAATAAGCCTTGAGCTTACCTTAGTTCCTTACAGTCACGCCATTCTTTTGTCCCCAAAATAATTTATGGATTGCTTACACCAGATGTAACAAGGCCACTAAAAATGGCAGTAATAACAACAGTGGGACATCTTCTTCCCAGAGGCAGGATTATTGAAGTATTTCAGCTAGATACAACGTTGTCACCATCTAAAGTGACTTTACTAAGATTATTTTAATCCATGATAGCTACTACAAGCACTTTAGCAATTAAACTATTGTTTGGAATTTTATATACTACATGTAAGTGTGCCTGAATGAGGGAAAATAAAGTATCTTGCATCCTGAAACCACATTAGTATATCTAACTTGGTCATTTCTCCGATGTGAAGAAATAACAAATATTTTGAACCCGGTTAGATTTGTTAGGTAGTACCAGATTTGGAGACAGGTAATGTAAGGTGTTGTCAATGGTGCAACAGAGTTGTAACTTTCAACTGACAGAGGTCAATGCAGTGTTTTCTCTACCACAGGCAATACTCATCATTATCATATCCTATTGTGTATACATCTTAGTGTGTTTGTGTTCATGCCGGTGTGTGGTGTGTGTGCGTATGTGTGGTGTGTGTGTGGTGTGTGTATGTATGTGTGTGCATACACGCACGTGTGCATGCGTGCAATGCCCTTTGATGTCCTCCTGGAATTGCACTGAGCTGCTGCACACGTTCATTATTTATAGGTCAAGGAGGGTTTTTATTATCAGCTATGTTTTTTTCCAAAGTTTTCCATGCCTTAAGTTCATTATTTTCATTTGGCTGTGTGTCAGACTTGAGCATTTTTTAAGATTGGGCTCTCCTTCACCCCTCCCCTTCCCCTCCACCACCACTAAAAGAGCTCACAAAATGATACAGAAATGCTTTCAGCACAATGCATATTTATGTGTACACAGACAAGCTCAGGCTGTAAATAAACTGAACATGCAAATAATTTTGTTTTCCCCATCAGTCAGCAACAAGATTTATCTCTCCAAAAACCAATTATACCAGATAATTATTATCCAAAGTGCTCTATGCAAGTTTCTATGTTGACTGACCACAGAAGTCAGCATGGTAATTCATCTCTACTCACACACACACACTTGCATGCATATTGTTGTCTCAACCAACAGACGTCCTGCAGGGTTTCTCCTACTATTCCTCTTATGCAGTGTAAGTGACAATTTCTGCACATTTAAGCATTTTGTTTCCTCACTCGTCTGTGAAATTAGCTGATTTTTTTGCCTACAATGGATTAAAATTTTGTTTGTTTTGTGTGTGCATGCGTGCGTGTGCGCGCGTACGCAGATAAGAATGTTGTGTGTTGGGTCTGCGGTGGATAAGTATGCAAGTGTGCGTTTGTGTGTATAATCAGTGTGTGTGTGTGTGTGTGTGTGTGTGTGTGTGTACAGTGGCTGTAGGGCTAAACATTGGCCTACAAAATCACCTAACCTGTTACAGTCAGTTGTTTCTAGCAACAAAGACAATCTCATTATCGAACAAATTCGTAATATGTGCCCTCTCTCACACGAGTATGGATTTCACACTCACGCACACTCACAACATCTTAAATCCTTGTTATGGTACAAGCAGATGTCTACAGCTGCTAGCCAAGCACTGGGGACTGAAAACATTTTAATTAGCCATCATTGTTTCTGCATTTAAGATAAGCACAGTCTATTTTTCTTGGCAGACACTCACTGACAGCTGTTTTCAACTTAAAGTCTTTACACTTAAATAATTAAAGCAGTCATTTGTTGTCTCTTAAAATTCCAAGAATAACAAGTGAAAGCAGATCAATTGGCTAATGAATGAAGGAGTTAAAGGTCATGCATCAAAATATGCCTGGTCCTCATGTGGCTTACAAGACAGTACTTGCCAATGCACAGCACATAATAAACATATCCATACATTATCTTACTTTTGGTCCGCCTCTTCTTTCTGCCATAGTTTTATCTTTGTTTATCTGTAGCCGCAATTTACTATTCAAGCAACACACACTGTTTATCATACTCCGAAGATCATGGTCAGTCTGTGTAAAGAGAAATATATTGTCTGCATTCAAAATAATCTGTTCTTGGCCCTGTATCTACTTCCTTGAATTTCCATTGCTTAATTTATTATAAGTGTCTTTATTACAAGGGTTGTTAATCTGCTCTCGTTTGACAGATTTTAGAGAATCTTTCACAGCATTACAGAATTTCACACAGCATTTCCCAAATTCAACTCCTGCATACTGTCACTGGTGAATTTTTTTAATAGTTAAATTCCCTATGAGTGTGTACCTGATTTTTTTGTTTTGAAGCATTGCTTTATCTCTTACGTACCTGTCTGTACACAGGTGCACCCAGACCACTTTTTCTAAAAGTGTTGTAAAAAAAACAAAACAAAAAAAAAACAGAACACATCTCCCCACTGGCATTTTTCCTTTAATTTTGAAGTGAAAGAATACACACTGTCAACAAAAGCTCTGTTCTCAGAAATCCCATTTTGTTTATCTATCAATAGGCCAGATGTCTCCAGGCAATAGTACATTTTTAAAGTTTCTTTGTGTTTAGAATTTAATGTTTTACTTTAGATGGTGAGAAGCATAAGAGGCGTAACTTAAAGCACTTACCCACCGGATCTCTGGGTACAAAAGTCCACATTTGTTGGCTCTGTTTCCGCACCTACACATTTTCACAGTGTGGATACTTGAAACTCCTCTCTTCTGCCTCTTGCAGCGAGCCGATGTGGGACTTTCTGCCCTGACCATCACGCCTGAGCGAGAGAGCGTTGTGGACTTCACCACACGCTACATGGATTACTCTGTGGGTGTTCTGCTGCGCAAGGCCGAACGCACAGTGGACATGTTTGCCTGCCTGGCGCCCTTCGATCTGTCACTGTGGGCGTGCATCGCGGGAACTGTTCTCCTCGTTGGCATCCTGGTGTACTTGCTCAACTGGCTCAACCCACCCCGGCTACCCATGGGATCTGTGTCCTCGACAACCCTGTACAATTCCATGTGGTTTGTGTACGGCTCCTTTGTGCAACAAGGTAAGGAAGAACTGGGGAAATGGGATAGAGGGAGTGGAGAGCAGGAAAGGGAAATCAAAAGAGGAGTACCTGATGAATTAATGGAGTTTTGGATGTTTAGATTGGGCAAAACAGATGAAATCATGTAGCCACATATGGGACACACGATGTGACCCTGGTTTCTTCTATCAAAGTCCGAGACTTTGTCCACCCACCTTTCACCCTGAACGCCTCCCTATGACTTCTGCACAGGACAGGAGGTTAGCACTTTGTGGACTGAATAAAATGTAGACAGAGAACAGAGTCCATTATGTTTTTTTCCCAAACGTATTAGGCAGTTTGTAATGTATAATTGTAATTTTTACGGTTTCATGTTTACTTGTCACATGACTAAGCATTTGATCAAAAATAATCTTTAACTAAAATTGATTAGGTGAAGGTGGAGCATTGTTCATTCTTTTGTGGTGTTTTGAAATACGTGAAATGAAGTGAAGCACGTCAAGCTCTACAATTCAGGGATTTCCTGAATTATTTGAACGTTTTCCTAGTTTATGATTTTTAACCCAGATGGCGACCAGGTGCATAGTAGTGATGTTGTTGTTCAATGTTTGGCTGTAGGGAGATGGGGCGACATCATACTGTATTTGCATGGTCCATCACAAAGGTAAAAGATAGAGACACAAGGGGAGGGGAGGGTAGCATAGAAGAAAAAATGTGATTGCTAAAGCAATCTAATGTCAAAAATGTGATTGTAGCTGTCCTCTGGGTGTCATAAGTGTGGATTGACCTTTCGTGTTTGAGCACAATAGACAAATGAGAACAAAAGGGAGGAGAGGTTTTGTTCCACGTGGATTGAGTGAAGGATAATGACCTCATCCTGGTTATCTACCCAAAGATTTTCCAGGATCCATCGGACCGTGCTCAGGTATGGAGATCAGACAATTGACACCTAGGGAAGGATTTAAATTTAAATCACTGCAGGAATTGACCCATGGCAGGGAGAGGGAAGGGCAGGGGGAACAGGGAAAAAAATAAAATCACCTACAGTAAATGTGTGTCTTAATTATGTCTGTTAACCAACTGGTTTGTGTGTTTCATTTAGTATGCACACCTCTATTGAGCCTAGTATGAAAGAGAACACTAAATATGTTCACAGTGTGTGCATGGTTGGTGGCATAATAAAAAAAAAAAATAGCTGCTATTTTCCAATGAGCACAGTGTGCTCTTGCTATCATGCTGCAGGACTCGCAATAGTTAATTTTTTAAGCTGCATTAATTATGCAAATTTTTGGAGATTTTTTTTTTTTTTTTTTTAACGTTGCCTGTGAAACATTTCAGGCCCTGAATAAGCAACTGATGAGCGTTCCACCGTTTGATAAATAATCCTCCATCTTGTGCTGCAGCTAATGGTGGTAATGATGATGATGATACATTCTAATTGCTGTTTGATATTCACAATCGTTTCTCTTTTTAGCTGTAATTAACATTTTAGTCATGGCATCATTAGAGAGAAAAAAGAGCGAGAGAAAGGGTCTAATTCTTCAAGGGGGTGATGTCCTTTGTGTGTGTATGTAGTGGTGTCTTTTGTGTTGGGTATATACAGTAGGTGTGAGATTGTGTGTGTGTTTGTATGCGATATCGGGCACTTCTTCCTGATCATGTTAGAAGAGCTGTGCTTTATCCACAGGTAATTTGTTTCTGATTTGGCTAGCCAGAAATATCTCTCACAAAATTAACTGAGCATGAACAGTCTACTGCCACGAGGCTAAGTGGGCTGACCTTCACTAGCTTTAAAAGTCACCTGGAATGTTTTTTACTCACATCCCAGCAATTATTTAGTGAAGCAGGGATCTCTTTCAGACTCCTGATAGCTAATTACAAGATTAAACTGTATCTTGACTGACAAATTAACTGACTAACAGGTTAAAAAAAAGGTTTATAAAGTCATTGAAAATGTAAGAACACACACACATTTATGGACCGAAAATTCATTCAGCTGTTTCCTCAGTCTCACAGCACCTCTGTAACGTCTCAGACCTTTGCGCTGCACCCTGAAATGTTACCCTTAGGAAAAATTGATTCGGACGCACACACCCACAGCAGGAGGAAGTTGGAGATGAGTGATGAGACATGACGCCATAATTTTGGAGGGTGTGAGGAGAAAGAGGGAGGTGCAGAGGTATTGCTCTCTTAATCCTTTTCTTTTCTTTCTCCCTTCTCTCCCCCTGACTATTTATTTTTCTTCCTCTCTTTTTTTGCAACCTGTTTTCCATTCTTATACTTCCATTTGCTCCCCTTCATCTTGTTTTTTGTGTCCTTTTGTCCATTCTCTTTAGCATCCTTCAGCCCCCCTCCCGCCCCCAACCAACGCCTCCTCTCATTCTTCCTTTTTCATCCCTCGTTCTCTCTCCTTCTTGCTCATCTTGGCCGCCAAGTTATCAGCCATTTGTGTGTGTGTGTGTTTACACACATGCATGTGCAAAAGGGCCAATAGAGGCTGTAGTGAAGAAATGTCTGTACTCCATAAACTATGTCTAATTGGTCGAGAGAGAGAGAGGAGAGAGAGAGGGAGAGAGGAATGGGGAAGGACTGCATCTGACAAGATCTGCTAGTTAGTTCTTGACATTGTTGACCGTTAAATCACAGCCCTTTTGGAAATCTTGGAATTCTGAAATTTTATTATTCAACAGTAATACAGTATCTCAAATAAAATAAAAGCTCAAAATATAAATTTGACACATTAAACAGTTGTTCACAGACATATCTTAAAGTTTTGCAATACCTATTAAAGAGAAAATACATAAAATATCAAAGGTCCCATATGCACTGCAGTAGGTTCTGCTTAGTAATTGTGAGTAACCATTAATAATAGCGAAAGCCTGTGATTGTTTAACCCCCAATCTTTGAAAAAGAGGCAAAACCCTAAATTTATACAATGATAACTTTACAAGCAGCAGCCAGGTAATGGGTGTAAAAGGTGGATCTACAGCACATTCAATCAAAACAAGGTCAGACACAACCTCAGCCATCGTGACAATAAGTTGTACTTACTTTAAAGAGTAATAAACCATACTGAGGGAGACAACTGTAAGGTCAAGTAGTCTATAGTCTAGAAGATTAATAATCAAGCTATAGAAAACACAATTTTGCATTCACGGGTAGCACACAGGTAGCTGCTTTTCTCGCTGTGTGTTGAATGCCAACTTTGTCACCTTAACTCAAAAACATGCAGTGGATGTGGCCAATGGGAGAGACCATCTATCAGCACAAATCTGTCCTGGATGTTGTTCAGAACAGTTTCGTCTTCTGAAAGCAGAGCACATCTTCACGGCTGCCAACACAAATGTGACCTGGGTATTTCAGCAGTGAACACAGACAGCAGGAATATGGGGAAATAATTTGCAGGTGATCACGTAAAATTTAAATAAGAGCTGAGGACAAAATGAAGTATGTAAGTAGTGCGAGCAGAGGGGAAGATGTGGGATGTGGGAGAGAGGATATGATTTAAAGGATGTGAAATGTTTCCTAAGGAGATTAATTTTCAGCTTCAGTTTGGTTACTCTTTGGCCCTGGTTGAGGTGGGAAGGTCATTCCAATATTTTTCAGAGCCAGGAGGGAGGAGAGTTGAGGCTGGGATGAGTGATTACCAGGTCACATTATTAGGAGAGCCAAGCAGACAACATTAGCAGAGTGCAGGGCATTGACTGGATGGTATGTAGACTCTGGACAGATCATGGCCTGGAGGGATGGCGATGTGCACTCATTTGCAGTCTTGTACACCAGGTTTTGGATTTTGAAATGAGCCACCACAGGCAGTCAGAGGAGGGAGAGCAGGAGGAGGACGACATGCAAGAATTCAGGAAGATAGAAGACGAGACAGCCTGCAGCAGTTTGGATGAGTTGAAGGGAGCATGGTCAGAGGAAAGTTGCAGTGCCTCAGACAGAAGTTTCAACAAGCTGAGCAGAAGTGGCGATAAAGAAGTGCCCACTACCGTGAGTGTTGAGGATAATCGTAAACAATCAGGAACAGACGAAAAGTTGACCCCATGACACACTTTGAATGACAGCCCACTCATTTGCAGAATGAAGCAGAGATGGGTAATGAAGATACAGAAATTAATAAGTTTGGGTGAAATAAATAGGGGGGGAAATGCAAAGTGGAAATAATGAATTGATAAATTAAATGAAAAGGGAAATTAATACAATGGTAAATACATACAGAAGCTTGTGATTTAATTATAAATCTGTTAACTGAGTCATTTCTTTTTAGATTTTGGCACTTTCAGTCCTCCACAGAGCAGGAAAATGTGCTTGAAAAGCCTTTGTGAAATGGACACATTTATACATGGCAAGGAATTAAAGTGTTTTTCACCATAAAAGATGATCAAGTTATTAAATCAAATCAGGCAGAAACAGTGACCATTTGTTACTTGGTTTGAGATGTCTGGAAAATTCTATTGAATATTCCAAGTAAATGCAGTAATGAAGCAATTAATTTTTGCTCCATCTCATTAAAAGCAAACCTCAAAGTCCTACAAGAAAAGACTGAAACAACAGGAAGCCTATAAATGGTAAAAGCGATGGAAACATCTCGCTGTAGAGAGATGTTTCGGGGGCAGGTTTACACAGAAAGCTGTGTGCACTCAGCTGTTGCTTAGGCATCAGCCACCGTGACAAAAAAGCTGCACATACACAAACCATGTGAGGGAAAGAACTGTAAGATCAAGTAGTCTATGATACAGACGATTAGTACAACAGGTAGCAGCTTTCCCTGCTGTGTGTTGAATACCAACTGTGTCACTTTACCTCAAAAACATGCAGTGGATGTGGCCAGTGGGAGAGCGCATCTATCAGCACACATCTCTCCTGGATGTTGTTCAGAACGGTTTTGGTCACACGCCGTCTTCTTAAAACAGACCACAGCGTGTTTCACAGCCGGAGAG
Source organism: Seriola aureovittata (assembly GCF_021018895.1). NCBI lineage: Eukaryota > Metazoa > Chordata > Actinopteri > Carangiformes > Carangidae > Seriola > Seriola aureovittata. Next base: position 27,382,762 of record NC_079368.1, on the reverse strand, counting down.
CATGCACAGCTCATTACATTTTAAAACTGCGACAGCCGCCAAACTCCTTTTTTTCATGTTCTTTGTATTTATTTAAAAGCAAACCTCAATTGATGCAAAGCGGCGCTCTCTGAGCGAGACAAACGCTGAAGTGGCCGCAGCTATAAAGCGAACTGTGAACTCTGCTGTAGTTCAAATGTGGGATCAGCCGACGGAAGCTGGCTGTCAAAGGGGGCATCGCGGCTGACGGGTAACCTGTGTGGGAGTGAGAGAGGCCCTGTTATGCAAGTCAGATTTGTTGGAGAGAAAGAAAAATTAAACTAAGTGAGACAGATTGTGAGAGTGGACATGTTGCCCTGTTCGTCCATCCCATTTCCTCTTTCGATACTTTCCTGTCTTCTTCTATCCGTCTCCCCTTCTCCCCACTTCCTCTCTGCCCTGTCCTGACTCCCAAGTTTTGCCGGTATGCTTTGAGCTAAACTGGAACAGTCAAAAGCAAAACTCTGGTGTCACACTGAATATGTGTCTTTCACAATTCTTCCCCTGTTGCTCTCCCTGTCTTCCTTTCTGGTGTTCTCCCCTAATTAATGTCCTAAACAGTAGGGGAGGAGAAAGACACTGTGGAGAAACAGACTGTGTTTTTGTGGGTGTGCACACATATGTGTGAGTTATCTTAGCATGCAGCCCAACTGTCAGCGTGAGTACAGCTGCCTCTCAATTAGAGCTAACTTTGTTGGGAAATACATACACAGTCCCACTCATATGCACACTGTGAATTACTTGTTTTCACTGTATGAAAAAAAAAAAACTGCACAGATACACAAACACACAAACAGCGTCAGGGCCATAGGCCATAATCAGCACTTTCATCTTTCCATCTGCTGCTCCAAACATTTCTCTCTTTCTTTCACTTGCTTTTTTTTATATATTTTTTTATTCCTCTCTCACACTTTGCACTTCTTTTTTTCCCGCTGTCTCCTGCTGTGCATCGAGCTGTCTGTACGCTTGAGTATGACTGTGTGTCTGAGGGGGGAAGAGTGTGTGTTCTTTTCACAGCCTAGTTAGAGTCATACAGAGAAAAAAAAATCCAATTGTTTCTCTGCTTCACTCCTGTCTACTTTTGTAGTTCATCCCTCCATCCCTCAGTTCCCTCCATTCTCCACTTCTCTCTACTTACTGCTGAGTTTTCTCAATGTGAGTCGTGTTCACGTTCAGCACTCCCCATTCCCTCTCTCACTTCCTCTATGTGTCGCTCCCTCTGTCATTATCTCTGTTTCTGCTGTGCAATACTGCTGGGAAGCCAACGTTATCATCATTTTCCTGCTCTCTTCTTCTCTTTTCCTCCCTCTCTTCCTCTCTTTATGAGTCCCTCTAATCCATTATCCCTCTCTAACGACTCTGTTGTGCTGCTGTGAAGTGGACCCAACTTTAGGACGCCCATCCCTCCTGACTCTCTCCCTATATCTCTCTATCTATCCTCTCTCTTTTCTTCTTTCTGTCCCTCTCACAGTCTCTTTCTGGCTACAGAGATGTACCACTGTGAAAAGAGACCCTCTCTCAGCAGTTCCATTAAATGCATGTCTTTCTCATGCGCTTTCCTCTACTCTGTGCTCTCTTATTACTGCCACAGTTGCTTCCTTTCCCTCCCTGTTTTTCTCTCCATTCCTTGAGATCCCTATTGGCTTTTCTCTGTCCATTACTGTCTTACTGATCACATGTGATGAGGTACAGTTGTTACTAGTTCTGACTCATCCCGTTCAATCCTGCTTTCATCCCTTCTGCCCTCCATGCGTTCATCCATAACTCCATCCCTCTTTCAGTGGTGGAAGGCAATTAAGTACGTCAACCCATGAACGACACCCCAGTGTGATTTTATGGTACTACACTCTGACAAGAGCCATTTGGCCACTTGAGGGCAGTGAAATTAAACTGCAATATTAAAGCTACATATTATCACCCTTTAACCTCCTAAGACCCGGACTCTTGCATGGCGTGCATTTTTAATTTCTCTTTGCTATTTAGGCTGATTGGGACCTGAGAAAAATGATGTCCACATATGAGGACATTAGTTTTAAATTTCGATTACTGAGTCGCAGTATAATATCCTCATATGTGGTCACCAGGCCCTTGTTGAGAAAAGGTTAGTGTTGTGGTCTAGAGAACCCAAAATGTGAGGTCCACATATGTGGACGCCAGGTCCTAGGAGGTTAAGTTGATATCGTGAACTTGTTGAAGCTTATTTACACAACCAGCGTAGAGGGAGTGACATTATCATCTCCACCAACACCCGAGGGAAATATCTTCTTTCGCAGTTTTGTGTTGAGCAGGTAGCATATATTGGGTTTTTCTAAAGCTTTTTTGATGCCTGTTGCAGCTGAAAACAATGCTGAGTTTGGTGAGAGTGAACAAGAAATGGTCAAGTTGCAGGCTAGAAAACCAAAACAAACATTAAACAGAGGCCATAAAACTCTGTAGAGCTGAGGAGAGCTGCAGAGTAGAGTGGCAATTCTTTCGTATGAGCGACTCCTTTCATGTACAAGTAGTTAAATGACCCATTGTTATTATAAAAATATTGATTATAGCTTCATTAAGTAAAATATCCCAATACTGACTCAAGTCCAGGTGTAGTAATACTCCATAATGTGGTTGACATACGAAATTGCCAAAATATGAACAGAAACTTCAAGAGCTAAGTATTTGTTTCTCAACAGATGTCTTTTGAGTCCATTAACGGTGCTTTAACACATTTCTACACTTGCTAAAATAATGACGAACATGACATTTTACAGATTCAAAGTGATGTTCAACAGTTTCAGTCCCTGAGCCATGTTAAGAAATTGGAAAATGGAAATATGCCTCCTTTCTGTGTTTTGATTGTCGTCACAGGGCATCAGACTTGGCCTCCAACTTTAATTACTTTGCCTCTCTCCCGCTGCCGGAGACGGGAGCTGCAGCCACCAGCTCAAATCTCTCTTTCATATTACCCGGCATGCTTGTGTTGTACATGTCAGGGTGTAATGTATGTGTTGACTCTCTCATGCTGTTCACACTCTCTCACTCCCTGTCTTTCTCCCCCTCCACCTTAAGTGTTTAATCATGCTAAGTTAAGTCGCTTGAAAAAAATGTCTCCCGCTGTTCCACAGTAAATGTCACATTCAGCTGGAGACCGCAAAGAAAGAGACAAGGACAAATAGACACAGCAAACATGTGCAGAGTGAAGGAATCTTTAATTAGTACACATATGACATTCACCCTCCCCCTGCACATATTGCAGTGATGTTGACTGAATATTTTTACCTCCCATAAAATATACTGAATATGTACGTCAAAGCAGTTCGGACTGGTTTTGTTCTACCCAGATTCCTTCACCGGGGAGTCAGACAACCTGCTGCCATCAGGGACGGTAATGAGGAGGGTGGCTTAATTGTAATACAAGCATAATTATTTTGAGCTGTCTGTTGTTAACTGCCTCAGATATACAGACCTAGTGAATCCCGTTTATTTCCTAGCAAGTGTGTTGTAAAGGTCAGGCTTTGAGCAGAATGCAGCTGGAATAAACTGGTTCCTTTTGTTCATCAGCAAAAGGCATGGCAACAAATGACGTCCTGATTTCCCTCGATGACTCTCAGTAAACCCAGATATTTGTGAGATTTGTGTGATCATTTATGTTAACAAGGCAACCCCCTCTCTACCACCACCCCTCAGCCAGATGGAAGAAGAAAGAGAAAAGGAGGAATAGAAGATTGAAAGAGATAAAACAGTGGGAGAGCTGAGTGCTGCGCACCTTGTTAAACACCTTGTTAGTGTTCAGTCAGTCATTATAATGTCTGCTGAGGTAGGGTTATATAATAATAGACCAGCTTGGAAAGAAAGCAAGAATAGCTTAAGTTTCTTAGTGGCCAAAGGAACGTAAGAGCTGGTGTTATGACTGGAAATAAATAAAATGCTGCAAGGTGGAGAGAGACCAAAGGAGGCAGGGAGGTGGATATAGAGGACTGGACCCAGTAACACACTGCTGTACCTCATTATGTGAGTCTTGGAGGGCACTGATACGGCACACAGATAGTTTAAAGGCACATGTAATTCAAATACAAACAACATCACTTGCTTTCTGATTGACAAGTTTGTGATCATGGTTTGAGCTGGTAATGTGTGAAAGTCAGTCTCTCTGTGTAATGTCTGGTGTCTTAACAGCCTGTTGGGATTTTTATAGTCATCATATATTTTCCTGTCTTGAATGAGATTAAGTATCTATAAATGCCAGTACAAATTACCGTCTTTAGAATTATTTGGAAAACTCTGCATTGTCTGCATTCCCATGTTGATACCATCAACTGCTTGGCGCCTGTGTTGTAACATTAACAGAAATTAGATGTTGGAACATTTATTTATTGCACGCATCTGTCAGACTCAGCAGGTTTATCATTGTCACTTTGCACAGTGTAACTGGACATCTGGCTCTTGTGACATCAGTCATGTTGTACTTTATTTTTCTTGGAGTGAGAAAAATACTGAATTCATTTTTCTCTTTTTTGCTACAGTGCTTATTCCTGTACAGCTAATGTCGCTGACAGCCTGCCTTTCACCCTGCCTTCAAGTGTGGCTGCTCGGAAATAAATTCTAAACATATTTGATTTCCGGCAAGGTCACTTTGTTTTCAAGCTTAACATGGCCCTTAGGGTCGGGCTGATGACTAAAATTGTTGTAGTTGGGGATCATTTAAATTTTTTCCTTTTTTAGCAAACATTGACTATGCACATGAAAAATTACTTTAAGTTTCTTTACATCACTTTTAAATCTGTCCAAACAGTATCTGTATAGAGCAAGTATATATATCAACGAGTATAAGTGACATAATGACTTTTTCCTGCTTACAGTTACACAGGGCAAAGCACGTCTCATTATCAGTTCAGTACAGAACATGGTTTTTTTCACATTTCCAATTACGGGATGGTTCTGTATTTTAAGGTATGATTGGCAACCCGACCTGGTATTGTTCTTTCTTTCTCCCCTTTCACTCACTCAACATATTGCCAAGTAGCACAAACACGTTTTTCTTTATCTGGTTGCATTTAGCATTTTAGCATTTTCTTTGTTTTTAAAGGAGCCATTTGCTTTGTGATTATTACATAGCCAGCGTTAGCATTAACAGTCTTGACAAGAGCTTCAGTCACCATTGCGTTTATAAGTGGTTTTACTCCCTCTGAGCAGCGCTACTTCTTCAGGACAGCCTGAGCACTGCAGTGACTCGGTGTCAGAAAGCTGGGGCTAGCTGATTAGCATGCTAACTTCAGTAGTGTAAAGAGGTGATAGAAATAGAAAGAAAACAAGAAGGTTACTTTGTATTGCTGGAGACAGCTCTTGGCGGGTAAAGTAATGAAGTTTGATGCTGAACTACAACATTTGTGTTAGACTGGTAAGTAAACAGCTGTTGGAACTAACACTTGCTATGTAATAATAAGAGAACTTAGAAATAGCTAATTTAAAGTAGTAAGCAACATGTTTCATGACGTGTTCTGTTGACTTGTTTTATTGCTGCAGTAACTAACTGAATTATAAGATAATGACATCTAATTTTTGCTGCAGTGAAATTGGGGGGAATTTGATGGAATACAATTAATAGATTGTTTTTCTTTCAACTAGTTCATAGAATTGAATAAAAGTTCCAGTAACCTTAACCTCACAGCCATGGAAACAGTCTCTGTTGTTGTGTAGTTTTGTGTAGCGTGTGACTCGAATGTGAAGTGCATTTGTGTGATTGAGCGTGTGTACACTCTGCAATAAGTTTCCTTTATCTCTTCAGACAAATCAGTTTTCATTGACAATGTCATGTCTGCAAATGTTACATCCAATTGATGAGAAACAGGAGAGTGTGTGTGTCATAGGTAGGAGAAAGAGTTGAGAAGGGAGTGTGAGCGCTTGCCAAATTGCATGTTTTTGGTCTCTGGGAAGAAGAAAAAAAAAACAGGAACTGGGAGGAAAAGTATTTTTGTTCTGTTTTGTTTTGTTTTGTTCTACGACAAGAAAAGAGAGCAGCAGAGAGAGCTCATGTTAAAACTGTTCTCTGAGGTTTTGTCCTCGCTACATTCTTTTTCACTTTACCATTCTGTTCTCCAGAGATGTGGACCACTTCACTTCCTAATCAAATGTGGCAAAATTAAATTTTGCACTTAAACTCATAAAAAAGAAACAAGACCGACTTTTAGTGAATCGGAGCATTGATTGCTTTTCCAAAACTACTCATGTAATAATAGCAGCAAAACAGAAACAAACTGGGGAAAGGAAGGCCAGGTAAAGGTAAAAGAGACAGGAGAGGGGATGTGAAAAGTACAAAAGACGACGAGGAGTGACGATGACGCAATGATGTGCTGTGGGTGGTGTTATGTGTATATTGGACATATGGGTATGCATGCGATCGTTTTATTTTGGTTACACTCACGTGCAAAATTTTGCCGTGATGTCTCAAGCTAATAGCAGCATGACAGCTCTACACTTTTTACATGCGATGCACTCACACACAAACTTACACACACGCAAACTCAACAAGTCCCCAAACCTATATAGGTCGCTTGTCCCTGCCCTTGGATGCAACCCATAAGAGCGCACCTACTATCTACTGTACCAGTAACATTACTGGGACCTGCTCATAAAAACTTGCTTCATAGTGGCACAGCTGGTCTAAAACTCATTTAATAGATGCCAAAAATTCAGGTCCTGACCTAAACATATCCCAAACAGGTCAAATACACTTAATTTGAAAAGATTTCATTATCTGGTGGTAAAAATAAAAACACTAAAATGTGCAACACTAGCAGAAAACCAAGGAACATAAACAAACTATGGTGTATACAGTATGTGTGACTTACTGGTTAATTATAGTGGGAACTCAGAAGTTGCACATTGTGTATATTCTCACTGTGAGACATGCTGCCCTTGAGAAAAGGGGGAGGAAGAGAAAGAAGAGACGTTGGAGAGGAGTGCGGTGGGTGTGTGGTATGTGGGTTGAAAGCTGTGAAATATTGAGAATGACATTGTTAAAATTGAATATGAGTGACTCAAACACAATCACTATCAAGTGTAAGGGCTTAGACATACAAGCATACCCACAGACTTTAGTATGCGTGCATAGCAAGACACACATACAAATTGCCCTAGTCAAGTGAAAATTGCTGAGAGAGCCATCTGTCAGAAGTTGCACTCAGAAGGCAGCATGGTCTTATTGATTTGATAGAACAAGACACAGTCTGCATACAGTCCCCTATAATGAGACCACAGCACTGTAGCTGCTAGCTGAATTTACTGTGCGTGTGTGCGTGCGTGTGGTGGACACACATGCTTGTGCCACTGTGTGTGTTTTGGTGAGAGAAGAGCGATTAGAGCCCTGGATCCAAACTGACTGGCTTTGTGTTTTGTTTGTCTGTGAGATTCATAGTTACTATAGGTTTCAGACACCAATAAGAGTTGGATTCGTTTTTGTCTGACTTTTTTTTCTTACTTCATTCTTTGTTCAAGATGTGCTTTGAGATTCAACGTCAGTTTGTGGGCAGGGAGGATATTCATGAACACATGCCTTACCGAAGTTACTTGTTACTAATGTTTCCTATTCTCCCATGAAGAATGTCAGGATGAGATATTAAGAAATAGCTTCGTTCATCACCACTTTTTAAAAAACCCACAGATATTATGGATTAGCTGTATACTGTCGTGTGTCTTGAGGCAAGAAAAACCCTTATTTTTGCCCTTTAGAAATAAGTGTACACATACATGAAAATGGCCACATACACATGAACATGAATCCATTCACGCACACACAGCCTTGACTTCCCCCGTTGGCTGTTGTAAGCCTTATATTATACACAGATTGTATTGATCCATATATAGGAGGCGAGCAGGGAAACACAGCCTGTAAATAAGCTCAAAGAAATTTCTGCTGACACCATCATTTTTATGTTCCTTTCAACTGTGGAAAGGAGGCAAAAGTGCTGATCAGGCTTGAAGAAAGGAGGAAAGAAGAGGAGAAAAGAGTGTTTCTGTAATAAGTCCAATGTCAAGCAATTTCTGCATATGATACACACACACACACACATACACACACACACACAGAGTCACCGTACTCCTACCCGAGCTATTCAAGGAGGGTATTAGGAAGTTACCACACTAAGCCATACACACAAACACACACATGCACGCACACACACACACACACACACACACACAAAAAGACCTGGGCTTTATCGCCAGTCTCCACACTTGGCCCGATGTAGACCAGACCTTCACTGGCTGCTCTACCTTATTTCATTCCAGGGAATATAAAAAGAGTGCTTCAAGGCCAAAAAGCAGTCAGATTTAATGAATGTTTACAAGCGATGATGCAGCAAGTTGGTCAGAGTGTCTCTGAAGGGCAGACACACAAACTCACAAGTGTGTGTGAGTCTGGTTAAGTTTAGGATAATTTTGCCAAAGGATATATTTAGTGAGTGACTGAAAATTTAGTAAAGCTGTAGAAAACACTTTGTGCACAAGGCATTTTAGAAGCCAGTGAAATGTCCTACATCTTGAGTTTACAAAAATCTAAATCAAACGGAGTTGGTGCATGCTGTGTCACAACTCTGTGATTGCACAGAGGCTATAGCTGGCACATTTCGCCTCTGGAGAGTGAAAGTTCAAAAGAAATCAAACCCAAAGATGTACAGCACACAGTGAAACAGTACAGACCCAACGCAAAAGTCAGAAAGCAGAATTGTAATTGATGCAACAAACCTCAGTGTCTTCCTTCCCTGGTTCTGTGATAGCAGGCATTGGATTCTGACGACTGTGTTTTTGAGCAAAGCCAATCAGTTGTCTTATGGCTCCAAATCCTGAAAAGGTGTGTGTACATGTGCGTGTTGTGGTGAGGGAATGAGTTAGTGTGGCTGTCTGGGTATGGTATGCTTCTGTCTGTGTGTTAGTGCCCTTCCCAGTGTAGTTCTTTTCCAAAAATAACATAATTACAAGCAAAATTTCAAAGCCAACAAGAGAAGGAGAGAGAGAGAGAAAGCAACAGAGAGTGAGAGCGAGGGAGACCTAAAGAAGACTGCTAGAAAAATCGATTTACAAAGTTGCCCTTTCCAATTAATTTCAATTCTCAGTGAAGGGCCATCAAAACACTCTCAGCTCTCCTTTTTGTCCAGATGTAAAACATTAACTGTACTATCTTCCATAGGGACGACAAGGGTGAAATGAAATAATGTAAAGTTTTATCTGTATCCCCTGACTACACATACACACACGCGCACACACACACACACACACACACACACATGTACACAGCACGTAGGCGTAAGCACAGAGAGTCTCGCTCTATTTTGCACACACTATGTCCCTCTCGCTCACACGCAGACATAGCAGATATCTGCATAGTGAGCACGCTCCAAAGCGCAGCTAAGTGGGGGAATAATTTGCATTTCAATCTTTTATAATTTGCTCCCTTTTTGTGAAATTGAGCCGACTTCCACGAGCTAACCGCTGTGAGTACAGAACCCCATTTCAGCGTCCTCCCTCAGGGTGGTTCTGTACAATTTGAATATCTTTTTTTTCCCATGAAGTCATATTGAAACTCGTTCTTATTACACACATTGAACTCTTGTGGGTTTTTAACTTAAGTCATTTTCTGAACATGTCGACTCTGCAAAGATAGAGTTAAAGACATATTACAATCAAAATTCAGAGCAGAATTTGTTCTCTGGTCTCTGAAGTGTGATGTTCCATGGAAATGAAATTCCAAACAGACAGATATTCCTCAGCATAGGGTGCAGCACTTTGTTTACTTTTTAAATATACCAAAACATCTTTCTGCTTTACAAAATGTGGTGTTTGTCTGCTGTGGTTTACTTTTAATCCTTTAAAGCACTGTGTTGTGGGTAAGGTAACATGTTTCCATTTTTCGCTTTTTCACCTTCTTTGGATTAAAAGAAAAGGGTTTTTTTTTTTTACATCTAATGCATTAAACATGAACGAAGTGAATGGTTGTACCAACTAAGAAAATTCAATGATATATTGTAGAGTTCTGCAGTGAAGTAATCAGCATTTCAATTTTATGTTGTTCAAATTTAATTGATAAAAAAGCAGAAACTGAGTAGAATTGTAACTTTTCTAACTTTTGCAATTACTGTTATCTTTTTTCACACACTGCATATTTAGAATTAGTCCGTCTGTGTCTGTAAAATGGAACTTTTGTTGCCCAGTTCGTTAGTAATACTTTTGATTTCACTTTGAACTTTGTTTTTATTACTTTGCTGATGCTCATACCTTGTATAAAGTGGCATCAGGATATTGCCTTTTTTGATAATTCTTTCCCAAAATCCAGAAAAGTTGCTTCTTTTGCACTTGTTTAACAAAAAAGATGCAGTTTGCAGGTAAATGTGTGTTTGGGTTTTTTTTTTTTTGTACATTACATTATCAAAATGGGGGCAATGGAGCAGATGAACAACAAGTGTTTTTTTGTGTAACATCTGTGTCCTGCAGAAATGATGTAGCATGTTCACCCAGCATACAACTAGATACAACTCGTTTCCCTCTGACCCTCTTCTTCTCCCACACTCGGACTGACTCTGTCTTCTCTTTGATCTCCTCCTATTTGTATTTAATATGCAAAGATACTGAAAACATCATTTAATTAAGTTAATAACCACGAGTAGTAGACACCTGCTTTGTTTTGTATCATTCCAGTAAGACGTCCCTGACATTAGTGTAAACAGTTTCCAAATCAGTAGGCGTATAATTTTTACATTCATGCTGTGAAACTTTTCCCCTCTCTTCTTCTTTATTTCATTTAATTGCAAACAATCTTTTCCCTCTGAAACCTTTAGAGTCTTTCACTGTGTGTATGTGTCTGTCTGTATGTGTGTTCACGCCTCTCGTGTATGCAGATACAAGTGTACATGTGTATTCAGCTGTATGTTACTTAGTGTATTACTATACATGGTTGTCTGTATGTAGTGCAAATGTCAGTGCCAACAGGGTCCAGAACAATTTGTCAACATCAGAGGTGAATCATTGGCAATATGAAATATTAATGTCTCTTTCATGAATATTAATAACTTTATTGAAGCAATTACCATAATACAGACACTCCTCCAGCACATGTTGCGCTTTGTATGTAAGAGAAATAAATTATACACTAACTAATGTGGATTTATTCTCTTTATGTGGGCTCTGTATGCAACTCAGACAAATTAAAGTGCTCACCTCAGAGAGCTGCGTCTAGCTCCGCGCTGCTTGGGGACCACACATGAGACTTTGCTTTAGCTACACTATATCTGGTGCAATATACTGTATATATTGCGTATTGTCTCTATCAAATAACGAAATGAAATGAATATGTAAATAATATTGATTTATTTACATTATATGCACACACAGCAAATTAAAGTTCTGACTACTTTTGCAGCTGAAATACCAATAACAAATAGAGGAGAAATAAAAGTTTATATAACTTTGTTTGTCAGGTTGCTGGTTGCAATTTGTGTTTGTTATGCTGAGTGTATTCAAGACCTTTCCTGTAACATGACATTCATATTGAACTCACTCTATTAAAAGTCCTCTTGCTGTTGATGATCCTGTAAATGCAGTAAAGTTAGATAGCTTTGACCTCGACACAATCAACTCCTATCAGCTTTTCAAGTTGGTGGAATTTAAAAAACATTGATATTATATATAAAATAACATATGCGGAGAAGTGTTAGCAAGTAAAAACACTTAGCCACAGCTGTAACGAAAACCAGCTAATCTCGATTATTTCCCACTGATCCGATTTGTTTGGCGAGTGTACGTATGTGTTGCATGCACATGCTTTAATGAATGTCTTCAGTTCTTTTCATCATCATCCAAACCATTTTCCTGAAAAGCTTTTAAAAGCACTCATACCACAAACACAAACTTGCCTTAACCACTCTACTCGATGGTCCTAGGTTCTTATAGGAAATCAGAGAGCGTGCTGGGAAGGGAGATACTTCCAGGCACATCTCTGAATCATAAACTTTGTGCATCTTAGCTCAAATCCACAACATTCCTGGCCTGCTGGATCCTTATAATGGTGGCACTTGATGGGTTGAAAAAATTGCTAACCACGTGGAAAATCCCTCTTCGCTTTGGCTGATAGCCAGGGGTATTAGAGGTGGCACATGCACAATGGAGAGATTGAAGAGCGGAAGGCAGGAGAAGCACTGGGGGAGGGATGCATGCACTCTGTCATCCTTCTCCTCCATTTTTCTTTTCTCTCACTTTTTCCCCTCTTCACCCTGGCCCCAACACCGTAATATGTCTTTCCCAAGTTTTTTATAATCACTGGGACACCATCGGTCGAGAGCGATTGAGGTGCTAGAGGAGAAATAGATGGTAAAAAACTAAGTAACGATTCCTGCAAGCCATCAGACGACAGAGGGGTATAATCTGAGGGAGTGGAGGTGCTTGCTCAGTGGTGAGATTTGAAGCTTTACAAGAAAGCCACATATATATAAAACTCTCCTGGATGTGCCCACTGCTCCACTGGCTTCAAAGCTGCTCTCATCTGGAGCTACCTTTAACTGCGGCATGTCAACAAGGATGGGGGAAAGAGCATAGGAGAAGTGAGAGGTTTAGAGAGGCGGGGAGAAGAAGTGAGGGAGGCAGGCAGGCAGGCAGAGAAACACCAGTGAATGCGTTTGATGCAGATGAGTTGGCTTATAGAATAATTTTGTGCTCCAAACCTGCAGGAAACAGCAGCTCTTGTACCTGACTAATTTTTCATCACTGTTTCTGACTGTCCCTGTTTATTTCACTCAAAACAAATGAACAGTAGTGTGTAGACATATGTTTATTTGGCTTTGTGTGTGTGTGTGTGTGTGTGTGAGAGTGAGAGAGTGTGCGTGCGTGCGTGCGTGCGTGCGTGCGTGCATGCGCGCGTGCACGTGTTTGGCTTTGATTTTGTTTGCCTTGTGAAGCCACTGAATTTGTTGACTCAAACAAAAAAGAAATCAATAGCAACCAAAACACAGTTTACAGCCTACAGTCTGACTTTCATTGTTGGATTATTCAGACTAACCCAACATCTTTTCACAACAATCAAGGTTCTTTGGGAGCCTTTGGTAACCTGAGCCCTACATTTTAAAGTCATGGCTAACGGTGTGGTAATGCTGCAGTTATAATGATTTTCTATTTCTATTTTAGTTTTGTTGTAACTTAAGAAATCTGCTCATCACTGCCACTCTCATATGATCAGTGCCATGCAAAAACATTTTTATCATAATCAAACATGCTGTGTTGCCTGGAGACGTTGCAGAGTGTTAATTATATTGCCCATATTTGTAGATATTGCACTGTTTTGATTTACATTTGAAAGGGAATCTTGTTTTCCAGACTTAGAGATCACAATAGAGTCTAACTATAGGTGCTAATAAGCTGCTAAGGACAGTCTCCCACTAACATATTGAGGGTTATAACTGAAAACAGTTTTCATTATTTACCATTTCTACTTTCTTTCTGCCTCTTTCACTCAAAGTAGATAAAGTAGCACAACACATGGTCATACAAAATGAGTAATCATGTTAAATGATTTAATGATGGAACATGTTGAGGCTTTGATAATGAAAATGTGTTTTCTTTAATGAGATGGTGTCTACTCTCAGAGAGAGTAGAGACTTTGAGAGGCTGTAGACATTATTTTGTTTGAAGAATTTGAGAGCTTTGAGAAAACATATTTGCAGAATTTTGTGACATGAAAAGCTTTTCTTCAGTGTTTTAGAGAAAGTATAAAGACCTGATATTTCATAAGCTGGATGATCGACAAGGTTTTTTGAGTGTGATTATTTAGATAGCAGATGTAAGTTTGAAACGTATCAAAACAGAGCTTATGTTTTCTGTTTTACAACGATTTAAGATTCAAAGAACTTTAGTTTACCATCAAGTAGGGCTCTGTTTTCTGACAGTGCAAAGACAAATGCGAGCAGTGCTGTAACATGTTGATATTTTCCTGACCTTGAAATGATGTATGTCTGTCCCTTTGGTATGTACATGATGTGCACAGTGTGCAGAGCACAAATGTGGAAAGGTTTGACAGAAAGGTGCAGCATCTAGAGAAGAATATGCTGAATAATGTAATAAATCTTGCCGTCCAACATATGCAAGTTCAATGCGACTGTAGCAGGAAATCCAGTCCAGCAGACTGCACTCAACTAAAGAATTATGAGTGATTCTTACCAGCACTGTCATCCACCACTTCTTTAGTAACCTGTATGAAACCCCCGTCCAGCTTTTGTTTGGATCAGTGTCGTACAAAATAAAAATGTGCAATATTAGGCATGGAAAAAAACATGACATGCAGAAATTCAGTACCTCAATGTATTTTTTCATTAATGCCAAACCTCCTGGAATATAATATTATTCTCATACCTGGAGAAGCCCGTGAAAACATATAACAGCTAATGTTACTGACTGCAGCGAGGACAATAATCTCTATGAATGCTTTTGTGATTCAGCCTTTGAACCAGAGCCTAAATTTAGAGAAATAATGAGTTATTTTTTTATTGTTTTTTTTTTAAATTTCAGTTCATGTCGAATTTCAACTTTTGTTTTGTGCCTAACATGTAAACACACGGTTAAGTTGCCTGATACATATAGGACCAACTAACAAGTGGCAAGCAAGGGTGGTTTTTCACATGCTGATTAGTTTTGGACCTACCACTGTCCGACCCACCAAAATGTCCTTCAGTTAGACACTTTCAGGGCTGTGAAAGAATGAAATTGTCCAAATTGTAGCTAAAAAGTTGTTACATCATTTTGTGGCAAGATTGCAGTGATTCCGACTGGGAGCTGACATCAGCTGAACATATTCCAGCTCTCCTTTCCTCGTTTAAAAAACTCTAATGATCTGCTCTAGTCTTCTTTCATCCAAGAATAACTGGAGTGTGATGCTGTAACTCTGAAGGGAAGCCTCAGAGCGGTTGGCAGTGGGAATGTAGATTTTAAAAAGTGATGGTGCCTTTGATAGAAGTGGATTTCCAGAGCGGTGGACAGACACTGTGTACCTTCCTCACTGTCTGAAGCTGTGGAAAGTAGAAAGAGAGGCTGAGTATTCACACATGTTGCTGCTGACACTGTTGTGGGATGAAATTACAGAGCCACAAGTCCTCACAAGTGGTTTCCTCGAGCACCTCTCACAACACTTCAGCACAATAAACTAGTGATTGACAGTGATTGTTTACATTGACAGCATTAGGTGAAGAGTATGGAGGCTGTTGTCTGAAGGTCATGCACAATAACAGAGCTAGTTCTTATCACCAATTTGTCCAGTCACTTCTTCCAGTTGACCCCTTTTGTCTCCTTTACACTGAAGTGTGGATGTTTTCCTGAGTGTATAAACATCTCCTCTCTAAAACCTCTCTGCGGTACATATTGATGTCATGCAGCTTTTTTACAAAAACACCTGTATATAGCACAGCACTGGTTGTATGAGGAGTCTGAGATGGTAAAGAGCAAGTTTGTTATCTTCTGATGACTTCAGGTCGCACCTTCAATTGCAGCTTTTTCGCCGTTGTAATTATAGTGGACAAATTGTCCACTAGAATAGTACCAGCCGCAAAATAATCATCTATTTTGTACTATTGCAAATGGAAGCTGAAGCTAATATTATATTATATTAAACATTATTTCTATACAATTGTCATATTCTGGCATTTTTATGAATAAAAAAGGTTTTGTACATGAAAATAGTTTGTTGCCACTGTAACGTTCTGTGCTTCCTTAACCAAGGAATGAAAGGAAACAAAATATTATGATCAAGACATAGACTGTTACTCTGATTGATAGACTGTTGATCTGAATTGATAATATAAAACTAGTTGATATAAGTAAAATGTACTGGGATTTTAGTTCCTCATTGTACAATTTAAAAAGAAAAATCATTTGATGCCAAGTCCTGTACTTGCCCCAAGCTTTCTCAACAGATCATCTACCAACAGGCACACAGGACACTGCTAACCTAAACCTGAAAAATACGCCTGACCAAGTACTCAAAGACCAGAAACTCCCTATGTTCGATTCATTTAGATAAAGTGGCTACAAATACATCAAAAAAGAGAACGATTAATAGATAAAAAAATGTCTTAGGCACCACTAAAAATGCTCCTTTTACCACTCTCTAAACAAAATTTCTTGGCCTCTTAGTCAACCCGTCAGATCTGCTGCATGTAAACAGGCAGGCTCAAGAGCCTTTTGGCCCAGTCGTCTTCCTCTCAGTTTGTCTCAAGACGGAGAGATGAGAGTCATGTCTGGTCCTCTTATATACTTAATGTTCTTGCTAGCTGTAATTTTGTTGAAACAAGTTAATTCTGGTGAAACCTTTATGTACACTACAGGATTCCATTAAAGCTAAAGCTACACTAATCAAACTTCTTTCTTTTGTTGAGTCCAGTAGTCATTTGTTCAGCGTATACCTGATTGTATCCCTCTTTCCCTCTGACTCAGTGCATGCAATGACAATGAAACAGTGACACACGCATCAGTGTTTGTGTCTTTGTTTAGCTACAAGAGCCAAAAGGCAGGAAGATCGGAGATGAGAATGAAAAATCAGAGGAAGTGTCAGAGTGAATCTTTTAATAAAAACAGGGAAATCTCGGAAGGGAAGGAAGGACTAATTACTAGCGAGTCTGCTAAGCAGTTTGTGTGGTGAGGTAGTGGTGATGAGCAGCTCTCAGATTTTATGTAACTATTGATTTTTAAAGACACCATTAGTAGAAAAGGACAATAAAATGCTCAGCGATGCCCCTTCCAGGATGGCTACAAAAATAAACATCATCTACTGACTACTATTTAAAGAGACCAGTGCTCATCACAATCAAAAGAAATAAATAGGTTTGGAAATACTAGAACCCCCCCGACAAAAAAAACAAAAAAACTAAAATCACTATATCTAGTCAGGTATCAATCTGTTCAGACAATCACAAAATTAGATCATGAAATTGGAAGAGAATGAGAAAAGCTGCAGAAATCACGAGTCACAAATCAAAAAATGGGAAAGCGAGCCTTTCGGCCAGCTCATACAATTGGTCAGTCAACCACAGAGCCAAGGGAGCAGGCAGCCAGCCAGTCAGGCTGCCAGCTGTCTAATTAACCAGTCAGTTATGTAGACATCCAGCAATCCAGTGGCTCAGTCTATCAAAAAAGGCCGACAGGAAGTAAACCTGCAATTAGGGTCTGGAATGAATGAAGACCAATGGTGACCTACAAGTTAGGGAAAAGCCATTAAAATTATTATATGTAACAAATTCCAAAATCTTAGCTTCAAAGTAGTCCGTTAAATAATCGGGCTCAAATATGCCAAATCCATAGTATGGTCCTTTTTAACTTCAGTTGTAGATTTTTGAATGAGTAGGAAGAAATAGAGGAATGCTGTTTGCCCGTAGCTACAGGATAACACAGCAGAGAATGAGAGGCGCTGCAGAGGAGATGTGGTGGTAAGAATGCAGAGATATATTGAGGGGACACAATAAGCTACCTTTGAATCGGCCAACCTGGCAACCACAAAAGGTGCTTCATGCTAGCTATTCCTCCTCTGGAATCCATAAACATACACACATGCAAACAGAGAGGCATACACTCTGTTAGCTTTGACAATAGTTTTTAGGATTACAGCCGTAGGTAAACTTTAAAGGTGCCTTTAAGAAGGTCTCGGAGAAAAGCACCTTTGTTCTGAAACCAACAGAGAAGAGTCAGAGTATAGCTTTCCTTAGTTGTCCTGGTTTGCTTCACTGAAGGAACTCCCACAGAAGAGCAGTCAAATTAATATGTGGTCATCACTCCTTAACAGCCAATCAGATTTCGGTGCCTATTCAAGGAAGGCAGTGTTACTCAGGGTCAGTTGAAACCTCATGGTGAGTTCAGACTTTAGAGGGCTGCTTTCTCATAGACCTCTAATACACAGCATGCATATTGTTCAACATTTTTTTTCTTTGCTGTTATTCATCCTCATGGTGCTGCTGACAGTACTGGAAAAGGACAGTTTTTGAAAACATGCAAAATGTGTTTATCCATGTTTGCACATATGCATGCACATGACATATGACTCAACCGCTCACTGACTTGAAGGGTTCGCTGACTGCCTGTTTTCTTTCTCAGTTGTGACATCCATCTGGTTGTATTCTCCTGTAGGAAAGATGGTTTTTTCACAGTGCACAGTATGAACGATGCTTCCAATGAGACCTTATACTGTAGTAGAGATGAATTGATAGGGCAATACATTGTTTGCAAGTACCCAGCTTATATGATGGTAATGGCTTTAAAAGTTCAGTAACGTGTGCATTCATATTTCACGTCCGTTATTTCTCAAAAAAAAGATTAATAAATAAACAGTAAAGAGTCTTTTTCATTCTCTGCCTATTCCTGTTGTTGGATAATCTTAAAACAGACGTTAGAGCAAGTGAGACGCTGATGAATCATGCCCTCTTAGTGTCAACACAATGTTACACAGTGTCATACAACATAAGTAAAAGTAATGATCATGTTCTGTCTCTAAACAGCACTGTAAACTCCAAAGTAGCAGTGCTTTTTTGTGATGTTGGCCATGTTGAAGAAAATTCACTCAAGTCCTCAGGTTCTGTCAATACCCTGTAACAATACAACAATGTGTTGGCGTGAAGTAAAATGTATGTTTGAATACTTAAGTATTTTAAAAGTAAGTACACTGTAATTTCACTGAAGGAACATTTGAACAGCCGACAGTAGAAATAGAATGTATTGCACCATAAAACCAGGTGTGCTTTATGTTCAGTAACATGAGCAGCTGCATAGAGTGAAACAAACGCCGACAAACAACAGTTTAAGATCTGGAATCTAAGTCCATAGTAGAAGCTTTAAATATAGAAATAAATATATAAAAAATATTAAATCAAAATCCAATCTCTCTCTCACACACAGACACATATACACACACACACACACACACACACACACACACACACACACACACACACGTATTAAGAGCAGAAAACAAAATGACCTTTTCAAAAAGTCAGTTGCAGTTGATCTTGATTTGATTCAGACATTGTCCTGGGACAGAGAGAGAACTATAAAAACTAACCAAAGCATACCCACCTTCAAATTTTGGTACATTCAAATGTTGGAACTGAGCATTTTCCCAGCTGTATTAAAAATTTTATAAAAGTCACTTGTGCAGCCAGAAATCAACATGAAAATTGTTCTGAAACTCAACAATAGGTTTTTTTCTGGTAGCTTAATCGGTCCTCCATGGATATTGCCGGTATGAAACCCAAAAGCCCAAAATACCTTCTGCGGGTGGAATGATTCACAAAGGTCATGTTTTAGAAGCTATTGAAGTCCAAGATACTGCAGTCACGGTTTGGCATATATTTGGACATTTTGTTGGCAGCCCACATCATGAGGAAAGAAGCATCTCTGCCTGCTGGTTGCATTTATCCTTGGAAAAGATTCAGTTCATTTTCCCAATGCAAATCCTTAATTGTATCTCATGAATAGTTAACAGCATTAACTTAAATTTAAACAAAACTTAAACAAAATAAAGGTACTCTGCATTATTTTCTATATTTATTTACAGAGCCATCTAAAAGACCGAAGTGCAAGTTTTTGAAATCTGGGGAAAAAGCTTAAGTCAGATGAGAAAGCAGGTAGAAAGAAATACACACAAAAGACAGCACCAGTCTTTATTGTGTGTATGTTGTGTGTTTTCTTTTAAATCTGTCTTTGAATGTTTTCTCCATTCTTTTAAAACACGTCAATCCCACTTAGAATACCTGATGAAAATATATGGCAGGTGAAATTAAAAAACTGATTTCATTACCACTGTACATGCAGAGAAAATACTCACTTAACTACAGAAGACCAGCTAATATCAACAACATATAACAGAAGTCAAGATGTCGTATTGTTCTACATGAAAGCCTACAGTATCAAAGCAAAGACCAGCGGGGGAATAAGACACAGGCAAACGTGACACAGGGATTATTTAAACTAAATATACAGTAGGAGCTGCACATTATTCTTTCTCCGGGCTTGTGATAAAACCTGATGTGAACAGCAAATGTATGTATTGCCTGAGAAAGATACAGTAAAACCAAAGAGAGAGAGGGAAAGAGATAACCAGTTTGAATTAAATCAAATGCTATCAGCAGTGCAGAATAAAGGCCTGAGAGGAAGATGGCAAAAGCAAGAATGCAGTGGAGAAAGAGAAGGGGAGCGAGAGAAAGGGAACATGGGATTATGTGGGTGTCACATATATTATTGAGTCTTGGCTGGAGGAGGTGGGGGCGGGGAGAGTGCCTGTTGGTCTGAGCTGACGTAGCTGTGATCCCCTACTACAACGATGAATGGGGCTAATTTCTGTCAGGCAACAATAACGGCAGCGAGTAAGAGCTCATAGGCTGCAAATCACTCATTACTGCATGTGTTTCTGTGTGTATTATGTAAGCGTACCCAAATGTGTCTAAATGCAATACTATCAGTAAGTGTGCGTTTGAATAGAGGGTCTAGCACACACTCTACCGGGGAAGTATGGGAAGGCTAAAGATAAATGTTATTTTTCTTGTGAGGGCCAAAGGTAGCGTGACAGCCATTTTTGAAGTTCACAGAAGTAGAGGCAGTTAGATTTTTTTTACTGTAGCACAACAAGATTTCAGGGGACGAGGCAACAAAAGCTGTTTATAACACAAGACAGGGATAAAGAGGTTCTATATTTGCAAACGGACAAGCCACTTTTCATTGTAGTGTGCTACAGGCAGCATTAAATCCTAATGGGAAGGCCTGACAACATTTGTGCATTCTGTTGATTAAAGATGTTTATCAGTTTAATTTGCAATAGCAGGTTACAAAACGGTTATGCCAGCTGGTGTTTTGAGAGTGACTGTGCATTAAGACGTATCCGAGGGTTGAAGACAGTCTGCGCAGGCCACCTTTACTTCAATATATAAATATTATCATATTTCAAAGGTGTGTTCTTTTGAAGAGCATATATCCAATTCTCAATTCTCTGCAGTTTCTCCCCCTTTATGTTGCCATGTGATGATCAGATCTGTGCCAAAGCATCAGATCAGATCTGTTAATCCAAACATAATCCTTCAGGATGTGCTCTGCTGTTCCAACAGCTTTTTCTCCTGCAGCAAAGAGTTGATTGTATGAGCTGATGTCTTTTTTCTGTTACTGTGCATTTGTTTAACATCTTTCTTTCTTTCTTTCTTTACAGGTGGAGAGGTGCCCTATACCACTCTAGCTACGAGGATGATGATGGGTGTTTGGTGGATGTTTGCTCTAATCGTCATCTCCTCATATACCGCCAATCTAGCAGCCTTCCTCACCATCACACGTATAGAGAACTCTATACAGTAAGTATCTAACCCACCCTACACATCACCAATATTGATCGTATTTTGTTTTACTTTAAAGCTGAACATTACATCAACACAGATACACAAGCTCCATGATGTGAAGAAAGGTAACCGCAGGCCACAGAAGTATCCAGATTGTACACACACACACACACACACAAACACAGATCATACTCAACACAGAGTTGAGAACAATTGTGTGTACATGACAAATTGTCATTACTTGTCTATTGCTCAGTGTGGAAATCCATTCTACTAGGCAGGCAACACACACCCACAAACACACAATTACTACCCTATCCTTCCACTTTATCAATCCTTTCACACCTCCTCCTCCTTCACCCCATCATAGGATGGTAATTTCCTGCATGCCTCAAGTTTGTATCTATCTTCGTATGTGTGTGTGTGTGTGCATGCCTGTGTGTGTATGTGTGTGTAGATACTAAAGATAAAGACATAGAGAGAGAATGAGGCAAAAGCAAAAGTGAGAAGAGAGTGTTTTTGCATGTTTCTCACAGGTTGGTTGCAGAGAACGTATCAAGGCAACTGGCAGCCTTCTACTCTCATTGCTGTGCTATCACACACACACACACACACACACACACACACACACACACATTATTTCCCTAAGCTCTGTGCCCTCTGTTTATCTATCCTTGTGATAATATGTTTGCCAGCTTCTCTCCTGGTGGCACTAGGAAACGCTCATCTCTCATTGGACTAATCAGCATGCCAAAGCATCCACTATGCCCGGCAGTGCCACAGTCAATTGTGCTTAGCTTTGGAATAAACAACATTTATTTCTCTGAATCTAATCACTATCTGTCTCTTAATTTGTTTCTGTCAGTTTGTCTCTCTGTAGTGGTCTTCCTCTCTCTGTTTAATGTCTTTGGCAGACCCCTTTCGTTTTTTTCTTTGGTGTACCTTTGACTCCTTTCTCTTTTCTTCACAGTTTATTTTTCCTTTATTGAAGTCCCTCTGTCCATTCCCTTGGAAAATTAAGAAAGAATCACTTTTCTTATTTTCTTTTGTCTTAACCGTCTTGTTTTTTTTGTTTTGTTTTTCCGCCTGTCTTGTTTTGCCTCTCAGTTTGCCGCCTCATTCAGCATCCATTGAGCTAATTAAGGATTTCCATAAATTTTAATGCATTATTTTTAATGTGTTGACTCTTTTGGGGTCATTAATGGCATAATTACCACCTAAACAGCAGCAGCAACATGGCCTTGGGCCTCCAAAGATGGGTGATGGGATGAGTGGTGAGAGGGAACACATCCAAAATAAACTGAGAGCAACGGAAAAGCATAACAAAACCTTGAATGGAAAGATGAAGCGAGTAGCTGAGTGAAAAAAAGGAGACTGTGATGATGCGATTAATGTGCACTTTTATCTGTTAATGCATGTTTAACATATTAGCCAGATAGGATGAGAGTGAATGCATTTGCATGTGACTGATTGAGAGGGTGAATTAGTTTGGTATGGAAAAGAGCGAGCAAGCAAGCAAATGCACGGGCAGAAAAGGAAGAGAAGGCCAGGGAAGTCTCAGTGAGCCGTCAGGACAGACATGGTTTTTAAGTATTAATGCCCTTGTTTCATCCTGGAAATGAAATAACAAGTGAGCGTTCAGAAGCCTCTCTGGACTATTTCACGCTTGGATGTTTTCCCTCAATTTCAGCGTGAATCCTTCAGGAAAACAGTGAGGAAGTGAAGAGAGCAGCAAAGAGCGAGAGCGACATACAAAGCCGGAGACAAAACGGTATAAACATTATAAAGTGGAGGTGTAGAGAAGAAGCACTTGGAAGAAAAGATGAAAATGATTAAGAAGGAAAGGGGAGGGGAGTGACAGAGGTTAGGAGACAAAGGACGGCAGGAAAGGTATAGAAAAGAGAGTGGAGGAGCAAGGAAATGCGGAGAGAGGGGAAGGGTTTTAGCGATGAGTCAGAATGAGAAATGGATTTTGGAGGGGTAAAAAAGGGAGAAAAGAGGCAGCACCTGTTGAGAGAGGGAAGAGAGGGAAGGGACAAATTGGACAGGATGGGAAGATTGAAAGTCAGGCGGAGTGGTTTAGCATAAAAAGCTTACTTTCCTGTCCCAATCTCACACGGCAGATTTCATATTTAATGGTTGCTAAAGATTGCCAATAAGGTCAATCAGGTGTGTTTTTTTTATTTTTTTCATGCTTGTGTGTGCGCGTGAGTGTGTGTGTGTTGAGGCTCATGTTTGCAGGCGACTGCTCTGCATGTATGCATGCATTTTTTTGCTTCCCAGTGGTCAGCTTTAGACGGCAAAGTGGCAGCAGCTCATTTGCTTATTTAAAAGCCTCATGAGTCTTTTTTAAAGGCTCATGAAGTCAAGAGTGACTGTCACACTATCACTTTATCACCCTCTGTTGAGAAAGGTTGTAATAGCCCTGTCCCTTGTACAGTTTATAGTAGCCATTAAAAGAAAAGGATTAAATCACAGAATCACATTCAATCACAGAAAAAGTAACAACATAAAATGATATTGCTTTATGGCAACCAACAATTACATATGGAATAATAATGAAGTGAAATCTGATTTGACTGTACTGTGGCTTGGATTGTAACTCATTTGCACATTGCTTTGGACTAAAGCATCTCCCAGATGAGTAAATGTAAAGCCTTGCTTACGGCACCAGTACTTGAGTTAGATTAATACATACAAATAAAACCTAATATACTGTTGAATTACTTCACAGGTCACAAACAATCAAATGATAATAATAATGATAAAAAATAATTGTAATTAGCAGTTTGAAAACTTGGTAAGCTTACTATAAAAACGTGTTTAGCTGCTACATCAGTTGGCTTCAGCCCACATACATTGCTTGTAGTTTCAGGTCGCACAGCTGTCTGCATTGCTGCAACAGTCATTTTGTTCGTACTTTAACGAACCGATTTAGGCTCTACAGCCTTTACCCAAATTAATTTCCATACAGAATCAAAGAGCCAAGATCAGCTTTGTCCTTTGGCTTCTGGGAAAGAAATACCCAGTTTGCTGTTTGACTCTGCAAAAAAGAAACTATTTTAACACCTGAGGTGGCAAAGAAACCCAAGATGTTGCAGCAAAATAATAAATAAATGAATAAACAGCTGAAATGACAACCACCAACTTTTGATTGTGTTCCCATTAAAGGTTAGACAGTTTTTAGTTTTGCTAAATTTGCTTCCCTACAAACATGTTATTACCATGTTATTATCTTTCAAGGAGGAAGACCAAATAATCCGAAGCAAATATATTACTCACACATATACTCTGAATAAAATGCAATTACAATGATCTCTCTCTAGCCTTTCTCTCTCAATGTCTCCCTCTCGCAGTCACACACACATACACTGACTATTTGTCACAAGATACATTTGGCTGCTGTTCACTCCATTTACTTGCTCATTGAGCTGCTTAGGGGAAATATAATTGGTTGCAAAATGAGTTAGCATATACACAGGAGAGAAAGACAAGTGTGTGCACACACACACACACACACACATGCGCACGGACAATAAATTTACACAAAAAAGTCACAAAAACACAATTAAACACATAACTCATAAATGCATATCTCCATGAGACAATGCACACACGATAATATATCGTGAGACAACAAATGTCAGTGTTTTTATTCAAACCGGGCATTTAATATTGTTTGATTAAAATTACGTATTATAGACTTTTATGTTTTTCCCCACTCCATCTTCAACTCCATCCAAGTTTTCCTTCTTTAAATGAGATGCTGTCTGGGCATTTGACTTTCACTTCTCTTACCTCTCTTCTTCTTCAGTTATCTCATTATCTTGTTTAATTGTTAACCAAAATTTTTTGACATAAATATGTTTCTATAATCACTGAAACTACTGTAAAGCCTTGTAAAGTCTGGATGTTTTGTCTCAGTAAAATCTAAAGTTGAAATATTTCTCCCTCCCTCCCTCTCTCTCTCTCTCTCTCTCTCTCTATCCCTATCCTACACATGCACACACCATTGAATAACGAGCTTAGAATTACTACCCAGTGAAACCAATTCACAAAGGGGGAATCCTGGTCAAAGAGTGTGCTGACAGGCGAGCATATTCACAGGGGAGTGGTGGGGAGGGGAGATTATTAAGGCCAAAGATTAATTGACGGCAATAAAAGATTCATGTTCACAGCAAAGTTCATTAAAATCTTTTTTTTTTTTCCACAGAGCAGGGCAGAGAGGGCATGAGAGAGAGGAACCAAAAGAGCAATGACCTTCCATAAAAAGTGTCAATGTGTTATTTTGTATGTGTGTGCGTGCATGTGTTTTTGTCTGAGCGAGCAGCCTTGTAACAGTTCAAACAGTACCCACTTACATTTATGCCCATTGTTGAATCTGTTTGTGGGTGTAATACAGCTGAATTAATGAAGTAAGATACTGTACACTTGTTGTTCTTCATTAAGCAGGACACGTTGAGTGTTTATGTGTGCATGTTTTGTTTCACAAATGTGTGTCTCTCAAATCCATGGGTGGTATGTAGCAGCCATTTAACAAACAAACAGTAATTAGTTCCTGTAATGGTTCTCCATTACATTTCTCAGCGGCCAAACTCTTTGAGAGGCAACCCTAGCACTGTTGTGTTATAATTAACAATAGCTTGTGTATTTCCCCAGAGGTGGCAATTTATGGGTGAGGGGTAGAGCAAGAAGAAAGGAAGAGAGAGAAAGAAATGAGAAAAAAAAAACAGTCAGACAGACTGACTTGTGCTTTTTGTCATTTCCACTTCTTTGATAGTGTCCCCCTTTTTCTTAGTATGATAGTAGATATCAGCTGTCTGCAGTTAGCCAAACACTGTGAACTGAGTAAGTGCTGCTGTCTAAACTGCTTTCCACCATCATTCCTCTCTCATTAGTTTGTCATAGCCATTCCCATTTCTTTCTATTTTTATTCCATGTCAATTACATGTTGATGCCAGCTCTGTTGGCCCATGGAGAGTTTAGATCCATCTATCAATAACAAAGGCTTCACCAACACCACATCCTCTCCTGCAAACATGAGAGTGCCGAGCCAGAAGCACCAGAGTTCTAGGGATTTAATCAGGTCATTGGATGTGCAAATGCTTTCAGTGTTTTAATTTTTCACCCTGTGTCAAACTAGTTTTTTTGTGTTTTGTCTGTTTTTGTGGACATCATTACATACAGTAGATCTCTGTTATGCTAATTTTGTCCTAAATGTACACTGAATAATGTTCGGTGAGGAATACAGTTGAGCTGCCAGGGGTTGTGAGTGAGCAGAAGGCTGAATACCCTGTGTTGCTGAAGTGTCCTTAAGTTTACCTGAACTCTAACCTCCCTGAATAATCACATCATTACCCCATAACTGCCGCTGTCATAGAAGCTAAATTCCCTCTTCCATCGATGTGAATACTACCTCTTTTTACCACTCGAAAAAGAAAGCGAGGTAATGTGCAAGCGCGGGGTCTGGTTATATTTTACAATCACAGTGTATCACTAGTTCATTACTGTGGACTGCCATTGTACAGAAGGAACAACTCCTCATTCGTTTACATTGTTGGGGAGGCTGTTGACCCCAAAGCCATGTTAGAGAGTGTCATCACTGCAGTAGATGAGAATTTAGTGCAAGCTGGTGTTATTGTTATTGTGGGTACTTGTTGCACAGGTATAATGAATGGATGGCTAGAAACCATGTGTATACTAACTCTTCTCACCATTTGTCTCTCTCTAGGTCTCTACAGGACTTATCCAAGCAGACAGAGTTGCCTTATGGTACAGTGTTGGACTCTGCAGTATATGATCAGGTGCGCTCCAAAGCTATGAACCCCTTTGAGAGAGATCCCATGTACTCCCAGATGTGGCGGATGATTAACCGCACTGGAGGAGGGGATAATAATGTTGAAGAGTCAAAAGAAGGCATTCGCAAGGTAAGTCATTTTCACTTTCAAAAAAAGGACCACTGACACATGTAAAATCACTGGTTAGTAAAACAAATGTTGGAGTCGGGTGACTCCCGTGGCAGGCTTTGAATACAGGGGACCAGGTGCAACCATCAAAGCAGTTATTCATTACTCAGTGAAAAGCATTCATATTCAGGCCAACGTTTGCCAACATTTGACCTTGTCATTTTTGAGAACACACAGTTTGGTTGAATTGTGAAATCAACCGTAAGTACAAAATGGCATCCGTCTCTGAGGCTGTCACATGCATATATTTTCAGTCATCACAGGTTCAACAAGTTTTGAATCTAATTATCTGCAGTTAACCAATCATATTAAATGCATGAGATAAGGGGATCAAATTTGAATTCTTACATGTCAGCATTGGCTGTTTTTTCATATTAAATGTGTGGTAGTGTAAGGCAGTTCCACCATGATAAGCAAGGCAGCAGTACTTTACATTAAAGCTAAAAATAGACTTAGAATAGAATGATACCCAGGTGGAAGCGATATCTCCCCTTACAACTCAGAACAGTGCTCTGTCCCATAAAGGATTTGGTAATCACTGCTGTCTTGTGGCTGCAGTAGGTTATTGTCTCTGGAACCTCAGATGACTACCAGCCGTTGTATCTACCATTTTGTGGGCATGGCCATGTCACGTTGACAAAGGCGGGGCTTGTCAAGCAGAGGGGGGAGCAGCATGTTTGGGATGTTTGTGCATGCTCATGTGAATAATCCTGGGATGTTTGACAGTGACTAGCTATAGCTAGCTACAGACAAGTGTGCTTGCCAAGCTACCCTTGACTCAGCTTCCACTGATCTGAGATCAGTTATGATATTGCACACATTATTATACACATACACAGATGCGTGTGAAAACTATACTTGCTTACAAGGGAACCTTTAGAAAATTACTTAAACAGTCTTTTCTTTCCAGGTAGTAGCAAGTAAACAAGCAAATTACTCTGTGCTTTTCTGAGCAAGATCTGCAGTAAGTTTGAGAAATTTGGGAAGGCATATTGTTACACAAGTAGCATAGCTCCCAGCTCGGTGCATAAGGATGTGTGCGTAGCGAGTGGGTGTTAGAGAGAGAGAGAGAGAGAGACATTGATATGTGATGGTGAGGCTGGTTACTGGAGCATTAACAGTTTGATGTTTGCACTATAGCTGTAAACGTAGCAGTGCAGTGTACGTGCAGGTCAGGTTATCTGTCAGTAAACAAATGCTGTAGCTCCTCATGATCCAAGCCATGTTTTGTCAACTTCTGCCCTGGAGCAGAACGTACGTACGTACCGACTATGGTCCAGATGAAGAGCCAGGAAAGGTTAACAATATAGAGACAAGAAAATACAGGATTCTGCATTGTCACTGAAGAGTGTGAAGACTACCATAGTGATTTTTAGTTGTTTATGTTTACTGTCAGTTCAAAGGAATAATCCTAATACTTCCTAAGTCAGAGAGGAGAAAGGTGAAGATGTACAGCACGCAGCAAAATGCAGAAGAGAGATTTTCAACACTAGAAAGACAGGAAGCACGAAAACATGATAGGACAGGCCCTGAATGTAAGAGAGAAGAGAGATAAGGTATCTTGTAGTATGTGTGTCGGGGGTGGGTGATAAAAGTCATTGCACACCAGTGGAATAACTTGACACTAATCCTGAAAACCAAATGAGTCTTGTGGTTTGATCACTGCAAGATTTGTACTGCATGCAAAGAGCAATTTCACTTGAGAGCATTCCTGCCCAGCATTATGCTAAATGTCCAAACCAATCATAAAACAAGTCATGTGACAAAGCTTGTTGTCACTGAATTACATGGGCAGCTGGTAAATGACGTCACATTGCTTTGCAGATAGGGATAACATAACTATATATGTGATGTGATGATACCAGTAAGGGTGAGAACCAAAACATCTCCTCCAACAGAAGCACCCAACACATATATTTGTTCAGCTCTTAGTGTATTTATGTGCTTAAAGGTTTTGTAAATGAGATTTTAAACAATGCTATAGCAGCAAACAGGTATTTTCTGTGTAACGATATTTTTACGGTGTCCTGAGCAGAGAACAAAGTCACACCCCCTCTGTGTGTTGTAATGACAGTTCTTTGTTATGGAATCCAGTCTAGAAGCACTAGAAATTAAAAATCACTAAAATGAATCAAACTAAAAATCACTCTACAAGTTTTCTGATGTTATGTCAGTACCGAGCTTCAACCTCCGGGCCTGACAGATGAAGCAAACACAGAAGTGCCACAAACTGCAGTTCTTCGAATGGCCACTTGAGGCTGGCGCCAAAAGTGAGTCAATCCTCATTGACTGCCATGTTAAAATGTTCAACTTTATAGCAGAAATAAACATGTTTACAGCCTGGTACAAAAAAAGCCCACTCTGAGCTTCACAACCGCTCTTGAGAAAACTATGGGTGACATCACAGAGGCTACATCCATCTTTATTTACAGTCTATGGTCAGTACCATTAAGAAATTTGCATTTGTTTGTAAACCTTTACCCCCTAATTCATACTGTATTTCATACAAACACTGAATTAAAGATTTAGGTGGTATAAAGTACATCCTCATTGTACACAGCACAGCCTCATTCCTGTTTTGACATACAGCTCATGCTACAGGGTCGTCTGTGTTGATAGAAGATAAATCTATCTAAACGATGCTAATGATACACACATAACATGCGCATGGTTAAATGCTTAATTCCCTCGGTGATTACCCAGCATCATAAATACCTGACTGCTGCATCTCATTTGCACGCATCCCACTTTCTGTTTGCATCGCCCTTCTTGCTTCCAGTGAGGGCCTCACTTTATCCCTCCTCCCTTTAGAATATATTAGACTTGAACTGTAGCCAGCATTGGAAGCATTGGAAGTGTTGGGAGGAGTGATTAAACTGGCGGGTGGTGTTTTTAAAATGATGAGATAAATGCAGTGCATAACAGCATATAAGCACACAACTATTAACACTCACTCACACACATTGCTTGTTGGCATAGGTGTTTATTGGGCATGTGTACCTATTTAATAGTGTGTAGAGAATCATGAATAAGTCAGCTTTTTATTGCTAAGCAGGGCTATATATTTATCCTCTTTAACTTTAGACCAGCGGCGTGACAAAACACATAAAGCCCCTGATCTGACTGAACTGGCATTCATATGTCTTTCTTTTTTTAATAGTATGTAAAAGTATTACAAAGTCTCAATATTGTGAAATGTAATTTTGTTTCCTGTATGAAAATGCAAGCAGTTAGCTTTAAAGTAGACTCTTTTTGATCTCTAATTCATATATATTGCTGTAAGATGCACCAAAGACAAAATAACCCTTGAGAGTTCTACAATAGTTTTAAAATGCTTCTAAAATCTTGACATTTCTGCTGCAAGACTGCTCAATTTTGAGGAATAAAAAGGTTGGGTACTGTGTGAGCATGGAACAAGGTCATTAACATAGACTAGCATGGTACAGAGGGGTAATGTCCTGCCATTGCTGGATAGAATGTGTCATCACACTTGTGTGGATATTTTGTGCACAGAGAGCATGAAAATAACGACTAATGTCTGCGGAGTTCACCAGTAAGACCAACCAGACCGAAGTCGAACTTTATGCTGTTTTGGACTGATTGGCTACAGGGGTTGTGGGAAAATTCAGTTACACTCTGTGTGCTACATCCAGCTACCAAAGAGCAGCTAAAAAGTAATACTCAGGGAATCACCTGAGCCTCCTTTGTGATGTGAGTTTGCATGTTCACAGCGAGAACACGGCCAGAGACACTGACAGGCATCATGCTATTGTTGCAACTTCCAGTGCAGGATAGGTCCCATGTTTTATCTTCCTAATGTACACAAGTAAGCCTACCTTAATAGTATTTAGTAAAAGTGATGCAATTTGTAATACCTTCATTTTTAATATCCTTGTGTGTCAGGAAGAGTAAAGGAAATAGTGATACTAACAAAGAGTATGAGTAAGAGAAGAGGAGTCGTCCTGTGGCTACGGTGTGCTAAATGTGTTGTAGCTACTGATACACATGTCCAGGAGCAATGCTTAAGTGTTAAGGGTGGATGGTTCCTTAGTAGCAGCTGACTGAATGCTCTATGATGAGTAAGTCGTACGACAAAGGCTGTTTTTCAGTAGCAGCAGAGTGTGAGCAGGCAGGACTGACAAGAGATGGTACCGGACAAAGTGCTGCTGTTTTTCATGGATAAATTCTACATGACAGAGGTGAAACACTGCACAGCAGCAACATGAGAGACTGCATGAAGGAGAAAGACATTCCCCTCTGACTATCTGTCTCTCTTGATTTGATGAGTTTTTTTCCTTTTTCTTTCATTCTTCCCTCCACCCTCTCTTTATTTTAATCTGCCTTTATTCTTTTTTCTTCGTTTGTTTGTTTCTCCACTTCACCTCTCTCACTGCACCACTGAATATTTGCAAATATCTGTGTTACTGTCTTTCTATTTTGTGACACTACTTCCCTACCCTTACCCCCTCTATATATTTCTCTTCTTTTACTTTATATTATATACTCTTTATATTTTGGCTTTCTGCACCTCCCTCCGTCTCTCTGTCAGTCTCCTGTTCATCTGCTTTGTGTTAAAGGCTACAGGGTGCTCTCTAGTGGTTTACCAATGCCTGTCCTTCTCTCTTAGGTGCATTAACACAAGCTGATGTTTTCTTTCTGCCATGTTTGATATTATATTTTAACCTCCAATGAAACTGAGATTATGTTATTAAATGATTCTTAAGTTACTCCAGATACTATCAAATACTATGCTCCTACGTACTCACTAACTAAAATCAATCTTCCTCTCTGAGAAAATTGATCAAATATAATACTACCTTGAAGCTTGGTACACAGAGGGAAAAAAGGGGTGTCAAAAGCACCAGTTCTCAGTTGCTTTTCAAATGCCTGCAAAAATGAGATACAGTATATAAACTAAGCCTGAATTTGCTGCAAAACACCGAAAACTGAAACAATCACCTAAAAGATTCTTGTAAAATGGAGACGTTGAACCTGTTTTCTCATACTGACAAATATATTGGGAAGCCAGTGAACAGTACCTGGAATAGAATTTTAAAGCTGGAGGCTATTGGAAGGCCATGATGTTATTAACAGACCCTGTGAGTCAGACTCAGACATCTTTTGTTTTCTGTCTCTGGCGTTTGATTTATTTGGATGTGTGTGTCTTCTTCAATCCAGTCCCTTTGCTATATTTGATTCTTGTGAGGTTAAGAACTTGATATATTTTTCCCTTCAGTGTCATGCTCTCTCTCTTCTGCTCTCTCTCTCCTTTTCCTGATGCTACTTCTCTCTTTCTCTACCTCTCTTTCTCTCAGGCCTTTTCTCTTTTGCAATAAACCTCTTACTCCTCTCTGTCACCGTTGTCTCCTGTGCGCTATGGATTTTCTCCTTTTTCAGTTTCGATGCCCTGCAGCAGAATAATATTATATGTCAGAATGGGTCAGTATCTGAGCTGTCTCTGGTATCACTCACACACATACATATGTATACATGCACACACAAACACATGTGTATGTCCAGAACAAATATGCTTGATTTATAAAGACAAACACAAAGCCAGGCGAGCTCTGCAGGGGTGAGGCCTGTCACAGGGTAATATACGCTTCTCT
Organism: Seriola aureovittata; assembly: GCF_021018895.1. Taxonomy (NCBI): domain Eukaryota; kingdom Metazoa; phylum Chordata; class Actinopteri; order Carangiformes; family Carangidae; genus Seriola; species Seriola aureovittata. Next base: position 27,349,858 of record NC_079368.1, on the reverse strand, counting down.
CCCATTTCAGTCAATGATCAAGGCACTCAATAAACTAAGAGTTGTTGCACCTCACACTTGATATCTCATTAACTTCGTGTCACATATGATATCAAAGACGGGCGTGCTGTATGTCACTGTTTGAAGTAATGGCTGTCCGTTTAAGGCAATGCATTTCTCAACTGTGGTTTACTCCATTTATTCTTGGATGGTCTCAAGAGGGGAAAAGAAGTCTTTTTTTCTTTTCTTTTTTCCTCTCAGTCTTTGTTGTGCATGTGATGTTAGGTTGGCCTTTTAGCAGAGCTGATGCTGAAACCAGCGGTAGACTATCACATATGAAGGGATGACAGATATCTCTCAGTGAGTGGCACTGTAGTATCTGTGTGTGAATATACGTTGTGTGCCATTCACTCACACACTTAAGCTGAAACACACAAACCGCTAAAACATTCATACTTGCATACTCACATACAGCATTTGATGACGCACGCACGCACGCACGCACGCACACACACACACACACACACACACACACACACACACACACACACACACACACACACACACACACACACACAACTGTTTCAATTGATGCAAGTGTCCTTGTGTGAATATATGACAGCTACTGTCTGTCAGGCCTCAAGTGTGTCTGATGACTTCTGAGTGATTTTAAAGTTGAGTGGATTGCCAGTTTGAGTGATTTTCTGTCCGTATGCAATATGGGAAAGTTCCACTTTAGAAAAATGCGTCTTTTCCCACATGTACTTGCGCACTATATGTTATTATTAAGTCTCATATTATGGCTGATTCTTGAGAAAAAAGAAATTGCATAGAAAACCTTTACTGCAACAGTAACTATAATCAAGTAAGAAAAGCTTTCTAAAAGTCCTCTTCTTTAACAAAGACACATAACACTGGGTAAATATGGCAGGAGTGAATTCACATTCCTGCCAACCTGAACCTGAGCTTTGAACCGCTTTGAAAAGGAAAATTAAGCGTTTGACAAAATATAGATAATTCAGAGTTTCACTCATGCATGTATCAAACAGCCAATCAAGGCTAAGAAACGGGGAGGAAAAGAGGGCAGGTTGGTGTGTTAGAAACTGTGAGTGTGAAGCCAAATGCCTCATACATATGTACATATTTGGAATATACTGTATGGGGGACATTTGCCTCAGCCAAACCACTTTTGCATTTCTACTGCAAACTCAAAAAAAAAGTGCCCATTCCTTGCATTTGAATTTCAAATTTGTTTTGGTTTATTACCATGCTGAAATGGATCTGACCCATTCAGCTGATAAGGTCACACCAATCAACAGAAGCACTGAGGGTTCATTCACCCTGTATTATCACTTATATTCAATTTCAATATCCTTTAGGCGTGTGCTTGTGCTTCTTGTCCAAAATGTCAAGATGTTTTCATTTCATAACATTTATGTCACATCGATTAAATATTTCCGGCCACTGTTTGTAATGCTTTACTGATACTACTGCTCACACAGTCCTGTTTTACATGTTGTATAAGATCATTGATGATGGCAAATTTCCTCTTTTGTGCTGCATATGCTTAATTGCATTCTGTAACAAGCCCGACTCCCATTACTTAATGTCTCCATATCACCATCTGGCCATTTAGCATAATGACTCCAGAAATTATGATAAAAATTACCATCATTTCTTTACCACTGCCAAATATCTGTAGACTGGAATTAAGGAGTTGTAAAATATAAGCCTATAGGCTTTCACCAATTTACCGTAATGACTTCAGTGCTAATGATAAAGATTACGCTGATTCCGCCGCCAGATAGAGCTGATGGTAAATCAAACAAGACCTGTTTGGATCCTGCGACCCTGGGTGAGGCCAGCATGGCACTCTGGAGGACAATTGACACAAAGCAGAGGAGAGATGAAGGGAGGAGAAGATGATATGGATGGTGAATGGGTGCTTGGGGAATAGGAAGGGGACACGGAGAGATTTAGGAAGGTGGGAAGAGAGTGACTAGGGAGGAGAAAGGGGCTGAACGATGATTCAAAATGGAATGACTGTAGATGGGTGAGTAAAGGGCAAGAAAGAAGAGAAAGGATAGGGAAGGATGGAGAAATGGAGAAAGAATTGGCAGACACGGACCTAGATGGAGTGGAAATGCGGGAAGAGGAAGATGGAGGAAAAGAGGATGTGGAAGATGTGCAACAAAAGAGAGGAGAAATGAGTGGAACGAGCACAGCGACCGAGGATATGGGTGAATGTTAACACCATGTTAGACTAATACATACATTTTTTATTTTAATATTGCTTTAATCTCTTAGGTGCATTAATCAGTGGAGCTAAAAGCCATCAAATTAAGAAAAAACACCCAGTCAAACATTAGAGAGAGGAGCTACAGAGACAGAAAAAAAAGAGGCAGAATTTGTCTGACTGCACTCTTCAGTGACAACGATGCGTTAAGTGTCTGGGTCACATTTATCCTCACTGTAGAACTTAATTATCTGAACCTTATATTATTATATTAAGATAAGAAGCAGACTGAGAAACATTTAAAAAATACTAAAGAAGGGGAGAGACGTGTGCGGGGGAATGGAAAGGAGAAGGATGACTGATACATGAAGTAGTGAGGGTGATAAAGGTAGGCAGATAGAAGAACAAGGAAAAGCGGGAAGAGAAATGGGAAAGGTTGGTGAGAATGATGATGCTAGTGTGGAGGGAGAGAGAGATTAATGGATGGATTTGTGGTGAGTAAACACAGCAGAGAAAGAGTAAGCATTGGTAATAGCATGGTAGACTGATGGTGAGTGAGCCTGTCTTCTACAGCTTCTATCTTTTTTCCTCTCCCTTCATTTGTCTGTCCCCTCCTCCTCCATCTCTCTCATCCCTCCAGCGGTCGTCTTGCCGCTGTCCTCATTCCCAAATGGAAGAAAAAAAAAATGAAGTAAAACAACACGCAGGTAAAATCATGTAGATGTGTCTAAAGATTTCAACACTGCACCGTCATGTCCCAGCTTTCCCTCTCTCTTCATTAGCCAGTAAAGCAATGTGAGGCCAGCTGGATCTGGAAAGATGACGCCTAAACAGAGCATATCAATGAACCTCACCCCAGATGCTTCACAATGTGTGTGTAGGTGTATGTATGTACGTGTCAGGGAGCTCTCAACTTAGAGAGGCCTCTCTAACACCTGTTTACCTGCTCAAATCACAGCCAACAAGAAATCTGCAGGCAGTGGTGCTCTGTCTGTCTGTCTGTCTGTCTGTCTGTCTGTCTGTCTGTCTGTCTGTCTGTCTGTCTGTCTGTGTGCGTGTACGTGTGCGTTTGTGTGTGTGTGTGTGTGTGTGTGTGTGCGCGTGCATGTGTCGGTGTCACAGTTCTTTAAGGACCTCCTGCCAACCAGCCATTGGTCAGGGAGTTACCAAGGTTACCGAGCAGGGTGGCCCAGCTATGTTGGGGTGACAGATCTCTGTGTTTGTCACTCCTCTCTCTCTCTCTCTCTCTCTGTTTGAGAGAGCGAGGTTGACTTTTCATGAGCAAAGCTTTCAGGTCTCAAGGTTGCCTGCAGCTATGTGACTTGTATCTCTTACAACATGCCCACTAACATACAATATCCTTCCTGTGCTTCCTCTTGTACTCCCTTTAATTTCCTTCCTTCATTCCTTTCTTCCTTGCGTGTGCTTGGCGTCTTTTCCTGCCGATGTTGTTTGTGCTTTTAAAGTCAGCAGTGGCGCTTCTGGTATTTTGTGTCTGAGCCAGTGCAATGACATGGTGCAGTTGCAGAAGGGCTGCGGTAAGACCCGTTTCATTAGATTTTTAAAAATTAATGTCATATTTAAGTGTCTGTCATGTATTTTATTGGATTTGAATGAAATCTCTGCAGAGGGATAAGCTGGCTTGATATACATCTGTCACTGTGTCTGGGTATGACTGCTGCAATATCCTCTGTAATAACCCAGCCTCTGCTAAGACCAGAAAATGCCTTTTTGGCTGCTGGGCTCTCTCATTTTCTATTTTCTAGTTGTGCAAATCACCCTGACAGGAGAGAGGGAAAGCTCTTTTCCTGCAGAGTCTGATAGCTCATTAGGATTCAACTCAACAAGCCCAAACAGCAAACATATTTTCCTGCTGTTACAATTCTCTGCCTGTGTGATGACAGTGTTTCTGTGTTGTGACTCGGATTCAGGGAGAGCAGATAAAAAGAGGGATAGAGGGGAAGGAAATGGGGAGAATTTACCCTCCATATTAAAGAAAGGGGAAGGTACGGATTATAAGACACATGTGGAATAAGGGAATGATAGGTGCCAGATTAAAAGAAAAGGAAAGATAGAGAAAGATAGATTGAAACCACTCTTGCCAGCTATAGTGATTGATTAAAAACTGGCAAGTTTTATCTGTTTGTCTCTCTCCTACCTGCCAAGACTCAATCCCTCTGACACCCTTTTTTTTCTTTTTTTTTTACTCTCGATTCTGCTCCCTCTTCCTCTTACTTTCTTAATCCCTTCGCCCTCTCTCTCTCTGCCTCTCAATATCTGTTTTTCTCTAGCTCTCTTTCACCCCGTGCTATACCTCTTGCATCTGTAATAATTACAGCGGCTAACAAGGAAATCAGTAAAAGTCAACTGATAAGCCAGCAATTAATTTGCTGCTTTATTGCGGGTATAGGTGCTTATTTCCTTGTGTGTGTGTGTGTGTGTGTGTGTGTGTGTGTGTGTATGTGTGTGTGTGGCTGCGTGCATGATTACATTTGACCGTGTCTGTGTGAGCACACTTACCCTCCTGTATGTGTAGGCATGTCTGTCTTTGTGTTTGGGTGCATACATAGTGAATACTCTCTCTCTCCATTTGTGCATCAGTTCCATGATTCTCAGCAGAGAATTTCCTTATCGTGCGCCTGTAGTCTCACAGAGATAAACTAAGATTGGAGGATGGAATATTCCTGCTGGGACATACTGCTATTGTTGTACTTGCTCTGAAGATCGATTATAGAAACAGGTTTATGGCTAAGACAAGAGAAAGAAAACAAGACGTGGGGAAAGAGAACAAGTACACAGAGCTGCAATGAAATTCCACTACAAAAGTACAAAGACACTTGAGATATTTCAAGAAAAGGAATTCACAATTCTGTTTTTAGTCATATTCTTTTTATCCATTCTCAGTAACATAGCCTAGTGCTGGACTGTAAGAGCACTCTCGCCCATAACCAAACAATTGAGCCACATCAAAATAAAACCAATTTACCTTGTTGGTCTATGTCCAAACATTTTCATGTTTCAAAGATTTACCATAAATACAATAATATGTTCTACATGTTTTAAATAGTAACTTAATAACAGGCTGAAAGCGGTGCTTCACTTCCTCTCTGAGCTCCAAGTTTCCACTCTGATGTGCTCTGTTGCCCCTGTAGCTACACTCAGCAGTGATGTGACATTGTGCTGACATAGCGGTGAGTACACTTCTACATCACTGCAGTTAGGTGTGAAATTCAACCACTGGAGGTCAGCAAAAACAGCATGTTGTTGTTGGAGAATAATTTAGACCAGATCGCCAAAACATTTTTCTAAATCTAGCCATTAGCTAGCTAATGTATTTATTATTCTGTGTGAAAATAACACAAATACAATGATTAAGAGAAATGTTTCCAGTTTCCACCTTTGAATACTGCCTAAAAAACTGACCCCTGGCCTTGGATAAACCTACAATATTAGCCAGGCCCTACTCCAGGGGTAGACATGCCTTTGTCTTCACTAATGTGTCAACCAATTTTATGATGTCTCACCATTTTCTGTAGCTGTGGTGTGTGCGTGTTTGTGTGTTTGTGTGTTTGTGTGTTTGTGTGTGTGTGTGTGTGTGTGTGTGTGTGTGTGTGTGTGTGTGTGTGTGTGTGTGTGTGTGTGTGTGTGTGTGTATTTATATATTTTGAGGTCGAGATCTAAAACGACCATGACAAAAATATCCCTTAGTTTCCAGAACTTTGTGATAGAATGATTCATTTTCCAGGCAACAAAGTTTACTTAAACTGACATACAGAGTACATCAGCTAAATCACAAGAGGCTTGAAAGAGTCCAACAATACATCAATATGATGACATTTTCTTAAATCAGTTTGGACATTGCTCTCAACATCAGTGCGTATATATAATTTGCCGTCTCTGCAGCAAACCATCTTACAATTTAATTCTCCTTGTGCTTGGTAGAGCCAAACGTCCAAAAAAAATCATCTTTCCAATGTATTTCATATTCTCTTCTTGACCTAGTGCTGAACAAAAAAGGAGAACAGCAAACGCTTAGTTTCAATTCCAACTTTTCCTGCTTAAAGTTGTGATGAGTGTGTGGTTTGGGTTTGGATTAGTTTTATTTTTCCTGCTCAGACGTGATGACTGATCGGAGGTCCAGTCCGGCTGTCATTCTTCTCATTGTGCGTTCTGTATGATTGAAAAACATGAGCTTGACTCTGATTACTCTGACATTTCTTCTCTAATAAAACACCTCCAATAAGGAGCTCCATGGCCTGAGTAATATTGCTCACATTCCTAATGAAACAAATCACCTTAACAAGCCAGAGAAGGAATGAAGAGGGTCATACATTGCAAGTAAATAACCACACAAACAGGAGGATACTTGGCTCTGAGAAAGTAAGCAGACAAAAAAACCTTAAAGCAATCAGATCACTTGAAAAATGCAGAAAGATACTTTTTTTAAATTATTTATTATACAAGATAGACGGAAGACCTAAATTCCGAACCTGCTATTGAACATGTAATTAAAATGTTTCAGCCAGATTTTTAGCAGACAGATTTAAATTTATTTTCCTTGGATTCTTTTTTTTTTTTTTTTAACTATTACTTAAGTCAAACATACAAAGATACGCATCATTAATACACTTATAGACCTGTAGGAGATTAAAATGCATTTAGAGTTTGGCTGAGAGAAACATTGAGAGTACAAAAGCAATTACGCCAATAGAAGCACAAGAAGCAAAGTTGCTAAAGTTGGACAACATTATTAATCAAAGGGCCAAATGGCTCTGCTGAACATCGGAGAAAAAAATAACTTTTTAAGCACATTTTTCATCCGCCTGGTTGGCGTCATGTCTAGCCAGCTCTGTGACCTAAAGCTAACCATTAGATAACATCTTCATTTCCAAGATAAAAAAGAGGACAAAAAAGAAAAGAAAAATGGAGTATGAATCACTGTAACTCCCCTGTATTTTGTTGTGAGGAGGAAGCAGCAAATTCAATTACTGAAATGTTAGATAAATTAGGGTGATAAAGTCGGGGGTGGATGGATTTGAAAACAAGAAAAAGAAAGCATGATATAAATGGGTTTGATTGTGGGATATCTGGTTACAACTGACCCCTCTTTCTTATCCACACCTCACCCTCAGCTATGTCTTCCTTTGTCTTCACTACTTGCATTCGTAATGGAAAGCCTTTCCCTCTCTCTTTTCTCTCCTCTCTCATATCTCCTGCCTTCCTCTCTGTCTTTTCCTTCTCTCTGCCCTCTCTTCTCTTTGTTCCTGTTTGTATCCCTAATGTTTTTTTGTCTTTTTTTTTTTTCTGTCCTTTCATTCTGCCATTCTTGGTTTTTGCCATCTTCTCCCTTTCCTGCTCCTTGCCTTCCTTAATTCTCTTCTCTGCCCCTTTTGCTCTTGGGCTTCTGGCCAGTATCAAGGTGTTTTCACATCCGTACTCCCCTTTCCCTTTCCACCTCATCTCCCTCCATCTCGCTCTGTCTTTCTCCACTGTTCTCTCATTTTAATGCGGCTTGCTGAGGAGCCATGCTATGCGTCTTTATCTCTGTCTGTGGGAGAGGAGGCGGCCCAGTGCCAGCAACTAATGGACTTTTGGAGAACACAGACAGCCATGCATCACAAGTCCGGAGAGCTAGGGAGACAGCGAGGAAGGATTTGTAGTGAAGCCGAAGGGAGAGTGGTTCGGAGGAAGACTTACCAGGGAAAGAGGGGTAGTGAAGGAAAAAATAAAGTCAGAGGTTCCTCAAAAGCAACACGGGGTAAAGAAAGAGTGGGAGAGAAAATTTCTCGATGCCTGTTGGAGCTATAATCAATAATGAGATCTGTAACCCATTTTCACTCACTTAAAGAAGTAAGACTGACCCCCCATAATTTACCCATGCAACCTCATCAGCCAGCGTCAGAGCAGTCATGTAAACTGAGAGGACGCTCATGAACATTGCAATATTCAGTATCGCAGCTAGTGGTTCAAAAGCCAAAAATAAATCAAGAATAGTAATTAGAAACTATCTCAAATAAGTGACCAAGGAAAAAGTTTGGGAGTGGAAAAAGAATAATCTCACAATTTCTCACAGATCAAAAATATAAAATTGGACATATTTAGTACAAAAAATGCGCTTGTGTGTAATGAATTTGTGTTCATTCTTTCATGCTTACAAGAATAGTTATTAGCAAAATAATTTCTTTTAAATGTTTATCCTTTTGCTTTAAGGTAGGTCCGTTCATTTTTGAACTGAACCTCCAAACAACATCTGACACCTGACAAATAACACCTCGACTCAGGACTCCTGGGAAAGCTGGGAATGGGTATCTTGGGTGCAGGAGAGACAATCGAGAGACAACACATGAAAACACACTGCATGAGAAACTAGAGGTGTGTACCAGTGTGGTGGCAGTGGAAGACAATTACTGTCCAATCAGAGATGAGTATATAATTTACTGTGTGCGCTTCACATTAAGCATCCTGGGAATCCTGGGAATCACCATCATCATCACCTCACTGCGACAGTTTTGATCTATAAAACTGTGGACCTCTAGGACCAATATACTGCCTCCCAAAAACACTTGAAAGTGGCTTTTGAAAAGATGTGAGAGATCCATGGGGACGTAATCAAATTGGTGAGAATGTTAATTGAAACTCGCTAAGAAATGAATGATTTGCAATTAATTTGCCCTGAGAAAAAAAATCTGTCTAGAGAGCCTAAAAAGAACAGCATCTTTGTCAAGTGAGACCATCCAGCTGAAACCCTGCTCATGCTCTACCACATCTGCAAAGCTTTTCTTCTAAACCTGCCAGACTACAAACTCTAAAGAGAACAGAAAAATCAGATCTTTATTTTTGTGGCTTTTATTGTCAACACATTAGCACTTCAAATAGATAAAAGTGCCTTTCTCGTTTTATCCTAACTAATCCCACAACAAACTTTAAGTCAAACTGTTAAGGTTTAGTCCTTTGTTTTTTTCAATTCTCTCTCTCCAATTCTACACTGGAGAACTGTTTCCATAGGGACACAAATTTATTTGAAATGCACCTCCAGAGGAAGAAAAGGAGAAAGAAGATTGTCAGTTGTAGCTTAAGGCTTAGCACCTGGAATAATCTCTGCTGCGTCTAGGTCGCATCTCAATTTGGAGAGAATCCAGAGCGTGTATGTGTGTGCAAGTGCAGGTACACACACAGTCACACATATGCACACTGTTTTAGTCTATAATGCACCAGAGTCATGACCTCTGCTGAGGAAGGCGGGAAAGACTGATTTCCAGTGACACACCAGCACATCCAGGAACTTGCCCAGTAGTTACAGCACAGGTCATTTCCAAACTGCGCTCTCTCTCCTCATGGACTGCATGTGGTCAGGTGGACATTGAAATGTATCTGTAATAACCAATTGCAGACCTTCAATGGCAAACTCATTCCCATGCAGTCTCAAAGCAGACCCCATCAAACTGCAAGGTGTGCATCTCCGAGTCTCCCTACAGCCTGTGAGGGCAGAAAATGTAATTTGCAGTGACGATGTTAACATTCAGCTCATGTCTGAGTTGAACTCGGGGGCAGGTTTCTGTGAACCGTACTCATAACTAAAAGAATTCTGGATAATCTGGTGTCTGATCTCTTCTCTCTGTCTGACAGGTGTTTGTATTGACTGAATGAGGCAAGACACACAAAGGATTTCCACTCTGTATCACTGTTTACACATGTGTACATATGCAAGAGTGACTGGAAGCCTTTGAGGGTCAATGTTAACATCCCTGTTGGGTCGGAGAGACCGTGAATGGTGAATAAAGAGCGGTCAAACAGCATTACAAAAGCAGATGCTTTAAAATTTAGACAGATTCTTAGGACCAATGGGACCATATGATCTGGAAGATTCATTTTGGCAGCTGTTCATTAACTTTGTGTGAGTGCAGCTGTAGAACCATTCATGTCAACACAACTGTTGTGAAATATTGGCACAGTATGTCAGTCAGCCTGCTAACTGATAGTTATGTCAGATCTTCTGTTTCAGGCTTACTCTCGTACTTCAAGAGTATTTTCAGGTCCTACAGGTGAGATGTCTCAAATTATTCAGGGATAAATGGCAACTGTTGGGGGAAAAAGAAGTCACTCCATTTAATTACCCCCGGGAGTAGATAGAGCTACAGTGACTGATGGTGTGAGAGCGCTCGTGCACCTAAAACTGTTGCTGGAAAAGCATCTGAGTGCATCACTCATCATTTTCTCTCCTTGCCTTCAAAAATATTTCTTTCCCACGATTCCAATTAAAACTCCTCCAAATCAAATCGCATTGCTTCCATATTATGATATGGAAGTTTTTTCTGTTTGTTTTTTTTTTTTTTTTACATACAAATGATATGATAAGTTGAAGTTTCAATAGGAATTCAGTCTAAAAAGACATTTTTTGGTGCACATGCAGAATCCGCCTGCAGTAAGTGCCAGTGTTTTTCCTAGCAGTTATTCCTGGGCGGTGTAGAGGGCCTTTGACACTGTACTTAGACCGTTTGGCACCAAAACTCACCACTGAAACCAATGCTAATGAACTTAATTTAGGAGGGCTGGCAGCCTCTCAGCGATGGGTCGAACACTGCAGCCTGCATTTAATCAGCCTTTTATATTCTCTAAACTGCTTTGGCAGTAAGATGTTGAATTGGCAGAAGACATTCAGGATTCTGTCTTGAAACTGACTCTGCAGAGTGTAGACCATGGTGTCAGTACAGTGCTACGCTGTGCTTTTTTTTTTTTTTTTTTTTTTTAGCATAATGTCTGACGGGCTTTGGAGAGACTGTCCTTCTGAAAAAAAGAAACAAACAAATAAGAAAAACGAGCCCATAGGTCATCTGTGCAAGGACTTAATCATATAATTATACCCATAGGTACGTTTTATTATTAAGTGACCTCTAGTGGCTGTAGTAAATACGACGGGAGAAAACTGTTGCAGGAGCCCACTGATTGTTTCCTGCTCGAAACCAATAATCATCATTGATTGTTGACCATGACCATTCCACAACCCTAACTGCGTGTTTATTATAATAACCATACTGACCAGTGTCCTCTTACCTTAAGGAAGTACTTAGTAAAAAATAAAACAGTAGTAATTTTCTCCTAAATCTAACCAAACCATGACTGTTCCATGAGCTTAACTGTGTTTACTATTGTGGAAAATGAAGAGGACGCTACCTCTCATAAATGCAGTTAACCATGGCGGTTAGGAGAACCACAAAGCAAAACTTTTAGTCAACTTGTTTTCTTTCTGATCGCGGTCATGAAATGTTAAGTCTGACCAGATATTTACAAGCTACCAAATGAGGTAGGGTGTCTGATCTCATTGGTCTTGACAGGGTGAGCAGCTCAGTAATCCGGGACGTCCTTCAAGTCAGTCACTGATCCTCCGCATTGAGGGGAGCAAGGTGGCAGATACGGTTCACACATTTAGTGTGTCCACTGAGCATGATTGACTGGATGGCAACAAAGGGGCAGACCCACTGGGGTAGGACCTGCTTCACTGGCGGTGGAATAGGGCCCCACCCCCCACCTACACAGGTTTTATGGTAATCAAGTGGTAATGTCTAAGCCAGGTGGAACAGCAGCAATGACCTTTATATCCACTCCACCACTCAATGATAAATGAATGGAAAATTGCTGGACGGACAGACAGACATCATGAAATCAGAAAAATACTCACATACAGTCGTGGGGATGGTTGAGGAGAGAGTATTGCACCTGAGAGTATCTTTGTTTTGCTATCAGTTACTCTTATCCACAGAGAGAAAATATGAGAATTAAACACACACACACACACACACACACACACACACACTCACTTACACACTTACACACTTACTCAGTGAAGTGGCACCACAGGGAGAGGGGGCGATGGAAAACTCTCTGGACCACTTTCATTTCTGTATTTCAACCTGAAAGCACATGTGTAGGTTGCACACACATAAGGTGCTCTGTGTGTCTATGAACTCTTTCATGGCCTCGTGTTTTATGTTTTGGAAGCCACTTTTTACAGTAATAACGCTGAATTTTCCAGCTGTTAGAGAGCGTATTGATATGTTTATGACTCGTAGATGGAGCTGCACGGAGACATCCAAGTTAAGCTTCTGATTCGCTGTTGCTATCTCATCTGCAAGTCCCATAATGCTTAGTATTTTTATTTTTTTCACATTTAACTTGCTCTCACGTCCGTCTAACTCTGTCACTGTCTGTGCATGTAATGGACATACTTCCCTTCTCTTTCTTTGTCTCTCTTTGAATCTCTTTCTGTTTCCTGAAGCTCTTCTCCACTTGGCTGTCCATTTGCGTGGATGACGATTATGTTGGTTCTTTTGTTTTTTGTTCATTCTTTTTAAAGGAGATCAAAGAAAGAGAAAGTGAAACACAAGATAAAAGAGCTCATTTTGTATGGGTGTGCTAACCTTGGTATTTCAAAACTTCAGGTCTTGTTTTGTTCGCCTGTTGGGTTGTTTTTAAGTGTGTTTCACTTACAAATAGAAGAAAAGAAAGTTTCTTTGAGGACAAATGTCAGGTCATTGACCACCTGCTCTTTCTCAGACAGAGAAGGTTTCACAAACACTTGCCTCTTCTGTCTGTCGCAATCACTTTCCTTTTCCAGACAATAGGAAAGTATAAGAAAGCTAACTACTGACTTAAGTTGTTCCAAATTATTATATTATACATCCCTTTGCCACTAATTCAACAAAAGGACAAACTTTGACTTTCTATCTCAGATCTAAATCCATCTTCAAGGGAAGTGAAATGCATTGCTGAATTAATGAGTCATATTGTGTAAAGCCTGCCAACAGTTTATTGATGCACTATGTATGGGCATCTCCGGAAACAGCCAAAACACTATTTTGAAATTGTATTTGTTGTTTGTTTTCATTTTCTCTTTTTTTGATGCATAATATACAGGACCTGTGCCAAATTGCTCTTGACCTTGTAGTCCACTTTGATTTGCAACCCAGTCTCCTACAAATTACATTTCTATACAACTAAACTACGACAGAAAATATGTTTTGTAGGAAACGTAACCACTGGCTGGATTATGTTCAGAGGCAACACGTGTTTGGAATGAATGAAGGGCTGCATCTGTTAATGCCAGGAGGTGGTTGGGGCGGATGGTGGGCGTACAAAGTGCACAACTGTCATACCCGAGACAGGAATTTGCATCGTGAGTGCCGTCTGTGCTTAAGTTTAGGCAGCAAAATCACTTTGGTTAAGGTTTGGGAGAGATTGTGCTTTTGGTTCCATGTTGACACAGTGTGTTACTTTCATGCTTCAGATCTCCTCTTCTGAACAACAAACGCTGGTTATACATCACACAGCTGAATGACTACAATCCAGCTGTCATTTACTCTACAACCTACCATGTAATTAGTTGTAGTGATGTGTTTTTAGCCTCTCAACCAGACGAGGAGTAAATTATTGTCCTTTTTTTATTGACATTTTTGTTATGTACCTGGGGTATAGTGTACATAAGATAAGCTGCTTCATGCTGCAAAGATTTAGATGAAATATTATTATCCTTTGGGAGGACTTTAGTTCACAGAGAAGTCTCACTTTTGAATAAAAGCTAAAAAACTAACATAATAAAAAACAACTCACCAAAACAAATGCCAGATTAATGATGTTGTTTGGTTTGTTTTTTTTTTTTTTTTGTTGTTTTTTTCAGACATGGAGTCAAACTCTTGCAACGCAATTATAATTTGCTCATAGGTGCAAAAGACACAGTTTTAAAACACGGAGGAGGCCAGCTATATAATTTTGTTTGCAAATTAGAAAATGTAATTGTTAATTAGAACATGCTTCTTTTAATTCATAGACTCCACTGGCTTGCAAATCCCAATTAAAACGGTGATCTCCTGTGAGCTTCTTTGGTTGCATTCATAAAGTATGTTGAAGTTGAGGTCTTGGTCTGGATGCATCATTAAATACCGGTCATGTGATTTTATACTTTGCAATGTGTTCGATTTATTTTGTTTCTAAAATATTTTGAATATTTTATTCGAGAACAGTGAAAAGATCTCTGTGCTTAATTAAACATTACTTTAGGTCATGTAGTGCAGAATACAGTGAACATGATTCATGTAATTAGAAACTTCACAAGCTCTGCAAGGTGTTTTGTATTGTATTGTAGACTGTTTTGGTCACACCTTTGGTGCTGTGTTGCTGGGCAACAGGGTACAAGTGGGGCAGACACCCAGGAAGTGGCTGAACCCTCCCCATGTGTTAGTCACACATGCACATCATCTGTGTGTGCAAGAGAACTGATTAAGAAAACAAGTGAACACATAAAAAAGGAATGATTCATACTTTTCAGAGGCAAGTAAATGTAACACAAGACTTCATTATGAAAAAGTTGAACAAAGGAAACATGAAAAGGAAACAGAGAGAAATAATAATTTTTCTGCCAGATTCTATTAAGGGTGGCATCTTAGTTTTGGCTCACTGATCGGTCTCGGATGATCCGTCTCTCCAACATCTGTCTCCAATTACTCCTCTCTTCTGCTATCACATCTCTCATCGGCTTAACGGGGTCTGAGCAAAGATTTGCATACAGCGTGGCAATAGGCGATTAATTTCTTCTTCTTTTTTTTTTTTTTTTTCTTTCTTCCTGAAGAAACAAAGAGGACTAATGACAGCTGAGGGTAATTAAACAACAGAGAAAACAAAGAGAGGAGAGGGGAGTGAAGAAGTTGTCATATTATGTCTCAGGGGATGGAGGCGAGTGTTGCCACTAGAGCAAGCAGTCGGACAGAACGCCTCATGAGGGATTGATGCCACCTGCGTGCCAAGCTTTTCATCATCTGAGATTTGGCCATGAGCGCTTTTTTTTTTTTGTTTGTTTTGTTTTGTATTTTTCTCCCTGGAAGAGGGAACTGATTGTTCACTGATCATGAGACATTGACAAGTAAAGCTTTTTTGACTGTGGTGTGTGAGAAGATAGTTCTTTAAAAGTGTGAAAAACTACGATTTCATTTAAAAAATTATATTAACATTGCTTATGGGGCTTTTAGTATTTTACATCCAAGTTTAAAAATGTATCCACCAAAGTCATTAAAAAAACCGCAACATACAGTAACAAAATGTGAATGTCAAGTGGTGATTGCACATATCTACTATATCCTCTTGATAGTATTGCAGCTAGAAAAGTTTCAGTTATTCATTTTATATCATTGTTGTTGTTATTAAAACATATATATATATATTCCACTGCACATTCTCCTCATACATTTCAAGAGAAACTGTCCTGAAACAACCTTCCTCCCGGATATATTGATGCAGTATGATGCATGGAAGGGGAGGTGTCGTCTCTCACTCTCGTCTGTGCCTTGATTGATTTGCTTGCACCTAATCTTATCTTTATTCAGATCTTCACATATCCGCAGGAAGCCAGCTAGTGCAGACTGGGGGGAATATTTGGCTGGGGAGCAGCCTCTCATTGTAATGCTCTCTGATTTGTCAAATGAGGCCCAAACAAAGGCAGCACAGAGCATAAGGGATGCAAGTAAAAAAGACAGGCAGGGAACGAGCCAAGATACAGAGCGAGCTGGCTTAAGGAGAGACAAAACCCTTTGTTGGTGTGTGTGTGTGTGTGTGTGTGTGTGTGTGTGTGTGTGTGTGTGTGTGTGTGTGTGTGTGTGTGCGCGCGCGTGCGCGTGTGCGTGCGCGTGCGCGTGCGTGCGCGTGCGCGTGCGTGTGCGAGAGACTGTGAAGGACAAATATAGCAAGAGGGAGAGTAACTATATATAATGCTTATAAATTGGGAGAAGTTATTTGGTGCTTGTGGCCTGAGATGCGAAGATAGTAGAAGAAGATTTGAGCTTGTCTCTGGGCTGTCGCTTTTTTCTCTCCGTGTCTGTCTCACATCAACCTCTCTCTCATTTCTCAAAATCAAACAAATCAAAGTCAAAGTAGAGTGATGCAAGAAAACATATGCAGAAGTGTGCAGTGAGTGTGGGCTGTGGGGAGACATTTCAGATCGAGGAGCAATTACGTGCAGAGAGACAGAGATGAGAGATTTAATAGTAAAATACGAAGGTTAATGATGTAATTCCTGAATTAAAATCATATTGTAAGTCTCCATATATAATTTGAAAACCCACCACTCATTCCTATAAAGGGAAATGAAGTCATGGTGGGGGATGTTTCAACAGGCTGACTGAAGTGTCGAGGCATCAGTTCTTTGTGCAACCGTTCTTCGACAGAGGAGGTTGGATACAAGTAGATGGTGACACACACTTAACGAGTTACAATAGCTTCCTTCATTTTGGACTCTCTTGTTCCCTCACAAGTCAGCGCTAACCCAGTGTATTTAGGCTACGTTCACACTAATACGTCCAGATTCCTGATATAATAATAATAATTTCCATCCACACTAACACGCCTGAAAACACACATCAGCATTCACATACACTGGGCACACGCACATGCCGGTGTAAACAGGAAGCAGATTGTCTACCCTGCCATTGTGGCCAAAAATACTACCAACGCAGAACAGCAATGGCGAAAAGTAAGACCAGAGGTTTCTCAGCACTATAAAATGCATTCATTAAATGAAAAACACCTCAACAAGGTCAGCAACGCTTGTAATTTGTTATCTATGTTGCATTCACCACTGGTAGTAGAGGATGATGCCAACAGTTTTCTGATGAATCAAGGAAGAATACGTTGTGACTGATGAGACCCAGTCAGCAAGCGAACGTGTGTGTCTGTGTCACCATTTCCAAAAGTTTCCATTTCTCTCCGTCCAGACTAAAACGCAACCCAGAGTTTTCAGACTAAAACAGGGTCGGCAGCATTTCCAAAAGTCTGTAGGGGCTGGAAAATTCCAGAGCAGTGTGGACGCCAAGTGAAAACGTAGCAAAAGTGATGCATTTTAAAACTAAAACATGTCAGTGTGGATGTAGCTTTAGTTGCCCGATCTGAATCAAACCTTAACCACTGAGGGGCCAGATAAGAAAACACTCATAGTGTTTGTTTTCGAAGGCAACTACTTTATTCTCTACTGACCAACTTGGCCGTCTTTTCACATATGCAGTGTCCAACACAACACTTGGAATCCACATTTATGTTTCGCACATTAAATTCTTAACATATTCTGATCTCCACCTCTGATCAATGCAGACTTCTTTCTGTTCGAAGCTGATTATTTCAGTGGCAGATTAAAAAAATTCATGGATATGTTGTCTGCTGTGAGGATAACCATGTGCAGCCACCACAAATGCACGAGGATAACATAAATACTAAATAACAAAATAACACATGAATAGAAACTGGAAAGCCTGTCCTCCTTTATTACGGCCATGAGTTTTCATCTGAAGTTTTTACTGTTGCAGCCACTTCATCAGTGTATTCCCACTGGAAAGAACAAAGCACACTACCTCCCATGTGTAAAACATTTCACATCCATTGCTAAAAGGCTAAATACCGATCATTTAAGAAACTGACTTCACACTAGGGGACGATTTGTTATGTGCCACTTTAAAAGTGTTTGTAATCTAAGATGTAATTTATGGATGAGGAAAAAGATGGTTTTTGATATGTTTGAGTTTAAACTTAGAGCAAGATGAAGAATCTGCTATTCCTTTTGCATGTTGGGTGCCCTTGAAGGGATTTCTCTGAGAGAGGGGAAGAGAAAGAAAAAGAGTCTGACAGAGAGAGAGAGTGGACCCTGGAGTAGTTTAGCCGTTTTGAAGTTTCAGCATGGCTACACTCTGAAGCCAAACTGTTTGAACCATGGATGAGATAGAAGGACCTCTCGAAACCTGCCTCAACACTCATAGGGCCAGTGCTGTAATATAATTGGAAAGTGTTGTCTGGAGAGAATTTTATAAGTCAGAATGAGTATGAACTCACCTTGAGGAGCACGCCCATTCTTTCAGTCGAGCAGTCCTCAGAGTTCACCCCTCACCCTTCCATCTTTTGTCTATTCACGTAATTTGCTTCATCTGGCTGATCAAGAAGAAGTGAACTGACCTAATTTTGCTTTTCTGTTTGGAAATCCAGACTCTCAACAGTTGTTTTGATCGAAAATGTTACTGCTGATAATAGTGTCAAGAATACTTGACACTGTAGTTTTTTAAACTCCTGAAATAAGGTCTTTTTTATAAAATTCAGACTAAAAACTTTCTTTATCACTCTGATCTATCCCTCTTCGATGAGGTCACGTCACTTTCCTGTAAAGCCTGCCTTGGTCAACCATGTCTCCCGTAAATTATATGTTCACATACCGCAAATTAGCTTTGGCTGATCTGCTTTGGAGGAAATGTTGTTTGTGTTTATATGTTTTTATGGTTGTTTCTCAGAAACTCAAAGTGCCTGGTGAAGTTTAGGAAGAGTATGAAAAGATAAGGTTAAGGTTAGGGCAAGTAAATACTTGTTAAAAGTTATGAAAACATAGTGAACTTGAGTAAATATTGCAACAAAAAAAAGCATTGCTGCATAAGTAATATTAATATTATTTATAGGAGACAGGAGATTTTCAAATATCCAAACTCAAGGGTCTCAAACTGTCCTTTTCCAGGGCTGAGAGATTACCAACAAATCTGGCATCCTCTCCTTCTAAAGCCACTTTTTATCAGCTGTTGGATTTCAGTTTGACCAGAGTTCCTTTCACTTTAATTATTTGATGCTAGGATTGTTAACTTGACCTGCCCTGCATTTTCTAATGACAAAATTAATGTTGTTATCTTCTTATTGTTGCAGAGTTGCAATGGTATTCATTTCCCAACTTTTTATTATTCAGTCATTTAAGAACTTTTTTCCTTTATTTTGTTTATTCTTGTGAATTTCTATGTTTACCGTGTAACACTGTGGTTAGGTAAAATGATGTTGTACAACATGTTAACATTCTAGTCACAATCCAGCCAGTGTTTTTCTAAAACATTTAAAGCTAGTAATGATAAATAATGGAGGAAAAGTAGGGAATAATATATTTTAATTTAACTATGCTATGTTTCCTGTGGCTGGAAAAAGAAAACGCAAATCAGAGCTGCAGCAAAAATAGCTCAGTCTCATGGTTCAGTGGCGTTATGGCTTCATTAAATGAGCTCCACTGTCACAAAAACCCTTTAAAACTGATAAACAGGACACATAGAACACAAGCAATGAAAGAGCAGCAGAATTAGTTTCATTTTCTCTACTCCCCTGGACGGAGGGATGGAAATTAAAAAGTGTCGTGAGTGGTGTGACGGGAAAAAAAAGGAGAAGGAAAAGAGATGCTGAGATGACTTTAATTCAGTGATTATGGCTCTTACTGGGTTGTCCATGTCACATTCATGAGAGAGAAAAACAAGGTCCAATGCAATGATTAGGATTCATTGGTGGATGTTTGGGATGTGTGTGTGTGTGCGTGCGTGCGTGCGTGCGTGCGTGCGTGCGTGCGTGCGTGTGCATGCGATTGTCTGTGTGTGTGAGTGTGATAGTTGCCGAGTGTCTGTCAGTGTTTCAGAGGAAAATAGCTTCTGATAATTACCTTGGCACGACTATTGTCACAACCGTGGACATGGAACAGAGGTAAAAGTGCGTGCTAGTGTACAGTGTGTGCATGTGTGTTACGTGAAGGACATATTTGAGATGCAGCAGTTTGTTGCATATACATATTGCATGTGCATGATGACCTAATCTCACAGTACAGACATTTTCAAGCAGCATTTATTGAAGAGTTCACCTCAGAAAAGGCTTACAAATACAACCACACATATTAATATTAGCAGATTTGACATTAATGCTCAAACACACCTGCTAATGAAAGAACTAAAAAGTTCTCTGGATACTATTTTAGGATAGGCGGTGACTGCAATATCTTATCTCTTGTTCCCCATTTGTATGATAATATAGGGTTTTATGAAACTCTAAAATTCTACTTAAAAGGTAATATTGAATACCAAAAATAACTAATGAACATATCCCACTGGTGGGCTGTATTCATAAAGAGTCTTTCTGGATTCGTTGATTGAGGCTTTTGTTTGAGGGATGAACACAATGTAACAGTGAGAGACAGACTGTTCTCCTCTATTGTTGGACTTTCCCTCCTGTGACAAAGAGCTTCCCATTTTTAGCTTTGATCAAGGCGCAGATGCAATAGCATAGCAAGCTACTGAGCAGGAAACAAGACATTTGTTTGAAAATCCGGCATCTCTGAAACAAAAGTTTAGTTTTCTTTTTTTTTTTATTCATTAATCTTTTTGTTTTTGTGGAGAGATGACCTTAAGGAATTCTGACTCAGAAATAAAAGCACTTGTATGGGAAAAACTTGAAATGGAATGAAATTACATTAAAGTAAGAATGTATTAATTGTACCATAGGAATTAAATGTGAAAAAAGTGTAGACAGCAGTTTGATAAACCCTGATAAAACACGTATGTAATGAAAATTTACTACATATGAAATCCCTAAAATGCAGTCTGTAATGCAAAGAACAATATACCGACAGATTAGCATTTAAAAAAGATTTGAAAACGATTGTGGGAGGGGGGTTTGAGCAGGATGTTGATCCTCATGTGATCATGTTAAGTAGTCTGTTGTTCTTCAAACACAAACCTCCTTTGGAACAAAAACAATGACACGTGAAATCTCTTTATGACTTTAATGCCCAAGAATCAATAACTCAGTATCTGCACTTTGCTGATGTGTGAAAGGGTGTTGGCAAAAGTCTCCCTCTTCCTCCTCATATTGTATCAGCTGAAAGTTCAGAGCGACTGCATCACTCTGGTGGTGCCCTTTGCGTCTGTGTTCTTGGTACTTCAACCCTGGTCATTTTGATAGATGAACATTTTGACTCGCTTTGAATTGCAACTACAGTATTCAGGTCATACTGTACACCTATATTAAAATAGTTAGTTGAACAAGAATACAATTTGTTGTGTATTTTTCCACATAATATTGTATTTCTTTGGAATATTTCCTAAATATTTATTTAACTATTATCTAATCTCTGTTTGTCACTCATTTATGTTACTCAGCTGCAATGAATATGAGGCCCTGACTCCATGACCCCACTGTTGAAAGTTAAATGAAACATTTTATTGTTTACAATCAGGAAGTAGCCAGTGGAAGTATCTTTATATATATATTTTTTTTTTTTGACCAGCACACTGTTTCAACTGTGCGCAGGACATCACAGGTGGACATGAATATTATTTTAAGTGGAAACCTAGAGTCAAATGCAGGGCGTCAAAGGTGCATGTAAACAGTTTAACATGAATAACATCTTAATTGGAGTATGGCCCATTGCCAGATTACTCATTGCATGTAAATGCGGCTTGTGAAGCATATAAAGCTGCCTTGCCTAGATAATCCCACTGAGTCCTTACCAAACTCGAGAGCTCATCCATCTTGTCTGCCAGTGACCTTACATTTCCTATAGCGACAGATAGATGGTAGATTTTAAGTCTCTTCTCTCTTATTTGGACCTAGGCATGCTGCAGATGGCAGGGATATGACTTATATGTATCAGACAACTGGAAAACAGTATTTTTGATAGTTTGGAGAAGAGGAACCAAGAATAAAGATAAAGGCAAAACAAAGTACTAGTACATTCAACGTGGCCTGATTTGAAGGCAGCTAGAAAAAATAATGAAGGCTTTTACCAGACTTCTGGCCCAGACAGCTCCTAGCAGTTAGAAAGCTGTGAACCTTTTCATATGAGCTGCTTGAACAATCACAATCACAACCAAAGGTACAGCAACAGGAGCAAGCGGCCTTTGACACGTCACTTTTATGGTACCATTGCAATCATGAATTTGTCTTCAGTAATTAATTAACCTTGAGCCAATATTAAACAAATGCTTTGCATATAGAGTACTTGTTCTGGTACATCAGATCAAGTGCTCCCTATTCACCGATACATTGTCTCTGTTCGTGAAACGCAGCAGCAGCTACAGACAAGAGTATTTCCCTTCACTGGCCCCAGCATCATTTTCATTGCGGGGATAATTGCTTTTATGTGATTGTATGCCATGTTGGCATTATTAAAATTCGAATTTTTATTGAGTTTGGTTTGAATGAATTAAAGATTCCAGGCGACACAGTGCACTTGAAGAAGGCTTATCGTGAAGTAAAGATATTTGAACTGATCTTCATTTGAAGGGGCCCAACATGGCAAAAAATAATGAAGATACAGCACCAATGAGGAGTTTTATATCTCTTATATCCTGTTAGACTTTGTTAATGCAGGAATGAAAATTCAGCCAACAACATTAAAGCCTGATGTGTTCAACCTTTTCAGCCTCATTATACCATAGTCTTTTAGGCCAGGGGTGTTTGTTATAATGTGCAGGACTCTCTCCACTCTCATTCATTCTCTCATTTTCACTTTATATAGACTCAATTTTATACTCTTTCTTTGTGTTTTTTCTTGTGATCTAGCATTTTTTAAATTTTGGTTGATGAAGGGTATGGCATATATCCAAGTCCAGGTTATTTTCTTCCTCCATTCCACTTCTAAAATGGCTCATGAATCAAAGTAAACACATTAATTCCACTCTGCTCTTTCTTCTGAAAGGCATCACCATGGGGGCTTTTAAAGCCATACAAACATTTTTATTTTTGCTTGTTTTTGTGTTCTTTCCCTTACAGGCATGCCGTTATCCAAATGTAAGCTAACACACCTAAATTCAAAGGACAAAGGACTAGAGTGCAAGTTGTTGCCAAGCTTAACTTGATTGACAGATCTTTTGTGACACAGGGGCTTTTTGACAACTGACTCTAGGTTATTGATGTTTTCTGTTTAAGGGTTTGTCTACATCAGTTGTTTTTGCAGTAAAAAAAAAAAAACAGACCTTTATTTTTATTTATATATTGACAAAATTGCAGCTTTTCTATCAAGACAAACTCAATTATGTATGTGAACTGAGCTAAATATTTAAAATGTTAGAAAAAAATAAAGATTGGACCATTAAACATGGTCATCATGTCACCATCTTCACATGTATTTGACCCAAATATCGCTCTAAACTCTGCCATGGGTTGTGAAAGTTTAATCATGTTTGACATCTATTTATGATATTGACAAAGGCTTGTATCACATGATTGTGATTCAACCGGAGCCAGATACAGTTTAGCTGAAGCACTGAGTTTGTGTAACCCTCTCACGCAGTTGTTGTGTTACCATGGTCACAGCTTTCCAGCTTACCCTAACTGACCACCAAAAGGCCGACGTGACCCAACCTGACCCCAACCTGAACATCATTTCTAAAAAGTTTTCCAAACCCAGCTTGGGTCAAATATCCATCCTTTTATTGCAATATAGGGTTTTTAGCTAAAGGTGGTACACATGGTATGGCTCCTTTTTTTCCCACTTTTTGTTATAATTGGTTTTCAGGTTCGTCATATGCTAAAGGATAATCACAGTGTTCATGAGATTAGAAAAGCTTTGGTTGTGTTTTCCGTGTGGCTGACATCAGAGGTCACTGCGTACATAGGGTGCATAATAATTCTTTTCAGCCCCTTTCACCCAAATGTCGTGAGAAAAAAAAAAGTCCTTAATGTTCAATTGTAAGCTGTTGAAACAGATTTTTTACTAATTTCCTTAGTACAAAGCCCGTAATCTTTCCAATTCAAAAGCAATAATGAAAAGCCATAAAATTATTATTCAAAGTAATAAAGCGCTCTTTCCACTCTTTTTAAGGTTGTAAAGAGCAGAATGAGCCATTCTGATGCCCTGCAGTGAATTATTGCACACACACACACACACACACACACACACACACACACACGTGCACACACATGAATACACACACACACACACACATATACACTTCAGAGGACTACAGACTGTGAAATTACCCAATCAGAGGGTCTTGTCGGTTCTCAGACATTAGTCATCACACATAAGCCAACTGGGGTGATACACACACACACGCGTGCACACACACACACGCGTGCACACACACACACACACACACGCATATACACACAGTGAAGACAAAGGGGTTTTAAAATTTCATAATGTTCCATTAAAGTTAATGACACACCAAGTCCAAAATAATGTGTTAGAAGAAAAGTGTGTGTGTATGTGTGTGCGTGTTTGTGCGTGCGTGTGTGTCTGTTGTTCTTTTCACCTTAGGCTATTTGAGTGAATTGTCAGAAGAGGTGTCATGATGTGAATACCACAGCCAGGTTGTTTATTCCCAACTTTTCATTTTCCTGTGAAAATATAGATTTATTGAATGTTAACGAGAAGCCGCGTAAACAACGTCCACCTTCAACATCTATAAAACAAACTGTGATTCTCACCTTGACTCACTTTGACCTTCACGTTCCTCTTAACCACAAGCTGCAAGTACATACTTAACACCTGCAGTCCCTTCAGTTTGACGACACATACACAAAACAAGGATAGGCTTATAAAAATGTAAAATGTGTCCAAAGCATACCCACATGATGTGCAATAAAGATGAGCCAAAAAGCCATTAACAGTTGTGCATCTTGTCAAGAGGGAATGTTAAACGGTAAAATTGTTGTAGGATGGGCAAACTTACAGCACGGCAAAGTCTAATCCTGGTGCAACACGCCAGACAGTTGCTATGAAATCTCTGTGAGCTGGGGTGAATTTGTCCTCTCTGACCACCTCCACAGCCTCGACCATGATTCAGCTCCTCCACAAAGACATGCAAAGGTTTATAGAGCAGCTATTAACTGATCATGGATAAGCTTAACCGATAACTGTCATTTACATTTCTAATAGACATATATGATGAGGTTTCACCTTTAGGTACTAAACCAACAACCTTATTACACAGTTATTATGTGTTATTTACACAGAAGATGGTACAGAAACAGGTACATGTGAGTACACATTTAATCAAGAAACAAGGAGTTAACTGTGCAGGTAATATTCATGTAAATGTCTGTGGTATGCTGTTTTAACAAAAGTGTGGGTCTACACAACACATAACTGTACAGTAGGTCAGTATGCAGTACAATATGCCTCCACTTATGTTTTTGGAATTTAACAGTGTTTTTGCAAAATTAACCTAAATGACAAAATTCTTAAAAATAGATAAGATGAAGATGCACCTTTGTGAACATAGTTAAGTGTGCTTAATGTCTATTCTTCTTTTTAGGTGAAGTACGGCCGGTTTGGTTTCGTGTGGGATGCAGCAGTGCTGGAGTACGTTGCTAATAATGACGAGGATTGCTCCTTCTACACTGTCAGCAACAACGCACCAGACCGTGGATATGGTATCGCCATGCAGCATGGCAGCCCCTACAGGGACATTTTCTCCCAGAGGTAAGAGTCTTAACAGTAAACAACAGTCAGCAGCATCCTTCACTGCAGTTTATTTGTTATTTAAAGCACATGTTTCACATGCGCAATGATGGAGCCGTCACTTTTGTTCTACACTATTTGTTTCAGTCGTATTGTCTTCAGTTGAAGGTTGAGAAATATCCTCTGCTTTTGAGAAGAGTTAATGGAAAATTGCATTCATATGTATTCTACTTCTGGAGAGGTCTTCTAAGTTTTTTATGACTGCTCCAAATTTATGTCAGCCAAATAAAAATGGCCACAGCCATAAAGTTTGCCCCTCTGCAGTGGTTGAAGAATCTGCTCTCTAGGTCAGACACAAAGTAAATAGCAGATTAAATTCTACATCTATCTTCCAGAGGAAAGGGGTGAATGGCACTTTCATAACCTGTGTGCAGCTAGGTTGCTTCACCTCAGCGTGAACCATCAGTTCACATTGAGGTTAAACATCTGTGACAACTCACACACACAAATACGTAGAGTACACAATGTAGATGTATCCAAACTGACCCCAGCTGTTTATCTTGTTGCTGTGGGGGGGTTGTGGTTTTGCTTTTTTTTTTTTTTTTTTTTTTTTTTTTTTTTTTTTTTTTTTGGTTCAGAGATTCTCGTGAATCAAGACAGTAACTGAATTTATCTGTGGTGGCTACTATGAAGCTTAGACACTACACAAAAGTTCATTAATCTGCTCATCTCCGCCGCTGAACTGTCATCTGTGCTGTGCTTCTGCAGTGCTGAGTGTTCTTCTTTGTTTCTTTGTTTCTTTGTTTGTTTTGATTAATTTTTCAATGTCATACTGCGACGTAAACCACATCTCCAGATGCAGGTTCAGTCGTATGAGGTGTGAAAGGATTGCTTGCATCCCCACAGAGAATCATGTCGGCTTTATTTTCGTCATCAAGCATGAGATCATTTCAATATGAGGGAAAACTAAAATGTCTAATGCCTTCATTAAGCTCATAATTTATATAATGTAAAATAGTATAGGTAGTGTTGTTTTTTGTGTGTGTGTGTGTGTTTGTGTGTGTGTGTGTGTGTGTGTGTGTGTGTGTGTGTGTGTGTGTATGTGTGTGGTAAAAGATGGAACCACATTTTATGTGCATGGGCCAAAATGTGCGAGCTTTTCAGAGTGTGTGAGTGACTAGGCCAGTCTGTTTATAACTCTATATCCGGTGAAGCGTTTCGCTCCAGAATATTGCCTATCATGGCTGTTATTAAAATAAACAAGCAATTAATTGACAGGCCATGTTTCTAATTCCCTCCTATTATTTCAGGGGCAATGTCACACTCACGGGAAAACAGTTTCAAACAGTTTACTCACAGTCTCCATTGTTCAAACGAAAACAAACAGAGGAATTATCACGTGAAAAATAATCTCTGCGGTATAATTGTTTTGGGGGTTTTTTTATGTGTGATTTTTATATTTTTCATCCTGACATTCTGCATTATACAGGTTAATGAAGCACTAAGTGGGGGTTCAGGAGGAATTATATTAGCAGTCTATGCCCTGACATCATGGAGAGAACTGTTTCACTCTGCTTGATTATCTTCGGTGGCCTGGTCATAACAAGTCTGGTGACTTGTTCATGCATCTTTCAATTGGATTTGTGTTTACTGGGCCACCTGCATTTGCTCGAAATAAAATCATTGTTTACTGGGTTAGATTGTATTTATCCTTACAATAACTCCACCAACCAGCAGTAGTAGAAACATCAACTTTATAATAGTCTTTAAATACTAGATTAAAGCTATATTTGTACTGGTTTCTGTGAAGGTTTGTTTGATAGTAATTCTAACACTGCATTAGTCTTCCTTATACAGAGCTGTGGTCAAGATAAATTTTGAGGTAAACACTTTACTTTGATAGTAGCAGAAAATTTGGTGTTGTTAAATTATCAAGCAGCCAATCTCTGAGGGCAGCTATACGCCCAGAATGCTGTGACAGCACCTTTCCAAAATACTTGTTGTGGAACTAGTTTACAAGCCTGAATGTTATTAGTTCTACAAATGACACACGTTGCAGTATGAACAGAAAAGAGATGAGTATTAATTTTGTTGTCATCAGTGCAATACTGTACTGTATGTATCTCATCCACTAAAAAGGGATTTCTAAAGCAGTGCAGGGCAGACAGGGCAAAAGCAGGCCAAAAACCACTAGAGCCAAGGGGGGGAATTATATAAGCAGCCAACATTTGCTGAGCCTGCCTAACCCTTCTCAGATGCCAGCACAGACACATGTGTCGACTCAAATTGTCTGAGAGAACAGTGTCGATATAAAGCTTCTGTATCCCATGTATCAGTATACCCTGTCAGGCATTTTTCTCTTTTTGCATTTGATATTTCATGACATGACAAATAATGACTTCAGCCGCAGGCTTTTCTATCTTTAATTTAGAATACATTCTATATCAAGACCTTTGTAAGGCTTTTGATTCTTGCTGTCACATTTTGTCAGATAAGTTGCTTTTCATTGGTTTGGATATATCTGCTTGCAGCTGGTTTTCATACCTTCCTGGTAGACTGCTCTTGTCATCATTTTCAAATTTAACTTCTTAGAAGTACTTAAAAAGGTGTCCCATAAGGATCAATAATAGCCCCCCGTCTATTTATTCTCTACATTTTTAATATTAATTTTCCAACTCTCAGTTATGATGATGATGCCATCCTGTATTCCATCAATTCCATCATGCACCAAGTCATTTTACAAGGTCTCAAACTGTTGAATATGATATAGTACAGCATTGTAAACACAGGAATTTAATTTGGATTGATATCAGATTGTTCCATAAACAGAGTGTAACTCAGAGTTCATAAACTACATCATTTTATTTACATTCTTACACAGAAGCAGAGTTAAATTTCTCCTTTGAAAACAGAAAAAAACAATCATACTATCTTTTATATTATCTGTGGTGTGCCAGTTTGAAGTTAGGAACACTCGCTCCTCTGAGGAACTTGAAAGGTTTACTTGCTGATACAGTATTTTTATTGCTATTTTCAATTAATTAATTATTGTGTCTTTGTGTGATTGTTTCTATGTCCATAATTTGTTCTTTGCTCTCTTTTGCTAAAGAGATCTTGATCTTAATGAAATGTCCTCAGTAAATAAAACTTCATAACAAGAAAAGAAAGAAAAGAGAAAACAATTAACGAGAACATAAACATGTGAGATTAAACCATTAATCGATAAAAATACAAATAGTTAGATGTTGTGTGGTTTGATTGAAGATGGAATCTTGCTGTTACTTTGTGTGTGTGTGTGTGTGTGTGTGTGTGTGTGTGTGTGTGTGTGTGTGTGTGTGTGTGCGTGTGTGCGTGCGCGCTTTCTGCATACTTGAGGAGTGTTTACTCTGCACGTCCCTGGTGGTAATATGAGAGATGAAAAGGAATTTATTTGCTTTGACACTTCGGAGAGAAACGCAGTATCTGTAGAGATAGACAGGCTGCTAGAACTTCATCGTTTTCAACCTTTTTATTTTGTGAAGAAACCATTGCCCGAGTTCGAGTGCAGCACCACTTCATGCCTGTGTTTCTGTTTTTGTGCGGGACTCTGGATCTGGGTGTATTTGTCGGCAGCGTGGAACAAATAATGGCCGACTGTGTACGGGCTTGTGGATGCTGCTGATCTCAGATTGATGGAGACAGCCCGCAGATTTACCAGAGTCAGAGAAACAGTGGTGTAAAGGGTTAGTCCACTAATTTAAACTGACAGCTACTGACAAGTTGTTTTGAAGTGCTGAAGGGGCAAGACTGAAAAAAATAAACCCTCTCTCACAGGCATATATTATTTTTGTCTATGCGAGTCTGCAGGCATTGAAGTGAAAATTGCAAATCGAAGATTTAATCCACAGCAGATGGACATCTTGAGCTTGCTGCAGTCTAAGATGATAAGCTGTAGGCGAGACATTTTGTTGTGCATATTGAACATAGTTAGATTTTACATTTTCATTGCAAGATAGATGAGGTATCTCTTTGTGTTGTATTATGGTTAGGACTGCAGAATCTAAATCTTGACTTCATCTTTGATGTAGCGGGTGCGACGAATTCAGTGGAAGTCGATGATAAATGTCAGTAGGAATAAACAATTCAGAGAAAATGAATTATATGCTCATTATGATATCAGTGTCATGCTATCAGAGGGTTGTTTCCATAAAAATCCTGCTTTTCCACTCAGGCACAAAAAGAGTTCCAGATCTACAATAAAACAATATATAATAATAATAATAATAATATGGATTTGATTATGGTCATGCTGCTTGTTATGTTCAATTCAGCAACAAAGATCATTCATATCGTTGTTTTATTACCTGGCTGCAGGCAAGTGTTCATCAGTGGCCTGAGGGCTGATAGTTGAGTGCTTTTAAAATAGAACCATGGCAGGCTGTGTTTCTGTGTGGACCATGGCAGTGCGTGCTGTATGGTACGCTTGAGGGGCCAAATGATGCACACAACAGTGACAATTCATTGCTGCAATCATGGCAACATCACACCTCAGAGACCATTGGTTAAATTGCGGTGAGCAGGCACAAGAAACAGGCTTCATATTTTGAAATGAAATTAGCCTGTTTGTCTGTGGCTTGTAGTTCCCTGACATGGTTGATATCGCCCTTTAGCTGATCCGGTTTTCCTTCACAAATGGGTGAAGTTGTTGGACAATTGTGAGAGATTGGAATATTTTGAGTTGCAAGTGATTTGTTCAGATTCATTCCTTTTCCTTCAAGGAAACATGCGTTTTTTTGCATAAAGACAAAAATTTGATTCCAAGAGATTCCTTGATAAAGATCAGTATTAGATTGTGGAATATGAATTTCATTTGAGTAATGTGACAATGTAAGAATGAGTCACTGGCTCCTGAACTTCACTAATGTGTCTCCCTTATTGCTACGTTTAAAATACTTATGTGAGAGAGATAGCAGAGTGAGGGGTATGTATGTGTGTTATTTATTTTTCTCCCCTTCACTCCTAATATCATGGTGCAGACTTGCTTTTATTTCAGTCTTAAATCCAACAATCCACACATGCCTTCTTCATTGTTCCCTCTACAGCCTCAGCTCCTTCATGCATTTATTTTAAATCCTATCCAGACGATAAATCGAAGTCCAACCACAGTAAGTGATGTGTCACTAATGTGGTGTGTGTAGTTCTTCACTAAAAGTTGTTTTTAAGTGATATTAAAGTGCGGTGGGTGCCCGTGAATACAAAGTAAACTGTATGGCCCATAAAATAGTTTGTTTGTGATGCTTTCAGTATTCTGGCAAGATTGTATATCAGCAGCTCTCATGACAATAAAATTGTCAACAATAGTTAAAAAACTGTTGATGAACTGACTTGTGAAAGTTTGAGTATTGCGAACCTTGAAGTGAAATTTAATGTATCGTGCAGTGGAGTTTTTCTTTGGAAATGTATATGATAGAGATAAACTGAACTGCACCATTGAAGGACACATATAAATAGCTTTTAAAGCTGCCTTTGTAAATCTTACATTGTAGTCCCAGCAGAAGGGTAGTAAACACAGTCTGCAGAAGAGGGCTATGGGTATAATACCTGCTCCTGTACTGTTGGCTCTCTGTCACAACTGTCAAAACTGTAAAGTAGTTCTGACAAAAAAAATAAATATTTAAAAAAAGTCTCTGTAAGTATCCTTGTAATAAGTCAATATAAATTCTAATTTCACCTGAACCCTAAAACAAGGATATTTACATACTGTCAGTCACACATTCACAACTCAGTGTAGGTGTTATGCCTACAAAACTGCAGAGAGAACTCACTCACACCCACAGAACAGATTATTAGCATTAGCATAGATCATTTATTGATTTGTGAATCTCCAGAAAATTAACAAGTAACTGTTTATATAATCGTTTGAATAATTTCTCACTCAAAAATGTCAGCGTTCTGCAGTTCAAGCTTTTCCAGTATGAGGATTTTCTGCTTCCCTTTGTTTCATATCATTAAAAATGACAAACATGCGGGTTTTGTTGGTCAGACAAAACAAGACATTTTGTATAACACAGTTTGTGTTAGTTAGTTGCCTAGAGCAGCTTTAGCCTGTTTACATAGTACATAGTATGTTATACTGTATTAGTAGAATAACTCAAGTCTTGGAGCGATGGTAGAAAAAATACATTTTACTGAGAAAAGTTTCACTTAGTTCAAAATCCTCAGTGACTTCTAGCTCCAGTTACTATTCCTTTCTTTTTGGGGGCCCCATGGAGCAAGGGACATATTGACTTGCATATTGGCATTTTTTTCAGGATTATTTTTTTCGTTCTCTCTCTCTCTCTCTCTCTCTCTCCCTCTCTCTCGCTCTCTCTCTTTCTCTGATTTCCATTTTGATCTCATGGGAAGGAAAAGAATAATAACAGTAGAGTGGAAAAAGAGACATCTGGACACAATACAAGTAGCAATTGCAACAATTCTTTTTGCATTCAGACACTGAAGACCTTCAAATTGGTTCAGAATATGTTCTTATTTTGAAGGTTCCTTGTAGTCCCATGATACTTTGAGCTACATGCATAATCTAAATAAAGCTTAATCAAGGCTCCTGCTGAAGCAGCCGAAGGCTAAAAAGCGAGTAATATGGTTCATCCCCTCTCCCTCTCCATCATACATACACACTCATTTACACAGTGAGCTCAAGT
Organism: Seriola aureovittata; assembly: GCF_021018895.1. NCBI lineage: Eukaryota > Metazoa > Chordata > Actinopteri > Carangiformes > Carangidae > Seriola > Seriola aureovittata. Next base: position 27,317,751 of record NC_079368.1, on the reverse strand, counting down.
TAAGATGTAGGCTCTGAAGCCCTCACTTTCCAATCCATGGAAATCACTGTCCATGGGGGAAGATAATGCATTTTTTCCCCAGGGGTGGTGAGCAAAGAAAGAATGATTGTGTGTATGCATTTGTGTGTGTATGAGTGTTTTTACAACAGTGACATTGTTCCAGATGACAAAAAATGGATTTAATGTCAAGTGTCAATTAAATCTCCCTCCCTCTCTCTCTCTCTCTCTCTCTCACTCACTCACTCTCTCTCTCTCTCTCTCTCTCTCTCTCTCTCACTCTCACTCACTCTCTCTCTCTATATCTGACTTTGCTCCAAGCTCTTGTGCTCTAAAGCTGTCACTCCTGTACCAATCTATCACAGTCAGACTCAGCCCACACGCTTAGTACATTCATTAAATCTTTATTAATCACAATTCATGATGGGGATGTGGCTCGTACTCATCCTCTGTCACTCTCTTACTCTCTCCATGTCTTAATGATGGTTAATGACTGTGTGACTTCTGCGTGTTGTTTATCATAGTTCGGCTTGATAACATAGTCTGGGGGTGTTCCAGTTCACCCCCACACTGTGCTTTAATGATGCTTAATTGAAAACTTTGTTGACAAAGTGTATGACATTGGACCCTGAGAGTGCTAATTGGAATAATTAAGCTTTGCAAACTTTACTTGAGGGGACCAAAGACTCGTGGGTAAATAACCTCTCTTACCCCATTCCTTGGGCTTCAATATAATGAAACACTATTGAAAGGGCGACATGTTGGCTCAGTGACAAACACTGGTGCCTCGCAGTCTGTAGTGAGTGGTGGTAGGGCTTGTGTTGGAACATTGGCCCTGCATGTTTCTCCGTGGTGTCTCCATCTTCCTGCTGTGGTGACCTGAGCTCTGTGTGTTTCAGTGCCTTTCAAAAAGTGTAGCGGCTCTACATATGTAGATCTGTGGATATCAGCCATACCTCCATTTAAACCAGCTCTGTTTGAATGACATCTTTGCATTTAGTTTCTTGTCTTCCCAGAGCATTAGTGCACACAATAACATCTGTGGCTCAGACAAGGGTTATGCAATACAAGATTTTTAACATGGATTTACTTTTTCACTTGACTTCATTTTGCTAGATGGAGCATGGCGTTTGCTGTGTCTCTTGTGTGTGATAATTTGTCCAGTAAAAGAGAATGCCAGGCTCCGATGTCGGGGGACTGCAGCAATTATGGACCGTGTGTTTGTCAGAGGGAAATGGGGTGAGTTGGAAAGCGAACAAAGCTTGAGCGTTGTTTGTAGTTTGCACCTGTTGTGCAATAGAAGCCATGCTGTTTAAACTTATAATTTGAAATTATTCATCATCGTGGTGATGATATGTTGACAGTCCTCAAAAGTCAAAAGAGAAAATCAACATGTTTGAACTGATCAGGATGTCTGATGCTGTTCGACAGTATGTTCAACAGTGTGTTATCTGTTCCGGACTCTCCTCCTCTAAACACTCAGCCATAGAAATTCAGCAAATTTCCTCAATATCCAATCAAGTTGTGCACACTGTAACTGCAAGACCAGCATGTTATCGGAAATGATCAGTCGACGACTATGAAGGTCACTGGAAAGACTTCCGTAGTTTACTATTTTTATATTTGGCACCAAACTAAATCCACTTTAAAACAAACTCAAATATGCACCGCCAGAGGTGGAATAATATTTCTGTCTGAGATGACTCCAGCAGTCTGTGGTTGAATAAACAGACTTTCCAGACACTGAGGTATTGATATGTGGCTGTGGGTCAGCGTGCTTCAGTCTCAGCTTCTATCAGTTTTTTTCTTTTTTTTTTTTACTTTAACACAAGAAGAGAACAATCAGGAGCAGGTGCCCTTCACCTGAGTCTGCAGAGTCTCTCTGCTCCACACTAAGACTCAGTCAATGACCTGCTTGCAAAAGTGGGAAAATGATTTGGACGAATAAAGAAAGTGACTGCAGCACAGGTCAGCTTGTAGTTGTTCTTTTGACTCTGTGATTTTTACCACAAAGCAGCAGGTTTGGTTCGTTCTTTGAAGCAGGTCACATGATGCAACATGATTTAACAACAATAATCTGATGCTTTATTGATTCCCCATCGTGTCTACAGACAGGTCAAAAATTAGCTTCAGCAGGCTTTTAGCTTGTGGTGATTCAGAGATGCTTCAGCGGGTTGTTTGCTGACACGGGTGCTAGAGTTCAGCTCTTTAGTTGAAGGCTGGCCTCCCTAATCACTCTGTCACTCTCACTACTTGGGAAAACTACAAGCAATGCTCAAACTCTGTGAACTCTCCAACTCAGCCCATTTCCCTTTGAATTGAAATGCCAGCAGCCACACAAGGTTTCACCTTGAAAAACCTGCTATACGTCTGTCTCACTGTACAGGTTTTAGTGCAGATATTTTCACAAACAAATCACATATTTTCTAAGACATGCTCGTACTCTGACAGCAAAACTTCAAACTCTTCTGACGCAGCAGTCATCACAGCTACAGTGAAACTGCTTCCAGAAACTTTTTTTTTTTTTTTTTGAGTTATTTATAATTATATGAACATTATTCTTCATCATGTTTTCCTGTGAGGCTAACACCAGTGAGGCAGCCAGAGACCGCTGATGTTGCCAGCTCTGTGTTAAGCTAGTAACTGAGGTGTCAGCTCAGTGTTGTTCTCATTTAAGGAGCTGACAACCAACAGTCGTCACAGAGTAACAAACTCATTTTAGCATAACACTTCTGTCTCTCATCCCCTTTCTTCCATCCCCCTCTCTGCTCATTTCATTTGACATTCTTCTTCTGCTCACTCATCTCATCCATTGTCTTTTCTCCTCTCTTAACTCAGCTTACTTCATCTACCCCGTCTCCCTCTGCTTTCTCTGCTGTGCTCTCCTTTCCTCCATTGTGTGATTTTGTTGTCAGCCATCCACCCAGACTGATCATACTCTGTTTTTTTTTTTTTTTTTTTGCTACCCACTCATTTTCTCACACAATCTTCTTTTTTCCCTTATTCTCCACCTCACTCACTTCTCTTCTCCCTCACGTTCACATTCTCTCTTCCACCTCTCACCTCACCGCAACTTCCACTTTTCACTGTCTCCAACTTAAAATTGTGTTTGCTACAGAGGTGACAGGAGAAGAATATTCGCAAAAATGATCAAGACTGTTGTCGTTGCTGCAGACATATTTCGCTGTTCCTCATACGGTAGTACGCGCTGAGACGACGCACTATGCCTCGACACCTCTCACAGAAACAGTTAAGAGGTCTATCTAGCCGGTTCTGAAATTCACTCAACTGTTTCACATTATGCTTGATCATCTAACTCACACTGCTCTGCATTTTAACTGGCTACAGCTGCAGTAAAACCTGCTGCTGGGGAAAGAGCAGCATGGGACATAACCTGCATTTATAGAGGCCTTATGGATGGGCCTGGGAAAGACTGCAGAATCAACACAAGACATAGAGTTACAGTGCATTTAAAGGGGCAATAAGTGAGATTTTATTGTCCCATAGCAGAAAACAGCTATTATATATCTAGAGGGAGTTGATACCCGAGTTGATCAATACCAATGACTCAACGATCAGTTTGCCAGGTGCTGAGATAACAGGCTTTCAAAACTCACTTTGTAGTCTACAGTCTCCAGTTCCAACAGTCCCACCATCCATTTGAGTCAGAAAGACACCCCGTACCCCAGCAGTGGTGCAGCAACACAGTGTGAAATCTCTTAACAGTCCATTTTCACTCCAGTAGGGATATCATTTATAACGTTCGGGGCTGCTCATTAAACTGTTACAAATAGATGCTGCTGTCAAATAAAGTCAAATGAGCTCCTAAAAGCCCTCTTTTTAGGTAATACATATTTAAACATGAAATGTTTTTGTTTAGAATAAATTATAACTATTCCAGCTCATAAAAGGTCCTTCAGAATCTTGATTAAGTCAAACACGAGATATTGACTTTCATGTCCAATAAAGGCTGCATCCTGTTTTTAATATTCGGCTTTTTTCGTTTTGAATCTAGTGATTTAGCTTCAGTGAGTAAAATTGTATTTGTGTGTTTGCTCACACATGTTTGTACATGTCAGGACAGTTATTAACATAATGCAATCACTTCTGTCCCCTATCTAAGTCACTGTGATATTCTTCCTTTCAGCTTGAGTCAACTAATAATGTGTGATCATCCTACCATCAAGGCTGCTGCCATAGAGTTGCCATGGCAACATCTAGTCCACGCAGTAGCAGCCACTGCGGAGAGAACGGGGAGGCAGAGACATAGCACACACACACTCTCACACAGACAAATACACACACAGATACACACACACACACACACACACAGAGGCATACAGCAGTTGCCCCTCACCACACAAGCAACCCCTGCTCATTTGCTTTAACAGCCAGTGGGAGTGTTAAAGTCATTATAGATCTCCCCAGTCAAAGTCAACGATCTTAAAGCAAGGTGATAACTCATTACACACACACGGTGTTAATGCGTCTCACAGCACACCAGCTGTTTCATAGACGCCGCACTCCAAGACGCACGGAGATGCACACATGCATACACAATACACATACATTCAATATAGTAAGACGCTATTACAAAGAGGCGCACACAGTCCTGCTGCACGTGCACACACATGCACACACAGGGCAGCTGTTTCACTCAAAGAGGCCATAACAGACACATAGACACAGTTAAATTAACCCTTGTTCTGTAATTACATTTGATCTATCAAACACACTTTACTCTCCTCATGCATGCAGCTGACACTGACATTGAAACCGTCACATATACGGTACATTTTAGTTGACAATGATGCATTTAATTAGATGTTAACATGCAGTTGACATTAAACCCCAGTATTATATAATGCAGGACATGACATTAATACCTGTACTTTACATGCTCAGACTACACTGATATATAGTGGATGCTATTCTTAGTGATTAAGGCCTAGTACACACGAACACAAGGTATTTGTTAAAACAGGGGTTTTCCTCCTTTATTCTTAAAAAAACATGTCAAAAAAACAGGCAGTGATAAAACCCTAACCGTAAAGCCATGCGAGCCAATCAGAAACCTGAAAAAAATGATTACCTGTTGCAGTAGGCTAACAACAAAGACATCACAAGCCAAAAATTCTGTTTTCCCTGCCTACAAATCAACATCATCAATGAACATCATCACCTTGGAAGTCTTTTTGCAAAAGCTCAGTTTTCAGTGACACAGTCAGCTTGTGAACGAAAAGCGATAATAATAGAAAAGCTACTTTTTTTTAGAAATATACCAATGGGGGCGCCTCAGTGGTCACCTGGTATCTGTCACTGTCCTACTGGAATAAAGGCAAAAATGCCCCCCCCCCCTAAAAAAAATGAAATATAACAATGTACTGGACGAGGCCTAAATTGATCTATTTCCTGATACTTCAGGCAGCGTTGTGCTGACTAATGACATCTTGAGGAAGAAACACAAACAGCCCTTGAAGGAAGGAAAAAAAAAAAAAGAAACACATCAACTGCACATTCCTTCAGTTCAGTATTCAACATGTCCAAACTAAAATTAAAGCAAAAAAATGTTTTTAGATAACTGTGCACGGAAAAAACACATTGCTGTGGGGTTAAATAAATGAGCTGTCAGATTACTTCTCCTGTGCTTTACCATGAACTCCATCAATCTCTGTGTAATGTAGTGGATCTTTCATGAAGACATGAAGGCCATGACACACACACACATGCACTTTAATTAGCTGCTCCTAGCTCTCATTATGTCAGTTTGTAATTGTTTGCGAACAAACTGTGCATTACAGAATGGTCGTGTTTTTTAAATGTGCGGTAGCAGCAGCCAAATTAAAAATCTAGACAGATGGTGTACTGTGGGAAACCTTTGACTCAACCCATGTTTTTGTCAGGCAGCTCACAGTGGCCTTTCATCCTGACGTTCAACCATGGGATAGAGATAAATGAAGCACAGTGGTCACTGCTTTCGTGAGTTAAAAAATGAACATCACCTTGCTCACCTTCTCTCACAAAGCATCAGTATTCCTTGTCTAGTAGCTCCATGAGTTGACAAAGATGCCTGTTAAGCTTGTCAATAACTGATCTTCTATGTGTGGACTCATTGTGAACACACTTACGTAATCTGTAAGTGACCAGGCTCGAGACGGACACATCATCAGTGCAAGAATTACTCTGTCACATTTGTATTCCATTCATAGGTTCATATTTTTGGATTGCTGTCATATTTGAAAGGGACCTGCTGTGTGGCACGTGAACGTCTTCCTCTTCACTTGGTTTGCACCATCTGTCCAGACTCAGGCAGGGCTGAGGATTTTGATGTTTGGAAAAACATTAATTCCTCTTTCCTGCAAGTATTCTACAATTAGAGTCAATCCAGTGTATTTATTGTCTAACTGTGGGCAGGATAAAGGCAGCTTAACCTCAATGAGATAAATGTAAGGTAATTGTATATGTAGCCATTGTGTGTGTGTGTGTGTGTGTGTGTGTGTGTGTGTGTGTGTGTGTGTGTGTGTGTGTGTGTGTGTGTGTGTGTGTGTGTGTGTGTCTGGGTGTGTGTTCTTAAGAGTGCATGACAGTGCTCAGGTTTGATTCAAGGGCCTATCAGGAAGCAGCCTTTGCATAACTCTGATAGGCCAATTACTGCAGAATGATAGATGATGAGCTCCACAACCAGACAGGTCGTAATATCATGGAGAGAAAAAGCTCTCTGTCCTGAATCACAAATCTGTTCCGCTCTGTCCTCCCTCAAAGTTACATACAGCTTAGTCACATCCTAATAATTTCTATGATGAAAGTCTCTTTTTGAAATGTTTGTTCTTATGTTTTGATCTGTTTGATCTTTGATCAAGTTGGGGGGTACACCTTTTAGTTAATCTTTGTTGTTTTGTTTGGCATCCTTTTGATTGTCTAGAATTGGAAAAGGTTGGCATTTAGTGAGTTTTTTTTTCATTAATATTTGAGAATCACATCAGAGAAGGGATCTTTAACTTATAGATACAGCCAGCAACCTCAACACACACTATTATATTTAAAATGATCAGTTTTTGGTTTGTTTTTAGATTTAAATATTAACTGTGAAAATATTTCACAGTTAAATTCAGGTGACATCGCTGTTTCTCTCTTCAAGAAAAGAAATGTTAATTACCCTTTCCAATGTTTGTCTGTTTTCCCTCAAAGGTCAGCAATAAACATCTTTTGTAGCATTTTGTCACAAAGGCATTTACTGTCCACAGTAATTGTGTTCACAGATGTTAAAGTGGATGAAACAAGAAAATGCCTTTGCTTATTTGCCACTATTTAAGTGCCACACAAAACCAGGGTGACATGACATTTGTTACACATAAGAGCAGTCAGCGCGTGAGCAGAGATAACAGACAGCGACTCCAAAACATAAAGCGTGCCTCTTCTTTTGACAGACATGAAAGACGTCAACTCAAACAAGAAATCTTTAGAAGTTGGCTGAATTCCAAGCAAGAAATGAAATGATGAAATATTTTGACAAAACATCGCCTGACTTCTTTGATAGGTGGGATTGCTCTTATTCCATCTCATTAGCCTGTGTGTAATCCGTCATTCTCTGAAGCTGTCTGTCAGAGCGCAGGCTTGTTTATTTTGTATGTGTGAGAAGCATCTGTTGTCAGAGTGACAGATGAAAAGGTCAGTAATATGTGAAAGGCAAAACATTTATCTAAGAAAAAAGACTTGCTTTGACTTTCATTTACAATTGTTTTTCTGTGATACTTTCGTCAGCTAAGAGCAAACTCGTAAGGATGCTGTTTAAATTTTAATTAAACACAAGGTGCTGTTCAAAAAACTCATCTTAGCTATTTGAAGCTAGCAAATCAACAGTGAAGTGTTTTTTTTTTGTTTCTTTGTTTTTTGTTTTTTTGCACCATTGCTCCTCCAGCAATCAGAACTGTAGCACTCGGAAGGAGCATCGAGTGGTCAGGCATGAATCAGTGTCAGAAGGAAAAGTCCGGTGTTGTCTGACAATACGGTCCGAAACATTTTTGAAAGAGAAAGGAATAAGGACCCACTGCACTAAGGAAAAAGAACAAATTCAGAGCTGAAGTGCGTGGAGGCATATTCATGTCAGCAGGATAATAAGCAGGGCATATAACTAGGCCATACTACGACTGCTGAACTATATATACTGTATAATCCTGGTAATCAGCACAGATCAGTTTGATTTAATTTGTTTTGTGTCAATACTGCATATCATCTAAACAAAGTCTTTTCCAATCTCCGTGTTGATTGGTCTGAGACAAACAATCCCGCTATCCAGCCAGCAGTTGGTGGACACGATCTCCTATTAAAATGACTGTTGGTGGATGTGCTGTTCGAATTAGTGTTTTATGTGTCTCTTCTCTTTTCTTCTCTTCGCTCCTTTCCTCTCCTCTCCTCTCCTCTCCTCTCCTCTCCTCTCCTCTCCTCTCCTCCTCTCCTCTCTCCTCTCCTCTCCTCTCCTCTCCTCTCTCTCCTCTCCTCTCCTCTCCTCTCCTCTCCTCTTCCTCTCCTCTCCTCTCTTCTCCTCTCTCTCTCCTCTCCTCTCCTCTCCTCTCCTCTCCTCTCCTCTCTCCTCTCCTCCTCTCTCCTCTCCTCTCCTCTCCTCTCCTCTCCTTTCCTCTCCTCTCTCTCTCTCTCTCTCCTCTCCTCTCCTCTCCTCTCCTCTCCTCTCCTCTCCTCTCCTCTCCTTTCCTCTCCTCTCCTCTCATCTCCTCTCCTCTCCTCTCCTCTCCTCTCCTCTCCTCTCCTCTCCTCTCCTCTCCTCTCCTCTCCTCTCCTCTCTCTCCTCTCCTCTCCTCTCCTCTCCTCTCCTCTCCTCTCCTCTCCTCTCCTCTCCTTTCCTCTCCTCTCCTCTCTTCTCCTCTCTTCTCCTCTCCTCTCCTCTCCTCTCCTCTCCTCTCCTCTCTTCTCCTCTCCTCTCCTCTCCTCTCCTCTCCTCTCCTCTCCTCTCCTCTCCTTTCCTCTCCTCTCCTCTCCTCTCTTCTCCTCTCCTCTCCTCTCATTCTGCCCAATCAGTTACAATCACAACTGGCATTTTAACCATGCAGTTCCCCGGTTCCTACCAGCACAGTAGCGCAGAGGAAGTGATAAGAGAATGTCCCTAAATGAGAGTGACATGGTTATAGTGCGACATGCTGAGCCTGTTTTTCTGATTTACATTGAAATGAGCCGTGTTTTTCTGGCTATTGTGGATGAAATTAATTATGTAAACTGTCTGCAGGACTAATTTGCATTTCTTGATTGATTTTCGGTCCATGTTGCGTATTCTGTATGAGGAAAAGGGAAGATGAGAGATGGGCACCGTCATTCATGTCAGCATGTTATCATTGAAATTTCAGGAGGCATTTGCCCCCAGGAAGTTCTGCAGATAATTGCAAACATCTGTCTCTAAGTACAAATATATGAATCCTGTTAAAGTTTGCTTGGGCGTGCATGTAGTCAAATTTCTAACTTTGTTCATTTCTGAATGTGTATCTGCCCTGTTGGTGTCAATCAGTGTGGTGGATTAGTTTATTAGTTCATTATTTGCATCTATTTGTTTTCTGTCTTAGTATCCATGTGTCTGTGAGGGAGGTATATCCATAAACACGTGCACGCACATTCCCAGACTGGATTTTTCGTCTTTATTTCTGCCTTTCCATGTGCCCCTCGCTCCTCCACGGTGGATCGCCTGTTAAATATCCAGCCGAATGCTAACGGAATCTTTGTACGCCTGGCTGTCTGTGTGTGTGTCTGCAGCTCCCCTCCAAACCAAAACGAACGACCCAGTTAAATAATAAGCTGAAGCCTAACAGAGGGACCCTATCAACCTCTGAGCTGTATCCTCTCTGAAGCCATCAATCGTGGGACTAAAGCTAGGCTGCATAATGACATTGTGGCAGTGTACTTGCGCTGTGCTGCAAAACATATTAATGTTAGCCATAATGAGTTTGACAGCCCAATATGGTTGTCAGAGATCAGGGAGGATTTCAACTGGCAAACACTGCCCTCAAATGGAAGAGAGCCGTTATAGCATCTGCAGTCAAAGCTGCAGTGTTGTCAGGTTTTGTGCAATTGACTTTTGAAAATTTGTTTTCATTCTTTTGAATAGATAAGAGGTGTTTTGTCTCTGTGATCATTAAAATGGCACTCACACCATCAATTATCATACCCAGTAACTAATTTTATTCTGGACAGTGGTGTGTTACTCTTCTGAATGTCGCTGCTGGCTTGTTGCTGATTCATGCGTCTGCACATTCATTCATGTATGCCTGCCTTTTCATGTATGCTTGCTTCTTTATGTGTTGACCTTTTTCACTTTCCATAAACCTGAAGTTATAGGGTAAACAAATCTAAAACATAGATTCATAAATTGAAAATGCAGATACAATATTTTAACTAAGTGATATATCGGATAAGATTTTGTAGCTTCTGTGTTCTGTGTGTGTGTTCTATGCTTACATGCCCATGTTTCCTGCCAATCTCCTAGAATCTTGGAGCTCCAACAAAACGGGGACATGGATATACTGAAACTCAAGTGGTGGCCCAAGGACAGCCCCTGTGACCTCTACAGCTCAGTCCAGACACGACAGCGTGGCAACGCCCTGGACATACACAGCTTTGCGGGAGTTTTCTGTGTCCTGGCAGCCGGCGTGGTGCTCTCCTGCCTCATTGCCATGGTGGAAAGCTGGTGGTCACGGAGGAAGGGATCCAGGGTCCCCTCCAAGGAGGTAGGAAAATGACGACTGAAAGGACAAATTAAGGTACAGAGAGCGGTATAGGGCCTATAATAGATCCCAGCCCATCTCTTATTTTGAGAGAGGGGAAGGAAGCAGTGCAATAGGCAGAAAAATTGAATTAAGGGAAGAAGAAGTAAGGTAAAAATGCACAGATGGTGATGGGATGGGCGATGGGTTTAGTTTCAGGCCTAGCTGAGGCAGAAAAAGAAGGACGTAATACAAAGTCTAGACTTTGTGGCCAGGGGTGCTAATCTGACAAAAAAAAGTACTTCCTCAAAGTCAGAACGCAGGAGGAATAGTAAAATGAACAGAGCCTTCCTTGTGAAGGAGTTGTGACTCAGCAGCATCTGGATCTTTTGAAAACCTCCTGTGGTCACAGTGTCACTTCCCTTGAAGTAAATTTTCACAAAGGCAACATCAGCAATACTATCCTGATACCACAGGCAGGACGTTTTATTTACACATCTGTCAAAAAGAATCTTGGAGGTCCTATATTAGCTCTGCACTGCTAGAACTGACATTGATCTTTTGCGTGGTCTCGTGTATATAAAGCTGCACAGTCTTGTGTGTACAAAGGTATCTCTCAGGCTCTGAGAGCATTGTATTCATTTCCCTTTCTCACCCATAATCATGATCTTAATGGGTCCGTAAGCTTATAAAATGTCCTGTCATGTTATTAATTCTAATTTTTTGCCTAATTAAAGTTACCGTCAAATTATAAAAATGATTAACCATAGAGACATTCTCAGCCAAAATAAAATTGAATGTGAGTGTAAACTGAATTAAGCAGCAAATTTAACTCAACTTAATTGAAGAGGATGTTTATTTTTCACTCATGTTATTTCTTCTTTGTCTTCATTAGTTTATCTAAAGTATTGCCAATTATAGCAATGCCAAATAAGATGTCTGACATTACGTATGATGTAATTTTAGGTGGCCTGGGTGACACATCCACAATACACATACTAACACACTGAAAGAGTTTCGGTTTAGTTACTGTGAATGAGTTGATGTAGCTGCATGTCTTCATAGTTACAGTCTAGACCATAAGTATTTGGACAGTTACACATTTTTGTTGTTCGGGCTCTGAGCTTCAGCACATTCAGTTTAAAATGAAACAATGGATATGACATTAAAGTGACAAGCACCAGCTTTAGTTTGAGTAGGTTTACATAAACATAGAGAGAAGTGTGCGGGATATAACCCACATAGTGCCCAAAGTTTAGGGATTCAAAAGTAACTGGACAGATGCACATTAAGTCAAACAAGATCATCATAATGATATATTGTGGAAAATCCTTTGCATTCAGTGACTGGCTGAAGTCTTTGACTCTCAGACAACAGCAGACACATTCTATCTTCCCTGGCAATGCTCTCCGAGACCTTCACTGCTGCCTCCTTCAGCTCTTTGTTTGCTTTGGCTGTACATTTAGAATAATTTTCCTGCTGAGTGATGAAATGTTGTCCAATGAGTTTTGATGCATTTGGCTAAATCTGAGCACACAAAGTGATATTATACGTATCTCTGCAATCATCCTGTTGCCTCCATCAGCAGGGAAATCATCAATGAATGTCAGTCCAAAGGTTCCATTGGCAGCCATATATGCTTCAGCCATAACAGAACCAACATCTGACAGATGATGAGCTGTTCCTTTCCAAATTGAATGTGCAGAAGCACAGAGCCCAAAAACACAAATGTATAAATGTCAAATACTCCCCCAAGACCATGTTTACATTGTATTCACATCCTTACATTTCTTAATACGCTGATGATACAAAATCACAGTCTAGAACCTCAGTATGGATAATTTAGTGGCATTAATCCCCATTTACTTGTTTAAAACTAGTGAGTATTTGCTCGGTTGACCTTGTAATATATTCAGTAACCTGCTAATGCTCGTGTTCTGCAAAATCTCACCTTTTTAAATGTTTTATTAATGTTGCCATGATGGTGCTGATTAATTTAAAACAAGCCAAATGTGTCAGTGTCAACAGGGTAATCAACCACTTATCTTTCTGAAAAGTTCATTTTTTGGAGAAAAGACGACCCTGGCAACATTAAAAGCAGAATACCAAAAAAAACAGCCTCAGGGCCTGTTGGAGGCTACAGTGTGCCTTGACCAAGGCAGAGTCAGAAACTGACTCACAGTATTAAACATGGATATTTATACCAGTGTTCTCTCCAAAACAGTGGCAACACCCCACCTCGTAAATTAGCAGCAGCACCCTGTGAAATATCCAATCAGCCTATGTGAGGCTGATCACCTCAGCAGGGATATCATTTGAAGCAATCACAGTGACGCTGGCAGCATCTTCTCTTGGTACAAACCCTGCACTCTTTTATGATGATGGTAGCTTTGTTTGGTCTAACATAGACAAGAAAGGTAAGACTGTCAAAGAAAAACCCAAATTTTCTATGAATGCAGTGTAGTTACATAAGCTCGGGCCCTTTTCACCAGAATATAACAGAGTGATAACCGTCATTGCAACCTCTCTATTTCAGTAGCCTTTTATCCACAAAAGGATTTGACAAGGATTTAAACCAGTTCCCAATTCAATTTCCAACCCCTACCCACCTCGTCACGTCCCATGCCTACTGCTATGTTTACCAAAACACAGAGGGAGGAAGTGTTTGAGTAAATGACTGAAATCAAAAGTGTGAAATTGCAGCCAAGTGTGGCAAATTTTGTATGCAAAACATGCCACTGATGAACTGAAAGAAATGTAATTATGTGTGAAATAATATTTTCACTTTTGGTTTAACGATTATTATGTATGTGTTGGTAAAAATTAGGCTGAGTCATGAAGAAGCACAGATTAATTTTAGCAGAAAATGTTTTTGCCACCAGGTAAAATTACTTTGGCTTCAACAAATGCATTTTCCCTTTTTGAGGAAGCTATTTGATAAAGACAGGTTAAGATTAATTTGTAGATAATGACTCGATAATGAGAATTACTGTATCATACAACCTCCAGTCCTTAGCTATAAAAATCAAGAGGAATTTTAAAGTCTGTCACAGTGTATTACAAATATTGTTGCCCGGTTACCAAAATGGGCTTTGATGGGGGGAGAGAAGATGACCATTACACTAATTAGGATTGTCTAAGTGATCATCTCTGCATTACTACCAGAAACAAGTAAGAGAGTTCTGTCCCGTCACCTTGATCTTTGGCGTCATGATAATTTAAAGTTCCACCAAGAATAAATTAAGAAATATGACAAAAAAGATGGGAATGGAAATTGTGACTATACCCAGGATGATTCAGTGTGAGGTCAGGTTACTTTTCATGATTAAAAAAAAAAAAAAACTAACACCAATCCACTCAAAAGTAATGTCTGCGTCTACATGAAAACTCCATGAACCATCTGTTCCAAATGATGAAATGAGCAGCTCCTGGTCGAACACTGGTGCATCATCACAAATTATTGCATCACTGCAATTTCTAGTCTTTGGAGACAGATGCTTAGTTTCATTCAGAAGTAGTTGTTTAATTGCTGTCAGTTAATGATGTGACTTGAGTGTTGACATCCTTTAACGTGAAAGACAGAAAAATGCTACAAACAAAACTGAAATTGGTGTGTTATTGCAGGCAAAAATGTGGTTTGTGACTTGAATTATGTGCCTCATTAGTTGTAATCACTGCAGTGTGCACAGGCTTGTTTGACAAACTACTTGTAAGTTTCATACAGCTTTGTTTACTGCAGTCCAATAAACCACCTGCAGTTGCTTGTAACTGATCAACAGTGGCAAGTGATTAGTTTTATTCATCACATGTCCTTTGGGCTATTTGTTCATTGATCTATTTAATTGCTTAATTTTACTCACACTGCATGTAGATTCCTTGTTAGAAACGGAATCAATTTAAGGCTAGACTTGCTGATGCTGTAATGGGATGTGTGCACTTCTATGACTTCTGCATAAAGTCCCATGCAGACTCCTCCTATCTCAGTCAATTCGCCATGTGCAATTTCCCCGTGCACCTGGCATGATGTGCCATTAAACCGACTACAAGCTGCAGTGAGAATAGAGCAACATTATTCAACAGGAGGTAGACTGCAGTCTGCTTGAGCTTAATTTAGTTTCTTCTCTATTGCTAATTTCCCCATCATCTAATTGTTTTTGGTAAATCAAGTTTAATATATTAGATATATACACAGCATGCTACTGCTCATCATGTTGAGAGCCTGTCGTATGTGACTGAAACAGAGATTGCACATCTCCTAGTTGATTCAGCATTGTCAGTGTTCTCTCATTTATTATCAGGCAAGATTTTTTTTTTCTAGTACACACACAGACACACACAAACCACATACCCCCTACCTCCAGTCCCCTGCTCAGTTACCAGCTTTAATCTGTCATTCAGACCAGTAGTCTTGTCCACCCCTGAGCAGCCACAAAGACACTAAAGCTTCAGTTGAGTCCAAAGTCATGTTAAGCACAGTGTGGTTCAGCTGCAACATACCCGCCCCCCGCTATCTTCATTAGCCACTAAGAGCAGCCAGTGGAATCAGCCCCTGACTGAGCGCAGAAGGCAGAAGTGTAGTCACAACAGTGAATAGGAGGGACAGCAGGGATCTAAACGGTAATAGTCTTTGATTCTCTTTGTAGATCTTGTTAAAGGTTTTGCATGTTTTGTGGATAAAAGGCTACTGAAATAGAGAGGTTGCAATGACGGTAACAAGGAATCTACTGCGAGCAGCTTATTACGATGGAAGGAGGAAGTTAGGTGCCTGAACCTAAAACTGTGACTGTTACCATGGCGATGAAGGTCCGATATGCCTGCTGCTGGTACACTCTATGAATTGTATCCAAGGTTCTTAACGAGCGAAGTTGGAGGACTTGTTGGACAGTTGAAAATAGCCACTATTGAGTTAGAAATCACATATGGACGCTCTTTATATAATGCAGTTACATTTAGTGATCTCACATTTAATATCTGATGACAGTTAGACTGTGATATAGGTTAAATAATCTACCCCAATGAGGGACTGTACTATGACCACAAAATTTCTTTCATTTCTTTGTTTTCTATACTATGGGAGTAAATTGTATTTAAATACACTTAAAAACAAAGATAGATATCAGTGGGAGAAAAGCAATGGAATATCCAAGTTAAGTACAGACTAATAGTGTATTATTAGAAGAGCCCTTCCGTTGACTCCATGGTGAAAATGAAGTTGGCTCAGTCAGCCATGATTGTTTTGATGGTTGACCCCTGACTTTTATCCTTCACCCTGCCAATAAATTGACCTATTGATTGCCTTTCGTTTAGCTCAAAGGTTACTCAGAGTAACCACTGAACCTAAAGGGGTCAGAATCCTTCAAACAAAGTCTTGTCGGATCACCGAACAGCGTCCGAAACCCCCCGCATCCGCACCCTTACGACACCCGCCAGAATTGGGCGAGCCGCACCAGACCGCTTTTGTAATTTCCTGAATCTAACAATTCACCAAGCATGCCCACTTCACTCAGTGACTGGCCAGGAGGATGGAGGTGAGAGAGTAGGCAGGATTTTAATTTTTCTCTCAAGCTTGATGTTTTCATTTTCTAGACAAGCACTGTCATCACTTTTCATGTGTATAAACAAGAGCAACAACATGAATGCCTTAGAGGAATTATTGTGTCTCCTGTCTCTATGACTGCAAATGTTTCACCTCACCCTTGAGTGTGATAAACATTTTCCCCTCAGATGTGGTCAGACATGTTGTACAAACCAGTTTGTTTCCAACACACTGACACACAGCTTGTCTGTAAAGGCCACTGCAAATTATAAATAGAGCTCACCTCGTCAGTCAGTGTTTTTAATTTGGCTGAGATATTTTGTATACCTTACAAAAGTCTCGTCATTGTTCATCCATACGAATCACTGTCTGTGCAGAATGTTTTCAAGCTGCAGAGATAGTTGCTGAGAACAGAGGAGGAGAGAGTCAGAATGGTACCACTGCAGCATATCCTGACTCAGTGGAGGACGGAAGACAAATTTTAGTCAACTTCAAAGCAGCTAATTAGATAAATTGCATATGTTGCGTTTTATCGGCTGGGGAAAAGTCTGCCTCTGCATGCAATTTGGCCTTAGTCATGGCCAATGGAGTAAGTCTGGTGTGTTTAATGTCATCTAACTTCCTAAAGTTGAATTAATAAAGTGAAGCAAACCATAAAGCTTGTAATTAACTCCACCAGACGCCTTGCTCTCTGTCAGTTTAAATGAAGAACTCGTTGGCCTCCATCTTGCTGTCACAGTGAATGGAAACATCACTTGAGACCATCTCACTGGGCCAACATCACGCAGCCCCCTGCGTATTTTTGCAAACTTCATATAAAATAGGAGCTTGTGGTGTCCCACTCTTTATGAATGGGTCTAGAAGACTTGGCTTAGTGAGATACACTGGCACCACGAGTATGAATTAGGAGTGCAGACTTGGCATGAGGACTCTACTCCCACGCAGTGAGAGACTTACTGTATAGAGAGTTCAGGCTAATATCAGCCACAGTGTTTCCCATGCATTTCGCAACCAGTACTGAATATATTTTATATTACTGAATGTAATATTTCAGATACAACCTCACAGTGTTCATGGATATCTCTAGAATCATTCTGTTACATAGAACATTTTAAAGTTGGGTGCAGTTTTGCCTTTGGGATTATCAGTCGGGTCTCACCACTCACATGTTTGCTAACCATCTCTAAACATTTTTAATTTGAAAATTAAAAGACATATCCTCATTTGTCTTCCGTGAAGATGATAAACACCTTCCCCAATATGGCCCCCCTTACTGTAACACACACACACACACACACACACACACACACACACACACACACACGAGCTTGCCTTCTCACATGCATGCATACACATCACCATTTAGCTCACCTCTTCCATCATGTCAGGCTTGTGTCGATATAACGAATGCTCAAACTTTGTGTCAAATACTCCATGTCATGAAACCCATTAATGCAAGATATACTGTACATTTGTTCAGTTTGTTTTAAACATGCTTCATAAGCCCCAGTGTTTTTCCGTTCATGTTCACTCTATCTCTCAGCAGTCAAGAATCAGGTTATCTCGCCCACAATGACACACACAACTTAAGATTGATGCGATTCACTTCAAATTAGTAAATACTGGCATAAATCATGACTGTCCTCATCCATCAAATTGTATCGCCAAAACATCATCACCACTTGCAACATACATGCTTTCTGTATACATGGAAGCGCAGAATCCACCGTTCAGACTAATTCAACTGAGCTTTTTGTGTCTGTTTTATTATACATACTAAAACATGCATAATCACATACTGTGCATACTGTCTTTACATGCCTTTACATTCATACCTTACGCTGAAATGCTGTGTTAACTGCTTTTGACTGTGGGCTCTCTGTCAGTGTTTGTGTTGTGTGTTTTGTGCTGTGGTTCTGTGTTGTGTGTTGTGTGTATTGGAATGGCTGACACTGTTATCTATGAGGCTGCTTTTCGACGTATGCTTATTTGTGTTTCTACCGGGCTTAAACAATCACAAACACAAAAGCACACTCTTCTAAAGAGCCGACTCACCTGGATCACCAGTGATAAGAGACGTATCATGATTGAGCACATGTAACAAGGATATGTACACAAAATAAAAGGGGATTGTGTAACTGTGTCCCTGGAGTTTTGATAGTACACATTTGAGTGAATTAATGACTACAGTGCAGTACAGTGTGTTCCATTTATAGATTTGGCAACACTTTTTGGAAATTAGTCCTCCTCTGTATTGCTTCTCTTTTACTGTGCTACAAGCATCTAAACTCATTTTGGGTTGGGTGTGTGATGTCTGGGTATGTTTGTAATGATAGTGCTGTATATCTGATGAAAAATAGATCAAGGTGCCCTTAACGCTGTTTTGCGGGCAAGTCTAAACTTTGACATCTTGATTCTTTTGACAAGCTATTTGCAGATTGCCAGTGTCCTGAGGCCCATTTCACTCATAACAGGGCGGCTGTATTGCTTTAGCCTTTTAGGCCTATATATGTTCTTCCTGAGGTTTGTATGAAAGAGTTCTGTCAATGGAATCAACGCCATCTGCACAAATTCAAAACTGAGAGTAACTCTGCTGCTGCAGATATTCAAAATAGAGATAATTGTCATTGTCAGAACTCTTCCATAATAGTTACATCTGTGGTTTTGACCATGTCTGATGTTTCATATAATCCATATAGATTTAGCATGAGAAGAGCAGGCACTTCCTTGCGTATCATCTTCTTTGATACACCTAAAACATCTGACCTCTTATTTTTGAACATTTATGGTTTGGATGGGAATTGCTGATCTTCTCGTTCTAACTCTATACAATGATCTGTGTCACTGTGGCTCAAAGCTCTCATATTTTGTCTCATGTTTTGTTTTTGTAGATAAGTACACTGTGTTGAGGGGTGTAGCGGGCGAGGGGGAGAGAGAGAGGGGGAGAGCAATACAAAATGCCATTTAAACATCTCCCCTTTCCAGGTATATAACGACTGTGTGAATGTCTCTCTGAGGACACAACACAGAACGACCTGCTTAACTGTGTGTGCTGACTGACTGCCATGTCTTTCTTCTCGCTCACCCCCCACCCGTCTGTCTCTCCAATTGACTTCTCTCTCTCCTCCACCTTACCATCCATGTGCCTGATCTTGTCTGTCACTCATCCCCTCTCTGTCTCCGCCCGTCTGCCGATTGTCTGCCTGTCTGTCTACTTGGCTTCTTTTTTTTTTTTCTTTTCTTTTGGGCTCGTTTTTAATCTTCCCACTCAACGTGCATGCACACAAACACACAAACACATTTATATGAATTACTCCACATTTCTCTTTCACCACCCTCTCTCTGTCTGTTTTTCTCCTCCTGTCCTTTTTGCTCAAACACACACACACACACACACACACACGTCACACACTCACACCAGACACAGGCAGATGGCTCATCTGCCAGGCAAGCTGCCGATCCGTGCCCTCACAGCCCCAACGAGCATCCTCTTGCCTTGGGCGGTCAGACCCAGAACCAGACGCCCAACACCACCAACACCACTGCCCCCACCGCTACCCATTACCAGCCCCCAGCATGCTGCGACATTCCCTGCGCCCTGATCGTGCAGCACTCCTACGAACCCACCAACCCCTCCGAGCTCACCCCCAAAATGAGAATGACCACCTTCACCACCTCACCTCCCACCCCAAGGTTATACATACAATAGAAGATAAAAATAAATCATTGGTTAGTAATGATTAAAGATAGATTTTATTTGAAATGTCATGATATATAAATGATAATGGAGTTAGATAAATGACACACACAGAGAGAAAGGTTCAAACTTTGGTGTTCACAGTACAGCAAAGCTCTCAGCTGGAAACAGATGTACCTCTTTGAAACACTTACCTGGCAAGTTGCCAGTTGACTATATGTGCAATGATGCCTTTCTGCCATTAGATGGTGCTGTCTCTCTATCTAGAGGCAAATAGAGCATCATCTTTGACCAGACAGTCAAAGTTACATGCTCTGTATAATTATGTATTTCAGGTAAAAGCCTGCAATGGAGTATTTATTTTATGTAACATAGAGAGTTTATTACAACTGAAGCCAAAAAACCATTTCATGGTCTAAACTTGGCTTTGTTGTCCAATATAATGCCTTTGCAATACGCAGTAAATTAGAGATGTATATTTAAATACATTTCAGGCACCCTTCATTTTATTATGTCATTTATGTCCGTATAGGTTATGATCATTTGGGGGATTCATTGTTGACTTCTCCTCTGTAATGTTACAGTGGGTCTTGCAATGGAGGGAAAAATAACGTTTTGCTTCATTGTAATATAAATGCAGTCAGGTCCTACTGCTTTTCCATCAAAACCTTCCACTTTTCCTTACCTCAGTCCCTTTCAATCACTCCTTGTAGTTACCCATTAATCTCCTGTCACAGACAACACACTGACCATTTGTGATTCACTCTTCTCTTTCACTTCCCTTAATTTCTTTTGATACCAACTCTACCCCTTCGATATTCCCTCCCTAAAAACATTTAGTGTGTGTATGGTAGTGTCAGGACAAACATTAGCGCCCCCTCGTCCCCTCCTTCCCCGCACTGTCCCCTCCTTAGGTGGCAACCAGGGGGCGCCACTGTTGGTCCACTCTGTGCGTGAGCTACATACAGTAGGGCCAAAGCCCCCTCCAGACCCCCCAGACCCAAAGGACACGGTCAGTAAATCTACTTTTACCCACAATAAAGTGACTCCTTTACCCACAAAACCCTGTTTGCCTGAAACACCAAAAGGAGAAACCTAAAGTTATGTGACACCCCACACCACCCACCATCTACCTCTGAGACCCTTCAGGAAACCTTAACTCAGCTCACCTCCCATGAATGTAGAGAAGCACATTGCCACATTTGTGGACAATGCGAACATTTCAAAGTTTGGCAGCCTCCTTTAACACTGTTCACGTGAGCCCTGTCACGCTCTATCCTCACCTCATTCATTGCAAACTGAGCTCCCTTGCACGCCTGTCCACCCCTCCCCTATCCAGTAAAAGCATGAAACACCTCTCACTGAGTGTTACCATCCTTTAGACCATGTGGATAAGTTATGTATATGTGAATATAGTCATATAATGTATGCTTTGTAATTTTTATAAGTTTCATTTACCTTATACTATAAATTAAGCTAAAGCTTAAGTTAATGTATGTGCTTCCTCTATAGGTGGACTTGTTTAGATTGTTAAGACTATATTGTTTGATTGAAGTTAAAGCATCTGTTTTGTTCGATGCAGTTGATAAATAAGCCATAACAGCTGCAGTGATGAATTGTATTTGGCCTGAAAAAGATTCACTTGAAAATGAGATGTTAATCTCAACGTGAATTTTTTAGCATGATGGCCAGAATACAATACAGGTGACAAGAAGCAAAGAAATACATTAGATAAGTAAGGTATTATTGAGCATTTGGACTGCCTTATAGTATAAGTTGTATTTGTAGTGTAATATTAGATAATGTTTGGTAACGCTTGCTCGACAGTAGACCTAGCACCATGGAATGCAGAGCACACAGCATGACTGCGGTGTGTGTATTCCAGATTATCCGCACTCCCTTTAAGACCGTGTAGAAGTGTGTTTATGTTTCTCTCTTTCAATATCCTGACCACAGCTCAGAGTGTGCTTCTCTATCCTTCCCTCCATCTTTCCCCTCCTCTCTTTTTCACTTTCCCTGCTTCCTGTCACATCCATGCTCACCTTCCATCAAACATTTATGTATTACCTTTATTTTGTGTCACCCTCACTCTCACACTTAACCACTGCACTTATCTCAACTGGAATCTCTTTTTTAATTGTGCCAAAACTTTTGTTTGGCCACATGCATGCCCTCTTTCCTTCATCATATCATCATCTGCATTGTCCAACACTGTTCTCTTGCTTTCACTATTATTCCTACTATCCATTTATACTGGTCGGGTGGGCGATATCCCATCCCTGACGCTTGGATACAAAAACAACCCATCCTTGTCCACTTCCTCTTTTTTCAAAATATATCCTCTCTGCACATTTCCCTACTTCTCTATTTGTACTACCTTCACTCCTTTTCTTTCACCTCCTTCCTTCCCTTTCCGTCCTTTATCCAACTTCATCACTCCCATCTTCTTTCTCACCATCTCACTCCTCGTTCTAACATTCTCATCCCTCACTCTGTTCTGCTGTTCCCTTCTCTCTCTCTTTTCTTTTTCTCACCCCCCTGTCCCCTCCTATCCCATCCCTTCTCATCCCTCCTTTTCCAATATTTTACTTCCCACCTCATATTCTTTCCAATTTCCTTCCCTTCTCATTAACCTCTCTTCCCTTCTATCATTTACCATCACTGCTTCCTCTTCTCCTTCCTGCTCCTTTCCTTCCCCTCCCTACCTGCAGGACGATAAGGAGATCGACCTGGAGCACCTACACCGCCGGGTTAACAGCTTGTGCACCGAGGATGAGAGCCCCCACAAGCAATTCTCCACCTCTTCCGTCGATTTAACACCCCTTGACATGGATGCGCTTCCCGCTGCGCGCCAGGCACTCGAGCAAATCAGTGATTTCCGCAACACCCACATCACCACCACCACCTTCATCCCCGAGCAGATCCAGACCCTCAGCCGCAGCCTCTCTGCCAAAGCCGCCGCTGGATTTTCCGCTGGTTTCGGTAGCGGTGGCGGTGGCGGGGGCGGTCTCCAGGACCACCGGACTGGCGGGGTGGGCCCTTTCAGGCAGAGGGCCCCCAACGGTGGCTTTTTCCGCAGCCCCATTAAAACAATGTCCTCTATCCCCTACCAGCCCACAGGTCCAGGACCCAACTTTGGATATGGCAATGATCCAGACAGGGGCACCTCCATATGAGGAGTTGCTAAGGATACAGTTGGTTCAGGAGGAAGAGGAGGAGAAGGAGGAGGCAAGGTGGTTAGAGTCAGTTATGGGGTGGTAGAACAAATACATTATGGCTAAGATAAAAAGTCAGAAGATAGAGATCAGTGTACATAGGAATCTCTCTGTTTTATATGTGGAGAAAATGATGGAGGTTCAGGGGCGTTCCTTATCCTCCTGCAAACCATGCTGGTGAGGTGCAAGAAGGGAAGTGGGGGGTGGGTGGGGGTCTTGAATCTTTGCTTTGTTGTTGTTGTTCTTGTGATTGTTTGGGGGATTATTTTGGGGGATATGTGTGAAAGGGGATCTTTTTTATTGTTTCTGTTTTATGACATGAGGACTGCCTCATGTAATGGAGATTTGCTGAAATGACCCGACTCCTATTACTGTCTGAACCCCGCGTCAGAGGGTTTCGTTTATACGACTCCAACCACAGGAAATATTTCTACATTCTTGTGAGCTCCAGGGCTGCCATTTGTGGATGACTGGTTGTATCTTAAGCCAAGAAACAACAACTAATAAGCAATTATGGGGCAGAAGTTATTTTATGATGGTATATATAACCCATAGTTTTGTCTGTAGCCCTGGGAATGCATACAGCAGCCTCTTGAAGTTTTGAAAAGGCCCCGTCTCAGTGAATATTGGAAGATCCCACTTCTCCAGGTTTACGCTGCCTTTTCACTATGTGGGAGTCCATGCTCAGTTTTCTCTTCTTCTCTGGTGGTGTTTCACCAATACCTGGGGTTCTAAATGTGTAATCATCTCCAAGATGGTGTCCACACAGTGGCTGACTAGACCTAAGACTTTACAGCTGAACACATGCTGACACCTTGATGGTGCATCGGTCTGAAAACTGTTGAAATGCCATGACAGTGCAACAGTATGACACTGTAGAATCACCAGTTTGGTGCATCGATCTTAAACTATTTCTGCCATTTTGGTGCATCAGCCTGAAACTGTTTTCACCATTTTGATGCACATTAAAGACTCTTTATCAATCCCACTGCACTGTACCAGTGCCCACAGACCTGTAAGTGATTGTATGTAGATCTGACCTTTTCTTTTCTCACCTGTATTGTGTGCTTTTCAAGTCAAGGTGAGATCCTCTAATCAGACTCTGAGGGATAGTAAAAAGGGATGATACAAAAAAACAACTTAAAGAGAAAAAAAGATAAAAGACAAGCTGAAAGACTTCAAAAAGCTTATGCTTATTATATGTCTTTTATTGAATTTTGTTTTTGAAAAAAAATAGATTTTAATGCGTGGAATGTGTTTTGGTCAGGAAGTACAAAAAATAACATTGTTCTGAGCTGTCTACTTGTTTTTTCCCTCAGCAAACTTTGAAAAACTGCTAAATGAGTGCTGTAGTCTCTGGTTTTGCATCATTGTCATTCAAACTTTTACTTTTGATTTTTCTTTGTTTTGCTTAATTTTACTGCTGCCATGGCCTGGGTGTTTAAAAGATAAAAGCCCATTCTGTAAGGTCATGTCATGTTTGAGTTCATTGATCACTTCAGGTTCAAGTGAAATTGAGTTGATTTTGTGTTGAGGAGAAGCCATTGCAACAGCATCTTCAGTACAGGCCTTATGTCAACTAGAGAGTTGTACCCTTCCAATTTCCAGTCAAACCCAAAATATCACCGTGTACTGGAAACATTTAAGAGCAGCAAATCAGTGGTTGTGCTTTAGGGTCATGGGAATGTCACAAAGAATCAACGGCCATCAAAATCCAGTGGCTGCCTTTTATGAGATGAGTCCGAAATATACTTCTATTTCATATCTGTAATGTTAAGGGTACTGTTTATATAACTTGTTTTTTTTTTTAAAGTGCCAATTAAATAAAATGAGACCATTAAGGTGCATTTTGGGGTGGGGAAGGGAAATGGTACATTAAGACTATTAAAGGATATTTTGTGGATTAGAGGCTGGGGTGGTAAAATGGAACCAAACCTTTTTCACTAACACTGTATTAATAATTGATAATGTTAGTTGTTTAGAACAAGTTTTCAGTTTGTTATCTTTAAGAACTAAAACCGCAAAATGTTGTGCGTAGAGAACTCAGTCAAGCCACAGTGTTTTGAAGCAAGCGTTCTTAGGCATTCTTTTCTTATATTAGGCTACAGTATGGCTATTGAATGACAAATAGGACACAGACATTTAAAAAGTTTTATTTAGTATAAATGAAAGAGACATTATAAAATGTATATTTTACATGTTGATGCTATTTTTCTTTAACAAAAAGAGAAGAGTATATCATGATGAGCTTTAGTGCTGAGTTTAGCAGTCACATTACTGCAATTGGTTTTCCCTTGTCCTGCCCCTGGTCAACATACACACAAACTCTTTGCTTTTCTCATGTCACCCTGAGTTCATTCTATTATTTGCTGGCTAAATAACAAAAAGTGGCAAGTTGATTAAAAAGAAAGCATGCACAAACTTGCTATTGCTATCTGTTAACATTTTTAATTTCATACATAGAACTACAGGATTTACTTGATAATTTTCAAAAATTTATGATGTACAGTATTTAATATAGGCCTATTTTGTTGTATGTGTTGCATATTATTCAAAAACTGAACAAACTTGGGCCTCTGTTACAAGTGGCAAAGCTTTCTGTGTATAATTTGTCTAATAAACAGGTTTTCTACAGTGGGATCGTATTTGTTGTCTTTGCTAATCTAGACAACCATGAATGAAAGATGGCAAATTTCAAATAGCAAATTGTGAATAATTGCTGTTACATATTATTCTTTGTGATTTAGGGGCTCATCTCTGACAAGGCGGCAACAACACACCAAAGTCAAGTTCTCCTTCATGTCACACCGAACATCTGTAAATTTAAAGAAAAAGGCATGTCACTGATGAACAACTCGTCAGAGATCAAATTTCACACTGAAGAAGCTTCCACATAACAAGTGTAACTGTCTGCTCTTTTTAGTGAACAGAGGCATGATCAAATAATCAAAAGAATACTTGACCAGCAGACTTCACATCTTCCAACAGGATTGCCAGAGTTCCTTCACTCCACAGCACTCACAAGATGAACACACATCACATCTTACTGGTAAGTTGATCCAGGTACAGGTACGTAAACACTTGCATCAAGACAGCTGCTGTAACCACAGGGTTTTTGTATGGATTCTCTCCCTTACTTCCCCTTTTATTATTATTTTATCAACATTTATCATTAGCCAACAAAGGACAACTGATGTGTGATGTCAAAGTAAGATCTAGAATATTCAGTCTACAAATGTGGATGAGTCTGCATAAAAATTCAGTCTTGCAGTTCAAACCTGTAATAATGACTGACCCAGCCTTTGAGGGGGTTTTGTAAATTTGCATGTCACAGTGTAATTTTGACCTTTTAAATTTCAAAGAGCCTATTGATCCAGAACAAGTAAAATTGATTGATGCAGGCAGGGTGTCCTTTAATTGCTAATGAAAAGGATCTTCCCCCTTGTAGCTGCAAATTATGAAACCTAATAGATTTAGGGTGGAATATTTAACTGTTTTAAAGTAAATTGGTTTTAATTGACTTGGATGATATGAGATGATTTTTTTTTATGTGTGCAACAGATTTTAAGTTCAAGCATGAGCTGAGCTTTTGTGTCCTCCACTTTAAATGGGCCACCACTTCAAAGGCCTGTGTACTGCTGTTAACAGTTGGATAGACACACTGCTGAGGACAACTGCTGTCAAGTTCAATGGAGCACTGCATTGTAGTAACCTTTTGTAACCAGAGAGAGGCGCTGTTTAGCTCCCCCAAGTGTCAGTGAGATTTCCATGTCTGTCGGAGGTTGTTGTTATGACAAGATGAATGTCAGCCAGACATTGCCAAAATTGTTGAAAATTAGTGTAGAAAATCAATGTATCAGATGCTGGTGCCTTGAATTCCACTTGGCATATGTGAGTGACTGCCATCTTCTTAGTGTACAGGTCAAAAGAGAGATAACAGTCAGCACCTTAATGTAGTCTTAATCACTTTTGATTTTCTGTAATTTCACCCCCATAGAGAGCAATTCTACACCTAAAGTCATTCTGTCTGTCTTTTTGTTTGGTGAATGTTCCCCTTGATTTGAAGTGTTTTACAGTGACTGGGGGCAAGCAGGGTGTTGGGCACAAAAATATCAACTTTTTTTGTAGTGGAAGAAGTATAACTTTTACTTAAGCAAAAAATTGCAAGGCAACATTGTAGAAATACTCAATTATACGTGCTTGAATTGTACTTAAAGTAGCAAAAAAAAAAGGTTTTATATTAGGCCTATATTTGATGTACTGATGCATGTAAGCAGGCATAGTAATAATACATATTTGAATGAATAGCACATAATACTTTGTAACTAGCCATTATTTTAATATGTAAAATGTTGATCCTCAAAGTAACTTGTAACTAACACAGTCAAAGACTGGAGTAAAGTTTACAACATTTTATAGGCCTACTTATCAACTTATTTTGATGCAATATTTCCCTCTCAAGTACAGTGCTTGAGTAAATGCATGGTTGCTCTCCACCACAGTTAAAATAAATTGCACTTTGCAGGTATTAGTTTGGCAAACTTAAAGTTTGGAGACAATAAAGTTGCCATGGTGAAGCTACTTTTAGAGCTTCAAAATACATTTATATTTTCAGCCTATTTCATCAAAACCAATACCAAACGTGGATTTAGTGAATTTAGGAAAGCATACAGTTACGTTTTGAAATCCCTGTCCAGCTCCCCTCACTCCAGTCTCGTGCCCGTCGCGCCTCGGTCTCCCGGGAGATGGGAATGAGAAGCGGCAGCACGCAGACTCCTCTCGCGCATTGGAATGGGAGCCCCCACCTCTCCATGGAGGAGCCCCCCAGGCGTGACCAATGGAACATAGAGTCTCCATTGTGGCTGCGACACTTTAATAATCGCCAGCTACAATATCCAACCTGTCGGTAGCTTCAGGAGCCCGGCCCGGCCCGTTGGATGGGGGCCTTGTAGGTGGGAAGAGGGGGCGAACGCTCGGCGCCAGACCTCTTGCCCGCAAGACGTCCCCATGATGAATACATGAATAAAAATAGAAAAGAGTGATGTCAAGTTATCTCTGAAATTATGGGATTTCTTCCCACAAGTTGTGTTTTTCTTCACAATTTCCAGCTCCCATATTTTCAGATTACGGACCAAAGCACATATTTCTAACCATTCTTAACATATAGTGTGGGAAAGTTGTCAAAGTTATGATGTGTATACCATCACGGCCTACTGCCTATAATGTCGTTTTTCGTCATTAAATGTTGCTGACAAAAGGCTGTGACTGAGCAAGGATCTATAACAGGTAGGCTTGCCTTGTCCCCCTTGATCATTGTGCCTTATACATTGGGCTACTGTATTTAACATATAGCTGAGGGTATATCCTTCTTATCCAAAATCGACCATGGCAATTAAGTTGAATAGCCAATTTCCACCCAGCAATTAGTCCATTGTTCATTTCCCAGGTTAGGCCTGAAGTTTGCGTCTCAGTAAGCATGGCTTAGCTTTGATCAGTAGACGGTTTCATAAATGGCCGAGTTATAATTTGTCGAAAGTTTATTTTTCCTGTCTATAGCTACAATTTGTCCTTTCGACTTCTTTTCACAGCTCTTAATTAAAATGGCTTATGTGATAATGATTGAATTGAAAAGTGGACATTAGAAGTGATATCACTTGTACTGTCACAGCCTAAGGACACAGTGTGTTCTCTCTCTTTCTCTCTGTGTGTGTGTGTGTGTGTGTGTGTGTGTGTGTGTGTGTGTACTTTCTCCTCGCCGCTCTTCCAGTTGTAATCGCGCGCCACATACAGCTCGTGTCTGTACGGAAACAGTGTTGAGCGCAAGCCCCCTGCTCATGTTTCCGTTCCCTGTGAAGCCCTTTTTACCGACAGGGCGTTCCGAGAGCTGGATCAAAAGGTTTTAGAACCGCTACAAAAGAAAAATGGAAACTGGAGATGATCTTAGAATGAATGAATTGACAATGAGCGCGCGAGCCCCAGGAGCCGCAAAGATTTTTTTTTTTTACTTTTTTTAGGCTGTCTTTTGGTCAAGCCTACTTAGTCCAAAGTTTTTTGTTTTTGGTCAAGCTTTTTATCTGTTAACTGATAATTTGTACAACTTATTTCTTGTTTTATCTTGTAAGATAAAACAATATATATATATATATATATATATATATATATATATATATATATATAGGGTAGTGCCTATATTGAGAATGAGCTCCATACTTTAAGTTGGTTTTGTCTTTTATAGAATTCTTTTCTTTCATAATAGTGACTGTAATAGACACATGTGTACACCTAAGTCTGCCTATGGGACAGAAATGCAGCTTTTACACCGAGGATAAAGGTAGAGGGGAATCAGTTCAGACAGTTGAAGATGGCAAACACTTTTCAAACTCTCCAGCTCACTCTCTATCCTTCTCCCTCCCTCTGACATGCCTGAGATGTAAGACCCACACACGGACAGGTAGGAATTCTGTCCCAGCTGCGCACGTCTCGCGCACGCTTCTTAAAAAAAACTGTCGCCTCCCCTACTGCACGTGCGTCCTGTGGGAGGTTCCCCTTACCTCCCTTGCGTTAAACACTCCTTAAATCGTTACGTTATCATAAACAGTTCGGCTTCTGGGGGCCATAATCACCTCTCTCGGGCTTTACCGAGGCTTCTCATTGGACGTCAACACGCGACCAGCGCGAGGAGGGGGGCTCCCAGACGCGTGCCGCTTTTTAAACCGACGCCGCGCCGCGAGACACCAGAGAAGGAGTCCCGCACGCGACCGTTATAAACACACAGTGCGACAGCATAGCAGTGCGTGACTCCAAGAAATTGTTTTCAGTTATTGATAGCCGGTTTAACTTTGCCTACCTGTTGGCGTTTTGGAAACATGGAGGTCTTAAGTATGGACGACTGGAGCAAAGACGCACTGGAGGCAGTGGCAGCCCTGGGCTCACGGCAGCTGAGTGCGAGAGTGGTGGAGAGGGGAGGGAAGCAGCAGCTCGAGGAGTCCCGCTACGAACCTGGACTGACGCTCGTGGACAGCGGCAGTGATCCACGCGCCTGGCTGGCTTCAATGCAGCCTTCTGGCACCTGCGCGGCACACGCCACTTCACCCGACTACCTGCGGCACTCGCCCTGCCCGAGCACCGGCTCCTACCACGGTGAGAAAAGCTGCTTGTAAATTCTTCGCTGCGTAAAATATTTGGTCAACTTTCAAAGCAATTTCACCTGCAATGAAACATCATGTTTAACAGAAAGCTGGGATTAAGCGCTTTTGCATAGGCTACTGAAGGTGGTAGGCTAAATGGGCAGAAAAAAGCAACAGGCCTACTTTCCTTTACAGATAGGTTAAGTGAAAAGTTTATTTTGTAGCCTACGGTTAAAACATTGTTATGCTCTTGAATATCAACTTAAATTATCACAAGAGTTAGCCAATATGCCTTTATTATAAGTTATCAAACGAGACCAATTCATTGATATTTTTTTCTCTTTATTTTTCAGAGAGTGGCTCCCCGGGGTCATCAGGCCATCCCAGCCCTCCCAGCTACAGAAAATCTGCCAAGAGCCCCTCCTCTTCTTCGCTCAAAGTCAGGGATCTTTGCCGTCTTAAAGGCACGCTGACGGGGCCCGATGATGAGGAATCCATGAGACAGAGAGCCCCGTCCAGCAAACCGAACAATGGGGTTCAGAAACAGAGGCGCGTGGCCGCCAACGCGCGCGAGAGGAGGCGGATGCACGGGCTTAACCACGCGTTTGACGAGCTGCGCAGCGTCATCCCAGCGTTTGATAACGACAAGAAACTCTCCAAATATGAAACTTTACAGATGGCGCAGATTTACATCAACGCACTGGCTGAGCTGCTCGAAGGTCCGGTCGCTTCCAACAATAGCAGCGCCGACAACTCCAACAGTAACAACAACTCGCCAAAGTGTGACATTATGATTTCTTCCGCCGTAAGTTTTGACGGAGCGAAAGACAGAGCGTCCCCTTCACCGACAACCTGTAGGACAGCGGCGGCTGTGCCCGTCTCAGGTAGCAGCTTACCTGTCCACATCAGCGGTATGCCTTTCCGCTCCTCCTTCGACAACGGTTCATTTTCCGCCATGGTTGAAGAAGCGATGTGTTCGCCGTCTCCTTCATCCTCCAATCGGCCAGGCAGTTCGCTGACATCGGCTGGAGGTGGTAGGAAAGAGTCTCCCCGGAGCGACGGAGAGTTTTCCCCGCACTCCCACTTCAGTGACTCCGATGAAATAGCGATGGAACTCCACTCAAGCGAAGAAGATGACCTTTCAGAACTCAAGCTACCCAGCCACCACCATCACTCTGTTTCCTTCTAAACAATTAGCCTAAAGATAAAATTACATATAACTATGTTAACGGTTCACTGCAGTCCACAGCAAAATAATGTCAATCCGTGTCAATCGTACCTGTTTATCTGTTGCTAACAAAATGCATTTTTTGAGAGGATAGAAATTTTAGGTTCTTTAAAAAGTCATGTTCAATTTTCACAATAATTCTATTTTATCAACTTGTTGCATAGTCTAAATATGATTTTTTTTTTTTATGTGATTATAGCCCTAATTCGGTTCTGCCAATAAATGTATAGCCTATAATTTCCACTTTCCATGGAGACGTGGCTGGAAGACCCCTCTGCCATGTCGCGAGCAGCACTGCCATGGGTATTTCCCACGTCACTCCGACCAAAAAGCTGTCTTCCACAAAATCATACCTTTATGCATAATTGTTTATATTTGATAATGTAAAAAAACATTTTGTAGCTGTAAAATGCGTTTTGTTGTGATTTATGTTTTTATTTGTTAATTTGTTTGTATAATGTATTTTGTTTTGCAACTTCAAAAGTTCATGATGTGCACTTTAAAAATCTACAAGCCAGAGGCTTGAGAAATGCGATTTTTGTTTTCAAACCATAAACAATATTATTTTGATTTGTTTGATAGTGTAGTAGCCTACTGCCAATTCCATACAAATAGCCTATTTAATGTAGCCATCATTGCTGCCTTCTTTTGTATTTTCTTTTGTATCTTCAGATGAACTTGTGTGTCTTTTGCTTTCACTGGATGAGATTAATTGACATGTATTTATTACTATGTTTCATTTGATTTGCTTTTTATAACTCCATAGTTAAATTTGCTTAAACAAGCTAAAATCTTGCCATTTATTGTTATATTAATTTGATGTTGGGAATAAAAAAGATAACGAAAATATAAAGTTTCTCTGTATCTCCGTTGTTTCCACACAACCTTTTAGATTACTGAAATGAACTCATCAACTAGCCTGTTATTAAAATAAAATTTGACTGTATTTTTCCATGTAAATTCCACATACGCTATAATAATAATAATAATTATTATTATTATTATTATTATTATTATTATATAGCTGATTATTATTGCGATTGTTGTACTAATAATAATATTAATAATAATTATTATTATGATTACAACAATAGTAATAATATAATGCTTTTTGGGATTCAGTATGAAAGAATTATGAGTTAGGATTGTTAGAGCTTGTTAACAACTAAACAGGTTTATGTCTCACTATTAGCCTATAGCTATCAACAACAACAATCATAATAATAATAAGGCCTAATGATAATAATAGGACATGTACTAGGCATAAAAGATTATGATAAATACATTAGCTACTTAAAAAAAATAAAGGTAATTAAAACGTTTCACTACCTTTTTTGATATTACATTTATTGTATACGATGACATTTACATCTGCAGCCATAGTAGATCAGTCACAGTAAATGGACAGGGCCTTACTAAGGTTTGGAGATAATAAAGATGAGTAAAATTAAAAAGTTTACTGTTTGACGACCAAATTGATGTGGTGAAAATATCTATATGCTACTTGAAACCACAATTTCCATTAAATTGAAGAGACTTTCAACATTTGATTCCTTCTTAGGTAATTTATACAAACTAACAGCGACATGAAACATGTCCAACACGCGCTCGCTCGCCATATGCTGCAGGTGCACGCGCCCCCTGGCCTACAGTCCTGTGATTGAGTGTAAGCTACTGAATTGCAATGTAAGCTGCGACTTCTACGCAGAGAAACGCTGCATTAAATTACAGCACAAGAGTTGTTTTCTTGCAACAAACTTCTCCTCACTCGGCGAAAAGTTTTTTTTTTCCTGAACTGTTGCCACGTCGTCCATTTGGTAAATACCAGATATGGTAATAGGGAGTGTGCATTAATTTCAGGCTATTGTTGGCAGGCTCGTGGGCCGAGGTGTTGGATGGCCTCAATGAAGCACGCGCTGTCAGCTGGTGAGCGCTCACGGGTCCCCACCGTGTCCCCGAGGACCTGACTCGAGAGGGAACACACTTTCTCAACTGAAGAAAGACCCACACACACACACACAAACACACCACTTTTTTCTTTCTCTTTTATTTCTCTCTCTCTCTCTCTCTCTCCATCAGCTCAAACAAACCCGTGCATGTGGACACACGCGCTAGCTCACCCTGACTCTGGCAACTTGTCCTGCTGTGTGACTCAGACTAAAGTGAGTCTTTTTCTTTCTCCAACTTATTTGCGACTCATTTACAGAATTTCAAAAGCCTGGCGGACAAAGCATCGTGGTACAAAAAAAAGCAAAATACTTAGAAATTATTTATGAAATTACCTGAACTACCTGTTTGCTCCCTGTCAGCTCTGTCCCCCACCCACTGCTTCTAGCCAATCACGATGCGTGCCCCTTTGCTCGCCTCTGGAAGGCAGGGAATAAAGGGCAATATAATGAAGATGCTGTGTTAAATTATTAACAAAAGTTATGCAGGTGGAACTGTATCTGGGTATGATCAGACAGCCATCTGCAGCGAGTTCGTGTTGCGGTGAAATGTGATCAAGTTTCCGTGAACATACTAAAGGGATGCTGTAGAAATAGGCTACAACAACAAAATTACACCTTGTGGGAAAATAAAAGACAGATTACCATGATTCTCTAGCGAATTTAAAAATGATAATGATGATAATAATTTCTGGAGGCCACAGACAGTATTGAAATATCTCAGCTACTTTTGTCTCTGACCGAGTCTGAACAATCACTGGTATCAACCGCAGGCTGAAATTAGCCAAAATGAAACTGGGATGCATTGTCCACACCACGTTTTATATTTCTACAAAAACGTTTGTTTATATTTTTTAAATCACACGTGTCGTGTGCAAATAGCCTTAACCACTAGCAGTTCTACAACTGCGTCTGGGTTTTGAAACTAGTTTGCATGATGTTTATGATTAGATTCCTGGTTCACCTCAAAGGCAACATATTGTTACCACATTCCTATCTTCATCTTGTCAAGAGCTTTTTGCAGAACCTTTAACTCACTTTGCATTTTAGAGGGTTCAGTGGGGTTTTCAGATAAGATCAATTAATGTTCTTCTGAAATAATATAGATAGATGATAGATAGATAGATAGATAGATAGATAGATAGATAGATAGATAATAATGACGACTAATGGGTTTTAACTAATGGTGCTCCTATGGAAAGTGGGAGGTAAAAAAAAAAAACAGCCTGTGCTCAACAGGTGGGATGCTGGGCAGGTTGAGGTTTCACTGTTTCACGCGCATTAATTATTTACGCACAGACGTTACGAAAAATAACAACAGTGCTGGAGTTCGAGATAACCTGAGAAGCACTGGCGCGTGTGGACGTTGTTGTGAGTAAAAGAAGAAAAGGAAAAACTTCTGTCATCATGTAGAGTTTAACTTGTTCCTGACCATTCTTTTCGCTCCAATGTTATCTCTGAGCAGCTTCACCGTCACAGCTGCTTCGTTGCTGTCTTTTGATAGTCGTTCTGTTTGTTTTTTGGGGAAGTTGTTTAACAGCGATCTGTATCTGTCTAACACCTTAAGAGCCTCATAAGGACGGATATTCTTGTCCAGCAGACGCTACGATGCTGCAAATCACTTAGAAGTTCCTAAGTATCAAGAGGAATTTGTTGTTGTGGCAAATAATCTAAAGTGCATCAAGCAAAATATAAGATAAATACCAATGTGAAACCAGAAACTGTACTGACACTTCTGTAAAGTAAAAGTGGGCAGCACTAGAGGAACTAATATAGCTAATATTATCATACAAAAATGTAGATTTTATGCATAAAAAGAAAAATCCAGTGAAGTCAGGGGTTGATCTGAAATCTTTAGTCAAGAGGCGCATTCAACATGTTTAAAGCCTCCGCAGTCATGCTCATTTCAATAAACATATTCAGAATACATGCATTCCACAGGTTCCTTTTTTTAATGAAAAGAAAGGCGCTTGCATTTTGTATGAGATATGGGGAGTCGAGCTGTGTGCTGTCCAAAAAGCCACAGGTCTCTCTGGGGACCCAGAACAAAAGGCAGAACTGGGCCATAGTCTCCATCTGCTGTCCCAGAGAGAGAGAGGGAGAGAGGGAGAGCATGGCAAGTGAGGACACCATGGGCAGATAGAGACAGAATAATAAGTGAGAGGGAGGGAAAAAGAGTGAAGAGACAACTGCAAGAGGGGACATCAGGGGTAGTTAAAAGTAAGAGTAAGAGTAACCAAGAGACAGCCATAGATAGATAGATAGATAGATAGATAGATAGATAGATAGACAGATAGATAGACAGATAGATAGATAGATAGATAGATAGATAGATAGATAGATAGATAGATAGATAGATAGACAGATAGATAGATAGATAGATAGATAGATAGATAGACAGATAGATAATCATTTTGATTTTGTTCATATGAGAGTGGTTCAGCTCAATTCAACCAATTGGTTTAAGGACCAATAAACAATCCTTTGTTTAAGTTACCCTAAAGCCTTCACCTCTCATTAGCCACCACAACCCTGTATTATCTAGTGTAGTGTAACCTACAGTGATCACACAAACACACACAATGCAACTGTGACGCAATGAGCACCTGTTGCATTGCATGCTCCGACTCAGTGATGCTATTAATTGTTAATGAGTTTCCTTGGCAGTGCTGTGACACACAGTCACACAAATTTTGGCATTTAAATCCGGAAAGTTGTCTTTCGTGTAATGTCTACTGAAATGACTAGATAACAAAAACAACATGTACTATAATATAATAAAGCCTAATGTAAATATTATATTATAATTATACTATATTATATTATACATAACATACAACTCAGTATTTTGCCAGTATGATCTTTGAGCATTATTATTGGCATGTCGACTCTCTTCTGTTTGTATATAACATTAGTTTCAGTAATTAATAATTCATTCATTTTAAACTGTATTGTCCTGTAAAAGAAATTTGTTTTGCAGACAGGGATTACAGTAAAACAGGTGATTATAAAACATTAACATCATTAGGGACACTTCACCAAATCAAACAGTTAAAACAAAAAGTAGTTAAAACACCAAACAACCTAAAGAGAGCATAAACCATGCATAAGTACTATCTGATAAGGTCACTCGGGGAGTCAGCATCCTGGCACAAAAAGTTGGTCAAACAAAGCACTTACACAGGGACAAGAAGCGTCATCATTCCATGTGCAAATCCATAGCATTTAGTTATTTTCCTCTAGTGTTTATCCACTCTAAAGCAGCGCCCCAAGGCAGTCAGCTCAAACTGAGGAAGACACCAGGACACACAGGAGTCACACAGGAGACATTAAAGCTGTGCCCATGTAATAACCTGTAATACCTGTAGTAACAGTCTATTTATTTAGGCTATTAACTTAAGTTCTTATACTTAAAAAAAGTAAAAGTACATTCAGTAAAATAATGAGAGGATCATTTTACTGCACATTTCATAAAGTTTTATTTGTATATTTGTATTTGCATTTGTGTCTTATCACATTTTGGTATCCACAGTTATTTTCATGTACATACTGATGTTCAATATTTTGTCCTTTATAAAAGTTGCCTTTAAATGTATTAAGTTCTATATTTCTAATGATGTTCTCAGTATTCAACACAGGTAAAAAAAACAAAACAAAACTTTGCACTCACATAAAAGGATCAACAGTATGGCCGTCTCATTGTTTATGACCATACTACAGCAGAAAGCATGTAAAATACAGTAGGCTAATATACTGGAGCTGTGAGTTTGTGTAATGACAGTAAATCCTCTTCAAAATGAGAGAGAAAAAGTCTCCAATATCCTGACTTAATTTGAAATATGTATTAGTTATAGAGACAAAGTTATTGCAACATTTATTTTGAAAGTTCCAGAGAGCTGAGGCGTTTACATCTTCTAAAGAGGAGGTGTTAAACTATTTTGACAAAATACATCCTGTGGTTTCTATGATGACAAGCAGCCCATTCGCTTAAAGTCCTTAATGTCCACCTGCACATACACACACTGACCCAGTCACACACAGCATATACACACTGTCGCGAGGAAGAAGATCATTTATCTCTGTGGTTCTCTCCATGAAAGACATCTGTGGGTGAAGCAGGGTCTCCCAGGGCTTTGTTCTGGGCAGGGTTCAGTTCTTTGTGTCCGCCACCTTCAAAGCAAATGTACATGAACACGAACATGAGGCTTCTTGGGTAACCAGCCCATTGAAGAGCAGCACAATGGTGCTACCAATTATCCACAGTACTCAATGCTCCTGCGGAATCAGTTACATGGCTTTGTGTATGTTTGTGTGTGTGTGTGTGTGTGTGTGTGTGTGTGTGTGTGTGTGTGTGTGTGTGCGTGTGCGTGTGTGTTTGGGAGATACTGGTATCTTTCTGTTAAATATTATTTTATGCAAATCTGGGTGTGTATTTTTTTTTTCTGTGTGTGTGTGTGTCTGTATCATCTTTTAAATCACGTCCTAAAACTTAACCTCTAATCTTTTTGTGATGTTTTGTGTCCCTTTTTTTATCTTATATAGTATTATATAATAATATATCTATATCGTTTTATCTTTTGCTCGCTTCTTCTTGTAGCTCTCGTGATTTACTCTGGGTAATTTTTAAACACTTAATTTCTCTGTCATAAAAATGCAATGTAAACACCTCAACTGCAATGTGCAATGTGTGTATGTGTGTGTGGGTATGTGCGTGCAAGCGTGCGTGCTTGTGTGTGTGTGTAGTATAGTGTAGTTATACTTCCCATTAGGAAACACCTCAACTGCAAGGCTATTTACTCATTTTGACACAGTATGACTTCCAGCAGGGTCAGGTTACAGAGAGCGTGCAGCCGGCCCTCCTCAGCTGGGGAAGAGACCTTCACTCTGACTGCCTCCGCACACATGAAAAGGAAACCTCTGGCCACTTCGGAAGTGATTTGGCTGCAGGTGCTTTTCCATCTTTTTCACACCTCAGAACATGAGAGGTGTGTGAGAGGGTGCAGAGAGGTACGTTGCTCTTGTGTGTGTGTATCGCACGTATTGTGCGTGTATGTCCTCAAACACACGTGAGCAGTCATTAGTGTACCTCCAACACCTAAACCCACCCACCCACTCACTCGACACCGGTCATTTTCACCGCACGTAACCTCGACTGGCAGCCTGCCAGATTCACGTGTACTGTACAAACCTGTACATGCGAGAACATGGACCCATACATCACTGATTGTCACTTCGATGAGTAACCACTGTCCGGTCCATTAGCTTAACCAGTCGACCAAAGTCAATGTTGTAGCATCACCTCAGGAACCTGCACAATAATTGATGATAAGGAATTAAGAGTAGGAAGAATTAATTCTTTTCTTTTTTGTCATCCATTTGCATCATCAGGTTCAGAACTGTATGTAGACTCCACTTGTGTTCCCTAGCAGTCTCACTGTGGTTTGGCTTGGAGAATTGGGATAGTCTCCCACACATTTTGCTTTGCAAAAGTGCATGAACACACACCAATGCTTTGTCAGAGAGGGAATAGGACAAGAACAAGGGTGAGAACAAAAATGGGGATTAGAAGAAGAAGAGAACGATAATTGTTGAACGATTAATGTTAAACTCCCAAAACAACATGAATATATACTGTAACTGTCTAGTGCCCGCTGGTGAATCTTCCATCTTCATTTGAGTCCAATGAATGAAATTTGTAGTAGGGGACGATGTTCTCTGTCCTCTCTTTGCTCCGACTCACCTATTAACTCCATCTCTTCTCCTCTCCTCCCCTCTCCTCTCCTCCCCTCTCCTCTCCTCTCCTCTCCTCTCCTTTCCTCTCCTTTCCTCTCCTCTCCTCTCTTGTCCTTCCTAGGCCCATTGTACAGTTGCCTCCGCAGATCTCCTTTCAGCTAGCAGCCCTACTCAGGTGAGGGATACAGTATATTGAAGGAGATTTTGCTTGTATTTGATTCCGCTTCTTTTCATAATGGCTGAAAGCCTGGCCTCCATGCTGCCCCCCCGGCCTGTCCAGTTCCCAGGGGACCCCCACTCTCTCCCGGGCTGGCCTGGGTGGAGCGGCCTCAGAGTGGGGCAAGTAGGGAACAGACAAGGGTATCACTTACAGCCTTCCTCCTGCCCTCAAACAGCACAGAGCACAGACAGCGACAGTGCACCCCCTCACCTTGCATGTCTCCCTCTCTCCGGTGCGCATAGACACGCAGTGGGGTTGGTGCATGCTCACATGTACATGCACTTGCACATATTTTCCTCCATCTTACCAATTAGAGATATGTGTTCTATAGTTTTCACCCCCCTCATTTCAATCTGTCCATTCAACCCCCGATCCAGGAAGGAGGCAGACCACAATGGAGTTGTGGAAAGCCATTTCTGTGCACTGAAAAGCAAGCAATTGAGATCTGGTGACTAAGAGTGACACAAGAATTTACAAGGACAATGGCACAAGAGCTTTTACAGGGACACAAACTTGATGCAGTCATCGCACAGGCAGAAACATGCACACACACACACACACATGCACACACTTACATAGAGAATGAGCTCGACCTGGGCTCCCTTTTTGTCAACACACCATGTACTGACACACCTTCGGCCTGCTGCATAAACCAGCCAGGTATATCATATAACGTTCCTGTTCAATGTTACAGCACTAAGCTTTAAGCAACACCACTGTCGATGTGTTAAACTGTCTCACTTCAGATCCAGAACCAAGTTCAACTGCTTCACTGGTGGTAAGGCATGGACTGTAAGTACATTACATTCAGAAAACATTCAGTGTAAAGAACATTTATTTTTGAATACATATGATATACTGTGTCATGTTATGATCGCTGCATATTCTTACAAAGTGAGCTCTGTTTAAATTATGCAATAATATAACAATTTAATAGGATTAAATGCTAAGGGCACATAATTAAATGTTACGTCACTCTTAATCTAGGTAGAACCCAGTTTTACGTAATTTCTGATTTCATTGGTTTATAGTCCCTATAATTTATATTGTAGTTCATCTTTGCCCCATTGTACTGTCACAGCTGTAGTGCAGCCACTTGAAATGGTGATACCACACAAATACGGTGTATTTAGGGTTACTTAAGACACAATGTTTTGTTAAGTGTTGCTTGAGGATCAGTCCACTCTCAGACCCAGAGGGACTCCGTGTCCTGAGGAAAAGCCCACCCAATTGCACATCACCCACTCAACAGAGGAGCGGTGCTATCATGTATTTCTCAAGTGGTTTTTTTTAACTCACAGCAGTAGCTGCAGGGCATATTCAGAGACAACAAGCCCCCTGCTAGATTAAAACAACAGCACACTACTTCCCACAGTGAAGGAACTGGATTAACATGGATCTTTTCAATAGGACAGGAAATTTAACAGTGGGTCTGTGAACCACAACCCTCACAAAAATAGCTTGAATACCTTCTTATCAAGCGCTGCTTTTAAAATTTAATTACTACTATTTAAAAAATAGTCAAATCCTCACACCAGTGTACAGAGAGCTAGATGTGAAAACCTCCCTCAGATGGTCTTAACTCCATTCATTTCTAAGTATATTTGTTGTCTGTTGGTTGATAATGCCTCTAGGCATCTTTAGGAGTAAAGAACCCTTACTGATATACAAGATCCCAGCAGGATAACACAGCTAATATAGCTAGACATTTCCTACTGCTGTAACGGATTAGCAAGCCTCTCTGCAGGGGAACACAAACACATGAACAATGGCTGTTTGACCTGACTGTGAGATCAGGCTCATATCCCACCTGTTAAACTCCCTATTCCTTTTAATGAGACATTTTACTTTTCCTCTTTTCATTTTGCAATGAATCATGTACCCCAGTTGCATTATTACTTCCTTCAGTGTCATTACAATGCATAACTATTAGGCAGTTTTTTTTCTGTGAAAACATAAAGTTTGTTGATTTTTGGAAGAAATACCTTCCCCATACAATAAATTACTCTCATGTTGGAGGTACCAATCCAGTTTTTATCGCAAACATGAGAAAATTTCCAAGCACATTGAGTCTTATTTGTTTGTAGCTGATTTGGCTGTCCTTATCTTCCTCCTCCTCCCAGATTAGTGCTGCAGTCTGCCCGTTTTCACACCATTAAGGCCAATCCGCATCCTCTTCATTGGGGGGGCTCCCGTGGAGATCAGTGACGCCTCACTGACCACATCAATCAATCATTCTCCCTCTGACTACCTCTCTCCCGCTCCCTTTTGTCTCTCTCTGTATGTCTCTGTCTCCATATCTCTCTGTCTCGCCCACACAACTTTAATATCTGTCTCATCCCTCTTTCCCACACATGACATGGGAACTACTTATCATAAAAACACAGATAAATGTTGTTGTTGTTGACAGCAATTCATCAACAGGGCCTGTCTTGCACGGTGCTTTGGCCAGTGAATTATAACTATCAGTATCATCATCAACACATAATTCATATTATCTAAGAAAGGGGAATGTCATTTCTTTCATCATTTGTCATTTATGACCCATAACATTCATTGCAGTCATGGCAGAAATCATTGTATTCATGTTTGTTTGTTTGTTATCTAAATTTCTGATATTTTTTGTAAATTTCTCAGGCGAGCCTTTCCCCACAAAGAAAGTTTCATCATGTGCCACGTGTCAACCTAAAGTAGCCATACATCCTGCAGGCTTCCTGAAAAACCCTATACTTGTCTTCATAATGAGGTCAACTGCACAAAATCTGTAAAAGAAGTGAGGTGACAATAGAGATCGGTTGAACTTCTACTCCCTGTATAGCAAAGGGTTTTTGTTCCTGCATTGCCCTCATGGGAGGTCATGTACTGTGACACAAAATGCAGGCCACATATGTGTGTCCCATGAATTGTGATAGTAATATGGGCTTTTTTCAATGCTCCTATGCAATTCCTAGACTGGGTTTCAGGCAAAAATCACTATGGACACTCACGCAATGCTGGGATTGGAGTCGTTGGTGAGGTAACATCGTCATCCTCTTCATGCTCTTCTCTGCAATGCAAAGCACTTTTATCTTTACTCGCTTGCTTTTTCATTTATTTTGATTCCTGTTTTTATTTTCAATGTTTAAGCACTTTGAGCTACATATTATTGGTTAATTCTCATTATTAATATTATTATTATTATTAATATTACATTCTTATCTACAGTATCTGTATCCCCACAAAACCTGTCATACTGTCTCACCTGTCTGTCTGCATACCAACCTGTCTGCTACTCAGTGTGCCTTACCTCTTAGTCTGTATGTCTGCCAGCTAGGAAAGGTCAGCACTAAATGGGCTGAGTGTAAACAATGCCCTCGATACCTAGGACAGGAACAGCCAGTGTCCCACAGCAGACGTCCTGCCACCACCACATGTGATGTGTTTGCCCAGCCCTCCCTATTCAGCTTTGCCCTTCTCCCTCGTCGTCCTCGCTGCACTCGCTGCATCTGTTTCTGTTCTTTCCGCCCTTTTCTACTCTTCTCCTCCTTTCTTTATTCTCAATTTGGCCACTTCTCACTTTTTTTCCCACCAACCTGCTTTCTCTTTCCCGCCCTCCATCTTGGTGTGTCTGTCTTTCCCTGCCTTCCTCTCCTCCTCTCCTCCGCTCTCCCCATCAGTCCCCATCAGGAGGAACCTAATAGGAAATCAAAGTTTCTGGTGGAAGAATGGAGTGGGGCTTAGCGTTACCGTCCCCTGGGTCCTCCCTGCTGAAAGAGGAGTGCAGAAAAGACTCTATACTGGCACTGTGGAGGGGAAGGTTAATGCAGCAGATAGTCTTTCCCTTGCTCTCTTTCTGTGTCTCTTTATCCAGTCTTTTTCTCTCAGACACACACTCTCTATCTCTTTTTTTCTATCTTTTAAGCTCTTTTGCTTCTTGCTGCCTTTCATTCTCACTCAAAAACACCCACACACACACACAAAACACACACACACACACACACACACACACTCAACGCACAGTCGCTGTTTTTATCCCCCCTCAAAAAGTGAATAGCATAGCAGGTGAACTCAGCTGCCCCTGGCCGGATGGTATTTGGTGAGGTTGGATTTGTAGCTCGCCGCCGCCGCACCGTCCGTCCTTTGGGATGTGGTGTGCATGGTTGTGGAATGGATCGTGTGTGGGTGGGTGTGTGTGTGTGTGCCTACCCCAGCCCGGCACGGCATGCACCCCTGCCCCTCAAAACACTGCCTATGTGTAGCAATTGACTCCATGGCCCCTGTGAGCTCAGGTACTGCTGCCTCGTCAAGCACGTCATGAAGCATTTACAAAGACTGTCCCTGTGTATCACTACATGTGGAATAATGTTTTCCATTAATTCATCACCACACCTACAAACTCTTGCATCTCAAATTAAAAGTGTTGGATATAAACTGTTTTCAAAAAGCCTTTATCTTAGATAAAGGCTTGTTGAAATAGAAAGTAAGTCTTTATTTCGAGGTTCAGAGAAGAAAAGAACAGAATAGAATACTGTGAGCAAATGAAGTATCACCTGATTTGATATCACTTTTGGAAAGAAACATTTTTCTTTCAAATTTTACAGGTTTTAATAACTCTACTGAATGCATTTCACCCTCCCTTCACATGAAATAATCACATCATCCACCTACAGTGGCCCTACTCCACAGGGGGTGTCCCAATGGCCTAGAGGTTCAAATGCCACCAAAGGACCACAACATCCCCAATTTGAATGTAGCTAGAACCATTTGTTGTATCTCTCCTTTTTTCCTGTCATCTCTGTCTTGGTTCTATCTAATGGGATAAACTGCCCTGAAAAATTATAAAACTGAAAATTCTCTGAAAGCTGAATCAACTGAATGAAATAATTCAATTTGGTAAAGTTGATTAGAACACTGTTTTTCTTGGAGGAGAATGTGTGGCGTGTGTGTTGGAGTGTATTTTCTCATGTATTGGTATCTTTCATGCACATGCTTATGCATGTAAGGCATCGCACATATCAATAGACTGGCAGAAAGTGCCATGTAAAAAGCCTAGAATTAGTCCTGTATTAGCTGTCACACATCAGCCTACTCTAGGCTGAGCAGTTCAGATCCT
Organism: Seriola aureovittata; assembly: GCF_021018895.1. Lineage (NCBI taxonomy): Eukaryota > Metazoa > Chordata > Actinopteri > Carangiformes > Carangidae > Seriola > Seriola aureovittata. Next base: position 27,273,257 of record NC_079368.1, on the reverse strand, counting down.
GCTGTGTTAAGCTGCTTAAACACTCAGAGGTGGAAAAGATTAAAAAGTGTGAATGCCTCGAGGGAGTGCAGGGAGGGCTGGAGGAGAGGGCAGGGGTTGGGAGCAGTATGAAACAGGGTGGGGCACAGGAGCCAGACCAGGAGGGGGTGGCAGAAGTTAAAACACATCATTTTGTGAGGATTCAGGGCTGAAAGCCATTAAAAGAGAGGAAGACTGAGAGGCCACATGCAGGGGAAGTGAGAGATGATGCTGCGGCTGCATCCAGATTCCCATAAAACAAATTCCAACCCCCTAAAATTTCCTCCTCTCTGGTCCCTTCATACGTCCCCTCCACTACCTTTTCACTCCTTCTCTACCCCTCATGCCTGCACACCACCCACCTGCCCTCTGTACTCCCCCACACAAGAGTTGGGATTCTTGGAAGGTGTTGGGTGTCTAAAGTGTCACAACTAAACAAAACCATTTGAAAACAAAGTGGGCCGGTGAATGTGCCGGCGCAATCCGACCCCTCTCCCTTTGTGGTCCTAGAGAAAAACGGCCTCTCAGAATCAAGGGGATGGAGGGCGGGCAGAGGGAGGCACACCATTTCAATCCACAGGTCCCCCCCCATCCACCCATCCAGACCCGCTTTTACCGCCTCCTCTCCACCCCACATACACCCACACTTTTAAGTGCACCCTTCAAAGGTGAACACGCTCTCTAAAACAGAGCTGTCTGTGTTACAGTACCTCCAAGAACAAGATACTCATTCTCTCTTCCACTCGGTTATTTCTTTTCCCTTTCAGTGGTTCTTCTTTCACTTCAGATTTTAAACAATTCGATTTTCTTGATATCTTGGTTACATCAAAATATGTAGTGGACTTAGACCGGACTCATTTTTATAAATTAATAATACAGAATTCACCAGGAATTTAACAGATATCAAATGTGACAGTTTGACAAGAAAATACCACAATCATGAGTAGGATAAAAGCATACACAAAAGTTATGAGTAAGTGACCACATGTGACATTTGTACAACAGGGTGATGATGAGGTTGTGAGTCAGTCCATTGCTATCTATGTAATATGACAACTTTGGGGATTTACACTGATAGGTCAAAAATAAAAGTGATTACTCATGGTCATATGCGTATAAGAGTGCATGCATTGTTTACATAAATGTCTATACTGTTCTATTATGTTAGGAAAGCATCAAAAGAGAAAAATAGATGTGTTCAAGGCAGTTACTGCTGGCATCAAGATGTCCATGTAATCAGAAGAAACTATTTACCACATATTGGACTAAAGATAATTAGTTTACTATCTTTGAAATGCTTAGTTGAGTCGTTTTCTTTCGTTGTAACTATGAGAAACACAAACAAGTACACAGATCATCTGTCTTGTCTACGCTGCTGATTATGGGAAAGTAATGCCCCCTGTTTATGTGTGTGGTGTGTGAGTGCGTCAGTGTCATGAACTGTCTGTCAATCATAGTCAGAGTTAATTATTTCGTCGCCCCGCTGGGTGTGTGTGTGTGTCAGGAACTCTGACCCAGAGACCTGGGGTTGGGTCACACACACACACACACACACACACAGACACACATACACACAGACACACACACACACACACACAGACACACACACACACACACACACAACACACACACACACACACATTCTTCCCCCAGAGGGTGGAGTGGTCCTCCCATGTCCTTCGATTGATGGTCCATTGGCCACCTGACTATAACCACTTTGCTGACAATGATGTGGACAGTTACATGTGTGTATCTTCTTATGTGCGCACAATCTCTTTGCTGATTACAACATCAGTTTCAAGCGTTATCTCGCCATGATAAAATGGAGAACATTAGATTTTTTTCTTGTCTGTTTTGAACAGATGTTTGTACATGTTATTTGTAATCTTACACTGTATGTGGAGATATATTGTGCTGATTACAAGAGCAATCATTTTTAGCAATTAGTAATGAACATACCATATTTGGCATATTTGCTAAAATCAAACTATTTTTTATATACAGTGTGTATACCACAATGCATTGTGGTATGTTGACTTAGAGAGCTATTGAGCTAAAATCTGGTTACTTGTCTCTGTGCATGTGTGTGGCTGTGTGTGTGTGTGTGTGTGTGTGTGTGTGTGTGTGTGTGTGTGTGTGTCTGTGGGGGAAGGGGGGGGGGCAATCAGGACGGGCAGGACCCAGGGGAGATCAAGTAATCCTGCAGGCAGCACAATCCTGCCGGCAGCACAATGGACACCCCTGGATAGGGCCCTCTCTGTCAGACCACTGGAGGCAGGGGGCAGAAAATAACACAGTGTAACACACTGTGATGTTTCAGTGGCTGGTTAAGTCAGCTCGTGTATTTGTCTCCTGTCAATCTGTGTGTCTTTCTGATTGATTGTCTTAAGCAGCTTCGGTAATTTTAGCAAATGAGACTGAGGGCGCTGATGAGAGACAAGACATTTCTGAATATCAAATTCAAGAATGTTTTTTTTTTTTCAACAGGCTTCTTAACTTTGCAAAAACAAATGTGTACAGAGATGCAAATGAAGTGCACATGATGCTTCATCCTCACAGTAGAATCAAATTTGTACAAGCCTAGATAAATTATTCCTTTGGCCCACAATAGTTAAGTTAGACTACATTCAGGTGTAAAGAAGAAGATCTTCTAACCATGTACACTTTACATTTGACCAGATGTTCTCACTGCCCAGGTGCCTGATTAGAACTGTTTCTAACTGAACTGTTTTCTTATTTTATAGGGAAATATTCAGTTTCATACATTGATTTTCTATAGTTTCCTTTATAATAGTTTAAATATCCCCTCTGTGTTTTTCCCTGTTTCCTCCCCCAGTGTACAAAGGCTGGTTAGCTATCCCACCACAACAGAGAAGTAGGGTCTTTGCCTGCTGAAAAATATTTTGACCCCACTGACCGACATCAGTTATCAAAGCTGAATAATCAGCACCAAACTGCTCGGCGTGAACAGATCTTACCAGCGTGATCCAATAGATGCTGTTTCTGTGAATAAACAATAACAGAAAGCTCTTGTTTTAATCACATCCAAACCAAAAAACCCTGCTCTTCATTTTCCCACAGGAGAGAAATAAAAGCTTGTACAATAACCAGCACCTACATGTGTCTCACTCCATAAACTCCACCTCACACTGTGAGCCAAATTGATGGGGAGTAACCCAAGAATGAAAATTAAAACACTGTCACCTTGTTTTTGTAGATGAAAGATGCCGAGTAAAAGAAAAGTGAGCGGGGACTTATTGGATTAACAGCCAACAGAATCTCATCTGCGCAGATTTGCCTCTGTGCTGTAAATGTGATTGTGGGCAATAACATGTCGATTAAAGGGCCATGGCTGGACTATTGGAGGCTTTGTGTGAGTCTGTAGAGGAGGCGATTAGATTAGTGAGGGCCAGAGTGGGAAGCCTGAGGGAGAGGGAGTGAATACTGATGAGAAGGTCCAGAAGTAACCACTCGAAAAGTAACACTTTTTGCCACATTCAATATTTGCTTTGTTTCATTTTGAAAACATTAGAAGGCACAGGGAACAATGAAGTGATTTGTGAGTTACAGTTTTTGTTGTAAAATATTTACAGCTAATTATTTACCTTAATGTTAAAACCAAGGCAAAGTTTGATAAGTGTACTGAGAATTATCATTGGTTCAGGCATATTAAAAAAATATATATTTCATTGATATTCTGATACAATATTAAATCAAGGATGGAAACTAAGTACAGATCGGTGACAATGACAGACATTATAGTTTCTCATAATTTTACACTTTCCTTCCAGCATCCAGCAACATCCTTGAGAAAAGTGGAATAGGATCCTGATCACACTGAAATATTGTGTCTGTCCTTCAGGCAGTTCTCATCTTCAACCCTTTGGTAAGTAATATCACTTTTAATAACCTGGTGTAATAAACACACATTTAGGACAGGTCTGCAATGACAGTGCTAACAAACAGCATTATACCAGAAGAAGAGTAAAAAGGGCAGACACGGCAGACAGGGAAGCTGAACTGATCAAGCAGCTTCACATGACTTAAGCAGAGTTCATTCATTTTGTTGATAACATTACAAACCTAAAAGGTACTTGGACAAGTGACACAAAGGTCATGTCATATTTATGCTTTCAGTCTTTGTGCTGTTAAAATTCATTTTATAGTTAGCCAGGCATGTCTAATGTTAGCAGCTTATGAAGATACACACTCTTAAAACCTTCCTTACACTTATGTTTATGGTTTGAAAAGATGAAAAAAAAGATATGACCCTCCAAATTCCGTCATACCTCAGTACAGGTTGATAAGATAAGACTGGGCCGTTGCTGTTTGAGGGAGACGTTTAGCAAACAATCAGTTGGAGACCTGAAGTGACATAGTCATAATCACCACTTACAAAAAGACCTCCTTACCACAAAAACCTACCTCTTCTGAAGCAGTTTTCTTTTTTTAAGAAAGGCCTTAGCTGCAGCTGTCAATATTTCTTCTTAGCAATGATAACCACACCTACCTTTCTTTCTACATGCTATACTTGTCTTCACCTCATGTTACATCGTCCCCATCTCCACCTCTCATTCTCCTCCCTCCACCTGTCTCCCCCAAATGACCAAGAAAAGGCCTCTCTGATTTCCACCTGACAAATTGTCTTATCGGTCAGTGAGCCGATTGGGGCGAATGAAAACATGACCTTCTCAGGCGGGGTCTCTAACAGAGAACTCCGGGTACACTGATCAGGGCTGATAAAAGCTCAAGGAAGAGGATACTGCACACTCACACAGAGACTAATCTCCAGGTAGACTACACCGATCAGCTATGATAAAGCCATAGGAGGATAAGGGAGAGCAGTGAAGTCGCAAACAAGCACCATTAGGGTTATTCTATTCATACTTAGAGAGAGAGAGAGAGAGAGCGAGAGAGAGAGAGAGAGAGCGGGGTAGGCAGTTAAGTGGCTAACAAGACCCATTAGTAGCACTTAAACTTTCAGAGTGATGGTTAGCAGACAGACTGAGTGACAATCTTGCTGATTGACAGATGTGGGCAGGAGCTGAAAGGGAGGAGGGGAAAAAAAGGAAAGACTAGGATATGGAGCGAGAGAGAGAAAATATATTCACATATATGCAAATAAATCGATACATTTTATGCAAAAAAAAAAAAAAAGATCACAGAGGGGAAGTAGGCTGTGACAGAAATGAAGATTTTGATTTGCACTGAAAAAAAAAAGTCCATCTCAGTTCATTCTCATTGTTCATTGTTGTCTATATAGAATATAAAAAACGTAGAAATCAGAGAATGAGACGAGCTCTGGTACGGAGTGTGAAACATGTGTCCATGAGTTTTAAGTCTTATCAGACCCCCCCTGTACTGCACAGGTATGAAGCTGAAATTTACAACTCTACTAAGATATTAGAGTAACTATTATTTAATCTAGCAGCTGTGAACAGTTCAACTTTGCTGTTATGATATTTCCATGTTCATGTCAAGTAATATACCATAAATGTGCCCTTGCTTGTACGTATTATATAATATACAACTGGTCCATGTGATGCTACATTGTGCCGCGGTAAAAGATGGCTTAATAAGGAAAGGGGCCACAGTTTTTGACGCCAAGCTTGTATTGGTGCAAAACAGCCAGAGTCTTGGTATTTTTCATTTTGTTAACAGATGTCTGTTATGAGCAAAATGTGTTATGACATGAGGCTTTCTTCCAACCTCATCTGGCTGCATCCCTGAAAGAAGATCAAATCTATCTGGAATGCACAATAAGGAGAAATAGCAAAAAAAATAATACATTTATAAGAATTAAAAGGTCAAGGGGTTGTGCAGAGAAGAAAGGCAGGTGTAGGTGGTAGTGGGAAGAAATAGAAGGATCAGTGGAGGGTGGAGAGTGCATGGGGATACAGTGCAAAGGGCTGGCTAACCTTTCAGATCTGCCCCATTGTCCCACATTAAAAGCATCAGCGTCCATTGTGAGTGCAGGGGGACAAGGTTTCCCTGCAAGCCGAGGGAAGTTAGACGAAGAGGAGAGAGGAGGAAGATAGAGATCGACAGAAAGTTAAAAAAAGAAGAAAAAAAAAGTCTGTGGCCAAAAGGATGTGGCTTGAACAAAAAAATGAGTAGAAACAAAAAGTATGATGGAGAAAAAGAGAGGAAAGAAGAAGGGGTGAAGGTAAAACAAGTTGGGGTGTGTGCACAAGATAAACGGCCCCTCCCCTTTACCTCACGCTTGGCTGCTCCAGGACGGAGAGAGAAGGAAAGAGAGAGAGAGGGGATGGGGGAAGAATAGAGGGTCACACTAGACAGTGGGGGCTTTGTGGGCACTTATCAGAGACTGATGGCAAAGCACTGGACCCAGAGACAGTGAATAGAAAAAGGGATGGAGGTGTGTATGTGTGTGTGAGTGTGTGTGTGTGTGTGTGTGTGTGTATGTGTGTCTGTGTGTGTGTGTGTGTGTGTGTGTGTGTGTGTGTGTGGTGTGTGCATGTTGGACTGGGGATGTAGAGGAGAATGAGCAATGAAAGATAGAGGGATGATACAAATAAAGATGAGACAAGAAACTGTGATGAGCAAAAATGGGTAAAAGAGTATGGAAAAGAATGGCAAGCACATGAAGCAGCAGCATAGCACCCTGTAGATCACTTTACCAACCTGAATGCACCCTCGGGTGAGACTGAGCAAGGGAGAAAGAGAGGGAAGGAGGGAGCACAGGGACACCAACAAAGAGCGAGAAGGTCAAGGAGGGGTATATGATCTGGAGGGAGAGAAAATGGAAGGCGGAGGAAGGAAAAGACTGGAGAAGATTGGGTTACACAGCAGGAGAAGTCCAGTGTCACGTCCATCAAGGTGGTGTTTCCACAGAGAGGGTGACTCTGCTGTGAATGTCTGAGAAATCAGGATTTGTGGTGAAAATGTAGCAGAACTCTGAAAGAAAAGTCCTTTTTTGTTGTTGTTGTTGTTGTTGTTGTTGTTCCTCACTTTCTGACTCCATCTCTCCCCTTCACTTTCCCACTTACACACACACACGCACACACACAGACACACAAACGCACACAGTCAGCGGCAGCTCCCAGCTCCCTGCGGTGTGCCTGCTGAGAGGGGTCATGTCAGACATCAACTCCCGTCGCGTCAGCTCTTTTTCTCCCACAATTCAACACAGCTGAGCCTGTCACCACTCTAACCTCCCTTCCCCCCAAAAAAGGCCCAGACACTGGCCCCGAACATTCACATAGACACGCACATATTTATGATGTACACACATAAGTCAAAATGCACACACACTCACACGAACACTCTCGTTCACATGTTTTATCAAACACACACATTTAGATGCAGTGGCATCCCAGAGGAGACAGACCCCCAACTGGTGTCCACCAGCAGGGGTGCTGATCCTGTGCTGACATTCCCATCCCAGCCGTCTCAACCTCCCTGCCAGTTTACACAGTAGAGGCCAGGACACACACACAGTCACAGTTGTCTGAGCTGGTCTGCCAGCAAAAGGAACGACTTAACAGGTTTTTCACTCTCTTCCTGTCTAGGCTCTTTTCTCCTCAGATAACTTTATAACTTAGTTGAAAGGTTCTGCCACACCTTGTACATGCACATTTCTGTGCATCTGCATAATGCAGTGTGGTTGAAACAGTTTGCATCTTCATGTGCATCAGGCTGAAAGTGAACTCCTAACAAAAGTTTTCTACTCTGATTGCAAAGTCCTTCAAACTGCTGTCAAACATAATACTGCAAGCAAATGACACAATACTCTCTGTGATTGCAGCCAAAAACATTTGCACTAATACATAAGCACTAAATGTAAGACCATGATTAATAGCAATCACTTGTCATTGGTAAACAACTGCAGGCAATGTAAATTTGTGAAAAAGGTTTGGCTGGTCAGTTTGTGCACATTGCCGTTATCAAAGCATAAAAAGTTTGCCACTTTGCTTGTGCTCCAAATTCCATTTCAAAGCACACAAAGTACATTTAGTCCACTGGTAAATTTTCAAGTAGCTATTGTCTTCTTGTTTGCCAGAGAAGGCACATGTCTACATCTGTGAGATGTATTGAGAAATGCCAAAGCAACTGAAGAGAAAATAGGTGTCATTTTTATAGGATTACGTATTGACTCTATATGTTTTGAGCATAATTATACCTAGAAATCCAGATAGGACACCCACTGCTTGGCACTGTTAACGAGGCCTATATTTTTTCCAAACTACTTAAATCCCATGACAAAGACAAATAATTAATCATATAGCTCATAATATTATATGTCTAAATGACAGAGATATAATTGGCATCAACTGATTAAACAATTGTAGACAGGAGGACAATTCAAAGGCATGCAGTGCCAACAAAGCGCTGTCTGAACAACGTTCTGTAAGGCAGCCTGGGGATCAGTCATTGTCCCCCTGTCTTTCTGCACGTCTCCTTCTGTTTAATTAAAACACTGTGTTAATGTGACAGACCCATACAAAGTTGACTGCTGCCGCTGACTTCTGCTGCCATAGAAAAGAGTGAAAAACAAAGGGCAACCTCTTAGTTGAACTGCACCTGTAACAAATGCAAACTTTTTTTTTTTTTCAGCCATGATTATAGACAATAATGCACAATCACAGCAAAGGATGCTTTCATGATAAAACAAGATTATAGCGTAAAAAAAAAAAAATGAACATATGAAGGAAATGAAATCAACATTGTTTGATTAAGGAGCGCAAACAGGACAATACAGAGGAATGCAGCGCTAACAAAGCTCAGTTTGACTGATGTTCTGTAAGGCAGCCAGGAAGATCAGTCATTGTCTCTCTGTGATTGGTGGGTTGTCTCGGCTGCTCCGCAGCATCACCTCCAGCAACATGGGAATTCTCCCCTGCTGCTGTTTCTCTTTGCCTGCAGAGAGAGAGAGTGGTTATATGAGTGATGACTAAACAAAAGCAGCACAAAAGAAGTCAAATGAGTGTTTGATAAGTTATCTGACAACAGATATGGAAGAGGATTTGAGAGTGTTTTAATGATATTCAATGGAGATGTGCTAAATATGGAGAAATCCAAATGAACTTTTGCTGCTTCTATCAAGTACATGAATGTTATATTGCAACATGCAAGTGTTCAAGCCTTTGTTCGCAAATACACTCTGTAAATTACATGAACAGACAAAAGTCCTTTCGGCCAGCTTTGTGCAGCAGAAGTTAACCATATTGTTTGATCATGCACTAGTCTGGGACGTTTTATCTACCTAGCTAGTGTATGACATGTAAATAATGCGTAATTAACTGTGAGTTAATAAAGATAAACTGATGATCTATTAGGAAATGCATTGAGAAATTAATGATCATCATGTTAATAGACCAGTTTATGCATTAAATCATCATGAGTCATGGATTAGCTTTGCTTGAACCATTTTGATACTATTTGCCAAACCTGATAGTGGTGAGGTGGTTGAAGTGATACTAGAACAACAATCCATCTAATATCTGTATTATTGTGAATCACTCACTCATCTATTCTTAAATGGTCAATGATGAAAGTTGGTGCTGTCCCTCTTCAGAGAACGGCAGTTGTGGTCATCTTGACTTTATGTCAGTTACAAGGGATTGTAATGGTGATGGGTTTTCGTAGCAGAACAAAGAGTCATCACACCTATGAAAACCAACACCAAACTGAGTGGGGGTGAGGTTGTATTGAAAATATTAAAAGTCTGCAGTAGGGCAACATTGGTTGGCATATTAATACACTCTGGCTCAACCGTCTCTGACATAACAATAATAATAATGTTTTTCATCATATATCTCATATTCTTTCTTCTCTTTGTTCTCTGTGCAGGTTCAGTAACAGTCAAGCACCACCGGAGCGCTCTTTCTCAAGGACTCTTCAACAGGACAGATGATCTCCAGCAGCATAGCACAATGACAGTGTGGGCACTCTGACTTTTCAATTTGGTATTCCTCTGTGTTGTCCAGCAATGCATGCTGGTATGTATTTGGAACTTTCAGTATTCAAACTTGGACAATCATAGCTCATGTTTCATATTATCTCTATGATATCTTCTTTGTGTTTTCCCTCAAAGTGTTATATCAAATTAATAGCAAAAAAGAACTGTTGTATATAGTGTTATGTGTGCTAATGAGAATCTTCTGGGACTGATAAATCAATATGGGAAAAAAAGTAGAAAAATACAAGATTTTTAGATAAGATATTTTATATTCTTTCATATGACAGCAGTGGAAAATATTGTGTGAATTGTTGTTATGATAGAAGGTGTCAGCAGTATTGGTTGCACTGGCATCAGTGCAAGATGATAATTGCTAATACTCGAACCATTACAAATGAATCTGTAAAAATTACACTGTGCACAAACCAATTACATGCCCCCGAGCCTGTGGTGTGGATAGGGGAACACTTGGCATAAATGAAAGTCAGTGGAGCAACCAAACTGGTTTGAAATGAGTCATAAACTGTTCAATAGCAGCCAATAGCAATAGCAGAAAAAATGGAGTAACCATGTTCTGTCTATCTCACTGTTAATTTCTTTGTCTCTTTCTTATGTTTAACGTGAAATGTGTTCTGCCCTCAGAAAGAGCTTTCATATGGGGTGGTGTGTGTATTTCCTTTGGATTGGGGGGGTGGGGGGTTACATCCCAGACGTGTTACCACGGTGACAAGGTGCTCCCTGCCGCCGTCGGGTCTCGGCCAAGTTGGGCGCCATGGTGACTGGGTGGTGACAGACTTTGTGACGAGTCCACTGGGACACCATGGTTGGGTCAACCTTAAAAACACACGCATACGCAGACATGCATGCAACGCACACAATTACACGTGCACTTGACACAGATACTAAATATGCAAAACTGAAGCACATATACGTAACAACCAAGATATGCAGACAGAAACTTTTCACGTTACAATGGATACATGTACAGTATGAGAAGTTCACACACCTACAGTATGCAGACTCAGCTACCAACCCACTCATATCACCTACTTCCCTTTTGCAGTGGGAATGATTCCAGACTTTTATCCCACTTATTGCCTGGAGCCAAAACATCCATTAAAACATCCACAGTGCTCATCTATGTTTGTTGATGCTATCATATCACTGTGTGTGTGTATGTGTGTGTGTGTCTGGGTGTGTGGGTGTGTGGGTGTGTGTGCATGTTAATGACTTGCCTCAGCATTGGGACGGCCTGGTGATTTATATTTCAGTGTTGTTGCATGTGCGCCTGCTTGTCTGTGTATGTATGTGTGTGCATTTCCCATACACACATAGGCCTACTATATAGTAGACAGAGGCATACACAAAAATCCTGACAAAACATAACAAACAAAGGAAAAATAACAAATGTCTATCCTAATATAGATCTTAGAGATGCACACAAACACACACACACACACACACACACACACACACACACACACATACACACAAAAACCTTGACCAGGAAGACAGGAGAAGGCAAGGAGCCACAGTTTGAGCTTCCTGCTGTGAGGGGTCATGACCCCTATCAGACTCTGTGTCAGTCTGCCTATTGTGCCCAGGGTAGACCGCAAACACACACACACATACACACACGCAATGCTATAACTTACATGGTCTCCATGACGATGGTGGGGGCGACAGTAAGGCGGCAGGATGGCGCTGTATTGACTGCTGGGGTGCTCTGATGAGAGGACCTGATCTAATCATCATAATACATTCACTGTATCAGAGCAAGATCTGCAGGTGTAGACGCGTTATATGATTATGAAGTGTATTTACAGCTGTGAAAAGTGGATCACGGCAACATGCAATCAAAGTAATATATGCAAAAGAGTTAGTTTGTATTTTGTGTTTTAAAGCACTGTATAAATTACTATGATTTGACTTATATTCATTTGAGGAATGGTTATTACAAATTAAATGTGTTTTGTGTTTTTTATGTAACTTTCACAGTACAGGATACAGTAAAATCCAGTTCTAGATGAAATCCAGATCAGACAGACAGACAGGCTTCCAAAAAACAAAAAATAAATTAGGTTTTATTTGATATTTTTTTTATCTTTTGTGAAGTGTTGAAAGCAGTCAAACTATGGGTGAATGTAAGTTTGTGTGTAGTGTGTGTGTGTGTGAGTGTTTGTGTGTGTGTGTGTGTGTGTGTGTGTGTGTGTGTGTGTGTGTGTGTCTGTGTGTGTGTGGTATATGGAGGGAGTGATGACGGAGTTCTCTGCCATTGACTTTGACCATCAAAGCCAAATGAATACAAGAGCTACAATTTGGTAATTAACTGAGGTAACACATGTTTGTATTTCTCTTACGATTAACAAGTTGCACTGTAAGTCTGGTACAACTCTGATAATAGAATGCCATTCAATTTAAAACTTTATATTTTTACACCATATCTATTAGTGAATATATACATCGCGAGTAATAAAACCTTAAGGGTCAACATGGGAAGTTGCCCTTTTTTTTTTTTTTAAATGAAACAAATATCAACAAAATCCTTTTCATGGAACAAATTTGGCCCAATTTCTGTCAAGAATTGTACTGCTGCTGTTACAGTAAACTTTGAAATAGCCAAATTCAGAGGGACTGGCTTCAGTTTCATATCAGATTCCACATACTTGTCCTAAATTCTCCTTGTCCCAATCCTAATCAGTGTCAATGATGTTTGACCACATCATACCTCTTTCTTTTCTATCCTGCTGGCGTCTAATCTAGTCCACTCTAGTAAGCTCTTTATCACTCTTCAGCGTTGGCTGTATCTTACAATGGGGCACAGAGATCCAGCACATACAAATTCCTCTGTAAGAGCAAGTTGTCAGTAGAAAAGTGGGAATTCAGACTCTGCTCACAAAATAGTCTGCAGCTAGAGGATACAAAACACACCTACACAGGGATGAAGAGGTTGCAGGGTTTGTATTATACAACACTTGCAGGTAAACCTTATCCCACCTCTGAGAATGTGTATCTGCTGCCCCCTTTTGATGAGTAAATATATGACAGTCTTTGACTTGGGCCAATATGGTGTTCCACATTAGAGTGTGGCATCTAGCGGACAGCACAGAAACAGGTGAATATGGTTATACTTGTCTGTCTGTGTATGAAAGAGAGTGACTTTATTTGTTTTTATATTTATTTTGTGTTTCTTTCCCTGTAAAGCAGCCTTGGACCTTGAAAGGTGCTATAAAAATCCAAGTTATTATTATTATTATTATTACTTGTGTGTTTTTGTGCATGTGTGATACCTTCTACTGTCTTTATTCGAAGTCTGTCTGTCATGTTTGGGATAAAGACAAAACCTTGATGTACTGCTGTTTTTTAGATTCTTAAATCTCCACTTTGGTCCCCTTGGATTTATCTTAAAAGGACACCTCTTACTGTAAGACAGAAGTACACTTGAATGTAGTGCTGCAGACAATCATTTTGTCAATCACTGTGGATGATCCAGCCCAAATTTGAGATTTTCAAAAGTAATTGGACACAATGGCTACAAGGCTACATGCTTCCTGGGCAGCTGTGTGTCATTTCAACATTAGGTCATGCACAAAAAAGGCTCACATGGCTCAGAGTTGACTGAGGGTTTAGAGTTGTTTTAGATTAAGCTCAAGTAAACATGCCACAGCTGGGAGTCAGTTTGGGCATTTAGGGAGGGGCAAAAGTGCACCACTGCAAAGGATGGGGGTCATTGGATTTATAAAAATCCTATAGCTGTACTCTAAATACTTGTTTAGTCATCAGTTTTGAAGTTTGCCCTCAGAGCTAAATTTCATAATTTCGCCAATCGCTTATTATTTCTGGATTGGGTTGAAATTTGTACACAACATCCAAGAAACCTTAAGGATACCTTGCAACATGTATTCATGTAAATAGTTGTTGCTTAATGTTTTTACTCAAATAAACATCTTTAATATTAAAAAAAAAAAAAAAACTCAACTAGTTTTCACTTTCTTGCAACAAATCTTAATTCTGTGTGGTATTCTGCAGTTCTATCACATCTAAACGTTATTTGGTCCTGCAAATCTTTCTAAAAAATAGCTTCAGAGCTGAAGAAGCACTTTATTTACTCTTTATATTTTCCCAAGAAGGGTTTTCTATCTTTTTGTAACAGTAAATATAGCAAATGTAAATAATACACTATAATGTCCATATAATCATATCTGTTTGCACGCCATGGATTCAGAAACAGAAAAAAAGGTAGAAAGTGGCCTTGTTAAAGCCGGCAGTCATTAAGTCAACCATGGCCCAAATATGTGCCTGGTCTAATGTGGGCCGGATCACCATAAAAGACTCTTCATCTGCCCCGGAGCTGGCCCAGTTCAAAAAAAAAGGATCTGTACCGGTGTTTGCCCGTTGTGCCAAAGGACACCGGTCCACGTCCGTTGTGCGGATCTGGTCCAGAGTTTTTTTTTTTGCAGAACTCGGCCGGATTCCAGTCCAAATAATTTTTGCTATCTGAGTTAATTGCTTTTATATACAATCTATGCTTATATCACCATATCACAGGTTTCATAAGTGAAATTGGACCGACTGTCAAGATAGCTCACCTCCTACTCTTATTCACACTAGTGGGATACATCGTTTTCCACGCTGTAACACCACAAGACCATAATACACCCAATGCATTGGGTAATAAAAATCATTTGGAGAGCGCCGTGGAATAAAACACAAACAAGGAGTGTGAGCTATATTAACGATGTAGCTTGTTAAACAGAATTTGAGCAGAACCGGAAGTACGCTGAAGCGTACTACCTTGACCTGCCAGTGAGTTTCCGCCCACCTCTTTCTCTAACCAATGAGCGAAGTCGGCACACCATCCTCCAGGGCCGCTGTAGTTCGCGGGAAACCGGCCGTAATCTGGATACAATAAACATAATTGTACTGGAGATTAAACAACCTCTTTTGATACGACGTCAATGTGTTTAGTACGTTTTAAATAGTCACGGTTACAAACGGCGTTGTGACACAGCTCAAAATCGCCGTCTTTGCAGGACCACTGCCCTGGCTGCTATGCTAACATCCGACGCTCGTTAGCTAGGTTATCACATTGGCTAACAGGAGCACTGCTGCATGCGACTGGACAGAGAAAAAATACTGCTGACAAGAAAGAGACAAAGGACAGCGGTTGTCAGTCACGAAATATAATGTTAAAATGAGCTTGTTCAATCTCGACCGTTTTCGTTTCGAGAAGAAGGCAGCGACGGCAACGGACAAAGACCAGGATAGCGGCTCCAAAAGTCCAGAATCTGAGAAGGAGAACAAGCCAGGTAACTAGCAAGTGTTAAAGCTAGCTTACATTGCTGGTAGCCAGATGTGTGAAGCATGCTATCGTTAGCTGTAGTTAAGTAATAGGAGTATTAACACGCTGTCGTGAAAACCGTCGTCTTATTATATTTACACATTACACATTTGTAGATGTGCCTGTATGTAGCTGGGCAGTTCGTTTTAATACCTCGATGGCAACATGTCAACACCAATGTTGTGAAGCTAATTAAGAAATGAGGCCATTAGAGCTTTGTGACAAGATTACTCCACTCTTAATACTTCAAGACCAGAATAAGATAACAATTTATATCACAACGTTATCATGAGATCATATCTATGTATCACCCAGTTGTAGCTCAAGTAGGTTTGGATGACAAGATACATGATCACTGAGCCCATCACAGTTTCTGGTATGGGTCCCTCCAGGTCCACCGTTTATTATTTCTTCCTTCAGGGGTCTTTGAAGGAGGTTAGAGGGGTTCCAAATAAAATTATGTGGTGGTGTAATTACACTGTTAATATTGTGTCATCTTTTTAGCATTTTATGGAGGTGTCACTCTCCATGTTATCACTATGAATAGAAGAACAGCCCACCCTAAAGCCTCAGTATCAGTAAATCCTGATGGGACTAACTGTACTTTCACAGAGAGGCAGGCAGCACAACACTGACATACATCGTAACACAAAAGTTGCTGTAAAGTAAGCAAACAAACAAGAAAATATACAAGTCCATCCTGGTCATCTTGTCTCTTGTCATCTATTATTGCTATGCAACTGCTAACTTATCATTTTTTTTTAATCATTTTGTTTTTCAGCTCAGATGAATCCAGTCAAAACTCCATCAAAGTCTCATGCACGAGGAGTGGTTTTTGAGGAAGTCATTACTATTGATTTAGAGGAGGACGAAGGCCTCTCTGAACCAAAGACCAAAATAACATCAACTATGAAATCCAAGCAAGTGTCTGTTTAAATGACAACAATTCCACTTTTTTTCACTTTAAGTGGATTCATACTGTTTTACACTCGTCTTGTTTTTCTCCAACAGGAATTCCACAGAGAAATCATCCGAAATTGTGCCATTGGATAATACGGATGATGAGGACAACGAATTGGATGCAAAAATTAACAAACTCCTGGAGATATTTCCTCATTTGACAAGGCCACAGCTAGTAGAGGTGAGTTGAGATAAATCAGAGGCATTGCAGCTTTTCAGCACAGAACACATTAGTTTAACTCTGGATACTGCATTCCAATTTGCATGGTCTGTACTCCAGTGTTTCTTGCCATCAAACATTTCTCGATAGATTTTACTGACTTTACTATAGGCTTATGATTTTGCACTGTTCAAAGCAACTTCCTCTGTTATGTTTTCAGGTCATTGGAAGCACAACCACAATGGATCAAGCCATATCTATCTGCCTTCTGAGGTTTGGTGATGAGGAAAGTAAGTAATCACTTTTTCTATAAGCACATAATGACAGCCCATCCTCATTTCCACATGAACAAGAGTTAAACACTTTCCCGTGAGGGGTTCTACTATGAGGAAGGCGTATTTTGTAGTTGGAGAAAAAACATCAATTACCCACAAAAACACCATAAATATACATTTTAAGGATGAAAAGTTGTTGATTTGTATTCAGTAATGTTGAGCTCATTCTCAGGGCCATAAAGCAAATTCCAAACTTCATGCAAGATGGCATGTCTGAATTTGGTGTTCATTTGGAAAAAAGTAAGAAACATTTCCAAATGTGGGAAAACTGCTGTTTTTACTGCAACATTTGAAAATATTTCTTCAGTCAGGAGTTGTTTTGAGAAAACTGATTATTTTGTCTTTTCAGCCACAAATCAAGGCAAGAAGAGAAAGTTAGATGGATCCAGCAGTTCTCAAGGCAGTGGTGACAGTCAACCCAGCAAGAAGAAGAAACCATCAATAGTAGTAGTAAGCATGATGGACCTGCACAAGCACTGCATAAGGATGATCAGACTGATTGTGTGTTTATGGTGATCATATAAACATTCAGTGTGACTGAAATCTTGTGAGCTGATGGTAGAAGGTTTGGAGGAGGCCTAGATGTATTAGGCAGAACCATTTATTGAAGCTTGAAGTTAACAAGTGTAATGCCACCCAATTCTGAAGAATTCCTTCATGGTCAACCGTAACAATTTTTACGCCACGTCACACTTAGTACATGTTCAAGTGACGTTATTCTTCCTGGAACCACATCACATCCATACATGTGCAAAGAGTAACTGGTACCTAATTCTGACTTTAAGTCACCTTTACCTAAGTAATGTCCTTTTCAGAGAAGATGGGTGTAAATCATGACCCTTAGGGGTATTATGGTTATGATGTGTTATGGCTATTCACATGTCTTCCCTTATCTCAGGGGGGTCTGTGCTGGACCTTTGTGACTATGGTAATTTCCAATGGAGAGTAGGCATCCTAACATTAACAGCTGTATAACAATGAAACACTGCTGACAGTAAGGGACCTGTGTGACCTGTGGAGAAATGTGGCCTAATACTGCATGGAGACCTACAGACTTAATATTAAGGGGAAAAACACCTAAAGAGGGAAAAATTCCATGACAGATTCCCTCTTTTCTATAGTGAGATCAGCACGAGCTAACCTAACTAACCCAGGGTCAGGGCAGAGAAATCGTCACACCTACTTACAACAAATCAATCACAGTATTTATATAATAATGAATAATTAAGTAAATCACAACTAATAAAGTCCAATAATTGAAAATGTTATACATTGAATCACTGAGTCAATTTGAAATCCCCCATGATGCCCCAGTCTGCCACCAGTAAATCCAAACGTCTACATAGAGTACATAATATTAATACTATGCATATGATTAGAAAACACTTAACACATATAACTAAAGACATGCATAACATTCTTTTTATCATTGTACTAAAATATAAGAGGAACCATCATTATTATATCTGCAAAGAATTATTAAGTTAGCAAAGCCAACCTATTATTACATATTATAGCCAAATTAGTAAAGTAAAACAAAACAGAGGGCTAGCAGCATGCACATCTAAGTAGTTTATTTAAGACTTGTTCACCTTCTTTTTTTTTTTTTTTTCTTTCTTGAAAAGCTCTCTGATGATGAAAGTAAAGACGGTAAAGAGCCAAGCTGGGAGAAGCAGGAGGCCATGGTGAGAAAACTGCAGAAAAAGTTTCCTGACCAGGACAAAGAGGTGAAGACACACAGACACACGGTTCCACTCTGTAACACATTTAGCTTTTTTTTTTTTAATGATTTGAGTCCAATCTGATTCTACCCTCCCAAACTGTATATAATCAACATAACATGACAACTGTACTCTCTCGGTCACTGAGCCTATGAGTTTGTGATGTCATATGATACAGTATAATGTGATGTTCCACAAGTCCAGAGTAAGGAAGAGGTATTACTCCCCTTTCAGTTTAACCTTGCAGAGTAGCAATTGCGTCACAGCTAAAAAAACAAAAAACAAACTCAGAGCACTACTAAAGCCGTCTTTCCATTTACTACAGAAAGCAAGTTGTAAGTAGTTTCTACAAAATGCCCCCTGAAAATAGTCTTTACTGTATTCAACAGAACTGCAGAGAGGAGGAAAATAGAAAGTGTTTACAGTGTATCACCTGTAAACACTGCCATCATAACCTTAATTTTGAATGACTAAATTATTCAGTAAATTAATGAATATGTAGGCAGTGTTGAGATGATGTGATTTGCTGCACCCGAAAACATCCAAACTTCATTATCAACCAGTAAACATAGGCACTGAGGATAACACAGGGAACCGCGAATCATTCCGAAATACAGTTGTCATCCTGTCATATTTATAAACCATCTGCTTTATCTTTCATTTGAAGCAAAAACCAATGATGGTCTTAGTTCATCATCTGCTTTACAGCTACTTGCAATGATGAGTTATCCTAGGGTGATTTTCTAAGCTGATTTTGCGAGGCTGTTTTCTGGAAACTGAGTATCCTGTGTTTTAGTTGTGACTTTGGCTGACGTCTGTCTTGTTGTAGGAGCTGCGGCTGGTGCTGCAGGAACACGACTGGAATGTTGAGGACGCCCTGCAGGTTCTGCAGATGTTCTCAGACCCAGGTGTGAGCACAACAGCTGTCATCTGAATCTAGCCATCTTTTCATTTACTTGATGTATATACATACTTTTAACTTTCATGTTGCCAGCTGATTCTGATGCTTATTCAGGCTGTTTTTTTTTTTTTTTCTGTTGTCAGATAATACCAGCTTCAGCTCACCTGAGTCAGAAGAAAAGAAATCCAGGAAATCAAAGAGCAAAGACAAGTCAAGCAGGGACCACAAAGAGTTGAAGCACCCCAAAGATCGTGCAGAGAGTAAAAGTGATCGTAAGGATTCTAAAGACCACAGAACTGTTACTGAAACAAAGGGAGACAGTACAGATGATACAGAAGCTACAAAGGACAGTGAAGACTCTTCAGACTCAGATGACAACAGAGGTTCCAAACAAAGAATTAGCGCATGGCCTAAACGTTCAGATTCAGTGTCATCATCCTCCTCTGTCAAGGAAACAACTACCTCCTCCTCATTGAAGTCACCCTCCTCTTCCTCTGCTGCCCAGATGCTGTCCAGATTTGCCAGTGGGACCAGTATAGCTAAGAAGCAGGCAGCAGAGAGAAAGAGAAAGGCACGTGCCTCAGATGAACATGTCAGCTCTGAGGGGGACAGTGATGATGAAGAGGACACAGTTAGCAGCGAGTTTGAGGACTCTGATGATGAGCTGGACTGTAATAGCGGCATGACAGAAATCAAGAAGGAGATACTCACCTTCTTCCAGGATGCCTCTATAGATGAGCTGTCGCTGATCGCTGGGTGTTCTGTTAAGAAGGCCCAGAAAATTGTGGAACTGAGACCCTATGATAGCTGGAAAAGCCTGGTGAGAGTGTTTCTAAACAAATACATCAAATAGACATCATGCAGGTGATTGCTTTATGTCAGTTTGCACATGGTATTAGTGGTGATAGGTGAACATCAAAGAATAGCAGTACAGCAGTCAGTACAGCATTCACAGAATGAAATCGTCCAACCAAACACCTGTAAAATGACTTTCCCCTGTGTAGAGACAAGACATTCCTTACAATCTATTGAATAGCAGAACTCTTCACCTCCTGATATATCTCATCTCATGCTCTTTTTTGTTTTCCATACATCTATCTGTTATCATTGAGTAAATGTTTAAGAACAAAACAACAATAGGGCAGTTCAATGTTTAATATCTTTGTATAAATCAAACAGAATGATAAGGTAGTGTTGTTAACACATTTTTTAATGTGTGTTTGGTTTTATAAGGTGTTTTTAGAACCATTTAGAGTCACACATAGATATAGATGAAACCTGACAAGGCAGGACTGTCTGCTTCTTAATGCAGTGACACCAGTGAAGTAATTCAGTGATTGATAAATTATTACATGATGTGGCAGTGATCAGGGACTAAATGATTCATCAGAGTACTTCCTAACAGGTTGTGCAGTCGCGATGAGTGGCTGTTAAATTGTAATGGTTCTGTCCTTTTCAGGTCGCAGTCTTTCATAAGGAAAATGGACTCTCAGAGAACCTACTGCTGGGCTGCAAACTAGTCCTCAAAGAGCGGAAGGTTGTCCTGGGGCTCATGTCCAAATGTGAGACCATTTCCTCAAAAATGGTAAAGCAGGTCACTGTAGTGACGGAGAAGGGCACAGGGACCCTGAAGCAGCCCAAAGTACTCAACCACCAGTGAGTAAAATGCACACAGACACACTGAAATTAATCCACAGTCTGCAAATTTGTTAAACTAATAAATTAAAAAAAAAATGGGGTGCAATCATATAACTCAGCCAATTCTCTTTAAATAAGCATATAGGTGTCTGTAGATTTTGGACATTTTCATGTAATTTTTAAAGGCACAACTTGCTCAATAGCATTTTTGGGTTAAGTAGTATTCATTGGTGTCAGCTTGCTACCATACCCAAACACATGTATAGTAAAAACATGAGTATACAGAAACATTGTATGAAACGAGAGAGCCCACCTTTCCATGAAATGTACTGTATGTACATAGTCTCAAGTTCTGCTCCGAGACTGAATCATAATGATTAATGAAGTGTAACAAGTGATCAAATGGATTGTAAAGAGATGTGCCCACAGTTGGAGGATGCATTGTTTTTGAATGCCAGACAGTTTTCTCAGTTTCAAAAGTGTTATTTAGCTAATTAGCTAATTATCAGTATACATGCTGAAACATACTGGGAGTTCTCAAGGTGATTTATGCCCACACAGAAAACTCACTGCTTTCGCTGGTGTTACAAGAGTAACGGTTTTGTACATTTGTTTCCATTAATGATGTATTAGAACTTATTGGAGACTTCCACTATGTGTGTTGCGGCTTTCTAGTACCTTAGAAAGTCGCTTGTGAGGCAGAATAGGTCCTGTGTATTTGTGTGACACGCTGCTGCTGTTCCAGGGAAGCACACTGAGTCCAGAGAAGTTTCGAAGGTTTTAATGTAACAATTGGATAATACAGCGGCTTTACACGCGCCCATTTGTTGTTAAATGTGTACACTTGGCGTGGTGTATCAAAGCAAACAAAAGGAACATAAGCGATCATAAAAAACGGTCAACAAAAACTACGGCTACCCAGACTCGCCTCACTCTCCCAGTGCAGGTGAAGCAGGTCATAATACAACCCACCGGCTGTCAACGACGGTGCTCACGTGACTCCAAACACTGCACGTCCCCATGGCAACTAGACAAAACCAATCAAACACAAAACAAACGATCAGAACCAATATACGGCTCCTACAATGTGTTTTTATAAAAATTAAAGATCCTGTTATTGATTGTCTTTCAGGTTCCAACTGAAACCCTATCAGCTGATTGGTCTAAAGTGGCTGCTGCTTCTGCATGAGCACAAGTTGAGTGGTATCCTCGCTGATGAAATGGTAAGGCAACCAGCTCAGGACCTGTAGGAAGAGGCAAGCCCAAACACAAATCAAAGAGCCTATCTGTAAACATGAGTGTTACTGTGTCAGACTCAAAGGGTTCTTTGTGTGGATATATTGCTATCCTGCAGGTGAATAAACAAAGTAGAGAGGAAGAAAGAAACAGAGTAATAGCAGAAGCGAGTTACGTTTGTTGTTTTAGCCCCAAGACGGTGAGAGAAGTGAGAACCTTGATTTTTATAGTTGCTGTGGTGCTGTCTGTCAGGATTTTGCTGTTTACACTTGTGGTTTGTGATCTGAAACACAGATGTTCAAATATCTTTTTTTGTACCTCCACCTGGCTCTTTCTTTAATTCTTTGTATTTGGTATCTGACTGACTATATCTCTCCTCTCCTCCTCTTTCACTCGCTTCTTCACTCCTTCTCTCAGGGTTTGGGGAAAACTATCCAGGCCATAGCGTTTCTGGCCCAGCTCTACCAGAATGGAATAGAGGGTCCTCATCTCATCACTGTGCCATCCTCTACACTGGGTAATAGTCTCCACAAATTCACACACTTTGCTACTTTGCTTCATATCAAGTGTTAATGGTTGCTCCACTTCTGCAAATATTAATACAACAAAGCTGCTTTTCTTGTATGAAAGGTGCTATATAATTAAAGCTTATTATTATTATTATTATTGTAAGTTTATTATTGTAGTTTCCATAACAGAAAAAGAGCAATGCACTCCTCACCTCACATGTTGCTCTGGTGTATTTAAGATAACTATGATAATTTATGTAACTGCCCATTAATAATGCAGTGTTTAAGTCTGTGTTTTTTGAACTTCTTGGAGCTCTTTTTTTTTTTTTTTTGCTTTTGTGGTGATTCCATTCTCTCTGTCTTGTAGATAACTGGGTCAGAGAGCTGAAGCTGTGGTGTCCAAGTCTCAAAGTTTTAGTCTATTATGGTAAGACTTCTCATTCATCATTTCACATTAAAATCTCATGTTGTGTTCCTTTATATGAATTAACCCTGCAACTGACCTTGGAACATGAAGTATGCACAATGAGGGTTTCCCATACATAGACTTTACTTGGGTGGGCCGAACAGGTATATTTATGGTCCGCCCACGTGTGGTGTTACGTTAGTAGACGCAAACATGGTGGATATTGAACAAGTCAGTTCTCAATTCCAGTCGGTGGCAGTGACGCTGTTGGCACAGGTAATGAGACAGCTGAGGGAAAGGCAGAAGCAGCAGGTCCCAGTGTGGTTAGAGCAATATGTCACTGCATCTTAAATAGAAAATTAAATTAACACAATGCTGCATGTTAATTTACAGTACATTCCTGGTATGCTGCCTGCTGTGTGTCCATGTGCTAATTTAATTGCCCATTTGTTTATTGCTTGAGCCCTCTGTCACATTGTGATCTCTTTCAAATGAATGAGGAAGTAGTACTTTTGGATACCCTGCTATTGTATGTACATGACCTTAATCATTCTTATTTTGTTCAGTGCATTTGGAGGGCAGACATGATATTTTCTCACATTTTGAGACAAAAGCAGAGTGTGTGCTCGTATGATCTATACAGGATCTGTGGAGGACCGTCGCTACCTCAGACACGATATCCTCACTGAAAATGTTGACTTCAACGTCATAGTCACCACGTGAGTAAACACACAGACATCATGGTTTATAGATCATTACAGCAAGTGCTACTGGAAGACCAAATTGGTGTCATCTATAAGGGCCGTCGAGAGCCTGAAGCAGCTTTTCATGCACAGTTAATCATTTAGGTTGTGTTTGCTTTGTTTCATAGGTACAACTTGGCCATAGGGAATGATTATGATCGCAGCCTTTTCCGCAAGCTGCGTCTGATGTATGCTGTGTTTGACGAAGGTCACATGTTGAAGAACATGAACGCCCTGCGCTACCGCCACCTTATGGCTATTAATGTTAGTAACCTGTCATTATGTAATACATTCTCTACCACAACCATCCCACCATGTCTGTGCTGTCTTCATATCTGTCATAGAATTCTTTACCTTTCTATCTTCTACATCCAGATGTATTGCTCATAACGGTTTGGGATGTCTGTTTGGCTCTCTCACTCTCTCCCTGAAGGCTCAGCATCGCTTGCTGCTAACAGGAACTCCTTTACAGAACAACCTCTTAGAGCTGATGTCTCTCCTGAACTTCATCATGCCTTCTATGTTCTCCAACTCCACAACACAGCTCTCCAAAATGTTTTCTATGGTAAGTGTGTGGGTGCATGTGAGACGGGAAGCTCAGTTTGTTTGGACAGACTGTAGCTAACTGTGATTTGCTCACCTCACAAAGTCAGCTACTAACATGTCAAATTTGAATTTGAAATGCTAAAAAATTATTTGTTTCAAGTGGGAAAACAACAACAAAAATGACTTGTTTTGACTTGGAAGTTATTATTTTTTATTTTCTTTTTCTTTTGGCCAATCTGATCAAAATGTTTGATCCTCTGTTATGTGTCAGAAATCTCATGAGGAACAGAGCCGTTTTGAAAGGGACCG
The DNA here is from genome assembly GCF_021018895.1 of Seriola aureovittata. Taxonomy (NCBI): domain Eukaryota; kingdom Metazoa; phylum Chordata; class Actinopteri; order Carangiformes; family Carangidae; genus Seriola; species Seriola aureovittata. Next base: position 27,248,512 of record NC_079368.1, on the reverse strand, counting down.
TATTTCTCAGGCTAAACTCATCATGAAGCCGTTTATCCTCAGAAGAGTCAAGAGTGAGGTGAGTTGATCTGGCAAAATAGCAAATTTGTAATTTGTAAATATTATGTGTTTCAATAATGTTCTAAATGGAAAGCTGGCATTAAAATCTCCCTCTTTTGTGAAACATTTCGCATATACAGTTTTTGCTCAGCCTAAATGTTTTCATTCTGAGGTTATTTATTTGGTTTTTGCATCAGGCTGTGTTAAAACTGATATTAATTGAATCTAATGATTTGGTTCTAATTATAAGTTATAATTCGGCGACAAAATATACATTTCGGAGCATTTTTTCTTATTTCGACCAAAGCACACATGCAGAAACAATAGATTTCCTTGGGCAGCACCACTGGTTTAATAGTGACAATAACAAGATCATCATCGGTTAAAACCCTGTTAAGTATTGTGAATAATTAACAGTCTTTCCTATTCCAGGTCCTCAAGCAGCTGCCAGCAAAGGAAGAGATGGTAAAGTTCTGCACAATGAGTGAGAAACAGCAGGTTCTCTACCAGGCCGTCTTTGAAAAACTCAGGTCTTCCACCAACGGCGAGAGTAAGCCTCATTTAAATGGCTGCACTAACTGCTCCTTATTGTCACTGCATTATTTTTGTACAAATAATGAAATGAATTTGTGGTAAATAATTTGTCATTGCCTTTTCTCTGCAGAGCGCGAGTTGTGTAATGTGATGATGCAGCTGAGGAAGATGGCAAACCATCCACTGCTTCATAGACAGTACTACACCACAGAGAAGCTCAAAGCCATGAGCAAACTCATGCTCAAGGTCAGTCCTACTCCCTGACTGTCCCTTGTTTGTTGTCATTTTTGCTCTGTGTAACTAACGCATAGTCACCCTAACGGCATTAGTGCCAACTTTAGTCCAACACAAAAAGTCTGAAGCTTTTTGTTAACATTATACTGTATTCTGCAGAAGCTCTGAGAGACAAATGATTTTTCTGTTGTCTCTGTAATTTTTTTCTCCTGGTTCTCAGGGCTTTGGCAGTTTAAATGAAATTCACAGCCTCTTGTGGCTGAAATTAGTATTACAAAAACAATGCTTCTCCACGACCCCCCCCCCCCCCCCCTTTTATTTATTTATTTTTATTTACTCTTTTACTTTTTTGGGTTTCTATTCTCCCTCATGTTAAATGTTTCTATCTTTCCATCCTTAGGAGCCAACTCACTTTGATGCAGATGCTGTACTGATCCAGGAGGACATGGAAGTGATGTCTGACTTTGAGCTACATCGTCTGTGCCAGCAGTACTCCTCCATCAGCTCATACCAGCTCGAAAACAATCTCCTGCTTGACTCTGGGAAATTCCACTACCTCACAGAACTGCTGGAATCTCTTAGAAACAAGGTATATACAGATGTGCAGAATCATGTCTGTGGTTCATGCAGGAGTAGCGCACACTGCATGGGCAAAGGAGTAAAAGATAATTTAGCATAACTTTTCTTTAATCCCACAGGGCGACAGAGTGGTATTATTCAGTCAGTTCACTATGATGCTGGACATTGTGGAAGTGCTGATGAAACATCTCAAGTATCGTTACGTGAGACTGGATGGATCTACGCCCATAGCCGACAGGTCAGAGTTGTGTCAGATTCAGTATATTGAAGTCGGATCGACTGTAGCCAATAATTCATATTTATTAATTCCAAATCTTGTAAAAAGGTATTTAGTCACCCGTATGTCAAACAGCATAAATTATCCTTATTACACATCATCCTTTGTAATGGGACTATTGCACATGCATACATTACATACATAAAATTATATTAGTTGTTATATAGTTATGTATTAGTTAACCCTAGAGTTTAGCATGTTACTTTGGGGTGAAAATTTCTATGTCACATTGAGAAAAAATGTTCAACTTTGTCAGCATACTGTAAATTATGTCACATGTAATGTCTAAAATGAATTTCTTTGTCCTGCAGGATTGTGTTGATTGATGAGTTCAACACGGACCCCGACATATTTGTGTTCTTGTTGTCGACACGAGCTGGTGGGCTGGGCATCAACCTCACCTCAGCTAATGTTGTCATTCTACATGACATTGACTGCAATCCCTACAATGACAAACAGGCAGAGGACAGGTGTCACCGTGTAGGCCAGACCAAGTAAGATGAAATCTGTTACTAATACTCTTAAGTTTTACCTGATGAGGTCTTGTGATTGCATTTCCTTCTTATTTATCAATTACATAGTTTTATGTGTTGATTCACCGTAGAGACTAATGTACTTAACATTGCTGTGTGTCAGGACTGTAAGGGTGATTAAGCTGATTAGTAAGGACAGCATCGAGGACTGTATACTGCAGTTGGGCCAGAAGAAGCTGAAGCTGGAGCAGGACATGACTACAGCTGAACAGGGTGAGGAGATGTATACACACACATATTTTCTCAAATGCATGCACACCCTGCCCAATAATCATAGTATATTAAGTTCAAAGGTTGGTTACCATCCAAGTAATTAAGTTACAGGATCATTGCATTGCTATAACAAAAAATATTGAATGCTCTATGCAAACTATAAAATTGAAGATAATAATATTGAAAATAAAAGAGTGTGCAATGCATATTTATGTCAACATTTGTGTGTTCTTTAATAGAGCACAGTGAATACGCACATAGTTCTTTGAAACAAATGGGGAGTAGTTACTTCTCCAGTAGCAGCTGTGTGTACATCATGAACACATGAATGATAAATATGTGATAAGTGAGGAATACGCACTTCCAACCTCGCTCTGCTACTTCCAGCTCTGTTAATGAGGGTTTACCACCTCTTCAGGCCTATTTTAAGGATTTCCTACATTTTAAATCCTGCAGAGAGCAAAAATGAAACATTTCAATATTTGTTGGTGAAAGTCTCATAAATCTTTTTCTAAAAATGAAAAGCTATAAAAAATATAAAAGAAGCATAGTTGATAAGTACATCCACATATAAAATGTGATGAGGTTTATTTCACACACCAGTGTGAACAAAGTATTTCTCGGTTAACTACACAAAGCTTTTGATAATTAAACATGTAGAGCATTGTTACATACAGAAGATTCAAATGTTTTAGTTACTATACAACTGTTCAGAGGTTCTCCAAGATTACTATCACGTTTCCACATACAGGCAGTAGGTCCAACGCTTGAGGGATTGTTGTGGCATGTATTTTAGCCATATCTTGAGGCATGCAGAGTTAAAATTAGTTTACTTGCATTTACCCTAATCTTCTTAATTACAATTACATTACAAATGAAAAACATAAAGTATTGTTTGTTCTTTAGGTGGTGAGGGAACCATACCTGAAGATATGGCATCTTTGCTCAAAGCTTCACTGGGAATGTGATACACAGACTCAAGAAACTTGACTGTACAAATACATTTTCGATGGCATTCCTGTGATCCTGGGCAGACTTCAGTGTTCTGACTGAACAAACCACTTTTGCGTCTACACCGTAAAACTACTGAGAACCATATGCTGCCACGAAAGAACGTTGTGATATTGAGATCTGATTGACTGTGTAGCTAGCTGTGCCTAAAACACTATTTTTACATGCACACAGTCATTGCTCTTACTTTGTCTACGAGGCCAGTATATAAAGGCTAAACAAATACGTTGCCCTTTAAATATTATGCACTCCACACGTTACGCAAAGAGATTCCGAGCTATAGAAACTTGAAAGAATGCGGTGTTAAGAAGTTCAGTCCAAACCGTTATTAATGCAGCATGTGTTGGAGTACACCATCAAACTTGTGATTCTCTGAATATTATGACTGAAAGTATCAAAGTTTAGGTTCACATAACCTGTGTGATGTGAATGACGCCTTGTATTATTTACATTTAGATGTGTGTACGGTATGCTGGTAAGGACAGTGAGAATGCTGATAAAATATTCAAAATTGTTGTATGGGTATTGTGATTACATACTGAAATAGGTGGTGCACGGAGAATAGTAGATTTTCTTTTGCCATTCTTCCTACCAGACAGTGTCACATCTGGCCTGTCGTACTTGCCAGTTTTTCTAAAAAAAAAAAAAAAAAAAATATTTGTTTACATCCAAATATTTTTTACTGCTACGATCCTCAGCGCCATTTGAACAGCAGCAAGCAAAGCAACTATACTGAAAATGTTACCATTCACATTGATTTCCATAGCTGCCATTCCTGATCAGTTGCAGTTACATCAAAAATTCAGCCAAGTATCTCGAAAATGATATTCTATGTCACTGGTAGTGTAACGTTTTGATTTTCATCCTGATGTCATATGTAAAAGGCTAACACTGTTACCATCAGTGACATTTTTTAGCAGAGATAAATTCAAAATATAACATAGAATGTCTTACATAAATATGGTGCTTGAATTGGTTTTTTTGCTGTTTTTCTTTTTTAAATATCTTGAGTCAGGTGACAGAAGACGATGGTTTGAGGAAGCAGCTGCTGCATTCATGTACTTTATAAGTGGCTAATGTGTTGTCAGTGTACAAGTGTTAACTGTAAAAGCTTTTACTAGGTAATTTGTATGTTTTTTAGGTTCCCGTTTGAACTAAATAATAAATATTGGAATAAATATTTGTGTGGTCATGCCTACAAGGGTTCAGCAGGAGGATCCACCAATAGGTTCATGTATTAATAATGATGATAGACTTAAACCTTTCTAACGCCAGGTATGGCAACACGGTCTGTTTTATACATTTCAAATGGGTTTTGACTGAAATGGGATGATATTTGTAAAAAAAAAAAAAAGAAAAAAAAAAAAAAGGCTAATATCAAAAGTAAATGATTTATAGATAAACTAAACATGCAAATCTGGCAATCTTGAATAGCTAAATGGTTACTGTGTATGGCATACAATACAGCTAGCACATTGAGGAAATTAGTGTGTGTTTGGCCTTGAGGTTATCAATGCATGTTCAATATATGTCATTGCATCAGACTCAAGGTTACTTACAAAGGTAACTGGCAGTGTCCTCAATCAAAATCTTTTTATTTTCGTATGTACAGTGGATGCACAAGGACAATAATTTGGTTCTTTAATATAGAGATATTACAAGACATTTACATAGAAGATGACTAACAACTGCTATTTTTCTATTCTAATGATGGTGCGTTAAAATGAAAGAGAAATGAGTTTACTAGTAGTTAAAAATTGTGACACTTAACTTATCAAGAAAATACTAAAAATGTATATTAAAACATTGTGATCTAATAATCTACTCAGCATTGGGTGAGTATCTTCCACACTTGAAGCCTGTCAAGTGAGCATCACATTTTATGGTGTAGGTGAAGTAGAGAACTCCTTTGCTGAGCTGACAGCTTAGAGAGTGAGTTCCTCGCTCGGGAAACACAACACATATCCCAGCTCTGTCATTATAGAGAACATCCCTGTCCCAGACTTCAAACCTCAACTCCTGACCCAGTTCAACTGAACCAAAGTTGTAAGTGGCATTCCACACTGGGTCATTGTTGTCCATTACCGTCTCAGTCTCCTCGTACATGCCGTTGTAGAAGATTTTCACGTAGGCGTCTGTTTTTGTGAAGGTGTCAGCCCTCAGACCTGCCGCTCTGTGAATCTCCAGTCTGAGAGTTCCTCTGCCAGCTCTTAAAGGACAGCAGTTATGGTCCAGGTTTGGAGTTGGGGAACAGTTCTTTAAACCAGCCCGATCTGCCTGCAGCTGGTTCTCTTTAATATACTCGGTGACAATGCTTCTCAGATTAGCACTGATCTGTGAGTCCTCCACCAAATGATGCAGAGGGAAGATGGCGTAAGAAACCACATCGGGGTTGTTGTGGAGGCTGTTCATCCAGCTGTGGTACGCTTCAGATGGGTCCTGCTGGTAGAGGATGTCGGGGAAGTACCTCTCCCCTCCAATAACCTCAATCCTATGGGTCATGAAGCCTTGGTAGAAGCCCATGCTCATATTGCCCTTCAGGACGTGGTCACACTTGTTGGAGAAGGATACGTTAGCAGGGAGGAAACCCAGAGCCATCCGGAGTTCCACATTCAGGCAGTTTTTGATCTCAGACTCAGAGAAACCCTTCAGTGTGGCCAGGCAGGTCCTAAAGGCAGTGACTCGCTTCACCTTACCACCAAGCTGGACCTAGGAAACGCAAATAAATGATTAAATGAAGGTTGAAAGCTCCCCATTAACTCCATGTCATGAGCTTCAGCATTGTTCTCCACTTGTTAAAACATTCCTATAACAAAAAGACATTCTGTATCATAAAAAGTATGAAAAGAAGATCCTGTGTATCCAACACATTTCTCTGACCTGGTGTATGTAGTGTGTTCCATAGGTGTCTATCAGCCGTCTATACAGGGCTCTGCTCTGGCTTGTGTTCAAGCTCTGTGGGAGTCTCTTCAGATGCTTTGTGAACTCTGCACTCAGCTGGGGATGATCAGCCAGCCTGTAGCTGAAAAAACAAAAGGCATGTGGTGTTCAACCAGGACACTGTGAGAATGTAATCTCAATTTATCTGTAACCTCTGACCTTAAGACATTGTAACTATGCTAAAAATGTGTTTCTTTTGTGTACCATTAGTTCCCTTTTACCTGTAGTAGGTGCAACTGATTTCATGGATGGCAAAAGTGGCTTTGTCCACGCTGTGCTGCGAACGAGCAAACTTTGCCATGTCTGAGCGGCTTCCTCCCAGCACTGCCCTGCCAATATTATCGAGGCTCAAACCCAGATCCCAGTTGTTATTAACCAGGGAGTTGGAGCTGCGCAGCAGGGAGTCCACAGAGTGGTGGAGGGCACTAGAAAGCTGCTTATTGCAGCGGCTGAAGGGACGCCAGTCGAGCACCGCTGCTGGGAGCCTCTGAACCTGAGAAGGATAAAAATGACAGGATGTACATGGGGATGCAGGTGCAGGAAGAAAATAGTTAAAGGAAGTGGAAAAAACAGAGCAGAAGGCGCTCTGTTGTGGATGGAAATAAGGGAAGGGAGTTTAGACTGAGTGAAGATGCCGTGAAAAAGAGTAAGAGGAGAAGGCTGAGCAGCAAGTTTTCCAGCTTTCACCTGTCCATTTTGGAAGCGGTTTGGACACAGTGTGCAGGTGTGGTTGTCAGCCAGATGAGCTTTGACATTGATGACATATGCCCCTGTTCGACGCATCCGCACCACATCAAAACCCTCTCCTGCCAGGTTGTGGCCAGGGATAAAAGGAGCTTTCTCACACTCTGACCCAGATCCAGTCTGACAGCCCTGGACAGCGCAGACCTCCAACATAACTGGCAAAGCCAGTACAATCAGAATGAAGTTGCTCCGTCGATAGCCTCCTGCTTTCATGGTTACCTAAATGTAACAGAGCACACTGAGGTTGAAAAAGTAGTCGCTAAAGTCTGGATTTTAATGATTGCTTTGTATAAGCACATTTTGCTATTCACCACTCCCTATAACATTTAGGGAGTGTCTCATATGAATCCCAGTTAAAGTATTTTTCAAACATGCTTTTCAAAAACATTTCCACAGGTTTACCATTGAACAGACATATAATAGGAGATGAATTATGTCTGTTACACAGTAAATGCAGATGAGCCTCTAATCCTCTCTGCTTTAAACTGGAGTAATCCTGCCACAGATGTTGTCAACATTTAAAACGTGCACAGCAGAGACATGCACTAAAAACAGCACATTATCAGAGGACATGGCACCCTTACCTTGGACTGTTTGTTTTATTGTCCTTCAGTTTGTGTCTTTGTCCTCCTTTTGGAGTTGTCAGGCTTTAGCTTTCTTCCCCTGCTAAAATGCCTCTCTTGCTTTTAACGCTTCCTCCTCACCAAAGCCCATCGATGGCACAGCTCACTGTGAATGATGAACTGCAAACTGGCTAAAGTCTTGATCCTGCTGGTATTGAGATCACGACTGAGAGAGCTTTGGCTTCACTGGCAGCCTATGCTGAATGCCTACTGGGCGCACTCTTTTGTCTGTCCTCCGCCTCATAAAACAGACCAAGGAGGGAGTTGCCCTGCTTCAGGGCTATGTATCTGTCTCTCTATCCCTCTTCCTCTCGCTCTCTTTCTCTCTCCCCTAAGGCCGTACCAATTTCCTCAGCATGAGTGGGTTTGTTTTCATGTTCAAGATCCAGCTTTATGAATCCCTCACAGCTGCGTGTTTGTGTGTGCACGTGCATGTGTGGGGGAGGGAGATATTTGTATAGTCACGAGAGAGAAGATGCACATTGCCCTGAGCACTCTTTACGGGAAATAGATATGTGTATGTACGTGCACGTGAGTGTACAGTACATGTGCGTATCTCTGCTGGTGTTAACTGTGTGTGTTTTTGTCTATATAGTGTCTGAGCCGGCCTGTCTGTGTACTGATAACCTTACCAAAACCATGAGGTCAGCTTCGCCATTGTCTATTTATGGATGTGGGTGGAATGTAAGTGGTTTTTGTCAGTGAGGTCAGGGAAGATAAAAGTGTTCTCTCTGTGCAAGAACTTCCATTCAGCATGAGAGGGAGAAATTATTTGTTTTTCAACCCAGATTTGCTGTTAAATTTAGAGAACCAGTATGTGCTTTGGTGCCACGTTTACAGATTTATGCATGAATCTAGTGTGAGTTCACTTCAACTGGCGCCGCTGTGTGTTTGTATTAACATTAACACTATACTTAGCATATTTACACATTTAGAAATCTTATCCACATATCAAATCTTATACAGACCTTTTGACAGGCCAATTACATTGTGCAAGTGACCACTTACCAAGGTATTTTTTTTTTGTTGAGAATTTCAGACATTTCTGAAGTTTTACACGACCAGAGACATACCAGGCATAGGTACAATATAAAAATGAAGACACAGATCCGTGAAATTGTTTTAAATGCCTTTAATTAATACTTAAGCGCACTGCAGAACAGTTTAATTGACATACATTTAAGAAATACTGCACAAAAATAAATCTGACATCTAATGCTTCTCTTATTTAAAAAATATCTGTAAAAATATTAATTGTTAATTTGATTTTTGAATGATACATTCAAACAAAGTCATAAAAAGTATTCAAATTCTGTAATGGGGGATGAACATATTTGTATACTACTGCACTGGCATTGTGCATCTTGGCCTCGTGGGGGCAGTATTGGTTCACGATGGCCTTTGGAAATCACTTCTGCTCTGTTTTCAGTTTGCCATAGGTAATCTGAAAGGCAGATCTGAAAGGCAGTAATGTTTCCAATGATATTGTCTGAAGTTAGTAAATGCAAAAAGGCAAAGTTAACCAATGCTAAATAACAGCTTAAAGTGTATATCATGCTATCACACACAATCTATTAGAACTATTACATTTACTATCTTTTTACTTAAATGTGAAAATCTTCCACTCCCGTAAGATATGTAAAAGAGATATCTGAGGTGACAATCAACAGGAAATCTGAAAATAAAATCTGTCACATTAGATTAACCTGCTTCTGGGCGCCAAGCCTCGAATGTGTGTTTTTCTCAAGCCTCATCTTGCAGTGTCTCCGTCTCTCCTTCATCTTGCCCAACCTCTCCACGTATTTCCTCATAGCCTCTAGTCATCGTAAACCCAGGCAGTCTTCTCCGTCTCTTCACCAGGAGTACTGTCCCGATGACGACCAGCACCATCATACCCATCACCCCAAAGGCTATGCCTGCCTTTTCTCCACCAGACATCTGGCTCAATTCTGGGTTAAGCTTGCGTGCAATTTCTTTGATTTCCTCTGGTTTTGCAAGTTTCCACGCCTTGGTCTGCCCCACTCTAACCCAGCTCATTTCTCCTTCAGTCATCACCATTACAGTGTTGGTGACTTGCATGGTGACAAGTGGAGGTTTCGTGAAAGGAGGCAGATGGACTGGCAGCAGCTGCCCACCTGTGAACAGTCCTGACTGCACACAGTAAAGAATTTCACAGCCATCGCTCACCGTAGCAAGGTGCTGACTGAACTTTGGAGGGCAGCGACGTTGGCCTCCTGCCAGCGGGTTGCTTGACTGACAGCTGAAAAGGCCTCCGAATGGTACTGCGTATCTGGTGCCGGATTCATAGTCGTTACTCACACAGATCATTTGGCCATCCGACAGAAACTTGACTGAAATGAAGCTTTGTGGGCAGCTTTTGGCTCTGGTGAGGGGGTTCAGGAGAGAGGGGCTGTATATGCCTCCAAACAGATACCCTGTGTTGTCCGGGGCCTTTCCGTTTACAGAGCACCAGTAGGTGTTGATGCGGGCGGAGCGAACATGGTACATATCCTGACAATCTGATTTATGACAAGTCTTCAACCACAAAAATCCACAGGCATAGCTTTGCTCATAACAATGGTGCACGTTGTAACCCTGTTGTCTCACTTCTGATCTCAGTAACGTTGGGGAGTAAGGTGAACGACAGGAGAACTCTCCTGTATCAGGGTTTTTCTGGGCCAGGGCATCACAAAGTGGACCTGCATCTGGGCTCAGTTGCACACACATTTGGTAGACACCACCAAAACTGAGGTTTGTAGCAGGGCCCTCACAGGAACTATCATCAACGTTGGCCTGGAAGTTAAAGTTCTTGGAGCCGATATCGACACAGCCAGGGCGGGTGTTGACCTTGTAGTAACGCTCTATGGCTTGATTCACTCTAAGAGCCACTTTGTCAACTGTAGGCTGTGGCAGATCAGAAATGGTGTTTGTGTTTATGAAGTAGGGAAGAGGAAATCCTGAGCGATCAATAGCAACCAGGTTGTTTTTGGTACTTTCCTGCCACTTCTGCAGAGTGATGCCAGGATAGAAAGGTGTGCCGCCACCATGGCTTTGAATGAGAGAGTACTGAATGTTGGACTGATATGTTTGAAGTGATGAGCTTTGTTGGGTAGTTTGACTGCTTATGTCGAACTTGAGTTTGTCAAAAAAGTTGAGGCCAGCCTGAGATGTGACAGAAGAACCTTGTGACGCACTGTCTGACACATATGTAGACCGGAGGTAGTCTTCCTGAACCAAAGACGCCCCAGCATCGACGCTAGTGATAACATGAGTTCCATAGTCCAAAACCATCCTTTCTGAGAGGTAGTCTGCGTTCCTCGTCTGGTTGTTTTCGATGGCATCAGCTATCTCTTTGGCTTTTTGAGCAAAGCGTGTGTCCAGAGTGAAGTCTGGATAAGCCTTAACTGTGTAGATGAAGTTTCGGACCTTTGAAAGAAAATAGTACAACACAATTGATGTTATGTTGTTTTTTTAAAAAAAAACAAAAAAACATTTTATTTGCTTTGTCACATCTGTCCAGTGACTGCAGATGGGAAATAGCCTTCTGACTGACGCAGGTACATTTATAGGTGTTTTTAATCCACACCACCTCTGTTAAATAGACCAGAACTGAACATAGAACTGATTTATAAGCAATCCAAAGTAGAGAAGGCTTAAACAAAAAAGATAGAGATGATTTTAGTTCTTGATCAACAAACTGCTTTTTATGTTTACTGCTTTTTTTATTTTATACATGTAAACCAAAGCAAAGTTAAATCGTACCTGCACTCTGGCTGTAGTTGAAGAGTCTTTGACCTGATGGGTTTTCATCCTCTTGTTCTCAATAGAAAATTTGCCATTCAGCACAGAGAAGAAAGATATGTCTGCATTTATGCTGTGCGCTATAGAGCTTTTCTGCTCCAGCCAGGAGTCGATTATCTCTGAGTTGGTCTCCACACCCGTCTCTTTGTGGGGAATGACAAAGACCTCGTCTGGGATCAGGTAGACCCCGTCCTCAGTGGTCTGGCACTGGAAGTAGCTGAGGTTCATAACTCGGCCCATATCCATGTTCCGGAGGTTGTCCCAGCCTCCACCTGGCAGCACCTCCAGTGCTGTGATGGAGACGTTGGTGGAGGTACGACATTGCCTGAGCCCATTGGTTGGGCGGCTGATTGGGACAGGAGAGCAGACATGAAGGAGAGAGAGAGCCAGGAGAGTCACTGCTGACTTCATGCTGACTGTGTCCAAAATGAGTGCTAAGACAGTTCAATACTGTATATCATCTAAGCCAAGTTCCTCCTTTTATTTTGCAGTTTATCATATGACTAGCAGGAAGATCTTGTTTAACAACTTGTGGGGGTGGATACAGTCTTGCTTTCATTTGCAAGTCTGCATTTTTTTATGTTCCAAATATTCTGTAGGCTACTTAGTAACAGAAAAAACAATTCTATGATCCAAGAGTTTAACCTGAATACTCTTCCTTAGTTATGTCTAAGATTATTTTCTATCACAGAAAAATAAACGGTATAATATAACCTTTGCAATATCATAAAACCTACAGCAGGAGATGTTTTGTTAAGCCATATACTGTGATTTATATCCTGTCATTGCAGTCATTAATGCTATCTTATTCAAATAAATGAAAGATGTGATTTTCTCAGTCAGTAAATGCCATGTAATGTGATGAATGATTAATCTGTTGCTACATATTAACCCAAAATAAACAATGAGACAAAAATGGAAAAATTCTTTACAGTTGAAATAGGCTTGGGTTATAAAAGCACAGTGCTGAAATGAACTGTGTAAAATGAAAGGAGTAATATGCACAAATCATGAGGACTTTCCTAAACGTACGACACTGGAAGAGTTTGGTTATTTTAGGTGTAATCAATCTCTTTATTTATTCCACAAAAGACAGGGTAGGTTAGAAAAAAAGAAAAGGAACACTAGATCTCAAATTTAATCTAAACCCAATAAACCAGGGTTTAAAGGAACCAGGTACACTGCAGAGGGTTAGAGATGTTTTGTTTCACAGTTTTATTTTTTACTCTTATGGTCAACTTAAAATTATCAGCAGACTTCCTCTTATCAAAAGGAACAGAAAGCAGATTTGTTAACAAGATCTATTGAAAGGAAGTTGCTGTGTTTGCACGATCTGTGTCTCGTGAGTGCATGTCAATGGGAATGCCTTGAGAGTCACATACCCAGCAGTCAGACTTAAGCTTAAATGTCTGGCAAAAATCCAGTGTTTAAAAATGTGAAACAATGTATGTAGCAGTAACCTGCTGCATTGCAGTGAATGAAATAGATTTCTGACAATATGAGAAACAATGTGAATGTATGTCTTATACCACCTATAGGGAATTTACCATTTTTTTTCACATTGTTTATTTTAGGTTAATATGTAGCAGCAGATTACTCATTACATCATAAATGATCTCATATTATCTCTATGTGCTTCCCATCAGCACACAAACAGGAACACTAACACGCTCACAGGTGATAGGACACACAGTATAAACTTCCCCACATTCAAGCTTACCTACATCATAAAGAAAAACACATGGTTTATCTTTCAAGTTGCTTAATTACTGGTGTAAAATTACTTCATATCATGAATACCAGAACAAAAATAACAAATGTATAAGATTATGTTTTTAAAAACTTTTATGTATTTGATGTATTGTTAATTAATGCCAAATACCTCTGTTTTACTACATACTGTTTTGTTATGTTACTACTTTGCTCATGATTTTTTTTCAGAGCTAACTTTTTCAATTCGATTCAATTGAATTTTGTAATAAATAGACTAACCAAATCTTGGCTAGATTATATGAATATTTGTCATTTTCTATGAATTATCGTCGAAACACAATTTTCAATTCCCATTGTGGCTTCTTTGTATTTCAGTTTATATGTAAAACGCCATGTTCATTTTGAGCAGAACATCATTTTACAGAAACGTCATTCGACTTGTTAAATTAAACAAAAACTGACCTGTGGTCCCAGCCAACTGTCTTTCACTACCTCTCAGTGAAGTAACTGTTCCCGGATCCGGCCACTAGATGGCAACACGGAGCCATACAGCTCATGAACTCTGCAGCTGTGCGAGTCACCGCACAAGGTATGAAGTGCTTTCACCTTTTGGGTTCAGGGCCTCACCGCTTCAGCTTATCGAACCTAAAGGCTTGTGTACGAATATGGATCATAGCCTTTTGTCATAGTTTTTACATTGACCTGACTCAGCATTAGTTGAAATCCAAACGCCGTCCGCCGTTATTTCTCTATAATAGAGATCATTTCATCTGCTTTTTAAATCCCATCATGATCTTGGATGAGAATGATATTCCTGTATTCACCAGGCGGACTTCACTATCACATCAGCCGTACTGAAACGATGTCATGTTTTTTCCCGCTGGAGATAAGGGGAGTCTCAACGAACCCGGGTTGCCACGCCCGTTCAGACTTACTGTTGTCAGTGATGATCAGCTGCGCTTTGCAAGCAGCTGGTGCTCTGCAGACACCAATCTTCGATAAAAACAAACAAGCAAACACCTTACAAGCGGTGGTATATAGTTTGTCATCAAAGTTACTTTTCAACAAGTTCTTTCTAGCTCTTACTGTCTGTTCGTGGCAAGAGTTGTAGGCTATCATGACAGAGATGTGCGACAGTTTTCAAAGACGGACGCAGAAACGTGTTTTTTTTCCGGCTAATGTGGGACTACAATCGCTGTTTGTGCCGTCTGCCAATTCACAAGAAACTCATTTTGTATGTGGTGATAACATCTGCGTAAATACACTGGGCTGGACTTCACGGTCCCCGTGCGTAATGGTGCGTAAATGCGCCACTCCAAAACATCCTGCGCGCCAAAACAGAAAACTCTTTCCCCGTTAAAGACCACAGAACACTTCCTTTTTCCACGACAGTGAACTCAGTGGTACTGAATGACAAAGTGATATTCAGAAGTAAATAGTACACTTAGTCATAAATGTAAACATCTACTGAGACATGATGTATACCTGACAACAGTAAAGGCTCAATTAAGTTTCGTTTTCTCAGATTGATGTTGTCAGCCGTAAGCTGTTTCTGCACAGACAGAGAAAACACATAATCTGTTCTATATCCAGTTTGTCATTGTTGTTCAAAACTGACAAAACCACACATCACGCTCTGTAAATTAAAAAAAAAAGTAATAGGTTTATTATTTCCAACAACAGCGATTCAATTCATTGCAGGCCACAGCAGATTGTGGTAAGAAAAGGTTCACAGCAGGTTCAGTATTTTCTACTATAGAAAAGCTGTAAAATAGCTCAAGCAAACTCAAGTTCTTGGAATGAATGCAGAAGTTTAGTCCACACAAGAGTTAAATGCCACTAGAAACACTTTTGTTCGGCATTCAGTGTTCAGAGGGAGAAGTTCACTTCTTGGCAGCAGCCCTGGTCCTGGTTGACTTGGTGACCTTGCGCTTTGCCTTCTTGGGACTCTTCGCCTTCTTGGGCTTCCTGGCTGCCGCGGGCCTCTTGGCTTTCTTAGGACTCTTTGCCTTCCTCTTCTTCTTAGGTGACTTCTTGGCTGCTGGAGTGCCACCTGCGGCTGCTTTCTTGGCTCTGGTCTTCTTTACCTTTTTCACCGGCTTCTTCTTTTTCACCACCTTCTTCTTTCGAGGTGTGGGCGGCTTCTTGTTCAGCTTGAAGGAGCCGGAGGCCCCGGTGCCTTTGGTCTGGACCAGGGATTTGTTGGCCAACAAGCGTCTGATGGCGATGAGTATTCTGGCTTTGTTCTTCACCACGTCGTATCCTCCGGCCTTTAGAGACTTCTTCAGGGCTGCCAGGGATGTGCCACCGCGCTCTGTGGATGCAGACATGGCCCTCAGTATCAGGTCTGACACTGTGGGACCTGTCTTCTTCCTCTGAGACTTGGCTCTCTTCTTTGGAGATTTGGCCGGAGCCGCTGAGGGCAAAGCAATCAGCGCAGAAGACATTGTAATAGCACCACTGCTGGGATCAGATGAGTGAGGTTTCTCAGAGACGAGGACAGAGTGATATCTCTGCTTGCCCTCTTGACGGGTTCAGGGTTGATAAAGCCCTGATGAGAACCGTGTAGAGTGAGACCCGCCACCACAGCGCGCCTCTTCTCTCCCACTCAAACCTGATAAAGTTTGTGTTTTCTCCAGCTGGATTATTCTGGAAAAATTCAGTGTCAAATGTTGAATATCCATATAAAAAGCACATCATAAGAATGAGCATGCTCTCTACTGTCTATATCTATATTTTCATTCAGGGATTTGATAAAGGCTTTTTGTGCAATTACAAGTTGGCTGTTGTAAAGTCTAATTTGAGGCATGTATTTTGAACATTTTAACAAGGTTACACCCTCTAACCAATCAAGTGCAGACTTTTAGAATTAAATATGGTTAAATAGTAATGTGTTTGGTACACTGGCTGCAAAATTTAGTTTTATTTCATCTGTTTTTACTAATTAAATTCAACTTAATATGACCAAAGAAACACAGTTGCCCTGCAGACCCATGACAGAGTGACCTCAACATAGATATAAGTTCCTGAAATTCAGTAGCAAGGACAGTTTTAATGAAAGCGTGAAGTGAAAAAAGTTAGATAACCAAAATTAAGTTTTATATCATCATATTTATCTACTGAAAATATTACTGTAGGCTACTGTATGTTTCTGTGTGGAGGGAGCGGGACCTCAGCCAGAGTAAGAGTTATCAGCCTGTGAGGAGGGGCAGCAAGAGAAACGAATTCAAGATTAATTTCCCGGGTCTTTTTGAACTTTAGGCTTTTTATGAAACAACCAGTGTGAGGTGCATTCACATTAGTGTGCATGTCTGTACATTTAAAACAAGAGTCTTTCTTATTAAAGCGATGATCCATGGTTTGACAACCAGTTTAATCACTTGATCTGGGACGTGATGCCATAAAGAAATGCAATAATTCCATTCCAAGCTTTTAACCTGCTGCGTCCTCTGCATATAAATAGATTAATTAAAGTAAGTGCAAAGGAATCAGTGAAGTAGTATATCATACGACACTGAATATTCCTCTGATTGCATTTCCTTAACAATATCGCTTTAGATTGATGAACAGCACAAACATGTACAGTAGTGTAGGTTAGTATAGCGTTGCAGACTATTTGAAGTATGAAGTTCAGTCAGATTTCAAACATAAAATACAACTTATCTTATTTGTAACCATTTTGTTTTCTTTTACATTGTTGACAGGTATATTCATATACAGTAGATATGATTCATTGATGAAAAATCTGTATTTTTTTGTGATTCTCACATTAATATTATTATATATCCAGGTCTGTTTGATGATGTGTTTACAACTATTATCATTGTTGATGAGAACAAACCTTTAACAACAGTACAAACCCGAGTTTGTTGTATTGGTTTGATTTGCATTTACGTGACATTGAACAGGACAAATCAACCTAAAAAGTGGTCCAACATCTGAGTTACTCTTTGATAGTATTTGTTTTAACCTGGAGATGATTATTAGACACATGAGCTGGAATATCAGTAATCTTAACTGTTTCAAAAATACTTGAATAAACTGCTCGAACCACACAGATAAAGTATGTGTGTCTGGGGGGAAAAGATTGGCAAATGTAGTCTGCCTTCTGTAGTGCACTGATAGCGCCTCCTCCTGTTACACACAAACACACACATACAAACCCACGCGAACACACAATGTGTGTTACAACAAAGTAAAATGAATTTCATCAAAATACAGTTCTGTTTTTTGATTGCAAGTCTGTACAAGTAGTTATTTTAGCTTAAAAGAAAACTGCTGGTGATGACTGTAGAAAGCTTTAAATCCAGTCTAACATGCACTGGAGCAGAGAACAGAGGGTGAAGCAGACATCTAAGATCAGATGAATTTGGACCAGTCGGAGAAACTTCCTGAAGAGAAACGGGCCTTTTCGATAACATAATCGACATGTTGTCTCGCTAACCATCCAACCAAAACTTTTACTTCCTTAAGCAAAGAGGTACTGCAACTGTTTTGGACTTCATGTGGTTTGTGTAGTTTGTCTACAGGGACTTTTAATGAAAAGTATTCAGCACTTATAAGTGACTCCTTTTAGAGTATGTGCTGCTGTTGTTTGAAAGTTATGAGGATTTGTTATCTGTGTCACAGTCAGAAGAGCAGCTGTTACCTGATGTTGTGCTCCCTCACACTTAAATGAGTCAGTGGATTAAATCACCCAAATGAAGCCTATTTTAGACATTCACTTCAGACTTCCAACCCTCCTGTTGAAGAAGCGTTGATAGAACCATTGTTTTGTAGCAATACAAGCCCACTGTGATTTATTGCTCCAGGCCTCTCTAGTATTTGTATGTCAGAATAATTCATGTCATTGCTTCTAACTGCTGAGGAGCAGGAGAGCTCTCATCGTGATCCTGTGAAAACAGCCACGAGTCAATCATACCGATACACGAACAGATACAGCAGGTTTGTGGTACAATAGTTGTGTCATGAATAACTTATGAAAAGGGCGAAAAAAAAGACTGAGCGCCATCGCGTCTTTTATTTTTTAAAAAGTTGTGTTAAGGCGTGTCAAATCGAGAATAAAGTGTGTTCTTTGTTCTGTATTGAAAACGTTTCTCCAAATTTACACATTAGCCTCTGTTTTATTTCGTTATTAGACTCCTTTGTTTTCTTGTGCGTGTCTTCGGGGCTTTCCGCGCTCCTCCGTGAGCGCGCCGTGTGATGTGATGCAGCTCTGTAGCTGAGGGGCTGTTGGACCTGTTCTCTTACATCGCTCTCCTCCCCAAAGCATGTGACCATGTGATCACATTCACTGCAGCCGGACAAAGTGAGAGAACTTGTGACCGAACGAGCGACGGCAGGAGACACTTGGCGGCTCTGCGAGAATAAAATCCGGAGTTTAGTGACCCCATAGTTTCTTCTTCAGTCTCCTCACTTCCGCCATACAACATGGACTGCGGGATCTTCACGTCCAAGACCATCCTCCTCTTCCTCAGCTTGATATTTTGGGTGAGTCATGGTGCCATTTCTCCACCTGCGAACATTTTAATTTATACTGACAGCTAGAGAGAGGAGAGCCGAGATGTGTTTGTTGTTGTTTTTTTTTTGTTTTTTTTAACTTTAAACCATCGTTATTTGTTGTGTAGTAGTGTCTGTGAGCTCTGTGTTCTTTCAGGTTTCTACAAATCAGAGTTGTGACTTGATAACCGCCCTGATATCAGTAGTATTATTACTATACTGTACTTCCTCATTTGAACTGTTCCCCACTGTAGTTCACGTTTGGACTATTTGTTTTTAAAACCCTAGTAAGTGTTTCTAAATAATGTGCCCAGAAGAGTTAAGGGGAACAGTGATTCACTGGGTCACCCATCCAGTCTGACCGAAGAGATACTCCATCTCTTTTACACTTCTGCTTGTCTACAGTCCCCGTACTGTAATCTGGCCTACAGTATATGGACACTATGTATTTAGTGGGCCACTTATGACTGACTCCTGACCAGAGTTTATTTCTGGCTTTTTGTCAAAGTAAACTTTGGATTTGTATATTGTTGGCTTATCATTCACCAGGTCTCTCCTCATTTGGCCTCGCTGGCAAACAGTCGTCAGTTGTCCTCTCTCTCAGAGCAAATGGGTTTTGAAGGGACCAACTAAACTTCTGTGCTGATGTCTGTGTAATTAGATTATTGTGAGATAAAACTGCCCTGAGTGTTTATTTTGAAGGGAAACCACAGACATGGTTTATCTTTTCAATTCAAGTATCCACATAAATTTTTTTTTAACTTCCTTACTATTTTAACTTCCTTACTTTAAACTTCTCTTTCTTCCCAATGTAGTGCTTTATCTTCCCCCTTTGCATTTAACGCTTGCCATTTTCCCATCTCTAACAAGTATATGAGTTTGTTTAATGAGTCTGTTTTCTAATGTTTATAGGGTTTATTACATTCCTCCAGTCTTTCCTTTAAGCGAGGCTTTACACACAACGTATGTCATATGGCAAAGATCTGTGACATTTAACGCAGGTTTCTATTTGTGAAGCAGCAAAAATTTAATGCGATGATCTCTGATTTGTAAACCACATAACTCAAAAGATCACCCACATCAGGTGTATCTTGTTTCTCCTAACAGCTGCAGCTCAGTTGTGTCGTGCCTGTTGACTGGTTATGAAGAATGTGGGGCCAACTTTATTTGGCCAACAGTGAAGCACTAAAACAAACCAAATCCACTTATTGGAGCAAGACAGTGATGATCCATCTTTGATTTTTCCACTGATTCATCAGGCCAAGAGTCTTGAGCAGTTGTGTGAGTTAGATGATGAGAAACTGCACATTTTGAACAAGATTAACTGTAACCAGAATGTGGGAGAGATGTTGAAAATTGTTTTAAAAAAATTATAGTTCAACCAAAATATCAGCTTATCCTTTTACACACTGCCTGACCCACTGCCAGGTCTGTATTCAGGAAAACATTTATATGCAGCTAAACACAGAACAAACCCACAAAAGTTTATATAAAGTCTTTTAAAGATCCCAAAGTTCCAAAAGATGGCAGATATTAATAAACAAATATATTGTGTAGAGTTTTTATTGACGATGTGTATAAAATGATCCACTTCACAACTGATGTAATGGTGCTGTGATAAATCATGGTTTCTTTGTATTCTAAAATGAATCAGTTAATGTGTCTAATTGCGTAATAGAAGTGTTTTTCTAAAAGAAAATTGGGTGATTTAGGGAGAAAATCAAAATTTTAAAAGGCTGTGCTCTGAATGTTTGGAAGCACATGAGCAGAAACGTCACGGCTGCTGTCTTTCCCAGTTGGCTAAACTTAAATCATGTCTGGCCCTTGAACCTGGTCCGAGGTACAGTGCGGTTACAGAACATTTGCAGTGCAGGGACCCGCTAAGATCATGGCCACAGACCAAGAAACATCGCTCCAGAGGTTTCTCACATTCCAGAGAGGTGGCACCGTGCATGGGCGCTATATGTTGTGTAAGCGTCTTTGTGCTGCTTCTTAGGAACAAGATCTGAGTTTCTGGAAAGATTAGGGGTGAGCCACGGGGGGGGGGGGGGGGTGTTAGACAGACTATTCCACAGGGATCCCGTGACTGTGGAGTGATTAAGAGAAGTTAGTCATGGGGCTGAACTGAGGGATGAATGATTGTTAGGCCGCACAAAACACACATTCTCACATACAAACAAACATGTCCACACTATGTATAACTCATATCATTAGAGGGGAAGTAATACTGAAAATGACACAAATACACAGACACACACACAAGGGGGATTTCTGATTAATATTCTGAGTAATAAAGGGTTGTCTTTTTACCTCGAACTTTCCAACTGGAAATTTAGTTGATCACATATTTTCTTATTCTCATATCCCCGCTGTGCTACCAGGATAAACAGTACAAACAGGATTTGCACAAAAAGCTGTATTTGAGTGTAATTTTATTTACAGTTTAGATTCCGAAGTGTTATTTATGTAACTTCCATCACTCAGCAGCTGCTTTTTCCACCAACAGGCGTTTGAATTGACACATTGAGTGTCAAAGGGCAAAAGGAAGTCAGGAGTGCTGATAATGAGATAAATCTATAAAAAGCCACATTTTTCTGAAACAGTTGCCTCTGTTCTTGAAGTCTTTGTAGTATGGACCCTCGAAAACCTTTGAGTTTTTGGACCAGATAGTTAAACAGATACACAAAGCGGAATAAACAAAGGTGCCATTTTACAATAACATGATAAATCATCTTGAAATTGTCACTGTAAGTTCAGTCTGTACTGTGTTTTCACACAATTGGCCCATAAATGTGCAGTCTTATGACTGGTGAGCTCACTGCTGGAGCATGACTTGAGCATAAGTCATGATTATGGTGTGACTTGATGCCTTATCCACATCTGACTCCACAGGGATGGACCACCAGTGACCTTACGGCTTGTTTTCATCACATGAGGTCATATCAGATAATGATATTAGAACAAATCCCTTTGAGCTGTCTAAAAGTCTTTGAAGTGTTTTTAGAGAAGTGTCATAATTCAGTGTAGTTCATGTTATTCAACTTGCTGTGTTTTAACTGCGTCATGTTCACATACAAAAGACCAAATGACTGACTCATATCATACATCAGTATTACTGAGTGGAAGGTTAAAAAACTGCTCTTTCCTCTCAGTTTCTCTAGTATTCAGTGTACAGATTATCAACATGACGCTTTCAACTACATCAAAGAGAGGAAAAAGAAAAACAGATCATGTGACAATCCTTCCACTTGTTTGATTGTGCGTTTGTTTTCTGCTGTACTTTGTTAAATGCAATTGAGGTTTTTCTGGAAAAGCTGCAGATCCATTACTTTATGATTGTTGACTCTGTTTAGCACAGATTTAAATAACTGGAGAAGAAATGGTCAAAATTAGGAGAGAGTGGATAATTTAGCTCTCAGCTCAGTAGCTAGTGCTTATTGTAGAATGTTGTGTAATTAAACAGTTATTCTCAGTGGGATCCTTATGTTTGTGTTTATTCCCAGAATAAAAACTTTGACAAACATACATGAAAATGAGAAAACTAGTGTCTTCAAATGATCTGTTTTAAAAAAAAAAAAAAAAAAATTCTTTGCATTTGCTCTTAATGTTATAATCATATAATTCGTTTACTGACTCTGATCTGTATGCACACATGGTAACCATATCGCTAACACATTATGATTTTCCTCCTGCCCGCAGGCTGCAGGAGCGGTGTTGGCCTACGTTGGAGCCTATGTGATCAAGAGCTATGACAACTTTGACAGTTTCATTCAGGACAAGTACACGCTTGTACCAGCAGCCATCATCATCGGCATCAGCGTGGTGATGTTCCTTTTTGGGCTGTTGGGATGCTGCTCCACAATCAGAGAGTCCAAATTCGGCCTCAGCTTTGTAAGTGTGTGTGTGTGTGTGTGTGTGTGTGTGTGTGTGTGTGTGTGTGTGTGTGTGTGTGTGTGTGTGTGTGTGTGTGTGTGTGTGTGTGTGTGTGTGTGTGTGTGTGTGTGTGTGTGAGAGAGAGAGGTGAGGTGTAGGCTATAATTTGTGCTTCAGTCGGTTCCTTGACATTTCCTTGTTTGTTTGAATCTGAAGTCTGAAGGTGAAAATGCAACTGCAAACATTTACAGTTTTTCAGTTAAAGTTTTAGTTGTCAGCTTTGATGTTTCATTTGTGAACTTTTGTTCATCCTTTCACCGCGTTTCATTTCTATTTTATTCAATACATTTCTTAACAACTTCCCATTTTCTTCCTCTCCAGTTCTTCCTGATCATCATGGCGATCTTTGCCGCTGAAATAACTGCTTTGGTATTTAGCTTCATCTACCAGGGCCAGGTGAGTCACGGATACATATTCTCTGTCGCACAATATTTGCTGCAAACTGTAAAGTATATTAGGATATATGGTATTTAATATCCGTCATTGTAAATCTGCTTTGGCACACTAGCAAAAGCACCTGACTGCATACATTGTGTGTGGTTTTTTTGTTTCAGATAAGTGGAGATCTGGAGCGCTCTATGAATGGAACCTTTGAAAAGTATGATGGACAGGGCACTGAGACCAAAGGTGTGGACTACCTGCAGCAACAGGTTAGTGTCGTGGTCTACTGTATATAAATAGATGGTCTAGCTTTGTTTTCTCAGTTGTACTTTTTCCTCTTCTGCTTCACTTGCTTTCTCTCTCGCTTGCTTGCTTTCATTTCCCTCTCTTGTTCTTTCATTTTACTCCCCCTCGGTCTTTCACTCTCTTGCCTTTTTAAGAAAAAAAGAAAACCCATCTTAAAACAGCAACAGCTAAAACACAATATACGTTGTATTTTGTTTGTGATGTATTTATTATTATTTATTTTGATAACTGTCCAGATGGAAACAATAAATGTTATTAGAGCTAAAAAAAAACTCTATTTTGATTTTATATAAATAATAAAATAAACTCTCTTATGTGTTAATTCAAGAATGTATAAATGAATGTAAAGTGAAGACCATTACAAACTTAAAACATTTTGCAATAGTTTATAGTTCAGTAATACAGACAAATAAAAATGATGTCCATAAAGCACTACTGCGTTGTCAAACAACCAGACTTGCTTAGCTGCGTCAGATTCACACCTCTGGGCCTGTCACATGTCGTTGTGGAACATGCAGGAAGTTACTCACTGAAGTAGGAGTTAAAGCAGGTTGATGGAGAGTGTGCAGGTCAAAAAATAAACAAGACTTCACACATCCCTAAATTACTTCCTGTACCATAAAGCACTCACTATACTCATGTAGATTAATGGTAGGTGGATATTTCGTATAACTGTTTCTCATATAGCTTTTATATTTCCCTCCATTTTTATCATTTTTTTCTTTTTAGTTTTCCTCCTTTTTCATCACCTGTCCATTCTCTCTTTGACTCTGTGCAGTTGCAGTGCTGCGGAGTTAAAAATTACACCAACTGGATCGGCACAGCGTGGTATACCAGCCACAACAACACAGTGCCTGTGTCCTGCTGCAAGAACAGCACCGCGCAGTGCACTGGCCGACTGGATCAACCAGACCTGCTTAACGTAGAGGTAAATCACACAGAATCACACTTTGCTATTTTTGACATAAATACTGTGTCAGTGCACATGTGGTTACACATGCTTATGCTGTTGTTGTGTTGGGAATAGTAAGCTGTTTATTTGGTCTTTTAACTGCTTCTCCAGCTGCAACTTGAAGACCAGAATGATTTTTATTTTGACTCAAAAAATAAAATCTGCAAAACCTAATTATCTAACAGACATTTTAATGAAGACATTGCCAAGGTATGATCAGCACATATGTTTACCCACTGCGTATATTTCAGGGTTGTGAGCCCAAGCTGACGCGCCTCCTCCAGGATGTGTGGGGTTACGCCATGCTGGTCATTCTGGGCTTCGCAATCATCAAGGTAAAGACGGGTGCAGTCAGCATGACCCAACACACGCTTAAGCAGCATTTCAACAATATGCAAAATATGTGGTAGTAAGCTGTGGAGTAAACTGATATTGGAGATACACATCAGTCAGTGCAACAGATGGTGTATCTTATTGGAGAAATTGAAGGCTACATGTTATACTTCTCCATATGCTTTGTTGTACCTTCCAGGTGCGTGTATTTCATAACTGAGCAGTAGTTGTTTGGTACATTAGAGCTAGTCACAGGTAGAAAACAAGCTGAAGTCCTGCTGAATGAGAATCAAATAAAGGATCATCTGTCTTTGAATCCACTCGTGTAAAAGAACAATGATAGTCCTGTTGACAGCTACTCTACACTTAACTTATTAGATTATGCTTTTCAACGTGATCTTTCTAAGAAAGCCAAACTCAGATGTGGCCTTACAAGGGGAAGATATCTGAGAGGAACGTCCTCCTTCTTGTCCCATAGGCTACTTTCTTACTAGTTCTTGTTCTCTCACATTGATTGAGTGAAATACTTGATCCTATCCTAACCTGCTCAAATACGGCAGTTAAAGTTCCATTCCAGTGCAAATTTGTTCACATAACCTTACACTGCTTCAGAAAATACATTTTAAGAGCTTGTGTATGATTACCTTTACTTTTGTTGCAGTTCTTTGGGATGCTGAGCGTATGTGTGATCACCTGTAAAAGTGGCAGCCGGAGGAGCGGCTACCAGCCTCTCTATGCCTGAACCACCTCCTGAAACCACCCACCACCCCCTCACTTCAGTCCTTTAGGTTTTCTGACCACTTGATATCAGCAGGCATCCTTATTCTGCAGTGTACAGAGGCTTCCAGGTCAAACGTATACAAATCTAAGATTTACTTAAATACTGGCATATACACACAGTGGAAAACTCTTCTCCTTGTAATATCACTCCTCAGACGATATCTGACATAAATGTGACGTGGCTTTGAATTTTGACTTATTGTCCTAATTTCCATTTTGGTTGGGCTGCCAAAGGTTTTTGTACTGTTACAACCGAGCCTCTTTGACATAACACAGACAACAACAACATAAGAAACCATTTTTAAGCAGTAGTTTGCTGCAAGACTTACTCGTCTGAAGCAACTTCTTGTTTCTAATGCTTGTCTGTAAACTTCATGCAGCTGCCGTGAAATCACAGGAGAGAAAAGGTGACAGAAAAGAAAACTATTTTTGGACATTGAAACTTATACTTGTAAATCCTGCTGAGACTTCTCACTCTGCTGCATCATGTAGATATTCTTTTAAAGGACATTATTCTTTGGATTGTACCATAATGTGGGAGTACAAACTATATATTAAGCTTTTTGTGATTGTGAACAAGAGTATAGCAGTTTAATGCCTCATTTAGGATTGCAATATTTATAGTCAACTGAATGAATGAATACATTATATATATAATGGTATGGTCAGTTAACTGTATTTAATGAAGTTACAGTTTTACATAAAGTAGTTTGACTTTGTGTTTATGATGTTTCTAAATTAAAAAGGTGAATATTTCACAACAATTTGGAGTTTGGAGCAGTTATATCACATCCTTGTGTTGCCTTGTTTCTGTGGTTATTTTGTTTTTTTTAACCTCTTGTAAGGGACAATATTAAATCACATTTCTAGCTTCATTTCAAACAGCAGGATTTTTTCTTTTTTTTTGTTACAGGAGGCCTCTGTTACCGGGGGCACATTCAGAGCATCACATTGAATGTGACCCACGGTGGTTATCTTTCTCTCACCTCCTGACTCTACTGATAAAGAGGCCCTTTAGTTTGGCACATACAGAAGATAGGAGTGTTCGTGTTACATAAGCACCAAAAAGATAAATGAAATTATAAACTCACGTTGAGGGGCGTAGTAGTCATCAATCATCACACAGCACAGATTAAAGGGTAGATTTCCCACTGATGAGGCTGTAGATATAACTGATTTCAACCATTAGTTTCATTCAGACTTAAATTATCCGTTTACTTTTTTCATAAATGATTCAAACCAGCCATGCGACAAACCCCTTTTTTTTCCCCTTTTGCGAGTGCCAATCCTGTAATTACCAAACCCTAAACCACAATAATCCATTAGCATCAGAACACATCACTGTAGGTTTTTGCGTTTGTGTGTTTAGTTGCAGTAACTCCTGCAGGTGGTGGTAGAGAACCTGCTCTGAGTTTGAAATCTAAAACAGCAGTTGTGGTGATGAAGGGGCCCAAGAAACACGCTGTATGTGCTCTCTGCAGAGGTAGTACATATATATTTTGTCATTCAGTTATTATAAGTATATATTAATGGACAAAATACATGAATGCAGTGAGTCTTAAATAGGATTTTTACATGTTTTAGAGCTTGAAGAATCACAAATGAATCTTTATTCAACAATTATTTAGGTACTTCATATTAACAAAACTTTCATGTAACTTGTTACTTGTGTTGGAGTTTCAATTAGGCTATCTGCTCTGTGTGATTAACATCAGTGTGTGTGCCGTTGTTTTAATGTTGTCCTCTGATGTAAATAACCCCGCTGCCCTGTCTCAGTCTGTGCCCCTCTTATATCTCTTGACTGCATATCTTATTCTATGCGTGTCCTCACTGCTCCAGGCTGCGTTGGCATTTAGACACAGCCGGTCCTTTCCAGAGAGAGCTGTTGGCACACATGGCAAGATAACCTTGTCAGCTCTGAGACCTGTTTTCCTCCCTCTTTCCTTAAACTGTCTCTTTCTCCCGTCTCCCTTTCTCCCTCATGTCTCTTTATCTCTGTGTGTGTCAGGGTGTCAGTTTCTCAGCTCACCTTTTCCCTCCTCACGTATCTTTCTCTGCCTGTTTCTGTTTTACATTTGAGGTGTACTTGCATCTCTGCTTCTGACATGGAAGACTCGTCTGTTTTCTGTTCTGTGCTCTTGTTTTTCTCAACTTCCCTCACTCTGTAGTATCTCACGTGTTAACCCTTGATATCAGATGGTGCAGCAAGAAGATAGAGCTCTTTCTCAGTAATGCTGCATATACTGAACTGTGAATAATACCAACCTAGAAGATTTTAAATCATTAGTGTCTGTTTATTTAGGTGTACTATCCATATCGACATTAATATGTGGGGTTACGTTACATTTTGGTGTTTTTCTTGGTTCATAACATGAATGAAAAGGCTATAAATTAATTAATTAATTA
The DNA here is from genome assembly GCF_021018895.1 of Seriola aureovittata. Classification (NCBI taxonomy): domain Eukaryota; kingdom Metazoa; phylum Chordata; class Actinopteri; order Carangiformes; family Carangidae; genus Seriola; species Seriola aureovittata. Next base: position 27,220,681 of record NC_079368.1, on the reverse strand, counting down.
ATTAAACTCCAAAAACATCCATTGGATCCTACATTTCCCATAATGCAACTGGATAGCTCTCCCCCGCTTCCCTAAATGCCCACTTATTTCAAACATCACACCTCATGCCTCTCAAGTCCAATCTGAGATAACCTTGATGACGTCATTAAGGTGAATATCGTACAAACTGTGGTGTGCATTTGAAAATTTATATATAATACATAATATGTTTAGATATATAGGAAAACAATAGATTTAGATAGCATGAGGTTTGAATCAGCCTGTTCAGCCTTCACTCTCTCTCACCTTAAAGGGAAGAATGAAGTGGAAAGCACTGAATTCACTGAGCTAAGAGTTGTTTGTGCATATGATTTGCTGCTGTAGCATTTTCTATTCCCTTATGGGTCATCTTCACTCACCCACAGATGTGGCCCCATTCTCTCTCTCTCTCTCTCTCTCTCTCTCTCTCTCTCTCTCTCTCTCTCTCTCTCTCTCTCTCTCTCCTCTTTGGGTCATCAGTCAGCACAAACGCACACCAAGCAAGCCGACTAAGCCAGATGTCGTCACAGGGAAATTTCAGCCCTAATTTATTTATTTCCTTTCCTACTTAGACAGGGATCTGTTGGAGGGAGGTAACCTGAGGAGGACACACACACAATGCTGCTGCTCACACGCCGTTTCTGTGTGTCTTTGTAGAGACCCGTGGACTCCTTCATGACCTGCGTAACATTTCTATTACCAAATATCTTCTCTGGAGTTGTTTTCTTTTGTAACATACCTGCTAGCTTTAGCATCAAACAAGCCGCAAAGACCCCCGCTTACCATAAACACCTTGATGTATCACATGGTAGATGATAGGTAATGTTTGTTTTCTCATAGGTTTGATAGGAAAAAAGAAGGACCTTCTCCTTTTTATTTAAAAAAATATACAAACAAACAGGGGGCTAGTACAGTGTCCTGGTTTTGATTAGATTCCTCGCCTTCACACTTCTTTCCAGGGCAGATCCATAAATAATGACCACACATTGTCAAGACCAGGAGCAGGTGCAGCTGACAACATACCTGCCTCTCTCTCTCTCTCTCTCTCTCTCTCTCTCTCTGTGTTTCTGTAAATAGCCACCCACCACCGAAACTGTGATGTCTCCATTTGTCAGATGCTATCAGTATTAATTAGAGAGGTCTGCCTGAAAAGAGGAACAGAAACGCAGCACAGATGCGGAGAACAAAGACTCAAATGGACCAAAGGAGCAGCGAGAGTATCATGGCATTATCCATATTATCTATAATTTTCTGATTTAATCTTCGAAACATAAGTTGTTTTAAGAGATATTCATGTCATCGAGCTCTTTTTCCTCGCTTTCATCTTCTTTTCCTTTATTTCTGCAGTCTTTGCCTGTTCTCAGCTTTTTTTTTCTACATTTGTTTTTTTTTTTTTGTCATTCCTGTTTGCTTTCTTTACTTCTTTTTTATTGTTTATTGTAAGTAGATACTAAGTGATTTGGGGCTAATAGCATTTCCTCTACCTATTACTTTTGAGATGCTCATAAAAATAGTAAATTTTGCGACAAACCTGGAAACGGTCCCAGACTTAAAAATCGAAGATATTTCATAAACGCTAACAAGAGCTTATTTTTGTGAATGTCATCTAGCTGATACATCAGAGCTAACGACTTTAATGGCAGGTTGTGATGTTGCAGTGTTTCAGAAGCTGTGTCAGTGAAATGAAAACACCAGAGAGTGATTGTAGATACACTTTTGAACTGCATCACTGTTAGTCACAGTCATGAGGGGAGCATATCACAGCATCAAAAGAGCTATTAAAATCATGTTTTTGTGTGTGTGTGTGTGTGTGTGTGTGTGTGTGTGTGTGTGTGTGTGTGTGTGTGTGTGGGTGTGTGTGTGTGTGTGTGTTGAATTCATTTAATCACATCATCAGTAATTATTGGAATTATTCCTTGAATTAGCATAAAATGTTTCTGTGAAGTATTAAATCAACAGAAAACACACTTCCAATAATAGTGAAAGACAAAACATAGATATGACGTTTCATTTTAAACTGGTCTTCTCCGCCACTGAATAAAAACATCTGGAATAAGACTTTGTTCTGATGCAGCTGCAACAAAAGTATTCAACAATTTCCTTTTCACTACATTCCATTTGTAAACCTGTCTTATCTTACCGACACGCAGGGAAGGCAGCAGATACACACCTGGAAGATGTAAAGCAAAACGTTTCTTTTAATCCAAGCGGTTTTGCTCTAGCGACATCATACAGGAGGTACAGGACTTCCACTGGGTCCTTGTTTTGGAGGGGCCGAACATTTCTCTGTCACTTTCAAATTTGCAACAGCACCAGCTCTCTGATTATAACCTCCCCTCAGTAATCAGAGGGAACCACTGAGCCATCATCTACTTTAACAAATCGTTCATCAGATGGCTGCTTCACACACTTCATTTAGCCAAAAAGTGTCCTAACGTAAAAGAAGTTTAAAATGAGCAACAAATAGGAAGCAAAGCAAAAATGTCAAATCATCATCTGTTAACATGACTTTCAATACATAATTGATACAATTAAAGGTCTGTGCCCTGCGCAGTAGCTCTGCAGTCTTGAATTTTAAAAAGTGAAGGCCCAATGATCTTTCATTTCCAGTCTAGACATCCTCGGCCCCCAGTGATCTATCTGACTGTGATGTCTCCAGGTTGGCGACAGATGGGATTGACATGTTTAACATCGTTGTCAGAGTTACAGGATCTTGTATCTCACCATTAACTCAGAGATCTCCCACACTGTGCTTATTCTCACTCATCTAACCAGGCAGAACTGGCATACAAAATCCAGACACTCTCCTCTCCTCTTCTCACTGATTGAGCCGTAACATCAGTGTGTCACTTTACACAGGGTTCATTACATTAGGTTACTCCTGGGTCTCAGTTCTCTCTACAGCATCTCTCCTCTTTGCTAATCCCTGCAGCTGTAGCACCTCTGCATAATCATTATTACATTCACTATGACCTGCCTTCTCTTTTTTTAAGTTTCTCTCAGTGTGCTGACTCTCACAACCACCCTCCACTAACCACAGGCTATGGGACCTTGTAAGTCAACAGATTTTATAAAATACAGCCATAAGGCACTGCAGACATTAGTGGACCTTCTGTTTCTGTTAGGCTTTTGTTCTGCTCTCTCCGTCTTGGTGAAGGCCTGCAACAGTGCATCGAGTTCAAACTGAGTTTTCTGAGGGCATTAGCAGTGGTTTTGGGAATAGCACAAACTCAAAACAGAACTGAAACATAATAATAATAATAATAATAGATATGATAATAAAACTTTCAAACTTGGATTTAGGCCAACAAAGTGAAAAATGGGAGAAAGAGCACGTAAGAACTGCCTTTTTCATTTTCTTCCATGTTTTTCATTGTAACGCATTTTACCGCATAGACAGTGATATCCAGTGAAACCAGACTCCTGTTTCCAAGTATAAGCATGTCATCTTTGCTTTCACTGACATGACATGCTTATACAAGCTTTTCATTTTCACTCCCTCCATGATCTGCAGCTCCCTACAGGTCATTGACATGGTGGCGTCCTCCCTGTTAATATTCAAATATTCATTCACTACCAACAAAGGCTCCTTTCTAGCTTCCTCTCAAACCCACAAATTCTGCACCTGTCAGGATGATAGATGACCATGGTAATGATCAAGCTATAATAATCATGGCAAGAGTTAAACTGACTGATTTCTCTCTGTAACTTTCATATAGTCTTATAGTATTTCATCTGTGGGTTTGGAGACCAAAACCGACCCCCCCCCCCCCCCCCCAGGTTTAACTGAGGTCAGGGTGCTGGAGTCCGAGAGAGAGAGAGAGAGAGAGAGACAGAGAGACAGAGAGAGAGAGAGATGGGTACTTCATCATCCGTGGTGCAGTGTGTATGTGAGAGTGTGTAAAGCCACTCAGGTCTAGATGTAGGGTGATCCCTCCTCTCCTCCCTCCCTCAGATCGCTCCTCTGAAGCGCTGACAGAGAGCGGACAGTCGCCCACAATAACTGGTTCAGCCTCTGGCTTATCAGATCGGATCCCCCCCCCCCACCCCCCTTACTCAGCTCCCGGTGCCGACCCGTGCCTGCTGTTCCTGTATCATCTGAATCACACACACACAGACAGAGATGCGGACGTGTTTCACTTTCTTTGCTTCCAAGGACCCGTATCTCTCACATCTTTTCCTGGGATCTTTGTTTCTGGACGGCAGCAGGCTGCGGCTGCGTAATACTCCGGTGAGTAGTGATGGTTGCTGTTGTTATCTTTGCGTGTATTTCTCTCTTCTTCCTCTTGTTATTGCACACGGAGCAGGTGCTGACATAGATAAGATAAAGTGAAGCTGGGCTTGAGTGGGGAGAGGGAGAACGGGCCCGTTTTGTCGTTGGCACACTTTTTCCTTTTTGGAAACGGGGCTTCATGCTTTATTAGAAGCACTTAAATCTCAGTGTTTTTGTTCTGTCAGAGGGGCGTTACTGGAGTGTATGTAGACACACAAAGGCAAGCTGCACGAAGCCAGTGTGCAGAGAGGATGCAGCGTTTCCCATCTGAAGTGTAGCCGCCTAACGCTTGCTGGGAAGCACACTGTGTTAAAAAACAAAAAAGAGAAAAAAAAAAACAGTCAGGGACACAGAGGCAGCTGCACAAAGCCAGTGTACAACAGGGTGTACCGTTGTTTGCTCCCATCTGCCGTCACCTACCAATTCATTAACATCATACTGGCTCAGAGTGTAGAGGGTAGTTTCATTGTCTCTCCACAACCCAAATTAAAGAGTATTTAAAACCAAAAGTAGATATTTCTAATTCTTTAGTAAAACAAATGAAGGTATTTTATTGCACTGGATCGAGAAACTGTTCACGATTTTTATTTATAAAATCTATTCTTGCTGCATAACCTGAAGAAATATGGAGAATAAATGCTCAGAGAGAACACCAAGTGCCATCTCCAGTGGTTATGCATTATTTATAAAGTTAGCCCAGTGCTGCACCTCCCACCCAGCACCACTGTCAATGCTCCCCCTCCCTCTCTCTCTGTCTCTCTGTTCTCACCTTACACTCTCACAGCCTCTGACAGTCAGCCTGACTGAGGCGAACATGAGTCTGTTTAGAAGTGTTTCGAAGGCTGTTAAAGAACAGTTGAAGAGCAATTGCTTCGCCCCCATTTCTAGAAAGAAAGACTGAAAGAGAGAGAGAGCGAGAGAGAGCAAATACTCAACTCTGCCCTCAGGCCTTTGACAGCAAAGAGATTTGTTTTATGGATTGATGGATTGTTTGAGTTCTTACTGCAGGGATCTAAGGGTGTGAGAAAGTCAATGCTTTGGTTTCATACCATTATATGACCTTCCCAGGGGTTGAAATAAGAAATAAGCGCTATCAGAAAATGCAACAAGAAACAAATGAAAGAATACAAAGTGGACTTTCCATTGACAAAAAAAGCCACCATGTTAATCTGTTCCATTCATTCCCACTGTCTCTGCTCTGAAACATCAGCAGCTTCATAGAGCTGATATCCATTGAATCGATGTGATGATCCTCTCTAAGCACATTAAGTTGCTGGTGTAGATTAGGTTACACTGCCATTCAGTGTTATGTAATGGTAACTCTCCTACGACACAGACACTGTTGACACACACACACACACACACACACACACACACACACACACACACACACACACACATACAGGCGCTGTTGCTGTGTAACTTTCATCTTTATCTTCCTTGTCTGTCTGTTCTCTGTTCATCCTGTTTCCTCTCTCTTCCTCCCCAGGAGCAGCAGCAACAGATGTGTTGAGCGACGCAGCTAATAGCAATATCTTTCCACACTGACCACAGCCTGATGCTTAAATCCTTACATTCATAATAAGGCAACGGGAAGCAGATTACTGAGGGATTATACGCATGCACATGTATTGTACGCGCATGCACACACAGAGGATAGCACAGTTCCAGGATTTGACCGCTGTGCCACTGTGGAGCTCACTCTGAATGAACTCGTGTGGCAGGCTGGCTGACTGAGACACCGTGGTATCATGGAAGAGGAGGAGGAGCCAACTGAGTCTCATTGAATTTAAAACACATGCCCCCGCCTCCCTCCTCCTGCATCAGTATCGAAGGCTTTGACTGGCCGATGAGGATTACAGACAGAAAGAGAGAAGAGTGCAGAGCCGACCGTCCGCCTGTTGCTGTCCCATGATGCATCTACACATGTAAGAGCAGGATCAGTCGCACAGAGGGCTGTTTCTATGGATACCCCTGCCCTGGGTAGTATTAATAAGACTCACTGATATTCTGACTATCTGTGCGTGGAGAAGATACAGTGAGAGATTAGATGTGCATCCCTGCAGCATCAGATGACATCTGTGGAGCAGTAAAAGACATCATCATCAAGTGTCAGGAGGAAAACGTTGACGGATTGTTTTTTTCAGATTTGAACATGCACTGTAGCTGCTTTACCAACACATGTTTAAACCCGTGGCTGCACAATCACTGACTAAAACAAATGTTAGCTTTCTTTCCGCTTGGTTTCATATATTTTGATCCTTTCTGAGGTTCAGTTTTTTTGCTCAGACACCCCTTGTCCTAAACTCCTCTAAGATAAGTGAACATGTGAACATTAACAACGGATGGTTCACTAAAAGGGTGATTTAATAAGAATCTACACACACAGGACTAATAGAGGAGGTGAAGTGATGCACAAAGAAACCTCTTCTTAGGCCTGAACAAAATGATTGTAATTTTCTAAGATAGTCCTACACTTAATAGGCCCCTAAAACTGCCACCATCTTCCACCAGACAAAACAGACATCTACATGCACCCGCTACCCAAAGAAAAATCAGATGTCTAGTTAAGGTTCTGGACTCACCAGCAAGATGTGGCGTTGTGCACCTCAGACGATAACAAAGAAGTTTTAATTTAGAAACTGTTGGGATCCATCAAGTGCACTGAACCGCCTGAAATCTATCTATCATCTGTGTCTTATACCTCTAAACTGAGCTATCATGGCCAGACAGGAAACTCCCCTCTTCCTCCATGGCTTCGACCTCAGTGGCCACTTTATTGACCTTCGACCTCTCGGCACAGGTGTCACCGGCCTAGTGCTCTCAGCTGTGGACCAGCGCAATGGACAGCGCGTGGCAATTAAAAAGCTGGTGATGCGTGACGCGGTGACGGTGAAACATGCCCTGCGGGAGGTCAAAATCACCCATCGGCTGCACCATGAAAATGTGGTCCAGGTTCATGAGGTTTTGGCGCCATACGGACGGCCGCTGCCCCGAGACCCAGCCCAGCTCAGTGCCCTGTACATTGTGCAGGAGTGCATGGAGACGGATATGGCTCGGCTGCTGGAACAAGGACCTCTACCCACAGGTATGGGGGCTTAAAGGGGGGAAAGAGTAAATTCTACTTAAGTAAATTGCAAATGTTTTTTCTACTGGTCTTTCTTGTTACGTCACTCCTGGCCATGTTTACACAGTGATTTATTGGATTTAAAAGAAATCCTTTTAAGACCTTGTTAGCAAAGACTGTGGCAAAAATACCACATTCAAAAATGACACATTTGTATATTTTATTCCATTTTTTGCACTTGAACAGGTCACGCTACTCTGCTGTTCTACCAGCTGCTGAGGGGACTAAAGTTCATCCACTCAGCTAACGTCCTGCACAGAGACCTAAAGCCTGCCAACATATTCATCAACACGGACCAACTGCTGCTCAAGATCGGAGACTTTGGGTTGGCCAGGATAGTCGACCCTCACTATTCTCATAAGGTAACAGTGAGGGGCACAAAGAACCAGCCCCCTCAGGTTTGGAAATTATGAATGGCTGGCTTGGCTGTACAGTGGTAGTTGGACGTCTTACTTTTTAAAGTGCTCACTTATGAGAAAAACATGAGAAAAAGACATATAAGCTGGAGTTTTAGAGTAATCAACTACACATGTACAAACTTTTATGGCCATAACCTAATTACTCTTGCTCATCTTTATTGGGGCATGCAAATGTAGACAATGGTGCCAACTTTAACAATTTTGACTAGGGGCCAATAAATTCCTGTGATGTGTGTTATTCCTGTGTTATTCTCTTTTGGTTCATGCTCTCTTCACAAATTTTATCTTAATTTTATAAATCCATAGTCTTCAGAAGACAAGCCAGCATAAAGGTACTTGTTTTACAAAAAGTAATCATACTATAAAAATTTAGTCAGTGAAGCTGATAAAGTTAGGAGGATGTTTCACTCTCCTCATTGCTCTGACACAGTGTGGGTTGTTCTGCTGGAAATGGAAGAATTTTAGGATTGTTGTTGTATTAAACATCATCTCTGTGAAAAGATTGCAACTCTTAAACCCTGGCCCGGTGTGGTTATCCGACAGCAGTGCACTAACCCTTGTCCTTGTGTAGCAAAGGATACATTACAGGATGGGATACTGTTGCAAAAGAATCCTCCTATAGAGAATCAGCGAGCTTTGGCACATGTTTTTGTCTGCCTCACAATTGAAATACAGAATAATTGATCTGTCAGTCTGCTGTTCTTTCAGTGTCTAATCTCAGGTGACATCTTTGACATCACTGGTCTGATTCATCTTTTGAAAAGTATACTGGCTGGCTAAATGCAGCCAAAATTTCAATATCTCAAACTTTGAAAAAAGTGTGTCATTGCTACACTTCTTAGACAGAGTCTACATGTTGCGATTGTAGTACAGCCAAGCTGTCTTTTTTTCTATGATTGGTTTCTCCGATTACACACCCCCATGTCTGATGTTGCCGACCTGTGTCTTTTACAATAGGCCTCTCCAGCTCAAACCCTGCTATTACTGTAACATCTTCTGCCCAAACCTGGTATCAAGTTTTGTGCTAATCAAACCCTGTAATTAGCCTGTCCATTGTAGGTGAGGGCTTCTGAGAGATTAATGTGACAGTTTACTGCTCCATTGTGCTGATTTATTATGCATGAAGATCCCACAGAAATACTGTTACACTAGCAGGGTTGTGTGTGTGTGTGTGTGTGTGTGTGTGTGTGTGTGTGTGTGTGTTTGTATGTTTGTGGGTCTGTGCATGTGGAGAGGAACTCTTGTGAAAGGCGAGCTTTGTCAGCCCAGAACACGGGACTGGAGACCAGCTGGGTGCAGACACAGGGGGTGCATTTGGAGGGGAGAAGAAGGGTGGAGGGAATGACGGGAGGAGGAGGAGGCAAAAAAAAACAGATGAGGAGCAAGGGTGAGAAATACTGAGTCATAAAAGGGTGATGGAAAGAAAGGTGAAGAGTAGAAAGGGAGAAAAAGAGGGAGGGTGAGCAAAAGTGCAAAGAGGAAAAACAAGGAAAGTGGGACAAATAAAAAGATCAAAAAATGGGAGAAATTAAGGTAGTTTGGGCATGCAAGATGGCAGAAACCCTAGACAGATAGATAGACAGATAGACAGATAGATAGATAGATAGATAGATAGATAGATAGAGATAGATAGATAGATAGATAGATAGATAGATAGATAGATGGATAGAATTACTCTGATTTGTTTACTGGGAGTTAGTTGGGAGTCTGTCCCATCGGATGTGTCTGTTCGCAGCAGAACATCAGTTTGTCACTGTTCATTAGCATAAAATTGCATTACCAGATTTATGTGTGTGCGCTAGTGTGTATGATGATGTGTGTGTAAGATGATGCTGGGCTATTTGTGATGCAGTGTTGACACCAAAGCAGATGCCTGCAGTGAATGTGAAAGCATCTTCTCTTTTATTTAATTATGCAGAGCCAACGCGCTGCTTTTTCAAACCTTCTGTAGTAATGGATGACAGCAGTTCAGACTTCAGCTGTGATGGAGATTCATAAATAGTATTAACTTTTTTATTGGGCTATAAAACAAGACTGGTGGCTCATTTATGCTGCAATCAAACAGAGTTCTTTCATCACAGTCGACCTTCAGGTTTTATATTGTGTCATACTTGACGGTAAAATTGGCCGGTATAGATTTCTAGTTCTCACCACTGAATGATCTGCCCTCTTTTCAATTAGCTATAATTGCTTCAAAAAAGTCTTGTTTTGCCTTAAATCTTTAATTAGAGCTTCTGCAGTATCTTACACGGGAGGTGTATTATCACAGCAGTTTTGTGAGCACACTGTGACTCTGCAGTGAATTGAGATGAGGCTGTTGTACGAGCTGTCTAGAAGTGTGCTTCTGACAACCCAGACAAACATTTACTCAGGTGAAAGGAGATGACAGAGAGGTTGAGAGGAGAGAGGAGGAAAACAGAGGCAGAGAAAACATTTGTGATGTTGTTTAGAGTCTACACCAGTAGGAACTTAGTGTTTCTGTTGTGAGTGTGCATGTGTGAATGTCACCTGCTGATGCAGTGCTGGATCCGCCCAGAAATTATTCATGACCTGGATGAAGGACGGAGAGACAGAGGGGGAGGAAAGGTGAATAAGGAGAGGAAAAAGTAAGCGAAAAGAAGGGATGTAAGGAAATGAGGTGAGGGGGACAAACAGAAAGATACAGTGAGGATTGACAGGTGAAAATTAACTGAGTGGAATGAAGGAGGGATGAAACATGTGAGAATGAAGGTGAGGTAAGCAGGGGTGGCAAAACGAGAGGGAGAGAAAGAGCGTGTGAGAGAGAAAGAGTGTGAAGAAAAGAGGAAGGGTAGCGGAAAGAGAAGCACCAAGGTGAGGAGTTTAGATTAAGGTAAACGGATGGAGAGGAGAGTAGGAAGTGGTGACGGGGAAGAAAGTCGAGAGGAAGGAAGAGGAAGTCAGAGAGGAATGAAGGCATCCAACAAACCTTTTATATTGGTGAGCAGCTGTGACACAAAAGTCTGCACAGTGTGTAGTGTAAATATAGCTACAAAAATGAAATCTAAGACCACATCTGTGCAAGACCTAAATATGTTTCTTTTTCTGTTCAAAACAGTTTCCAAAGATGTTCTATGATGAACTTTTATCATCAATAACAATAACAACCTGAAAATGTTGATATGAAACATGCCCCTCCTCAAAAGTCACTGTCATAGGCTTGTCAGGAAGTAGAAAGGAGAGCACAGATGATCAGGAAGGAGGAGCTAGACAGACAGACAGACAGACAGACAGACGTAGAAGACAAGGTGAGTGTATGTTTGTCAGACCATCAATGAGCACTCAGCATCAGTTTCTGCTCCGTCATCTCCTGGCACACAGAGGGAGGGCATGAAGGGGAAGGTGCAGCGGAGGCAGAGTGGGCCTGGAGAGGGAGGGAGTACAGAGCATAAAAGAATGAGGTAAAGGACACGTGATGAAGGGGTGAAGAGGAGAGGAAAGCAGAGGTGGCACAAGAGGAGCATAGGTGAAAAAAGAATAGAGAGAAGAGAAACAATAAGGCTGTAGAGCTGACAAAGTGTTCTCAATTCATTGCTTTTTATTCACAGCTAGTCAATAGTGCTGTGGATCTGGGCAACTTGTTCAACACATTGTATTCTAGGAGTGATGTAACTCCTAAAAAAAAGCTGGCCCAGTCATTTTGACATGTAAAAAACATTTTGGCCAGGCTGACTTCTATGTAGGGGAAGTGATGTATAACTGGGAACATTGGCGTGTGTGGCCCACAATGCATAAAGCCCCTGAGTCATGCCTTAAACCTGCTGATTGAAATACAGTTCACTATCTTTTTATTTACCATCTTCGAAGATGAAGAGGTAACTCTCTTTTCAGCTCTCAAGTAAAATATGAACCTATTTTGGGTCAGACCTAAAACAGAGGGCCTATGTAGTGTAATGCTATGTTGGTGTTACAGGTGCCTCAAGATCATTTTAATCTAACTAGCTCACAGAGTAATTTCTGTCATCCATCTTGAGTATGAAAACTCATCTGGGCCAGGTTAAATCCAGTCCTGTCTATATAGCATAAGCCTAAATAGAACTGTTCTGCAGGACGGGCCGGACAGAGCCAATGGTGAGATGGGAAAAGAAAACAATGGACTTTAGGAGAGGGATGATGGGAGAATAGAAGGGGAGAAAAGCATGAGGGAGGGGTAGGAGATGGGGCTTAGAGGCAGATCCAACACTCCAACAAGGAACCCCTGCCTCATTTTCCAACACAAAAAGTAAACGAAAATAGTATGCCAATAATGAAAAGTGAATGAATTATAACCATATTTTGTTATGAAGTCTATTATGACTGCTGTTTAAGCCTAGGGCAGTAAGTGAGATCAGGAGAGATACAAGGTTATCATGTAGTAAGGTGGAGTGATATGTAATAGGCAATGAGAGTGTTAATGATAGCAACAGGCAAAAGCATCTCATTATAAAAAAATCTGGTTTGTGTATGAATATGCTTGCCTGTGGCTCATCTCCATGCACGGCATCATCTGTGTTATTCACAAGGTGAATGTTTACAAAAGTAAAAGGCAGAAGGGAGCCTTGTTGGACCAGAAGACGTGTATTGTTGTACAGCGGAAGCTTAAAAAAAGGTGAGACTCAGTAACTGCAGGTAGAGATTCAGGGGAATATTTTCTGCTGGAGAGTGTGTCCTGAAGCCAGTTTCCATCATACAGCTGACATAACATGATGAAGTCTTTGTGGGTGTCAGTCAAAATATCCCATGTGAACTCAAGCTTGCTTTTTGTAGCTGACATTATCGACTTCACAATGCTTCCACTCCAGCAAAAATGGCTGGCAGCACGTTGCCTGCTGGACTGGGATGGGAATTTTGAACACCTCATACACATGCAAGTGCATGCAGTTGTATGGTAACAGCTAACAAGCCAATCTGTTGCACGCTCATCACTAAGATAACCACAGTATATATTCTGTTGCTTTAACTTACCACTTTCTCTCTCTCCCATTTTTCTCTCATTCATCTCTTCGCCTCCTCCTCCAGGGCTATCTGTCCGAGGGTCTCGTAACTAAGTGGTATTGTTCCCCCCGTCTGCTCCTGTCGCCCAACAACTACACCAAGGCCATTGACATGTGGGCCGCAGGCTGCATACTGGTTGAGATGCTCACTGGACGCATGCTGTTTGCAGGTACCTCTGCTGGTTTGTTCACGATGACCTTGACGTCCTACAGAAACATTATGATATTGCCTACTTTTAATTTGATGATATCATAAAATATAATCATATCATTAGTATTCAGCAGAAATATATTATTACTGAACTGACTGTCTGACTGTGTTTTGACTCCCACAAAGGAGAGTGCATGTAAAAAATAACATAAAAAATTAATAATGAAATTTCGTTTTCACAGCCTTTAGTGTTGTATGAAAATAAAGATAGACATGCTAAGTTTTTGAGGATGAACTTAGTACTCTTGCATGTACATCTTAGCAACATTAAGATGTAGCCGAAATAAGATAGAACATTGAAATCAGGCTTCTTTGACTAGCTTTTTAAAAGTTCCTTCTAGCAGGATCAAAAAAGATCTTTAAAGGCTGTATCATAGTAGAAAAGTGAGAGCTAAGGAGAGATTTTCTTTCCAGTGTCCTCCACCAAAGACGCTTTATTCCTTTTCTTCAGGCTACTTCTTTGCCTGACCAGAATAACAATGATGATAGTGAAATTCTCACTGTCTGAAGCAGATGTAGTTCCTCATGACAGGCTGATTTGACCTCCACCAGCCTTCCATGCCACAGGGGAGATGGTGCCACAAACTCAAGAGCTTCATCTGTTCCTTGGTGTTCCTCTGCTAGATTTTCACACATCAAGAGTTAAACATGTTTGCCTTTCATTTCACTTAACCACCACAGTTTACACAGCACAATATGTTTTTGTTTACCAGAGAGGAAGCAGTGCACTCTCATCCAAATACACTACAACTGCTGGCTTATTTCTTAGTGGTCAATGTGCTGATATAGCACCACCTGCTGGTGTCCATCAGTTAAAGGGCAAATAGTCATTGTATGACATGGGTGGAAAAATATTGCTGCACTGCTCTTTGTGGGCTGAAAACTTCAAGCATGTTGCACTTCAGTTTACACCACAGTATGTGACCTCACATTAGTTTGTCTCCATCAGTTGTCAAGGAGAGAGCGTACTTTGGGGACTTTTCCCAGGGTTGAGCTTGATCGCATCTGACTCCTTCCTGGTTGTGTACGACCCCCAACAAACTCAGGTCGATGCCAAAGCTAATAGAGCTTTAACTTTAGGACTGGGCCATGGTGGGGTAAATGTCTGGCAATATTAGAAAGATATTAGAAGGATGTGGCATTTTTACCCAACATCCAAAGAAGTGCTTTCCAACAGGTTGTACTGTGGACACAAAATTCCCTGGTGCACACAATACTGTTAACTGTTGTGGAATCATAATGTGGTTGTGACCAGAAAAACAACATGCCTGAAATTTCAACCTTCCCTTTTATCATCTTATCTGCATTGACGCTTCTTACCTCACCATTTCTTTCACTCTCATACCTCCTGTAATTCCTGTTTCACTCTAATTGGCCACCTTTTTTTTCTGCTTATGTAACTGATCCTTTGTCTCGTCTCTGCTTGTCTCTGATTGGCCGGTCCCCTTTGCAGGAGCTCATGAGCTGGAGCAGATGCAGCTGATTCTCGACTCAGTGCCGGTGCTGAGAGAGGAGGACAGGCAGGACCTGCTACAGGTGACGCCTCAGTCGCTGCTGCAAGTCATATGTCTGCAAGCTGATAGTTTAAATATGGAACAGGAATGTTGCTTTCAACTAGAATTTTCTTTATAATAGGGATTCATCCAGAAGGGCGCCTTGAATACTCCAAAGAAATGTACAAAAAAAAAAAAACACAACAGAATTATGCACACGTCTTAACTCCACTGTCATCCTTTCCCAGGTGATGCCTTCATATATCAGTCGTGGATGGAGAGTCAAGAAACCCTTCTCTGTCTTGTTGCCTGAAGTGGATTCTCAGGGTGAGCAGAGAGAACTAAGTGGTGGGAAGAAGATAAAGGTCAAGCAGTGTGAGACTGGGGACAAACAAGAGTAATAGAAGATTTGAGGAGGAAGAAATATACAGAAAACAGCAGTTTCTCAGGGCTGTGAAGGTTGGATAGTAGGGAGGAGAAGTTCAGAGGTCTAACACCTATAATTTAGCCCTGAGACACAATCATTTTAAGGAGAACACACTACATGGTCACTACATTTTATTCCTCCTCCTCTTTCTCCCTCACTCATTCCCTCTTCCTCTACTTTCAGCTGTGGACTTCCTTGAGCGTATCTTGACCTTTAACCCCATGGATCGGCTGACAGCTGAAGCAGCGCTGACCCACCCCTTCCTCCAGCAATACTCCTGTCCAGCAGATGAACCCACCTCCTTGCATCCCTTCCACATCGAGGACGAACTGGAGGACAGCCTCATCACCGAGCAGAGCCTCAGCAACAGCAACAGTCAGGCCTCCAGCATCCACTGGGACAGGTGTGTAGATTTACCTTTGTAGACACTGGTGGGGAAGGATGATTTTGTCTGAATTTTATATTGTGTCAATTTGCCATTGCTACTGGAGTTTGTCTAATTAATAGACCTCTGTTCCACATTATCAACGGTCAAAAAGTCTGTTCTAAGTTGTTGATTCCTCATCAGAGGAACCAGAAACCACTTGTATCCAAAACGTAATTTCTTTGGTTGTAGACCTGCTAACCTGTGTTTCACAAATGGATTTAGAATACTTTAGCATATACTAACATACTTCTGACTAACAAAATTAATTTAAGCTCCTATCTAACACTGAGGTTTGACTGCTCAGGAGCTTTTTAAGGAAACTCACTGAGCTTCTAGAATATTTTCGAACACTTTACTGCATTTCATTTAATCCACCAACCACAGGTCTGACTTAGATTTTAATTTTAATCCTAGTTTTTGCACTGAAAAAAATGGTCCAAGTCAAAGTGTACGAACAAAAATTTTGGTAAAGCATAACGAGAAACTACCAGTTTACTTACTATAAATAAGCACATCCGACTCAATATGCTGCAAAGTGAAGTTAATAGAAATCCTTCATTACTTCCTCTCTGCAGGTATGAGAACAGTTTATCAACAGACGTGTGCTGGCAGCAGTCAGGCGGGATGTGCCGCTGCATGCCCCATGGTCGCATTACGTCTGACCTCGGAGACACGACAGAGGAAGAGGATGTGCAGAGAGACCCCCGAGCCAGTTCCACTTCACTGTTAGAGGAGGCTCAGGTTTTTCTTATTTTTCTGTCATTTTCCCCCATACTGACTGATTTGTACTTGGGTGTAACTATTATATTATTTTATTGAAATGCACAGAGAGTCGTAATGAAGCTAATTACTGACCCATGAGTGTTTTATTTGTTTCACCACCTGCTATTTGGCAAAATGAAAATTTCGCCATACAGGAAATTGTTTGTGGTTGCGACATCCAGTCTGGTGGTAAACACTATAAATGCACTTGCCATTGTGTAGTGTTGCCATCACTCTTTTATTTATAGTGTCTTGAGGTTTAGGTGGTCAAATCTTATTGCTGTCACAATTAATCACACATAGGATATTTAGTAACAAACTATAATGAGTCAAAATAGTTGAACACACAACTAGAATTAATCCTTCACTTTGCTTTCTTCCCCATTTATCAATCTCCCCATCTTCCTAACCAACTGCTGCCCCCATCCCGCCTGTCTTATATAGGTCGACCCACGCAAATATTCCCACAGCAGCTCAGCTGAGCGCTTCCTGGAAAACTCTCACTCGTCTCTGGAACGAGTCTGTGGTTTGGGATATGGGGACCTGGATTGTGGCCGCTCCTGTGACTACAAAGTGGGCTCTCCTTCATATCTGGATAAAATTGCCTGGAGGGAGGGCAAGCCTCAACACTACTCAGAGCCTAAGCTAATCCTGGATCTGTCTCATTGGAAGCGTAACACTAACATCCTTCCTGTGCCTGCTGAGCCTATTGGAAGCAGTGTGGAGGACCTGGGAGAGATGAAAGTGGAGGAAGCAGAAGAGGAGGAGACAGGGGATTTATTCCAGGAGATCTCTCGCTGGGTTAAGAGCACCCAGTCTCGTCTGCACTCACCCAGTCCCAGTCCCTCTTTAGAGCCACGTTCACCCTCCTGCTACACCTCCTCTCCTCCTCTTCCTCTCTCCCCGACTGACCTCCCAGCCCCAGTCTTCCACTACACAGAAGTTGTGCAGCAACCATCAGCTGAATATGATGAATACAGACTCAGCCCACTTCCACCTGTTACATCTTCCTCTAATTCCCTTCCCTCACTTCTCCCCTCATCTCCCACCTCTCCACTTCCTCCTCATTCACCTCGAGCAGTTTCTCCCCCCACCTCGCCACTTTTTAATCCCCCAGAATCTCAGCCCCTTTCCTCTACTTCCTCCATTTCTCAGCCAGTAAATGATGACTCCTTGGAGTCACTTCCTGTCAAGCAAAAAGACCGGCTTTTCGACCTGGATGTGTTCATATCCCGAGCACTGAAACTGTGCAGGCAGAATAAAGACAAAGCAGACGGGAAGAGAGGAAAAGAGGGAGGGTGGAGGGAAGAAAGCAAACAGCCAAACATTAACCGAAAGGTGCCCCGGCTTCCAGAGCACAGGACCCCACCACCACAGACACCTAACTCTTGATGTTGACTTTCAGCTTCGGGGCCCACAACATTATAGCATCAATATCGGTAGCACTTCCAAATGCTCATAGTGCTTTACATAAAGGGGTGTCCATGGCTGAATATGCTGCTTAAACATTAGACGTTGGTGTTAGCAGCTGTTGTCTTTTGGTACATGCCACACGCGGTGACTAAAACCAGCCACTTAAGCAATCCTGCAGCTTCTACCCTCTCAGGTAAGAAGAGGTCAGAGAGCATCTGGGTTAAATATAAATAACCATGCTTAGCACTGCAAATATCAAGGATTTGTTCTACGTGAGAATATTTACAAATAATCAGCTAATTAAAGATTATGGTATTTGTGATTTGCTATCTTTTGTCAAGTTAAAGATGGGTCAAACTTTGACTTGATAGCAACTTATTCTGTGACGCAAACAGTTGCGATTGGAACAGTCAGTCTGTTAAAAAAGAGTTAGTCCAGGATACTGATAACAGCAACCTACTGGAGTGGGATCACTTGGTTTGTTTTTGAGTTAGTTTGTTTTCTGCTGCGTGTCAGTCATTCAGTCATTTCTTGAAATGTCAGACTGTCTTCCAAAGGTGATGTTCACCAAATAATGAGTGTGACAGGGGAAATGCTTCTTCCAAGTTTCTCTGAATGTATAAACTGAAAAATAATCAGTCAAATTATGCTACATGGTAAACCATAAGGAATTTATTTGTTGCTGTTTTAACTCTCCCATGGTGACATAAAGAGCTGTCACTGGTAAATGCCTTGTAAACTTGTATAAACTGTTATATTTAATTCTATAGTATATTTCTCAAGACTGTTGTCTTGATATTCTAGTGTCTAAAATATTCTTGTTTTCTTAGTTGAATGCTAGAGCACAATTTTGTGTTAATTTGGAGTGAGTTGTATTTTGTTTAAATGTGGAATGCTAATTTATGATTATTCAGTAAACTTCGCTCTAGTTCCTATCATAAATAGTTTCATATCCTGTCTGCCTGATGCACCAAACAAGGGTCATCATCTGCTGTACACTTACTGAAAATTTACTACCCTCTCTGTACTAGACAGCCCAATATCCGTCACCGTTTTTCTCACTTAAAAATTAACCACAGAAAGCTCTAATGCAAACAAACATAGCCTATATTTTGAGGAATGTAGATCCTTTACAGCCTTTATAGGAAATAATTTGTACTGAAAACTTCTCAGTGCTGCCCAGTAACCATAGTGATATATGGAAGAGAAAATGAATAAAGCATATATATTTTGAAATACTTTTCTATTCAGCATGGTAGACAGTAGACCCTCAGAATGTTATTTATTCTGGCATCTGATGACCCCCCCCCCCCCCAAAAAAAGTCATTATCAATTCAAGGCTGTTGGCTTGTGTCTCATACTTTCTCAATCAAGTGCATCTGACATTCACTTCACTTGTCAAACTAAAAAGCTAATGTTGAGCATATGGAAATGGCATTTAAGTTATTCTGCTGAGGTGCCAAAAAGAAATTCAGTTAAATCCATGTGCATCTCATTCTGTAGCCAGAGGAAATTAGCTTCCACCACACCTGGTGTCAATGAAGTGTATACTTTGTACACATACAGCCCATAGACTAAGTCTGTGAGCTGTACATACACAACGGCACAGCTATTCGTAACGTCAGAGGCACAATACTGAGATGTATAAAAAAACACAGCCAAGACAGCTTCAACCCCCCCCCCCCGAAATAAGACATGTTTTATCTGTTCAGTGATCTTTCAGTCCAGCATCTCATACCCATTCTGACTAGACCAACCTCCACAAGTCTTTCATACCCTCTTATATATAAACTTGAGTCCATAGAAGCCATGCAAGCTACACACAGAACAGTATCCCTTTGTGTGCAGTACTCATAAGGATAAAGCTAAAAAAAACAAAAAAACATAAATGTTTTATTATCTTTTTTCAAACAGCTGTACACATAACATTGCTCTGAAAAGACTGGCTTTCATAATATCTGCACCTTTTATAAACACTGTAGCCAACACACACAGGTTGTGAGCAGGTCATCATTTGCACAACAAAGTATAACAATGACTTCCAAAGGATCGAGCCATATGTGAGAAGAGTACAACCTACTGGATGGTACAGCAAAGGCAGGTATGGTTTTTTATATTCACAATAGACATGAAGCACATATAGAGTCACTAGCACATTCAGAAATACAGGTTTTCCTCAGTGACTACTGAAAGTCCACCACTGTCAATGCTCATTTTAAAGTATTAACCATACCTGGGTTGGATTGCTGGATTAACTGACAGAAGTGTTCAAGTCAATAAAAAAGTGCAAACTGTCCATTTTCTGGTCCAGAGCCATTTATCTATATATGGAAATAGATAGAAGCTGTGCTGTACTTCAACTAATTCAAAAGGGTTTCAACCTGTACATGTTCAAATTTTGCATTATAGTTTCCTCTGCAGGTAACCTAAGTCAGCAATAACATCATTGATGTATAACACAAACATACTGTAACACATGTGGTTACTGAGCCAGTTCTTTGAAGTGGGTGAAGTAATGTAGAAAATGTGCCTCTGTATACCTCAATGGTTCGAGCTTGCTGAATGTAACATATCCTCTCCCTTCTGCATGGCTTTCACTACTATTCAACTTGCTTAAACTTTGTTGTTTTCATTATGTGTCACCTTGTGAAACAGTCATAATCCTCTGGGCTCTTATTTATTTTGTATTCATGCTTCACAAAGGCCCAAGCTTCTCATTTTGAAAAGGTTTTTAAATGCACCGTATTGTTTGATGGTATCTCTTTTTGCAGTTTTTCTGTTTTTGCTGGACAATTAATAAAACAATACTTAAACTATTGTTGGACCGTATATTTTCTGTGGTCCTGTTGTAATACCAATTACATATTAAAGAAAGATCACTGGAATTAGGGACAAGTAGATAATAAAAATACAATAAAACGTGGTCTAGTTAAAATGTATCTTAATCGTCATCACAGTGTATAAAATTCAGCACCCTGCTTTTATTCCCTCAGTCCGCAACGTGAATGTCTACTGTCGCCATGGGAACAGGAGTCGGTTTAATAGTTAACGTTAGCTTAGCCTATTATCAATGAACAATAAAATTGCAATACGTCATATCTGAACAAAACAAATGTCAACATCAACAGCCACACTATCAAAGATCTTAATCAGGTCCCGTCGCTTCATATCTTACAACCGTTAACATAGTGCATGTTACTTGGCACCGATAACAACATTTAGAAGAATGCGTTGTTCTACCAGATACAGTCTTCGCTTATACCAAAGAAGCTCTGTCTCTGCTTCCGCTTTGAAAAGCGGAAATGACGTCATCAGCAGATGATCACGTGTTTTCCAGAAGCCGAGCGATAAGTCGATTTTGGTTTAGCCCGGGTTCAGACTGGCGAAATGTTTGTTTCAAAACTCCGTGTGTGTAAAATTTAAATCCACAAAAGTACGGATTGTCGATCTGTTCACACAAATAATATTTAAACAAATTTACCTGCATACAAAAGAGTCAACAGAAAAACGGATACAGAAACAAAACATAAAAACAATTCTCATTTAACTAAAAAAAAACACACACTCAAATCGAGATAACCTGCTTCTATAGTCATTACGACAAAGTGACTTCCCTTCAAAATTCTTGCGCATGTGGCAGTCTTTACGGTTACCAGGGAGGAAATCCCAGCATGTGATTGGATGAGCGGCCAAGTTCTACACTGCGTGGGTCTCTTCTTCTCACCACCACTCTGCTGCATCTGTGGCTGCTGTCAAGGGATACACCAAGCGGTCTGGTCATAGTACTTATACAGCAAACTCCACGAGAAATATGCTTAAGGGACAGTGACCTTGCCAACGGAAGGAAACGCAGTTTTATAAATTTCAAGAGCAGGTAAGCCGAGCTGTTATTCTCTTAAAAAAAGAAAGTCTGTGCCATCTAGCAAGTTCCTGTTTCTCAGCCGAGAATTAGCGAGCAAGGAATTGGAGGTCTGAATGAATGACAGCATGTAAGTCATCAGGCATTAAAAGTGTTTCCTTTTGAATTGCTGTGCCAGTTTAACAAAAGGTTACAAACACTGGGACTGTGGGCTATTCTGTCGTTCGCTGTTCGCTGAAACCGGGGCTCAAATAACGACACAGCTTGGATTGTTTTAACGTTTGCTCTGAGCTAGCAAAATGCTAGCTTGCACCAGGTGTTAGCTGCTTTTTGTTTGTGGCTGTGTATGAGATTGCTAGGCTAACTCATAAGTTTACCACTGCAGAGTTGCAGTTACAGTTTTTTGACATGCCAATCTCTCCACTTCCATCTCTAAGGAAGCATTAAAGCAAGAGGTATTGTCATTCATTTTATTAGGCAAATAATATTAAATCATAAAGACAGAAGTGATGAAACCAAATATTTTACTGTCCCTACTTGGGTTATCATCACTTATACGGCACAGCAGCAGACAAATAACAAACAACTTGCACAGATTCTTCACTAAATGATCAGTTCAAACGTGAATCGATGTCAGCTTTTGAATCCATCAACGTGGAACAACCTGTCATTGCAGCCAACTGTGTGGTATGTCTACAAAGTCTTGAGTCTTTGAGAGGAAAAAGAGAATAATAGCACCTGTCAGTAAAGTCACACCTACCTTTGTAGTAACTATGCTTAATCACTGTTTATCCATTTGAGGTAACATTATTATGCTAACACTTTATACAGTAGTTTAAATTACTTTGGCTTCATAATATTGTACTCTGATCCCAGTAAATTCCACCTCCTAAGGCCATAAAAAGTTTAAACATGAAAGAATATGTGTGGGTGTGATTGCTTGTCAAGACAGGATGCATAGTCTGTCGGCAGGTCATTTCCTGTGACATCTTTTGTTATTACATTATGCCTGCTTCAGTCAATACAGTCATTGTGTGCACACATTTTTTTTATGTTAAGAGTACTTCCACACCCAGTAACGCAAGATATGATTGTCTGGCTAGGTTGTACCAGTTGTGTGTTCAGTTTGCCTCATCTATTAAGAATTAATCTAGCTATTAACCCAAATTAGGTAGCCTACATGAAGCAAAATGTCCAGTTTTACTTAGCACTGAGTTATAAATCTTTAAGCTGTGGCCAATAAACCTAAAGTTTATCCAGTCAGGTGCAGTACTTTGAGATTTGTCATCTCCAGTCTTGGCAAGATACTGTATTTGCTTGGAGATCTCTGCACAAGCTTAGAATAACCAGCTCACTATAATTTTGATTAATGGTGAAGCAACCCAAATACACAATTCTAGGTGGGTTGGTTGCCTGCTTTTATGAGCTATATGGATACGGTACAAACACGTCAGACTAGCTTCTGGCTATGTTCAGGTAGAGCATTCACACTAGTTGTTCCAGCACTGATACAAAGCTGGCTTATTACTGTTTTTGTGCCAGAATTGCCTTGCTACTTGGCAGGCACAAAAAAGTGCAAAACAAGCAGTTAATATGGTGATAAAGTCTGGGATGAAATAAAATCAAAAAGGACTGAATTATTTCCACTATATGAAAAGCTGATCTCATCTTAACTTCTGGGACTTTATATATTGTAGAAACAAGTAAGAAGCAAAGCTTAGATTTTCAAAACCAGTAGATATTCCTGTACACTGTACAACACAAAGACGCGAATTCACAGAGGTTGCATCAAGTCTGTTTCCCCTCAGAATATCAAATTAACAGAGAATTAAACTTACTGTCTGCTGCTTTGGCCGGGCTTTATTGCGGCTTTCAAGGCAATGTTTCCTAGATATGTGGTTGTAAGCCAAGACTCAGCCAGCTGGCTATGTTAATAATTTCCTTCATCAGATACTTTGGTCAAACAGAGGGGCACATGATCAGACCACAGTGCTTCCTCTCAATCTGTTCTTTAACAACAAGTGCAGGCTAATGGAAAATCACACCCATTGTTTCCTGAGGATTTTTTTAAGGTCAGTGGTACTTTATTAATTGCCTGAGTTGTTCATTAAAAGTAAATCAGCATAGTGTGATTAAACACAGCGGTTGGCATAAGAAATAACTGCTACAAGTACTATTTGATGTAGCATGTGAGTAGCATCTTGTTTAAATGCCTTGTTTAAATGCTTCTATTTTTATATAGAGTTAATGTGTGCTATGTATTGTTTAGCTGGAGTCTCTTGTCAGGTTTATAACTACTATGTTGAGATTTTATACATTTATTTATCTTGTCTCCATTTATATTTTCTTGTGGTTATGACTGGGTGTATAAGCAAGAACAGTGTAGTGAGGAATGGAGGACAGCTGGAAAATGTTGACGACACAGATGAATGCTGTTGTCACATTAACTGGCCATAGGTTTGCTCTTTTGCCACCTGAGCTCAACTGCATGTTGTTCCAGACCATGCAGTGATTCAAAGGAGCCTTTTTTCTCTTTTGTCAGCCTATAGGTTTACGTTTTTGGTAACAACTGACTGCAGACGCCTGTTGTTTCCTCATGAATCCTGGATTTCAAAAGCAATACTTATACTCGCCTCAGTCACTAAAGGAACAGAAATAGAAACTGCGTGCATGTGGCTGTCCCCCACATAACTTGCTTAAAGGTCCAGTTGCATTTCCTCTTGTTTGGGTCTTGACATTAAGCAAGGCCAAAATGAATTTGAGCAGGGTAATAAAATTAATGATTAAAAAACTAGTGAAGTTAGCATGTATAACTGTTGGGTTGAGATATGATTTTGGCTACATCTCTTTTTCTAACATGACATTAACATTTGAAGTTGTTCTTTCAGTCCATTGGTTCTGCAAGTGATTTCAGAGTCAGGGGATGACCTTCTGCTACACCCCAAAAAAAAGCTGCTCTTAATTGTCCCTAACCTACAAAGGTGCATTAGACGAACTGTAAGTGGCCTCTTTCTGCACCCACCACAACACAGCACAACACAATACAGCAGCGAGTCACAGGTCACATGCATCACATAGCTCTTACAATGACGATACTATTCCAGGCCGCCATCAGCAGCTGAAAGTAGGATAGGGGCCCTTGTGTGAAGTGAGTGTGCAGTAATGTTTGCTTGTTGACGTTGCATCAAAATTGTGCCATCAGATACCATTTTAGTTTATTTGTATATGAGCTCGTTTTATATCCTTCACTCCCAAAATTGTAGAACTGTAGAAGATTTGATTTGTTGATGCAAATACTGAAATGACGTGCCACATCTGATTTCTGTGATTGTTAGTTTTGTCTTGTTACATAAGCATGTTATCGGCCCGTCTTCCCCATCTTTTCTGTCTGTTGGCTGATGTCGCCTTCTGTCTTCATGTGGAGCTCATTGCGAAAAGGATTATGACAATCTTTCAAAGCTTCGTTTCTCAGATCACGCACTAAATCACTCCTGTCCACACACAGATTAATGACTAGCCACTGCTGTCAGCGTTTTTAATCCTTGACTGTGGGACTATCCCTGTACACCAAGTACATTCGCAGGATTCTGTGAATAAGGATGTGTCCGTTGGCTGCCAGTCTTCATTGCTGTTAGCTTAATGTTGTCTCAAGGTGTGATAACAGTGTGATGATGTCATGTGTAAAGGTCATGGTAGAAGTGCACTTAAGGTCTTGATTCTCAGAAGCAATAACTCTAACAATCTGTCAGATAATAATTTCACATGCATTCGCACCATAAACATTCAAATTGACACGAGTGGATTTTTATTATCTTTGAATCTTATACCAAGTCAACTCGAGATGGGAATGAAATATTTGTTTTACAGTTAGGATCTCCACAAATATAACCAAAGTTGTCCTCACACACAATGTACAACCACGTAAGTATAAAAAACTAGCAAAAGCCTGGTAATATTCAGAACCCCTGTCTGGAGTCCCATGACAGCTACTCACTGTAGCTGACTTTTGCACTTTTCATAATGATCCTACCAAATGGGAAGATGAAAATAAAAAAAAAAACATTATGTACGGTTATGTTTTAAACTTTGTTTCTCTTTCCTTTTTCAGCAGCTTTCTACCTGTGCACCTTCCAGACCAGTGACTGTCCACCATGTTGTCCAGGTTGAGGACAACCTGGTCCCTGAGGCCCTGTGTCTCTATTTGCAGATGGGCACACACCAAAGAGAAGGGCAAGCCCCTCATGCTCAACCCTCGAACCAACAAAGTGAGTTGGTCACTGAAAATGTCTGCATGTGGCAGCATTTAGACAGACATGGTGGTTAAGCAGGTGGCAGCTTTATTAACATGTCTTGCAGCGTGTCAGCCCATTTGTGGAATGCCAATTATGTCATGTTTGAATTGTGCTAATTGGCATAAGCTTTTTGTGTGTAAAATAATTGTAATGTATTTCAGAATTATATCATATCCTTTGACTGCAATGTAGAAAGGATTACAAAGAAACTGACTGCAAGCCATAAATGGAGCATATGTAATGTAACATGTCTTTTTATGATCTGTCTCCTTTTGACCATGGTTTTGCTGTCAGTAATGGTTAGTTTTCCTCATATCCTTCCCTTAAATTGGGCCGCATATACACATCTTTTTCCATCCTTTTAATCCCCTGACACTCCACTGTCTCCTTGGAGGTGTCAATATCACTGTATATATCCCAGGATAAGAATAGCAGAGAGTTGTGTTGTAGTGTGAAGGATAGGAATTTACTCTATGTTTGCAGACTGTCTTTTCATTTGACTACATTTCCTCATATCCTAATGAACACAGATATATTTATAATTCTGCAGGCTGGTAGAAATTTGAATCAATCCTCAAAATATGATATTTGTACAAGAAGTAGAATATGTCAGCATTCACATGTAATTATCACCAAATATACAGTACTTTAAAAATGTAAGTCGGTCATGCAAGTCCATGCAGTTACAGGGAGCAGTGTGGAATGTTACAGTACGAACAGCATGGCATTATAAAGTACAATCAGTAGGTGCTTCAGTTAAGCTTGTCAATAGGCCAGTGATAGGTACTTACTGAAAAACTATAAAAACCTCTTTTTGGCAGCTGGCTGCTGTTTATTTTATTCTGCTGTTTGACTTGGCCTTGCTTGTAGCACTTTGATTGGTTTGAATTAGAGACCTTAAGGGGATGGTGTCAGACTTATAGGAAGCTTAACAAATTTTATTTTTCATTTTTAATCTATTCAAAGGGGCTGTTCCTGTGTTGTCATTTTTCAAGTACTGAGAGCGGGATTAAAACAAAAAACTTATTTTTCTATTTCTAAAACGTGACTTGACTGTTGCCATAATTACTGACAAGAACCTAGCATGTTTTTTTTTCTGAATCATTTGCCTAACAAAAGAATTGCTGAAAAACATAATCTGATTCTTAAAGCTCAGATGATAACACTTTCTCATTTTTCATTGAACAATTAAATCTGTGAACTTGACAGAAGGCTGAAAAGCACTGGTTGAATTATTGGGTTGGTCAGTTGGGTTTCTGACCGCACCTAGCATCACTTTTTCAGTGTGGTCAGAAATGTCCATTAAACCATTGCCAAAGTGTCTTTCTATTTGCAACTGCTTCGTATGCTATTTTATGTTTATGTCTGTTTCGCACAAGGTGCCTTTTCCTGCCATTCTTTGTCTTTCATTATTTCATATTTCATTCTGCTCTTTATATTGCTGCTTGCTGCTTTTTTTAAATGATGTGTCTTGCTTCATGTTCTTTGGGCTGCCCTGTGTTTAAATGGTGCTGTACAAATAAACTTGCCCTGCCCTGCCATGCCCCTGTAACCACACCCAACAGTGCTGTCACTTACTCTAGCAAGATGGGGGCTTGAGCTGAAGAAATGTTGTTTCAGGCCATGAAATAATTCAAAAGAGTTAGATCTCAAGCCTGCCAAGAGGTTAAAAATGACATTTGTAACACGAGCCTGTGGCTGCTTGAAGTGACATGATCTTACTCTGTGCAGGTTATGCTAAACTTAGATGAGACTAGATATGTTGTGCTTAATATAGACATACCATGCTGCATGAAAACTGGTCACAGGTTATCTGGCTAATGGCCCTAGAAATACAGTACGCAGAGTAAATACGTTCACGTTGCACTTCTGGCCTGATTCCTCATTCAAATCATTTTATCTAGTTTAGAAACTTGTTTGCTTATCAAAACCAACTCAAGAGTTAAAAGGCAGAAGAGGGCTTAAGGCCACAGGTATTTTAGTACTTTACTTTTGAAAGTAGTTTTGCTATCTGTCAGTAGCCCCCTTGACTTTCTTGTAGCATTAACAGTCATTTAATTCATTGTGTCTTCCTTCTAAAAACACTTAAAAACTGCATAAAGCAATATAAAAACAGCAGTGTGCTAGTTACTTAGAAGAAGACGACTATATCTGCCTGAGCAGATGTGACTTGCATCAGCAGACTGCATCATCGTGACTCTTATTCTCTCTCACTCACACATTCGCCGTAAAGGTCATAGTGTTGCAGAGAGACATTGCTTATTACATTGCACTTTCAGCACGATAAAATCAAATATATATATTTTTATACATATTTTGTAAGATGATGCTTTGCTGTGATCCCACATTCCTGTACCTCAATTTTATTCATTAGTTATAAAATACAGATTTTCACCATGTAGACTCAAAATATATGAAATCTTTGTAAAATGTAAAATTTGTTAAAAGGATGGGTAATTTAATTAACACTTATAAATGATAAACTAAGAAAGATATCTCAAACCAGTGATTTCCCATCTAATGTATACTTGTTTAATTTGAAAAACCATTAACTGTTTAAACCCATATAGATTTTATGTGGTTGTTTCAATTCACTTCCAGAATATAGAAGCACATACACGAATATTAGGATATACAGATAGATAGATATATTTAAGAAATACATACACAAACAGTACAAATATCAACTTTTCAGGAAGTGCATTATTTTACTTTTTATAGGTTAGGCTACTTTTTCAGACCTGTTTGAATCACTCGAAGCACTCAAAATGAATGAACAGCAATCTGAACAAACCGAAAGGCATTCCAACTTTCAGATTAAGCTAAGACAGATACAACAAAAACTAAATATCAGAGGTTTGCAGCATGTTGCATGATGTTGAGAGGAACTGAGTACCAGAGCTGAGTGAAATGAAATGCTCCATCAGCATGACTCAGCATTTTGCCAGGGGAGCCCTCAGCTTTCATCGCTGTCACAGTATAATCAGCCCCTTCCCCAGCCCCAGACGTGATGGATTCCATGTGGTACGCCCATATTTCATTCAGTGCTGAGCTTGTAAACCCCCCCCCCCACACACACACACACGCACGCACGCACGCACGCGCTCATACACTGCAGGAAAATGAAAACACTTTGCACCCCTCTTTCAGCTCCCCCATTCTCTCTTTTATAAATCATTGTTTCTCAGTGGTTTTCATTGGCTTCTCTTAGGCTAATCCCCCCTCTTGCCTCCTTTTCTTTCTATCCCCTGCTGCAAAATGTTTTCATCTGGTGTCCCCCCTTTCACTCAGCTGTCAATATCTCCTGTAAAGAGTCAATAGGTCAGTTCTGTTTAATGGCTCATAGGTAATGCAGTGCGCCTTCTGGTGTCAAAACTACATCACAGTATGTGAACATTTTCTGCAATGGGGGTACTGAAAATTGGTTCAGTGATTAAAGTTTTATTTTGCTGAGGAATATTTTAAGTATGAAACTTCAAAGCAGCACATATTTGCTTTACACCTCCATGCAGCAGAGAGAGGTAATATTGCACATATGTGCTTGCTCATTTTTCCAGAGAGTATGAAGGAAATGTCAAGGGGCAAAATATTTAACATTTGTAAGACCAACTTTCAGTGGAGGAACCTCTCTAACAGAGTTTGCGTTTCACTCATGAGCTTTGATTAGTCATTTCCTGTAGGCAGTGATGTGTACAAATGCAACAACCTAATTTAATATGGGCAAACGTGTGGAATGGAAAGGTGAAGAGTTCAGACGTTCAGAGTCGAAGCTGAAAACAGCAGCCCCTCTGTCCATACTGTATTTGCACAACCACAGTACCTGTTGAACTCTGAGGTCACTCAAGTCTACTTGACTTTCAGATTATTCTCTACCCTCATTCTCCTTGTCTCCCCGCTCACTCCTTTTTTTCTTTTGTGTGTGTGTGTGTGTGTGTTTCTCCCCAGGGCATGGCCTTCTCTCTACAGGAGCGACAGATTTTGGGGATACATGGTCTGTTGCCTCCTAAAGTGGAGACTCAGGACAATCAAGCCATGCGCTTTCAGAAAAATCTCAAGAAAATGACTGATCCCCTACAGAAGTAAAGGCATATTTGGGAGAACTAGAAAGTATAGCCACAAAATGTTCTCTGTAGTGCTTTTATGCATTTGTTGTTTTCCACACAGGTACATCTACTTGATGGGCATCCAGGAAAGGAATGAGAGGCTTTTCTATAGGGTGTTGATGGAAGACATAGATGAATTGATGCCAATAGTCTACACTCCCACTGTAGGCCTGGCCTGCACGCAGTATGGACACATCTTTAGAAGACCCAAGTAAGCATGCAGTGAAACTCTCAAGTAACAACTCCAAAAAAAGCAAAATTAGATTAAAAGAATCAACTACTGGGGTTTTTTTGCTAATAATCTGAACCTTTAATGCATGTTCTATTTGATGACAGACATACTGTACCTGTAGCACTCTCAGGAATACATATTTAATACAAAGGAAAAAAGAGTTAATCAGAAATATCTGTCCCTGGTGTTCTGCTGAGAAATATCCTACATGCTGGTAGTCTTCATTCCCCCTGCTTGGCCTGATGTGCACAAAGTTTGCCTCCTGTTCACAAGTGATGAACCTTTTGAATATTTAAAGGACTCTTCTGGAGTTGTGTCAACACCCTTGACTGAAATAATGTTAAAGATGTTGTTCTAGTGGATATATATATTTTCTTTTTCTATTTTATTGTAGATAGATTCATAACATGAAGTAGTCATGTAGTCACATCTTGTTTCTCTCACCAGAGGCTTGTTCATCTCCATTCGGGACAGAGGACACATCCGATCCATCCTGGACAACTGGCCAGAAACTAATGTTGCAGTGAGTAGTACCTGAAAACCTCCCCACGATAACACCTTTTGAGCTAATGTCTATATTATTGTGTTCATTATAGAAATGAACTGTGTTAATATTGAGATAGTCACTAATAGATATTGTGGTGATACAACTATGAATAGATGGAAATCAGAGTAAGTCTAAGGAAGTCTCGTTGATTGACCCATTACTGTCCACATTTTCTACATCTGCCTGGCTAAGGTCCAGCACAGTTGTGTGCTTGTAAAATGTTGATTTGCAATTTTGCTGATTTATATACTTCTCACCCCCTCCCCCT
The DNA here is from genome assembly GCF_021018895.1 of Seriola aureovittata. NCBI lineage: Eukaryota > Metazoa > Chordata > Actinopteri > Carangiformes > Carangidae > Seriola > Seriola aureovittata. The sequence goes on along the minus strand of NC_079368.1, from coordinate 27,189,819 downwards.
TCTCTCTCTGTAGGCAGTAGTAGTAACTGATGGAGAGCGTATTTTAGGATTAGGGGATCTGGGTGTTTATGGAATGGGCATCCCAGTCGGAAAACTTTGCCTGTACACTGCGTGTGCCGGCATTAGACCTGAGAGATGTCTGCCTGTGGTGATAGATGTTGGCACAGACAATGAGGTAGGACGCTATAATAAGGCTATGTGTATGTTTTCTGTTTATTGTGTGTGTTTGTGTGTCACTGCTTTTGTGAGAGTATAGTGTGAAAACTGTTTATCCTTTCATGTTTGTCAGACTCTCCTGAAGGATCCACTGTACATGGGCCTGTACCAGAAGCGAGACCGCTCACAAGCCTATGATGATCTGATTGATGAGTTCATGGAGGCTGTGGTGGACAAATATGGACAGGACACACTGATCCAATTTGAGGACTTTGGGAATCACAATGCCTTCCGCTTTCTCAGGAAGTACAGGGAGAAATACTGCACCTTCAATGATGATATCCAAGGTTCACATACAACCCATTGTCTTCAAACATTTTCTAAGGCAGTGGTTTAATTAGTTGTGTTATATGGGAATTAAACCAAAAAGAAGGAGCATAACTTAAGAAAAGAGACAGAGACTTCACTGTTTACTGTTGTTCTTTTGCATATTTCCAGGCACTGCGTCTGTAGCCCTTGCTGGTCTGTTAGCAGCTCAGAGAGCCGTTGGCAAACCCATCACTGAACACCGAGTGCTTTTCCTGGGAGCTGGAGAGGTAAACTAAAATTTATCCAATAATCAGTCAGTCCAAGTTCTCTTGCTTTTGGTTTCTTTCTTGCTGTGTCTTGTTTCCTCTCCTTTTTCTCTTCAATATCGAACATCGAAGTCCCATATATCGAAATAAGAGAGTAGGCCTTTTTTTAGGCCTGTCCCCTACTGACCCCCTACTGGTAAAAAATAAGAAATTATAACATTAAGTTATAAATGATATAATTCACCATAACATGTCTGAGAAAAAGGATGATTTGTTCATTCTCTAATTTAAAAATAAGGGTTCAAGTTTTGACACACACAAACATTAACATGTTTAACTTAATGAAATTATTTTTCTCCATAGGCTGCCCTTGGAATTGCCAATCTGATTGTCATGGCCATGATGGAGACGGGTATGAGTCAAGCTGAGGCCAGAAAAAGAATCTGGATGTTTGATAAATATGGCTTACTAGTAAAGGTTAGTGTTTGTAACAAAACATTGACTAGAACATGCATTAGATGTCTGTGTGGCTTCCTGTCTGGATCACTGTTTGTGCAATGGATATTTGGTTATGATATTATTTATTTATTTGTGTGCCACTGTTTGTGACTCCAGGGTAGACAGCAGGAAACGGACACAAATCAGGAGGCATTTGTCCATGACAGTCCAGGGAATGTACAGAGCTTCCTTGAAGCTGTCAACACCATAAAACCCACAGCTATCATTGGTAAGGAACCTCTCATTTTCTGCATTCATGTAACTTTAAAGCCTCTCAGTACAGTTTGGAATCTTCATTTTAAAGTTTTATTATTAAGGTATACTTGTAATTTTGGCCTCATTATCCAAAGTATACAGTGGGTATAGAAGACAATCACCCCCTTTCAAAATTCACATTTTGTTGCTTCACAGCCTGAAATGAAAACACAAAGGAACAAAATTCTTTCAGCTTTATTTACGCAATGCAACTTACAACATTCAAGTGAAAGAAAAGAAATAATCAGCAAAGTAAATATAGCAACAGTTCTAAAAAATAATAAACTCCAATAACTTGATTTGATAAAGAATCACCTTTACTGCCCAGTAGAACAGCACTTGTGAACTAAATCAGATGTAACTTGGTGTGACTCAGCGAATGTAGGCTGTGGGTATATGCCTGTCCTTTGGCCACAACAACCTCCAAGCTAGCAACCTACACGCTGGCAAGTTTTGACAAAGATTTGGATTGTGTAATCACTAGTTCAAGTTTTTTGTGGAGTTTTCTTTGCAGGGAAATAATCATTTTAAAAACGGTGTGCAAACCATGTGCAAATGTTTTACCAAAACAGGTAGACTAGAGTCCACAGCAACTATTGTTTCTCTCACCCACTTTCAGGTGTGTCAGGAGCTGGACGTCTGTTCACCCATGATGTCATCAAGGCCATGGGAACCCTGAATGAACGACCAATCATCTTTGCCCTGAGTAACCCCACCAATAAAGCAGAGTGCACAGCAGAGGATGCCTACACACTCACTGATGTACACATTCTTTCTTTTTGACTTTTCTTTCTCTCTTTCTGTTTGTCTAACTCATAGACAAAGCAGGAGTTCCTATGCTGTCAAATCACCATTCCTCTTTTTATTCTTTTCTTTGTTTCCTTTCATCACTCCTCCCCTTTGTTTTCTGTGTTCCACAGGGTAGATGTCTTTTTGCCAGTGGTAGTCCATTTGGTCCAGTGACTCTGAGTGATGGCCGCGTCTTCACTCCTGGACAAGGGAACAATGCTTACATCTTCCCAGGTGAAGAGAAAAGAAAAGTGAAGCAATGTTACGATATGTTGAATAGTCTCTAGTGTTAAGAATAAACAAATCCAAGTGTTTTACTTTTCCTAGTGATTGCCCTGTGGGAAAATGCTGTATCACTTGACAATAACTACATGCAATCTCTTCTAAAAACCCATGCTATATGTATGTTGCAGGTGTGGCCCTGGCTGTAATCCTGAGTGGAGTGAGACACATCAGTGACACAGTATTTCTAGAAGCTGCCAAGGTCTGAAGTAGTCCTAAGTCTCTCTCCATCACTCTCATCTTTAAACTTGCCCTCACCCCATTCTGCATTTTCTTGCTGACTATGTATTGTATGCATATGCTCTGTATGCTCATCTAAACCCTCTTTAACCCTATGATGTCTCCTGTTCCCTCTCTTTCTAGACTCAGACACAACTAACAGATGAGAAAAGACTAATCCCACTTTGCACTTTTTCCATCTGTGTTCTTCCTTCTTTTGCTGCGCTATATCTGACTTCATAACACTAATTAATGCAATTAATGACGAAAACCACATGATGCTTTCCTGCCAGCACTCTGTTTAATATTGAGGACACTGTCATTTGCATGGTGTTAATATTAGTGGCAGTGATTTGGTCATTTCTATCACTTGATCTAACAATTCTTATTTTTCTTATATAGTATTATCCTTATTTTAGATCATGTTTCTCAATCAAAAGCACATAATACATTCATGACTACACACTGGTGTGGATGGCAAACAACAGAGAAATATGTAGATAAGTAATAATGGTAGTTGTTATGTCTGTGTCTAACTATAGAAATTCATCTGCACCCTAAAAGTATTTTTATACTCTTTCCAGACCCTTGCTGAGCAGCTGGCGGATAAAGAGCTAGAAGAAGGAAGACTATATCCTCCTCTTTCCAACATCAGAGAGGTCTCTATCCAGATGGCTGTCAAGGTAAGTCTCTGGAAATGATGATTTCTCTTGCTGACAAACTAAATGCCCCAACTTTGTCTATTGATAAACCTGTTAATGTTAATACAAGCCTTCACCGTTCCTCCAAAGTTTTACCTCTTCCGTCATCATCTGATTTTCCAAATCCATAACCCTGTTTCGCCACAGCCCGACAGACTTTTTAAGCAATACCATTAAGTTGGATATCGTTTAACAATTTCTCAAGACACCATTTTGTTGACACAACACTGCTGCCCTGCTGCTGCCTTTTCTGTTGCTGTTTGTCTGTATACTGCTTGTGTCTCTCCTTTCCTCTTGAATGCCATCATTCTCTTTTTCTCTATAGGTGGTGGAGTATGTCTATGCTAAAGGCATGGCGTTCCGCTACCCTGAGCCTGTGGACAAGGACAGCTTCGTACGTGCTACTGTCTGGAACACCAATTATGACTCCTTCCTGCCAGACACCTATGACTGGCCAGGTGTCAGCTTCAGCCCCAAGACTAACTAGAACTAGAACAAACTCTCACTGTTCCCAATGTTATGTCACTCTCTCCCTTTGTTTTCCATTTTACTCTTAATCACAGATCTTTTGAGATGATCATAGTTATCTTAGTGCAAGCATACTGCTTCCATATCACTGCATTTGCACTAACACAGTCTTATGAGATCTGTGAAAAGGTAGAGTGTGAGGGCACTTGGAAAGATAAGGACATTTGACTTTGCATCATAAGTAAACCTGCATGGAACTTGAGGGCCACCTGGTGTTGGCAAAAAGGCAGTGTGGAAATCTGGTTTTCATTGTTGAAACCTTGAGATACATTTTAATTATCTATGTTCTACTTTGAAAAGCAAATGACAACAATAATATCAGAAAGTGGGCAATTACAGTTAGTCACCTTTAAATATTCTTTGTGATTGTCAACTGCTCTTGATAAGCAGAAACCCAAACACCAAAACACAAACACTAGGTAAATTATATTATGCTGTATAGCAGTCCAAACACTGGTAGGCTACTGAAGGTTAAAATGGATTTTTACATGGTAGTGGAGATGACACTTATTATTTGTGTTTGTCAATCTCCACCATCTTTTTAGTCATAAATTACCTATAAATAAATAATAAATATAGTTATAATAGGTATAGTTTCCCTTTTGTTAAGAAATGCCCTGTACAATACCATTATCTTTTTCACCTATTTTAAGCATTACTTTTTCCACTCCATAGTTAAAATAATGATGACTTTTAATTTTATTATTTATTTTTGTACACTCCTGATGTAGAAATGTTATTCTTTGGTTAATACTGACAAACTCAATTCTTTATGTTTAGTCCAGTTACTACTTTTCTGACTATATGTGGCTACCTAGAGATTGCCAAACATTATGCAAAGTTTTAACATAGGGTTTCTACATTGCCTTTTTCACATCAAGAGGGCCTCTGGTGTATTCACTGAACAACCAATGCCTGATGTAACACATATTGTCAGACTTCTTTTTAAGCCGTGTACATATCAGGCCACATTGGTAATCAGCAATAGTCCAGTAGAGCAGAGGGATAAAGAGCTTGGCTTTTATGTGTAAACGGTGAAAAAGAGAATAGACAGTGTAACTCAGGGGAGAAATAAAGTGAGTATTTAAAGAAAGACCTCTTAATGGAAAATGATGAGATTGTATGAAGGGAAATTAAATTAAATTTATATCTAAAAACATTCAAGGAATCCTCCAGCTTGACAACACATCCAACGTCCACTCCAGCATTTTATTTGTTCAATTGTTCTTGTCACATTATGTTTGTTTCTCAGAATTTATTTTGTTTTATTTTTGTGTGGTGTTTTTTGATGTTTTGTTAAGTCATCAACTCTCCTTAAATGAATTGTGGTATGAAGACCCCTTTTGCTTAAGTGTGATATACATATTTAAGGAAACAGTGTGCAGTATAAAATAATTGGATAAACTATCATTTTTTTCCTTTATTATATTTTATTTACTGTACAGGCACTTTTGTGGAAAAGTGGGACTGTGTGCTGAAAGAGTAACTATAAAGCTGTCTAAAATACGTCCAATACGTGTGTGTTTGCTGGTTGGTGTGTGGGTTTCACTCCATGGAACATATTCAACAACACAACAGACTTACAGGCTAGGTCTCTGTTCACTGTGATCTACCATGATCGAGGAAAAGATAAACTGACTGTTACAACTTCATCTACCATGATCTAGAAGACGTTGTAACATAGTCAAGTTTAATACATGATTTACACTGTGAGCTACTCAAAAACTATATTATTGGTATCAAAAGTTATTTAACCAACTAGCCCAGTTGGGAAAGGACATCACTGAAATCTTGACATTTTGCCCCTTTTAATATGGTTTTCATTCTCTCTACCTTTTGGATCCTTGGTGACAAAATTAATGTACAGTTTTTGGTGTAAAGGGTAATGGTGCCTGAAAGATGGATTGTTACTGGCAACTTTTATTTTTGATGAAGAAACTTAGTAATGCTAACAAGTCAACTTTAACTATCCTAAGTGTCAACAGAGAAGCATTTTTATGTTGAACCAGATAATGGCATTGGTAGTTATTTCAGTATGTTAAAATATATATGCTAGTCCACTGTGTATATTTTAACCTCAGGACTGTGTTTTATGACCTTCTGACTTCCTGCACTGAAGTGCCAAAGTGTTCAAAGTCACTCCATTTCCACAACGTAGACCTCTTAACATGCTGCAAACAGAGATGAGAAACAACCCATCAGCACTATGAATATAAAAATTGCTGTTTGTATTGTACAAAATGAAGTAATTGTGTGTTATTCAACGTGCAGCTTTTTCTCTGATAGACTTTGCAGCTTCTGGTTATGAATACTTAATATGTTGTTAAAGGCAACGTTTTCTACATATAACTTTAGTTTTATGTAAAAGAAACTATATAATGGTTAAACCCCATTAAGTGTTTGCTCATGTCATGTGTTTATCCAGTTGTTGTTACTGACTATAATTGTCCATTACGAGTTTTTACTGTGTTGTGATCGGTGATTGGTCTGCTCGTGATTTCCTCCACATTTCACTAAAGTGTGCATTCATGTAGTGCTTTGTCCTTTGTCATTCTGAAGTTTATTTTTATTACACAGTAATATTGCCTTAGCGTTTGTATGCAAAGTGCAGCATGTTTGTGCTGCTTCAGTGATGTTAAAGTGCAGAATAAAACCTATTTTACACTGGCTAACTTGTCTGCTGTTTTAATTTTGTAAATGTTTTTTTCGGGACTGATTCATTGACATTTTAGTTTTGTATCAATGGTATTCAATTTTTTTTTCATATCCACTGCCGTAGTATACTAGGATGTTTTTATGACTTTTTATGCCTTACTGTGTCGTTTTTATGCCTTACAATACTATGTCGTTTTTTTATGACTTTTTATGCCTTACTATACTATGCCGTTTTTATGGCTTTTTATGCCTTACTATAATATGTCATTTTTATGCCTTACTGTACAATGACGTTTTTATGACTTTTCATGCCTTACTATAATATGTCGTTTGTATGACTTTTAAATCCTTACTATAATATGTCGTTTTTATGCGTTACTATACTATGACGTTATTATGACTTTTTATACCATAGTATATGACGTTTTTATGACTTTTTATGCGATAGTATATGACATTTTTATGACTTTTTATGCCTTATGACGTTTTTAGGGCTTTTTATGCCTTACCTTACTATGACTTTTTATGCCTTACTATACTATGATATTTTTGGGTCTTACTATACTATGTCGTTTTTAGGACTTTTTATGCCTTTTTATGGTTTACTATACTATGACTTTTTAGGACTTTTTATACCATAGTATATGAAGTTTTTATGACTTTTTGTGCCTAACTATACTATGACGGATTTACGACTTTTTATGCCTTACCTTACTGTGACTTTTTATGCCTTACTATACTATGATGTCTTTAGGACTTTTTATGCCTTACCTTACTATGACTTTTAATGCCTTACCATACTATGACTTTTTATGCCTTACTGTACTGTCCTTTTATGCCTTATTGTACTATGTTGTTTTTATGACTTTTTATGACTTACCATATTATGACTTTTTATGCCTTAGTATACGATGAGGTTTTTATGACTTTTTGTGCCATACTATACTATGTACTTTTTATGACTTTTTATGACTTACCATAATGACTTTTTATGCCTTAGTATACTATGACTTTTTTTGCCTTAGTATACTATGTCGTTTTTATGCCTTACTATTCTATGACGTTTTTATGATGTTTTTATGACTTACCATACTATGACTTTTTATACCTTAGTATACTGTGTTGTTTTTATGACTTTTTATGCCATACTATACTATGTCGTTTTTATGACTTTTTATGCCTTAGTATACTATGATGTTTTTATGCCATACTCTACTATGACGTTTTTATGACTTTTTATGCCATACTATGCTATGTTGTTTTCATGACTTTTTATGACTTACCATACTATGACTTTTTATGCCTTAGTATACTATGTTGTTTTTATGACTTTTTATGCCATACTATACTATTTTGTTTTCAGGACTTTTTATGCTATACTATACAATGACGTGTTTATGACTTTTATGCCACACTATTCTGTCGTTTTTATGACTTTTTATCACTTACCATACTATGACTTTTTATGCCTTACTATACTATGTCGTTTTTATGACTTTTCATGACTTACTATACTATGTCATTTTTATGACTTACCATACTATGACTTTTTATACCTTAGTATACTATGATGTTTTTATGACTTTTTATGCCATACTACGCTATGAAGTTTTTATGCCATACTATACTATGTCGTTTTCAGGACTTTTTATGCCTTACCATACTATGACTTTTTATGCCTTAGTATATTATGACGTTTTTATGACTTTTTATGCCATACTATACTATGTTGTTTTTGTGACTTTTTATGCCATACTATACTATGTCGTTTTCATGACTTTTCATGACTTACCATACTAAGACTTTTTATGCCTTACTGTACTATGATGTTTTTATGCCATAGTATACTATGTCATTTTTATGACGTTTTTATGACTTTTTATGCCATACTATACTATATCGTTTTTATGACTCTTTATGACTTACCATACTATGACTTTTTATGCCTTAGTATACTATGACGTTTTTTATAACTTTTTATGCCATAGTATACTATGACATTTTTATGCCATACTATACTATGTCGTTTTTAGGACTGTTTATGACTTACCATTGTCACGCGGTGAGGTCAAGTTGGGGTTTTTGTCCTGTCTCTATGTCTTGTCATTTCCTGTTTTATTTGGAAAAGTAACTCTCCTCTCGTTTCAGGTCACTTGCCGTTCCTCATGTGTCACCTGTCTGAGTGTCTTCCCTGATTCCTAATTGTGTCCACCTGTTTCCCATTTGCCCTCATGTGTCTTATAGTCTGCGTCTCCCTTTGTCTTGTGCTAGAGTGTTTCGTTCCGTTCGTGCACCCCAGACAGTGATCACAGATCTTGCCTTGCCTCTGCCTTGTTTTATGTATTCTTTACCTCCATGCAAGTGTTTTTTTTTTTGTATTTTCATAGTTTAGCGTCATCTGTTTTGTCAAGTTTATAGCAGTTTTTGGTAGCCTCCTTTGGAGTGAATTTTTGTTCTATTTGTTGATCCTTGGGTGTAATTGTCGAGACTCCGTTTTTTGAGAGCATTTTTAGTTGGTCTTTATAGTGTAGTGTTCATAGTGTTTAGCTATTGTCTTCCTCCTTGTGGAGTGATTTTCTGTTGGTTTATTCCTTTTTGTTTCTGCAGTTTTGTCCCTCCATTTGGAGTGGTTTTTGTTTATTAGATTTGACTTGATAGTATAAATTCCATAGCTGATTTATTTTGTCACTCAAAGCCGAGGTTGGAATATATTAATGAAGTCTGCCTTGTTGTACACTCTGCATCTGAGTCCTCTTTATAGTCCAGGCCTGACAACCATACTATGACTTTTTATGCCTTAGTATACTATGACGTTTTTATGCCATACTATACTGTGTTGTTTTAAGGATGTTTTATGCCTTACCATACTATGACTTTTTATGCCATACTATACAATGATGTTTTTATGATTTTTCTGCCATACTATACTATGTTATTTTTATGTCTTTTTATGATTTACCATACTATGACTTTTTATGCTTTACTATACTATGACGTTTTTGACTTTGTATGCCATACTATTTCGTTTTTAGGACTTTTTATGCCTTACCATACAATTTTTTTTTTTAAAGTATATTTTTTGGGGCTTTTATGCCTTTAATGGACAGCACAGTGGAGAGTGACAGGAAACAGGGAGGCAGAGAGAGGGGGAATGACATGCAGTGAAAGGCCGTCCGATACGGGATTCGAACCGGGGCCAACTGCAGCGAGGACTGTAGCCTCTAAACATGGGGCGCCTGCTTAAACCACTACGCTACACGACGCCCCATACAATGACTTTTTATGCCATAGTGTACTATGACGTTTTTATGACTTTTTATGCCATACTATACTATGTCGTTTTTATGACTTTTCATGACTTACCATACTATGACTTTTTATGTCTTAGTATACTTTGAAATTTTTATGACTGTTATGCCATACTATACTATGTCGTTTTTATGACTTTTTGTGACTTACCATACTATGACTTTTTATGCCATACTCTACTATGACTTTTTAAGACTTTTAATGCCATTCTATACTATGACTTTTTATGCCATACTATACTATGTCGTTTTCAGGACTTTTTATGCCTTACCATACTATGACTTTTTATGCCTTAGTATACTATGACGTTTTTATGCCTTAGTATACTATGACGTTTTTATGACTTTTTATGACTTAGCATACTATGACTTTTATGCCTTAGTATACTATGACGTTTTTATGACTTTTTATGCCTAAGTATACTATGACGTTTTTATGACTTTTTATGCCATATAATACTATGTCGTTTTCAGGACTTTTTATGCCTTGCCATACTATGACTTTTTATGCCTTAATATACTATGACGTTTTTATGACTTTTTATGCCATACTATACTGTGTCGATTTTATTACTTTTTTTGCCATGCTATACTATGCTGTTTTTATGACTTTTTTGCCATACTATACTATGTCGTTTTTATGACTTTTTATGACTTACCATACCATGACTTTTTATGCTTTGGTATACTATGACGTTTTTATGACTTTTTATGCCTTACCATACTATGACTTTTTATGCCTTAGTAGACAATGACGTTTTTATGACTTTTTACGACTTGCATAATATGACTTTTTATCCCTTAGTATACTATGACTTTTTATGACTTTTTATGCCATACTATACTATGACTTTTTATGCGATACTATACTATGTCGATTTTATGACTTTTTTTCCCATGCTATACTATGACTTTTTATGCCTTAGTATACTATGTCGTTTTTATGAATTTTTATGCCATGCTATACTATGCCGTTTTTATGACTTTTTTGCCATACTATACTATGTCGTTTTTATGACTTTTTATGACTTACCATACCATGACTTTTTATGCTTTGGTATACTATGACTTTTTATGACTTTTTATGCCATACTATACTATGTCGTTTTCATGACTTTTTATGCCATAATATACTATGACGTTTTTATGACTTTTTATGCCATACTATACTATGACTTTTCATGCCTTACGACACTATGACATTTTTATGACTTTTTATGCCTTACTATACTATTTCGTTTTCAGGACTTTTTATGCCTTACAATACTATGACTTTTTATGCCTTACCATACTATGACTTTTTATGCCATACTATAATATGTCATTTTTATGACTATTTATGCCTTACCATACTATGACTTTTTATGCCTTAGTATACTATGTCGTTTTTATGACTTTTTATGCCATGCTATACTATGCCGTTTTTATGACTTTTTATGACTTACCATACCATGACTTTTTATGCCTTACTATACTATGACTTTTTATGCCTTACCATACTATGACATTTTTATGACTTTTTATGCCTTACCATACTATGACATTTTTATGACTTTTTATGCCTTACAATACTATGACTTTTTATGCCTTACCATACTATGACATTTTTATGACTTTTTATGCCTTACCATACTATGACTTTTTTTGTCTTAGTATATTATGATGTTTTTATGACTTTTTATGCCATAATATACTATGACTTTTTATGCCATACTATACTATGACTTTTTATGCCTTACTATACTATGACATTTTTATGACTTTTTATGCCATACTATACTATGACTTTTTTTGTCTTAGTATACTATGACTTTTTTATGACTTTTTATGCCATAATTTACTATGACGTTTTTATGACTTTATACCATACTATGACTTTTTATGCCTTACTATACTATGACATTTTTATGACTTTTTGTGCCATAATATACTATGTCGTTTTTATGACTTTTTATGCCATACTATACTATGACTTTTTATGCCTTGGTATAATATGACGTTTTTATGACTTTTTGTGCCATACTATACTATGTCGTTTTTATGACTTTTTATGGCATGCTATACTATGCCGTTTTTATGACTTTTTATGCCTTGCCATAGTATGACTTTTTATGCCTTGCCATACTATGATGTTTTTATGACTTTTTATGCCTTACCATACTATGTCATTTTTAGGACTTTTTATGCCATACTATACTATGTCGTTTTTATGACTTTTTATGCCTTACAATACTATGACTTTTTATGCCTTACCATACTATGACTTTTTTGTCTTAGTATACTATGACTTTTTTATGACTTTTTATGCCATAATATACTATGTCGTTTTTATGACTTTTTATGCTTTACTATAGTATGACTTTTTATGCCTTAGTATACTATGACGTTTTTATGACTTTTTATACCTTACCATACTATGACTTTTTATGCCATACCGTACTATGACTTTTTATGCCTTACTATACTATGTTGTTTTTATGACTTTTTATGCCATACTATACTATGACTTTTTTTGTCTTAGTATACTATGACGTTTTTATGACTTTTTATGCCATACTATACTATGACCTTTTTATGACTTTTTATGCCATACTATACTATGACTTTTTTTGTCTTAGTATACTATGACTTTTTTATGACTTTTTATGCCATAATTTACTATGACGTTTTTATGACTTTTTATGCCATACTATACTATGACTTTTTATGCCATACTATACTATGTTGTTTTTATGACTTTTTATGCCTTTCCATACTATGACTTTTTATGCCATACTATACTATGACTTTTTTATGACTTTTTATGCCATAATATACAATTACGTTTTTATGACTTTTTATGCCATACTATACTATGACTTTTTTTGTCTTAGTATACTATGACGTTTTTATGACTTTTTATGCCATAATATACTATGACGTTTTTATGACTTTTTATGTCATATTATACTATGACTTTTTATGCCTTACGACACTATGACATTTTTATGACTTTTTATGCCATACTATACTGACTTTTTATGCCTTAGTATACTATGACGTTTTTATGACTGTTTATGCCATACTATACTATGACTTTTTATGCCTTAGTATACTATGTCGTTTTTATGACTTTTTATGCCTTTCCATACTATGACTTTTTATGCCATAGTATACTATGACTTTTTATGCCATAATATACTATTACGTTTTTATGACTTTTTATGCCATACTATACTATGTCGTTTTTATGACTTTTTATGCCATACTATACTATGACTTTTTTTGTCTTAGTATACTATGACGTTTTTGTGACTTTTTATGCCATAATATACTATGACGTTTTTATGACTTTTTATGCCATACTATACTATGTCGTTTTCATGACTTTTTTTGCCTTTCCATACTATGACTTTTTATGCCATAGTATACTATGACTTTTTTATGACTTTTTATGCCATAATATACTATGACGTTTTTATGACTTTTTATGCCATACTATACTATGTCGTTTTCATGACTTTTTTTGCCTCTCCATACTATGACTTTTTATGCCATACTATACTATGTCGTTTTTATGACTTTTTATGCCTTGGTATACTGTGACGTTTTTATGACTTTTTATACCTTACCATACTATGACTTTTTATGCCATACCGTACTATGACTTTTTCTGCCTTACTATACTATGACATTTTTATGACTTTTTATGCCATACTATACTATGACGTTTTTATGACTTTTTATGCCATACTATACTATGTCGTTTTCATGACTTTTTTTGCCTCTCCATACTATGACTTTTTATGCCATACTATACTATGTTGTTTTTATGACTTTTTATGCCTTGGTATACTGTGACGTTTTTATGACTTTTTATACCTTACCATACTATGACTTTTTATGCCATACCGTACTATGACTTTTTCTGCCTTACTATACTATGACATTTTTATGACTTTTTATGCCATACTATACTATGTCGTTTTTATGACTTTTTATGCCATACTATACTATGACTTTTTTTGTGTTAGTATACTATGACGTTTTTATGACTTTTTATGCCATAACATACTATGACGTTTTTATGACTTTTTATGTCATACTATACTATGACTTTTTATGCCTTACGACACTATGACATTTTTATGACTTTTTATGCCATACTATACTATGACTTTTTATGCCTTAGTATACTATGACGTTTTTGTGACTTTTTATGCCATACTATACTATGACTTTTTATGCCTTACGACACTATGACATTTTTATGACTTTTTATGCCATACTATACTATGACTTTTTATGCCTTACGACAATATGACATTTTTATGACTTTTTATGCCTTAGTATACTATGACGTTTTTATGACTTTTTATGACTTACCATACTATGACTTTTTATGGCATGCTATACTATGACTTTTTATGACTTTTTATGCCATACTATACTATGTCGTTTTTATGACTTTTTATGCCTTTCCATACTATGACTTTTTATGCCTTAGTATACTATGACTTTTTTATGACTTTTTATGCCTTACGACACTGACATTTTTATGACTTTTTATGCCATACTATACTATGACTTTTTATGCCTTAGTATACTATGACGTTTTTATGACTTTTTATGCCATACTATACTATGACTTTTTATGCCTTACGACACTGACATTTTTATGACTTTTTATGCCATACTATACTATGACTTTTTATGCCTTAGTATACTATGACGTTTTTATGACTTTTTATGCCATACTATACTATGACTTTTTATGCCTTACTATACTATGACGTTTTTATGACTTTTTATGCCATACTATACTATGACTTTTTATGCCTTACGACAATATGACATTTTTATGACTTTTTATGCCATACTATACTATGACTTTTTTTGTCTTAGTATACTATGACTTTTTTATGACTTTTTATGCCATAATTTACTATGACGTTTTTATGACTTTTTATGCCATACTATACTATGACTTTTTTTGTCTTAGTATACTATGACGTTTTTATGACTTTTTATGCCATAATATACTATGACGTTTTTATGACTTTTTATGCCATACTATACTATGACTTTTTATGCCTTAATATACTATGACTTTTTATGACTTTTTATGCCTTTCCATACTATGACTTTTTATGCCATAGTATACTATGACTTTTTTATGACTTTTTATGCCATAATATACTATGACGTTTTTATGACTTTTTATGCCATACTATACTATGACTTTTTATGCCTTAGTATACTATGACGTTTTTATGACTTTTTATGCCATACTATACTATGACTTTTTATGCCTTACTATACTATGACGTTTTTATGACTTTTTATGCCATAATATACTATGACGTTTTTATGACTTTTTATGCCATACTATACTATGACTTTTTATGCCTTACTATACTATGACTTTTTATGACTTTTTATGCCTTTCCATACTATGACTTTTTATGCCATAGTATACTATGACTTTTTTATGACTTTTTATGCCATAATATACTATGACGTTTTTATGACTTTTTATGCCATACTATACTATGTCGTTTTTATGACTTTTTATGTCTTTCCATACTATGACTTTTTATGCCATAGTATACTATGTCGTTTTTATGACTTTTTATGTCTTTCCATACTATGACTTTTTATGCCATAGTATACTATGACTTTTTTATGACTTTTTATGCCATAATATACTATTACGTTTTTATGACTTTTTATGCCATAATATACTATGACGTTTTTATGACTTTTTATGCCATACTATACTATGTCGTTTTCATGACTTTTTATGCCTTTCCATACTATGACTTTTTATGCCATAGTATACTATGACTTTTTTATGACTTTTTATGCCATAATATACTATTACGTTTTTATGACTTTTTATGCCATACTATACTATGACTTTTTATGCCTTAGTATACTATGACGTTTTTATGACTTTTTATGCCATACTATACTATGTCGTTTTTATGACTTTTTATGCCTTGGTATACTGTGACGTTTTTATGACTTTTTATACCTTACCATACCATGACTTTTTATGCCATACCGTACTATGACTTTTTTTGTCTTAGTATACTATGACGTTTTTATGACTTTTTATGCCATAACATACTATGACGTTTTTATGACTTTTTATGTCATACTATACTATGACTTTTTATGCCTTACGACACTATGACATTTTTATGACTTTTTATGCCATACTATACTATGACTTTTTATGCCTTAGTATACTATGACGTTTTTGTGACTTTTTATGCCTTACGACACTATGACATTTTTATGACTTTTTATGCCATACTATACTATGACTTTTTATGCCTTAGTATACTATGACGTTTTTGTGACTTTTTATGGCATACTATACTATGACTTTTTATGCCTTACGACACTATGACATTTTTATGACTTTTTATGCCATACTATACTATGACTTTTTATGCCTTACTATACTATGACATTTTTATGACTTTTTTATGACTTTTTATGCCTTAGTATACTATGACGTTTTTATGACTTTTTATGACTTACCATACTATGACTTTTTATGCCATACTATACTATGACTTTTTATGCCATACTATACTATGTCGTTTTTATGACTTTTTATGCCTTTCCATACTATGACTTTTTATGCCTTAGTATACTATGACTTTTTTATGACTTTTTATGCCTTACGACACTGACATTTTTATGACTTTTTATGCCATACTATACTATGACTTTTTATGCCTTAGTATACTATGACGTTTTTGTGACTTTTTATGCCATACTATACTATGACTTTTTATGCCTTACTATACTATGACGTTTTTATGACTTTTTATGCCATACTATACTATGACTTTTTATGCCTTACGACAATATGACATTTTTATGACTTTTTATGCCATACTATACTATGACTTTTTTTGTCTTAGTATACTATGACTTTTTTATGACTTTTTATGCCATAATTTACTATGACGTTTTTATGACTTTTTATGCCATACTATACTATGACTTTTTTTGTCTTAGTATACTATGACTTTTTTATGACTTTTTATGCCATAATATACTATGACGTTTTTATGACTTTTTATGCCATACTATACTATGACTTTTTATGCCTTACTATACTATGACATTTTTATGACTTTTTATGCCAAACTATACTATGTCGTTTTTATGACTTTTTATGCCTTTCCATACTATGACTTTTTATGCCATAGTATACTATGACTTTTTTATGACTTTTTATGCCATAATATACTATGACGTTTTTATGACTTTTTATGCCATACTATACTATGACTTTTTATGCCTTACTATACTATGACTTTTTATGCCTTACTATACTATGACATTTTTATGACTTTTTATGCCAAACTATACTATGTCGTTTTTATGACTTTTTATGCCTTTCCATACTATGACTTTTTATGCCATAGTATACTATGACTTTTTTATGACTTTTTATGCCATAATATACTATGACGTTTTTATGACTTTTTATGCCATACTATACTATGTCGTTTTTATAACTTTTTATGCCTTTCCATACTATGACTTTTTATGCCATAGTATACTATGACTTTTTTATGACTTTTTATGCCATAATATACTATTACGTTTTTATGACTTTTTATGCCATACTATACTATGACTTTTTATGCCTTACCATACTATGACGTTTTTATGACTTTTTATGCCATACTATACTATGACTTTTTTTGTCTTAGTATACCATAACGTTTTTATGACTTTTTATGCCATAATATACTATGACGTTTTTATGACTTTTTATGTCATACTATACTATGACTTTTTATGCCTTACGACACTATGACATTTTTATGACTTTTTATGCCATACTATACTATGACTTTTTATGCCTTAGTATACTATGACGTTTTTATGACTTTTTATGTCTTTCCATACTATGACTTTTTATGCCATAGTATACTATGACTTTTTATGCCATAGTATACTATGACTTTTTTATGACTTTTTATGCCATACTATACTATGACTTTTTATGCCTTAGTATACTATGACTTTTTATGCCTTAGTATACTATGACTTTTTATGACTTTTTTATGACTTTTTATGCCATGCTATACTATGCCGTTTTTATGACTTTTTTGCCATACTATACTATGTCGTTTTTATGACTTTTTATGACTTACCATACCATGACTTTTTATGCCTTGGTATACGATGACGTTTTTATGACTTTTTATGACTTACCATACCATGACTTTTTATGCCTTGGTATACGATGACGTTTTTATGACTTTTTATGCCATACCGTACTATGACTTTTTCTGCCTTAGTATACTATGACATTTTTATTACTTTTTATGCCATACTATACTATGACTTTTTATGCCTTAGTATACTATGAAGTTTTTGTGACTTTTTATGCCATACTATACTATGACTTTTTATGCCTTACGACACTGACATTTTTATGACTTTTTATGCCATACTATACTATGACTTTTTATGCCATACTATACTATGTCGTTTTTATGACTTTTTATGCCTTTCCATACTATGACTTTTTATGCCTTAGTATACTATGACTTTTTTATGACTTTTTATGCCATAATATACTATGACTTTTTATGCCTTAGTATACTATGACGTTTTTATGACTTTTTATGCCATGCTATACTATGCCGTTTTTATGACTTTTTTGCCATGCTATACTATGCCGTTTTTATGACTTTTTATGCCATACTATACTATGACTTTTTATGACTTTTTATGCCATACTATACTATGACTTTTTAAGCCTTAGTATACAAAGTCGTTTTTATGACTTTTTATGCCTTACTATACTATGACTTTTTATGCCTTACTATACTATGACGTTTTTATGACTTTTTATGCCATAATATACTATGACGTTTTTATGACTTTTTATGCCATACTATACTATGACTTTTTATGCCTTACTATACTATGACTTTTTATGACTTTTTATGCCTTTCCATACTATGACTTTTTATGCCATAGTATACTATGACTTTTTTATGACTTTTTATGCCATAATATACTATGACGTTTTTATGACTTTTTATGCCATACTATACTATGTCGTTTTTATGACTTTTTATGTCTTTCCATACTATGACTTTTTATGCCATAGTATACTATGTCGTTTTTATGACTTTTTATGTCTTTCCATACTATGACTTTTTATGCCATAGTATACTATGACTTTTTTATGACTTTTTATGCCATAATATACTATTACGTTTTTATGACTTTTTATGCCATAATATACTATGACGTTTTTATGACTTTTTATGCCATACTATACTATGTCGTTTTTATGACTTTTTATGTCTTTCCATACTATGACTTTTTATGCCATAATATACTATGACTTTTTTATGACTTTTTATGCCTTAGTATACTATGACGTTTTTATGACTTTTTATGCCATACTATACTATGACTTTTTATGCCTTACCATACTATGACGTTTTTATGACTTTTTATGCCATACTATACTATGTCGTTTTTATGACTTTTTATGCCTTGGTATACTATGACGTTTTTATGACTTTTTATACCTTACCATACTATGACTTTTTATGCCATACCGTACTATGACTTTTTATGCCTTACTATACTATGACGTTTTTATGACTTTTTATACCTTACCATACTATGACGTTTTTATGACTTTTTATGCCATACTATACTATGACTTTTTATGCCTTACGACACTATGACATTTTTATGACTTTTTATGCCATACTATACTATGACTTTTTATGCCTTAGTATACTATGAAGTTTTTGTGACTTTTTATGCCATACTATACTATGACTTTTTATGCCTTACGACACTGACATTTTTATGACTTTTTATGCCATACTATACTATGACTTTTTATGCCATACTATACTATGTCGTTTTTATGACTTTTTATGCCTTTCCATACTATGACTTTTTATGCCTTAGTATACTATGACTTTTTTATGACTTTTTATGCCATAATATACTATGACTTTTTATGCCTTAGTATACTATGACGTTTTTATGACTTTTTATGACTTTTTATGCCATGCTATACTATGCCGTTTTTATGACTTTTTTGCCATGCTATACTATGCCGTTTTTACGACTTTTTATGCCATACTATACTATGACGTTTTTATGACTTTTTATGCCATACTATACTATCACTTTTTTTGTCTTAGTATACTATGACTTTTTTATGACTTTTTATGCCATAATTTACTATGACGTTTTTATGACTTTTTATGCCATACTATACTATGACTTTTTTTGTCTTAGTATACTATGACGTTTTTATGACTTTTTATGCCATAATATACTATGACGTTTTTATGACTTTTTATGCCATACTATACTATGACTTTTTATGCCTTACTATACTATGACTTTTTATGCCTTATTATACTATGACATTTTTATGACTTTTTATGCCAGACTATACTATGTCGTTTTTATGACTTTTTATGCCTTTCCATACTATGACTTTTTATGCCATAGTATACTATGACTTTTTATGCCATAGTATACTATGACTTTTTTATGACTTTTTATGCCATAATATACTATGACTTTTTATGCCTTAGTATACTATGACGTTTTTATGACTTTTTATGCCATGCTATACTATGACGTTTTATGCCTTGGTATACTATGACGTTTTTATGACTTTTTATGCCATAATATACTATGACTTTTTATGCCTTGGTATACTATGACGTTTTTATGACTTTTTATGCCATACTATACTGTGACTTTTTATTTGATACTATACTATGTAATTTTTAGGACTTTTTATGCCTTACCATACTATGACTTTTTATGCCTTAGTATACTATGACGTTTTTATGACTTTTTATGACTTACCATACTATGACTTTTTATGCCATACTATACTATGACTTTCTATGCCATACTATACTATCACTTTTTTTGTCTTAGTATACTATGACTTTTTATATGACTTTTTATGCCATAATTTACTATGACGTTTTTATGACTTTTTATGCCATACTATACTATGACTTTTTTTGTCTTAGTATACTATGACGTTTTTATGACTTTTTATGCCATAATATACTATGACGTTTTTATGACTTTTTATGCCATACTATACTATGACTTTTTATGCCTTACTATACTATGACTTTTTATGCCTTATTATACTATGACATTTTTATGACTTTTTATGCCAGACTATACTATGTCGTTTTTATGACTTTTTATGCCTTTCCATACTATGACTTTTTATGCCATAGTATACTATGACTTTTTATGCCATAGTATACTATGACTTTTTTATGACTTTTTATGCCATAATATACTATGACTTTTTATGCCTTAGTATACTATGACTTTTTTATGACTTTTTATGCCATACTATACTATGACGTTTTATGCCTTGGTATACTATGACGTTTTTTATGACTTTTTATGCCATAATATACTATGACTTTTTATGCCTTGGTATACTATGACGTTTTTATGACTTTTTATGCCATACTATACTGTGACTTTTTATTTGATACTATACTATGTAATTTTTAGGACTTTTTATGCCTTACCATACTATGACTTTTTATGCCTTAGTATACTATGACGTTTTTATGACTTTTTATGACTTACCATACTATGACTTTTTATGCCATACTATACTATGACTTTCTATGCCATACTATACTATGTCGTTTTTATGACTTTTTATGCCATACTATACTATGACTTTTTTTGTCTTAGTATACTATGACTTTTTTATGACTTTTTATGCCATACTATACTATGACTTTTTTTGTCTTAGTATACTATGACGTTTTTATGACTTGTTATGCCATAATATACTATGACGTTTTTATGACTTTTTATGCCATACTATACTATGACTTTTTATGCCTTACGACAATATGACTTTTTTATGACTTTTTATGCCATAATTTACGATGACGTTTTTATGACTTTTTATGCCATACTATACTATGACTTTTTATGCCATAGTATACTATGACTTTTTTATGACTTTTTATGCCATAATATACTATGACGTTTTTATGACTTTTTATGCCATAATATACTATGACGTTTTTATGACTTTTTATGTCATACTATACTATGACTTTTTATGCCTTACGACACTATGACATTTTTATGACTTTTTATGCCATACTATACTATGACTTTTTATGCCTTAGTATACTATGACATTTTTATGACTTTTTATGCCAGACTATACTATGTCGTTTTTATGACTTTTTATGCCTTTCCATACTATGACTTTTTATGCCATAGTATACTAGGACTTTTTATGCCATAGTATACTATGACTTTTTTATGACTTTTTATGCCATAATATACTATGACTTTTTATGCCTTAGTATACTATGTCGTTTTTATGACTTTTTATGACTTACCATACCATGACTTTTTATGCCTTGGTATACTATGACGTTTTTATGACTTTTTATGCCATACTATACTATGACTTTTTATTTGATACTATACTATGTCATTTTTAGGACTTTTTATGCCTTACCATACTATGACTTTTTATGCCTTAGTATACTATGACGTTTTTATGACTTTTTATGACTTACCATACTATGACTTTTTATGCCATACTATACTATGACTTTTTATGCCTTACGACAATATGACTTTTTTATGACTTTTTATGCCATACTATACTATGACTTTTTTTTTCTTAGTATACTATGACTTTTTTATGACTTTTTATGCAATAATTTACTATGTCGTTTTTATGACTTTTTATGCCATACTATACTATGACTTTTTTTGTCTTAGTATACTATGACGTTTTTATGACTTTTTATGCCATAATATACTATGACGTTTTTATGACTTTTTATGCCATAATTTACTATGATGTTTTTATGACTTTTTATGCCATACTATACTATGACTTTTTATGCCTTAATATACTATGACATTTTTATGACTTTTTATGCCATACTATACTATGTCGTTTTTATGACTTTTTATGTCTTTCCATACTATGACTTTTTATGCCATAGTATACTGTGACTTTGTTATGACTTTTTATGCCATAATAAACTATTACGTTTTTATGACTTTTTATGCCATACTATACTATGACTTTTTATGCCTTAGTATACTATGACGTTTTTATGACTTTTTATGCCTTACCATACTATGACGTTTTTATGACTTTTTATGCCTTGGTATACTATGACGTTTTTATGACTTTTTATACCTTACCATACTATGACTTTTTATGTCATACCGTACTATGACTTTTTATGCCTTACTATACTATGACATTTTTATGACTTTTTATGCCATACTATACTATGACATTTTTATGACTTTTTATGCCATACTATACTATGACTTTTTATGCCTTAGTATACTATGACGTTTTTATGACTTTTTATGCCATACTATACTATGACTTTTTTTGTCTTAGTATACTATGACGTTTTTATGCCATAATATACTATGACTTTTTATGACTTCTTATGCCATACTATACTATGACTTTTTATGCCTTACTATACTATGACTTTTTATGCCTTACTATACTATGACATTTTTATGACTTTTTATGCCAAACTATACTATGTCGTTTTTATGACTTTTTATGCCTTTCCATACTATGACTTTTTATGCCATAGTATACTATGACTTTTTTATGACTTTTTATGCCATAATATACTATGACGTTTTTATGACTTTTTATGCCATACTATACTATGACTTTTTATGCCTTACTATACTATGACTTTTTATGCCTTACTATACTATGACATTTTTATGACTTTTTATGCCATACTATACTATGTGGTTTTTATGACTTTTTATGCCTTTCCATACTATGACTTTTTATGCCATAGTATACTATGACTTTTTTATGACTTTTTATGCCATAATATACTATTACGTTTTTATGACTTTTTATGACTTTTTATGCCATACTATACTATGACTTTTTATGCCTTACCATACTATGACGTTTTTATGACTTTTTATGCCATACTATACTATGACTTTTTTTGTCTTAGTATACTATGACGTTTTTATGACTTTTTATGCCATAATATACTATGACTTTTTATGACTTTTTATGTCATACTATACTATGACTTTTTATGCCTTACGACACTATGACATTTTTATGACTTTTTATGCCATAATATACTATGACTTTTTATGCCTTAGTATACTATGTCGTTTTTATGACTTTTTATGACTTACCATACCATGACTTTTTATGCCTTGGTATACTATGACGTTTTTATGACTTTTTATGCCATACTATACTATGACTTTTTATTTGATACTATACTATGTCATTTTTAGGACTTTTTATGCCTTACCATACTATGACTTTTTATGCCTTAGTACACTATGACGTTTTTATGACTTTTTATGACTTACCATACTATGACTTTTTATACCATACTATACTATGACTTTTTATGCCTTACGACAATATGACTTTTTATGACTTTTTATGCCATACTATACTATGACTTTTTTTTTCTTAGTATACTATGACTTTTTTATGACTTTTTATGCAATAATTTACTATGTCGTTTTTATGACTTTTTATGCCATACTATACTATGACTTTTTTTGTCTTAGTATACTATGACGTTTTTATGACTTTTTATGCCATAATATACTATGACGTTTTTATGACTTTTTATGCCATAATTTACTATGATGTTTTTTATGACTTTTTATGCCATACTATACTATGACTTTTTATGCCTTAATATACTATGACATTTTTATGACTTTTTATGCCATACTATACTATGTCGTTTTTATGACTTTTTATGTCTTTCCATACTATGACTTTTTATGCCATAGTATACTGTGACTTTGTTATGACTTTTTATGCCATAATAAACTATTACGTTTTTATGACTTTTTATGCCATACTATACTATGACTTTTTATGCCTTAGTATACTATGACGTTTTTATGACTTTTTATGCCTTACCATACTATGACGTTTTTATGACTTTTTATGCCTTAGTATACTATGACGTTTTTATGACTTTTTATACCTTACCATACTATGACTTTTTATGTCATACCGTACTATGACTTTTTATGCCTTACTATACTATGACATTTTTATGACTTTTTATGCCATACTATACTATGACATTTTTATGACTTTTTATGCCATACTATACTATGACTTTTTATGCCTTAGTATACTATGACGTTTTTATGACTTTTTATGCCATACTATACTATGACTTTTTTTGTCTTAGTATACTATGACGTTTTTATGACTTTTTATGCCATAATATACTATGACTTTTTATGCCATACTATACTATGTGTTTTTATGACTTTTTATGCCTTTCTATACTATGACTTTTTATGCCTTAGTATACTATGACTTTTTATGACTTTTTATGCCATACTATACTATGACTTTTTATGCCTACTATACTATGTCGTTTTTATGACTTTTTATGCCTTTCCATACTATGACTTTTTATGCCTTAGTATACTATGACTTTTTATGACTTTTTATGCCATAATATACTATGACTTTTTATGCCTTAGTATACTATGACGTTTTTATGACTTTTTATGCCATGCTATACTATGCCGTTTTTATGACTTTTTTGCCATGCTATACTATGCCGTTTTTACGACTTTTTATGCCATACTATACTATGACGTTTTTATGACTTTTTATGCCATACTATACTATGACTTTTTTTGCCTTAGTATACTATGACTTTTTATGACTTTTTATGCCATAATATACTATGACGTTTTTATGACTTTTTATGCCTTACTATACTATGATTTTTATGCCTTAGTATACTATGACGTTTTTATGACTTTTTATGCCATAATACACTATGACTTTTTTATGACTTTTTATGACTTTTTATGCCATACTATACTATGACTTTTTATGCCTTACTATACTATGACTTTTTATGCCTTATTATACTATGACATTTTTATTACTTTTTATGACTTTTTATGCCATACTATACTATGTCTTTTTATGACTTTTTATGCCTTTCCATACTATGACTTTTTATGCCATAGTATACTATGACTTTTTATGCCATAGTATACTATGACTTTTTATGACTTTTTATGCCATAATATACTATGACTTTTTATGCCTTAGTATACTATGACGTTTTTTTTTATGACTTTTTATGCCATGTATACTATGACGTTTTTATGACTTTTTTATGACTTACCATACTATGACTTTTTATGCCTTGGTATACTATGACGTTTTTATGACTTTTTATGCCATACTATACTATGACTTTTTATGCCTTAATATACTATGACTTTTTTATGACTTTTTATGACTTTTTATGCCATACCATACTATGACTTTTTATGCCTTAGTATACTATGACGTTTTTATGACTTTTTATGCCATACCATACTATGACTTTTTATGCCATTACTATACTATGACTTTTTATGCCTTACTATACTATGTGTTTTTATGACTTTTTATGCCATACTATACTATGACTTTTTATGCCTAGTATACTATGAGTTTTTATGACTTTTTATGCCATACTATACTATGTCGTTTTTATGACTTTTTATGCCATGTATACTATGACGTTTTTATGACTTTTTATGCCTTGGTATACTATGACTTTTTATGCCTTGTATACTATGACGTTTTTATGACTTTTTATGCCTTACCATACTATGACGTTTTTATGACTTTTTATGCCATACTATACTATGACGTTTTTATGACTTTTTATGCCTTACATACTATGACTTTTTATGCCATACTATACTATGACTTTTTTTTGTTTAGTATACTATGACTTTTTTATGACTTTTTATGCCATAATATACTATGACGTTTTTATGACTTTTTATGCCATACTATACTATGACTTTTTATGCCTTAGTATACTATGACGTTTTTATGACTTTTTATGCCTTACTATACTATGACTTTTTATGCCATACCGTACTATGACTTTTTATGCCTTACTATACTATGTGTTTTTATGACTTTTTATGCCATACTATACTATGACTTTTTTTGTCTTAGTATACTATGACGTTTTTATGACTTTTTATGCCATACTATACTATGACGTTTTTATGACTTTTTATGCCATACTATACTATGACTTTTTTTGCCTTAGTATACTATGACTTTTTTATGACTTTTTATGCCATAATATACTATGACGTTTTTATGACTTTTTATGCCATACTATACTATGACTTTTTATGCCATACTATACTATGTTGTTTTTATGACTTTTTATGCCTTACCATACTATGACTTTTTATGCCATACTATACTATGACTTTTTTATGACTTTTTATGCCATAACTATACTATGACGTTTTTATGACTTTTTATGCCATACTATACTATGACTTTTTTTGTCTTAGTATACTATGACGTTTTTATGACTTTTTATGCCATAATATACTATGACGTTTTTATGACTTTTTTATGTCATACTATACTATGACTTTTTATGCCTTACTATACTATGACATTTTTATGACTTTTTATGCCATACTATACTGACTTTTTATGCCTTAGTATACTATGACGTTTTTATGACTTTTTATGCCATACTATACTATGACTTTTTATGCCTTAGTATACTATGTCGTTTTTATGACTTTTTATGCCTTTCCATACTATGACTTTTTATGCCATAGTATACTATGACTTTTTATGCCATAATATACTATTACGTTTTTATGACTTTTTATGCCATACTATACTATGTCGTTTTTATGACTTTTTATGCCATACTATACTATGACTTTTTTTGTCTTAGTATACTATGACGTTTTTGTGACTTTTTATGCCATAATATACTATGACGTTTTTATGACTTTTTATGCATACTATACTATGTCGTTTTCATGACTTTTTATGCCTTTCCATACTATGACTTTTTATGCCATAGTATACTATGACTTTTTTATGACTTTTTATGCCATAATATACTATGACGTTTTTATGACTTTTTATGCCATACTATACTATGTCGTTTTTATGACTTTTTATGTCTTTCCATACTATGACTTTTTATGCCATACTATACTATGACGTTTTTATGACTTTTTATGCCTTGGTATACTATGACGTTTTTATGACTTTTTATACCTTACCATACTATGACTTTTTATGCCATACCGTACTATGACTTTTTATGCCTTACTATACTATGACATTTTTATGACTTTTTATGCCATACTATACTATGTCGTTTTTATGACTTTTTATGCCATACTATACTATGACTTTTTTTGTCTTAGTATACTATGACGTTTTTATGACTTTTTATGCCATAGTATACTATGACGTTTTTATGACTTTTTATGCCATACTATACTGTGACTTTTTATGCCTTACTATACTATGACATTTTTATGACTTTTTATGCCATACTATACTATGACTTTTTATGCCTTAGTATACTATGACGTTTTTGTGACTTTTTATGCCATACTATACTATGACTTTTTATGCCTTACGACACTATGACATTTTTATGACTTTTTATGCCATACTATACTATGACTTTTTATGCCTTACGACAATATGACATTTTTATGACTTTTTATGCCTTAGTATACTATGACGTTTTTATGACTTTTTATGACTTACCATACTATGACTTTTTATGGCATACTATACTATGACTTTTTATGCCATACTATACTATGTCGTTTTTATGACTTTTTATGCCTTTCCATACTATGACTTTTTATGCCTTAGTATACTATGACTTTTTTATGACTTTTTATGCCTTACGACACTATGACATTTTTATGACTTTTTATGCCATACTATACTATGACTTTTTATGCCTTAGTATACTATGACGTTTTTATGACTTTTTATGACTTACCATACTATGACTTTTTATGGCATACTATACTATGACTTTTTATGCCATACTATACTATGTCGTTTTTATGACTTTTTATGTCTTTCCATACTATGACTTTTTATGCCATAGTATACTATGTCGTTTTTATGACTTTTTATGCCATACTATACTATGACGTTTTTATGACTTTTTATGCCATAATATACTATTACGTTTTTATGACTTTTTTATGACTTTTTATTCAAACTATACTATGACTTTTTATGCCATACTATACTATGTCGTTTTTATGACTTTTTATGCCATACTATACTATGACTTTTTTTGTCTTAGTATACTATGACTTTTTTATGACTTTTTATGCCTTACGACACTATGACATTTTTATGACTTTTTATGCATACTATACTATGACTTTTTATGCCTTACGACAATATGACATTTTTATGACTTTTTATGCCATACTATACTATGACTTTTTTTGTCTTAGTATACTATGACTTTTTTATGACTTTTTATGCCATAATATACTGTGACGTTTTTATGACTTTTTATGCCATACTATACTATGTCGTTTTTATGACTTTTTATGCCATACTATACTATGACTTTTTTTGTCTTAGTATACTATGACGTTTTTATGACTTTTTATGCCATAATATACTATGACGTTTTTATGACTTTTTATGCCATAATTTACTATGATGTTTTTATGACTTTTTATGCCATACTATACTATGACTTTTTATGCCTTAATATACTATGACATTTTTATGACTTTTTATGCCATACTATACTATGTCGTTTTTATGACTTTTTTATGTCTTTCCATACTATGACTTTTTATGCATAGTATACTGTGACTTTGTTATGACTTTTTATGCCATAATAAACTATTACGTTTTTATGACTTTTTATGCCATACTATACTATGACTTTTTTTGCCATAGTATACTATGTCGTTTTTATGACGTTTTTATGCCTTACTATACTATGTCGTTTTTATGACTTTTTATGCCTTAGTATACTATGACGTTTTTATGACTTTTTATGCCTTACCATACTATGACTTTTTATGTCATACCGTACTATGACTTTTTATGCCTTACTATACTATGACATTTTTATGACTTTTTATGCCATACTATACTATGACGTTTTTATGACTTTTTATGCCATACTATACTATGACTTTCTATGCCATACTATACTATGTCGTTTTTATGACTTTTTATGCCATACTATACTATGACTTTTTTTGTCTTAATATACTATGACTTTTTTATGACTTTTTATGCCTTACGACACTATGACATTTTTATGACTTTTTATGCCATACTATAATATGACTTTTTATGCCTTACGACAATATGACATTTTTATGACTTTTTATGCCATACTATACTATGACTTTTTTTGTCTTAGTATACTATGACTTTTTTATGACTTTTTATGCCATACTATACTATGACTTTTTTTGTCTTAGTATACTATGACGTTTTTATGACTTTTTATGCCATAATATACTATGACGTTTTTATGACTTTTTATGCCATACTATACTATGACTTTTTATGCCTTACTATACTATGACTTTTTATGACTTTTTTATGACTTTTTATGCCATACTATACTATGACTTTTTTTGTCTTAGTATACTATGACTTTTTTATGACTTTTTATGCCATAATTTACTATGACGTTTTTATGACTTTTTTATGCCATACTATACTATGACTTTTTATGCCATAGTATACTATGACTTTTTTATGACTTTTTATGCCATAATTTACTATGACTTTTTTTGTCTTAGTATACTATGACGTTTTTATGACTTTTTATGCCATAATATACTATGACTTTTTATGACTTTTTATGCCATACTATACTATGACTTTTTATGCCTTACTATACTATGACTTTTTATGCCTTACTATACTATGACATTTTTATGACTTTTTATGCCATACTATACTATGTCGTTTTTATGACTTTTTATGCCTTTCCATACTATGACTTTTTATGCCATAGTATACTATGACTTTTTTATGACTTTTTATGCCATAATATACTATGACGTTTTTATGACTTTTTATGCCATAGTATACTATGACGTTTTTATGACTTTTTATGTCATACTATACTATGACTTTTTATGCCTTACGACACTATGACATTTTTATGACTTTTTATGCCATACTATACTATGACTTTTTATGCCTTAGTATACTATGACGTTTTTATGACTTTTTATGCCATACTATACTATGACTTTTTTTGTCTTAGTATACTATGACGTTTTTATGACTTTTTATGCCATAATATACTATGACTTTTTATGACTTTTTATGCCATACTATACTATGACTTTTTATGCCTTACTATACTATGACTTTTTATGCCTTACTATACTATGACATTTTTATGACTTTTTATGCCAAACTATACTATGTCGTTTTTATGACTTTTTATGCCTTTCCATACTATGACTTTTTATGCCATAGTATACTATGACTTTTTTATGACTTTTTATGCCATAATATACTATGACGTTTTTATGACTTTTTATGCCATACTATACTATGACTTTTTATGCCTTACCATACTATGACGTTTTTATGACTTTTTATGCCATACCATACTATGACTTTTTATGCCATACCATACTATGACTTTTTATGCCATACCGTACTATGACTTTTTCTGCCTTAGTATACTATGACATTTTTATTACTTTTTATGCCATACTATACTATGACTTTTTATGCCTTAGTATACTATGAAGTTTTTATGACTTTTTATGCCATACTATACTATGTCGTTTTTATGACTTTTTATGCCATACTATACTATGACTTTTTTTGTCTTAGTACACTATGACTTTTTTATGACTTTTTATGCCATAATTTACTATGACGTTTTTATGACTTTTTATGCCATACTATACTATGACTTTTTATGCCATAGTATACTATGACTTTTTTATGACTTTTTATGCCATAATATACTATTACGTTTTTATGACTTTTTATGCCATACTATACTATGTCGTTTTTATGACTTTTTATGCCTTTCCATACTATGACTTTTTATGCCTTAGTATACTATTACGTTTTTATGACTTTTTATGCCATACTATACTATGACTTTTTATGCCTTAGTATACTATGTCGTTTTTATGACTTTTTATGCCATACTATACTATGACGTTTTTATGACTTTTTATGCCATAATATACTATGACGTTTTTATGACTTTTTATGCCAAACTATACTATGACTTTTTATGCCATACTATACCATGTCGTTTTTATGACTTTTTATGCCATACTATACTATGACTTTTTTTGTCTTAGTATACTATGACTTTTTTATGACTTTTTATGCCTTACGACACTATGACATTTTTATGACTTTTTATGCCATACTATAATATGACTTTTTATGCCTTACGACAATATGACATTTTTATGACTTTTTATGCCATACTATACTATGACTTTTTTTGTCTTAGTATACTATGACTTTTTTATGACTTTTTATGCCATAATATACTGTGACGTTTTTATGACTTTTTATGCCATACTATACTATGTCGTTTTTATGACTTTTTATGCCATACTATACTATGACTTTTTTTGTCTTAGTATACTATGACGTTTTTATGACTTTTTATGCCATAATATACTATGACGTTTTTATGACTTTTTATGCCATACTATACTATGACTTTTTATGCCATAGTATACTATGACCTTTTTATGACTTTTTATGCCATAATTTACGATGACGTTTTTATGACTTTTTATGCCATACTATACTATGACTTTTTATGCCATAGTATACTATGACGTTTTTATGACTTTTTATGCCATACTATACTATGACTTTTTATGCCATAGTATACTATGACTTTTTTATGACTTTTTATGCCATAATTTACGATGACGTTTTTATGACTTTTTATGCCATACTATACTATGACTTTTTATGCCATAGTATACTATGACTTTTTTATGACTTTTTATGCCATAATATACTATTACGTTTTTATGACTTTTTATGCCATACTATACTATGTCGTTTTTATGACTTTTTATGCCATACTATACTATGACTTTTTTTGTCTTAGTATACTGTGACTTTTTTATGACTTTTTATGCCATAATATACTATTACGTTTTTATGACTTTTTATGCCATACTATACTATGTCGTTTTTATGACTTTTGATGCCATACTATACTATGACTTTTTTTGTCTTAGTATACTATGACTTTTTTATGACTTTTTATGCCATAATATACTATGACGTTTTTATGACTTTTTATGCCATACTATACTATGTCGTTTTTATGACTTTTTATGTCTTTCCATACTATGACTTTTTATGACTTTTTATGCCTTACCATACTATGACGTTTTTATGACTTTTTATGCCATACTATACTATGTCGTTTTTATGACTTTTTATGCCTTGGTATACTATGACGTTTTTATGACTTTTTATACCTTACCATACTATGACTTTTTTATGACTTTTTTGCCATGCTGTACTATGACTTTTTATGCCTTACTATACTATGACATTTTTATGACTTTTTATGCCATACTATGTCGTTTTTATGACTTTTTATGCCATACTTTACTATGACTTTTTATGCCTTAGTATACTATGACATTTTTATGACTTTTTATGCCAGACTATACTATGTCGTTTTTATGACTTTTTATGCCTTTCCATACTATGACTTTTTATGCCATAGTATACTATGACTTTTTATGCCATAGTATACTATGACTTTTTTATGACTTTTTATGCCATAATATACTATGACTTTTTATGCCTTAGTATACTATGACGTTTTTATGACTTTTTATGCCATGCTATACTATGCCGTTTTTATGACTTTTTTGCCATACTATACTATGTCGTTTTTATGACTTTTTATGACTTACCATACCATGACTTTTTATGCCTTGGTATACTATGACGTTTTTATGACTTTTTATGCCATACTATACTATGACTTTTTATTTGATACTATACTATGTCATTTTTAGGACTTTTTATGCCTTACCATACTATGACTTTTTATGCCTTTTTATGACTTACCATACTATGACTTTTTATGCCATACTATACTATGACTTTTTATGCCTTACGACAATATGACTTTTTTATGACTTTTTATGCCATACTATACTATGACTTTTTTTTTCTTAGTATACTATGACTTTTTTATGACTTTTAATGCAATAATTTACTATGACGTTTTTATGACTTTTTATGCCATACTATACTATGTCGTTTTTATGACTTTTTATGCCATACTATACTATGACTTTTTTTGTCTTAGTATACTATGACGTTTTTATGACTTTTTATGCCATAATATACTATGACGTTTTTATGACTTTTTATGCCATAATTTACTATGACGTTTTTATGACTTTTTATGCCATACTATACTATGACTTTTTATGCCTTAATATACTATGACGTTTTTATGACTTTTTATGCCATAATATACTATGTCGTTTTTATGACTTTTTATGTCTTTCCATACTATGACTTTTTATGCCATAGTATACTATGACTTTTTTATGACTTTTTATGCCATAATAAACTATTACGTTTTTATGACTTTTTATGCCATACTATGACTTTTTTTGTCTTAGTATACTATGACGTTTTTATGACTTTTTATGCCATAGTATACTATGACGTTTTTATGACTTTTTATGTCATACTATACTATGACTTTTTATGCCTTACGACACTATGACATTTTTATGACTTTTTATGCCATACTATACTATGACTTTTTATGCCTTAGTATACTATGACGTTTTTATGACTTTTTATGCCATACTATACTATGACTTTTTATGCCTTACGACACTATGACTTTTTATGCCATACTATACTATGTCGTTTTTATGACTTTTTATGCCTTTCCATACTATGACTTTTTATGCCATACTATACTATGACGTTTTTATGACTTTTTATGCCATGCTATACTATGACTTTTTATGCCTTAGTATACTATATCGTTTTTATGACTTTTTATGCCATGCTATACTATGCCGTTTTTATGACTTTTTTGCCATGCTATACTATGTCGTTTTTATGACTTTTTATGACTTACCATACCATGACTTTTTATGCCTTTTTTATGACTTTTTTATGACTTTTTATGACTTTTTTATGACTTTTTATGACTTACCATACTATGACTTTTTATGCCATACTATACTATGACTTTTTATGCCTTACTATACTATGACATTTTTATGACTTTTTATGCCATACTATACTATGTCGTTTTTATGACTTTTTATGCCTTTCCATACTATGACTTTTTATGCCTTAGTATACTATTACGTTTTTATGACTTTTTATGCCATACTATACTATGACTTTTTATGCCTTAGTATACTATGTCGTTTTTATGACTTTTTATGCCATACTATACTATGACGTTTTTATGACTTTTTATGCCATAATATACTATGACGTTTTTATGACTTTTTATGCCATACTATACTATGACTTTTTATGCCTTACGACACTATGACATTTTTATGACTTTTTATGCCACACTATACTATGACTTTTTTTTGTCTTAGTATACTATGACTTTTTTATGACTTTTTATGCCATAATTTACTATGACGTTTTTATGACTTTTTATGCCATACTATACTATGACTTTTTATGCCATACTATACTATGTCGTTTTTATGACTTTTTATGCCTTTCCATCCTATGACTTTTTATGCCATAGTATACTATGACTTTTTTATGACTTTTTATGCCATAATATACTATTACGTTTTCATGACTTTTTATGCCATACTATGTCGTTTTTATGACTTTTTATGCCATACTATACTATGACTTTTTTTGTCTTAGTATACTATGACGTTTTTATGACTTTTTATGCGATAATATACTATTACGTTTTCATGACTTTTTATGCCATACTATACTATGTCGTTTTTATGACTTTTTATGCCATACTATACTATGACTTTTTTTGTCTTAGTATACTATGACGTTTTTATGACTTTTTATGCCTTACGACAATATGACGTTTTTATGACTTTTTATGCCATAATATACTATGACGTTTTTATGACTTTTTATGCCATACTATACTATGACTTTTTATGCCTTACGACAATATGACATTTTTATGACTTTTTATGCCATACTATACTATGACTTTTTTTGTCTTAGTATACTATGACTTTTTTATGACTTTTTATGCCATAATTTACTATGACGTTTTTATGACTTTTTATGCCATACTATACTATGACGTTTTTATGACTTTTTATGCCATGCTATACTATGACTTTTTATGCCTTAGTATACTATGTCGTTTTTATGACTTTTTATGCCTTGGTATACTATGACGTTTTTATGACTTTTTATGCCATGCTATACTATGACTTTTTATGCCATACTATACTATGACTTTTTTTGTCTTAGTATGCTATGACTTTTTATGCCATAATTTACTATGACGTTTTTATGACTTTTTATGCCATACTATACTATGACTTTTTATGCCTTACTATATTATGACGTTTTTATGACTTTTTATGCCATACTATACTATGACTTTTTATGCCTTACCATACTATGACGTTTTTATGACTTTTTATGCCATACTATACTATATAGTTTTTATGACTTTTTATGCCTTGGTATACTATGACGTTTTTATGACTTTTTATGCCATGCTATACTATGACTTTTTATGCCTTAGTATACTATGTCGTTTTTATGACTTTTTATGCCATACTATACTATGACTTTTCATGCCTTACGACACTATGACTTTTTATGCCATACTATACTATGACTTTTTTTGTCTTAGTATACTATGACTTTTCTATGACTTTTTATGCCTTACTATACTATGACATTTTTATGACATTTTATGCCATATTATACTATGTCATTTTTATGACTTTTTATGCCTTTCCATACTATGACTTTTTATGCCTTAGTATACTATGACTTTTTTATGACTTTTTATGCCATAATATACTATTACGTTTTTATGACTTTTTATGCCATACTATACTATGACTTTTTATGCCTTAGTATACTATGACGTTTTTATGACTTTTTATGCCATACTATACTATGACTTTTTATGCCTTGCTATACTATGACATTTTTATGACTTTTTATGCCAGACTATACTATGTCGTTTTCATGACTTTTTATGCCTTTCCATACTATGACTTTTTATGCCATAATATACTATTACGTTTTTATGACTTTTTATGCCATACTATACTATGACGTTTTTATGACTTTTTATGCCATAATATACTATGACGTTTTTATGACTTTTTATGCCATACTATACTATGACTTTTCATGCCTTACGACACTATGACATTTTTATGACTTTTTATGCCGTACTATACTATGACTTTTTATGCCTTAGTATACTATGACGTTTTTATGACTTTTTATGCCTTACCATACTATGACGTTTTTATGACTTTTTATGCCATGCTATACTATGACTTTTTATGCCTTAGTATACTATGTCGTTTTTATGACTTTTTATGCCATGCTGTACTATGCCGTTTTTATGACTTTTTTGCCATACTATACTATGTCGTTTTTATGACTTTTTATGACTTACCATACCATGACTTTTTATGCCTTGGTATACTACGACGTTTTTATGACTTTTTATGCCATGCTATACTATGCCGTTTTTATGACTTTTTATACCATACTATACTATGTCGTTTTTATGACTTTTTATGGTATACTATACTATGACTTTTTATGCCTTACTATACTATGACATTTTTATGACTTTTTGTGCCATACTATACTATGTCGTTTTTATGACTTTTTATGCTATACTATACTATGACTTTTTATGCCTTACTATACTATGACATTTTTATGACTTTTTGTGCCATACTATACTATGTCGTTTTTATGACTTTTTTGCCATACTATACTATGTCGTTTTTATGAATTTTTATGACTTACCATACCATGACTTTTTATGCCTTACTATACTATGACTTTATGACTTTTTATGCCATAATATACTATTACGTTTTTATGACTTTTTATGCCACACTATACTATGACTTTTTATGCCTTGCCATAGTATGACTTTTTATGCCTTACCATACTATGACGTTTTTATGACTTTTTATGCCATACTATACTATGTCGTTTTTATGACTTTTTATGGCTTACCATACTATGACTTTTTATGCCTTAGTATACTATGACATTTTTATGACTTTCTGTGCCATACCATACTATGTCGTTTTTATAACTTTTTATGCCATGCTATACTATGCCGTTTTTATGACTTTTTTGCCATACTATACTATGTCGTTTTTATGACTTTTTATGACTTACCATACCATGACTTTTTATGCCTTGGTATACTATGACGTTTTTATGACTTTTTATGCCATGCTATACTATGCCGTTTTTATGACTTTTTGTGCCATACTATACTATGTCGTTTTTATGACTTTTTATGGTATACTATACTATGACTTTTTATGCCTTACTATACTCTGACATTTTTATGACTTTTTGTGCCATACTATACTATGTCGTTTTTATGACTTTTTATGCCATGCTATACTATGCCGTTTTTATGACTTTTTTGCCATACTATACTATGTCGTTTTTATGACTTTTTATGCCTTACTATACTATGACTTTTTATGCCTTGGTATACTATGACGTTTTTATGACTTTTTATGCCATGCTATACTATGCCGTTTTTATGACTTTTTGTGCCATACTATACTATGTCGTTTTTATGACTTTTTATGGTATACTATACTATGACTTTTTATGCCTTACTATACTCTGACATTTTTATGACTTTTTGTGCCATACTATACTATGTCGTTTTTATTACTTTTTATGCCATGCTATACTATGCCGTTTTTATGACTTTTTTGCCATACTAT
Source organism: Seriola aureovittata (assembly GCF_021018895.1). Taxonomy (NCBI): domain Eukaryota; kingdom Metazoa; phylum Chordata; class Actinopteri; order Carangiformes; family Carangidae; genus Seriola; species Seriola aureovittata. Next base: position 27,150,972 of record NC_079368.1, on the reverse strand, counting down.
ACTATGTCGTTTTTATGACTTTTTATGCCATACTATACTATGACTTTTTATGCCGTACCATACTATGTCGTTTTCATGACTTTTTTTGCCATACTATACTATGTCGTTTCTATGACTTTTTATGACTTACCATACTATGACTCTTTATGCTTTGGTATACACTATGACGTTTTTATGACTTTTCATGCCATACTATACTATGTCGTTTTTAAGACTTTTTATGCCTTACTATACTATGTCGTTTTTATGCTTTACTATATTATGACATGTAAATGCCTTACTACGTAATGATTTTTTTTTGTACTTTTTATGTCCTATACCATGACCTTTTTACTTTTGCATGCCTAAGCATAATATGACGTTTTCATGACTACTTATGTCCTAGTATACCATAACGTTTTTTTCACTATTTATGTCTGATTATACTTTGATATTTTAATATATTTTACGTGTTATCATACGGTTAAGCCCAGCTTATTTAGGAACAAAACCAAGAATGGAGGTCCAGACAGTAACCATTTAAAGAAACCAAATTTATTGAGGATAACTCACTTAACCCAACCAACCTAGAAAACGTTAAGTCAGTAGTGTAGTGTAGGTGTTGGGTGCTAGGAAAATGAAAGCCAACTTAAACTACATGTAGAAGAACACAGGCCTGAAACACAACATACAACAAACAAAATCACATTGGCCACCTGAACGGCGCCAGCGTTCCAGGAGGGCTGCGAGAGAGAGGCCATCTTGAATATCCCAGCTTAAATAGGCTCCATTCAGGTAAAGTCAGACAGGAAGTACCTGAAAAAACACACATAAAACAGGAACAGGCCAAAACAAAGTATGGTCATATGCTCCAGGGCCATCACAATACTATCACATTTTTATGACTATTTATGGCCTACGACGCTTTTCTGCCTCACTATACCGTGACATTTTTTGACGTTTTTATGCCTTAAAATACTTGATGTTTTCATGACTTTTTATGGCTGATGTACAATAATTTTTTTATGTCTCAATATACTGATACATTTTTTTGACAGTTTCATGCCTTATGATACTATGACGTTTTTATGACTTTTCATGCCTTACTATACTATGACATTTTTATATTTCATGCCTTACTGTACTATGATTTTTTTATGACTTTTTATACCTTACCATACTATGATGTTTTTGTGAATTTAAATGCCTTAGTATACCACAATGTTTCATGACTTTTTATGCTTTATTAAACTATTACGTTTTCGTGATTTTTCATGCCTTACTATACTATGAAATTTTTTATGACATTCTATGCCTTACTATACAATGTCTTTTTTTTGCATTATTATAATATGCCATTTTTATAATTTTTTATGCATTATTATACTATCATGTTTTTATGACATTTAATGCCTTACTATACTATGACATTATTTGACATTTTAATACCTTACTATACTATGACATTTTTATGACTTTTTATGCCATAGTATACTATGACGTTTTTATGACTTTTTATGCCTTAATATACTGTGACGTTTTATGACTTTTTATGCCTTGCTGTACTATGACGTTTTTATTACTTTTTATGCCTTACTATACTATGACGTTATTTGACATTTTAATGCCTTACTATACTATGAGTTTTTATGACTTTCTTTTCCTTACTATACTATGATGTTTTTATCATTTTTCATGCCTTACCATACTATGACGCTTTTATGACATTTTAAGCCTTACTTTACATGATGTTTTTTGACATTTTAATGTCTTACTATACTATGAGGTTTTATGACTTTTTATGCCTTAAAATACTATGACGTTTTCATGACTTTTCATGCTTTACTATACTATCACGCTTTTATCACTTTTTATGCCTTCCAGGAGGGATGAGAAGACCCCAGTCATTTTTATGACATTTTATTCCTCATTATACTGTCAAGCCCGGCTCATTTAGGAGTATAACCAAGAATGGAGGTCCACACAGTAACCATTTAAAGAATTCAATAAAATTAAAATGTATCAATTTTATCAATTTAACCTAACCAAACTAGAAAACGTGAAGTCAGTAGTTTAGTCTATGAAAAGGAATCCGGAAAATGAAACCCAACTTATCTACTTGAACAAGAACTGAGGCCTTAACGTATCACAATATACGACAAACAAAATCATGTTGGCCAGAAGGGCTGAGAGAGAGAGGCCATCTTGAAAATCCCAGTTTAAATATGCTCCATTCTGGTGTTGTCAGTCAGGTAATCAGGAAGTACCTGAAAAAAACACAGGAAACAGGAACAGGCCAAAACAAAATAGAGTCATAAGGTCCATCACAATACTCTGACGTTTTTATGACTTTTTATGCCTTCTACACTATGTTGTTTTTATGACTTTTTATGCCTTACTATACTATGTTATTTTTATGACTTTTTATGCCTTACTATACTATGATGTTTTTATGACTTTTTATGCCTGACTATACTGTGATGTTTTTTGACCTTTTTATGCCTTCCTATACTATGACATTTTTATGACTTATTATGCCTTATTAGACCATGACTTTTTCTACATTTTTGTTTCTTACTATACTATGACGTTTTTATGATTTTTTATGCCTTACTATACTGTGATGTTTTTGCGCCTTCCTATACCTTTATTTTTTATTCCTCACTATACTATGACATTTTTATGCTTTACTATACCATAACGATTTTATGACTTACTATACTCTACATTCTATACTATACATTCTTATTAAAATTATCTATCCAAATCAAATTGCAACTGCAATGTACTGTAGATGTGTTTTAGTATAGAAATTTACGAGAAAACAAACTTGAATTGAACGCCTCACCGTCGCTCTTTTTACGTCATTAGAGCGTGACTGTTTACATCGAGCGTGGCATGATGCTTCAGAGTGATTGTCAGTTGTAGGAACTTTCCACCAGTTTTCCTGTAACTTTGGGGAGGATGACCATGGATATGACTTTCCTCGGGACCGGCTCGGCCTACCCGTCTCCTCACCGCGGTGCCTCGGCTCTGGTGCTGCGGACGGAGGGGGACTGCTGGCTGTTTGACTGCGGAGAGGGAACCCAAACGCAGCTGATGAGGAGCCCGCTCAGAGCCGGTGAGTCACTCAATGTAGCTTCTCGTGCAGCCTGCCACATTTAAACATTTTTAAAATAAAGTCTTTAAAGTACTTGAAAACATCTATAAACCACTTTAAATAAACGTGAATGAACTCTTCAAGCTTCTGTTATTGCCTCTACAATATCCACTTAATTTTAGGATAATTTCAGAATTTGTTTTATATAAGTTCAAACACATGAACAAGGTAAATAGAGTAATCAGAGTATTTGTAACTTTTGTAAGTATTCTGTAAATTTAAATTGCTTTTGCTATGATTTCTTGACCCTGAACTTTTTTGATTTCATGTGAATTTTTAACATTATGACATATTATTATATCATTGGCAAACAATATATGTCTGATCAGATAAGTGTAAGGCATTTTGGCCTTCTTTATTTGTTGTATTTTACATTAGTATGTATTTTACCACTTTAGTTTATTTAACTTTATTCAGGCATAATCAAGTCAGACAAATTTTCCCTTGCGCTCTCAACATTCCTATGATAACACCTGTAGGATGTAATAATATGTCATGTTTTCTACCCAGGTCGAATCACCAAGGTTTTCATATCCCACTTGCATGGAGATCACCTGTTTGGTCTGCCTGGTCTCCTTTGCACTGTGAGTCTCAACACCAACCCTGACCCACAGCAGAACCTCAACTGTGTGGACATCTATGGGCCTCGGGGGCTCCGGCACTTTCTCAGGGTTACACTTGGCCTCACAGGGTCTCAGCTGCTCTTCCCTTATGCAGGCAGGTCCAAAATATACAGTATATATTCAATTAAAAAATATACAATAGCTATATACCCTGAAAAGTAGACACCCTCTGGTTTAGTAGTAAGACAATTTAGCCTTCTTTATTTGCTATATTGTTTCCCAGTATTACCACCATTTAACTTTAACTTTTACTTTTTTACATTCTCTGCTCTGATCTGACCTATACTGTGCATGTTGCTGTAGTACATGAGCTGGAGCCCACCCCTGAACAGAGTCCGGAAGAGGGACAGCTCAGTCTGGAGGTATGTGACTGGTTGTGTGTTGTGAAAAAACATACTTCACCTCTCTTTATAGTGCAAAACACCATAAAGGCACTGGGCCAGTCTGTTGTTTTGTGATATATTGACTAGTAGCAGCCTCTTCTGGAATATGTCATTCTGATTATTGTTAATGATTCTAAATACTTTATAACTGCCTTTCTTTATAACTCCCCTCCAAAACAAGTAACTTTTTACTCAGCTTTTGTTTAAGCCCAAAACACCACACCCAACACAGCTCAAACAAGCCGGGATTTTGTTTCAGTTAATTTGATTTGTTAATAATTCTGACTGGTTATGAAACATTTGTTGTAAGCCCAAAGGAGATTTTCTTACCTATTTTGTGTTGTTTTGTGTTGTGTTTACTGATGGGAGTTTTCTCTCTTCAGATGACAGCAGAGTGTGGTCCTCCACACCCACAGGAGAGACCAGGCAGGACAATCTCCCTGGATGTCTCCAGTGACTGTTACGTCCTCTTTGAAGACAAGAAGTTTGTGGTCAAAGCCTTCAGGTTGTTCCACCGCATCCCTTCCTTTGGTTTTTGTATTCAGGAGCATGATCGTCCCGGAAGACTGAAAACTGAACTACTGAAGGAACTGGGTAAAAATAATTTTTTTTTTCTATTGGAATATTTGTATAAAAAGACAAAAAAGGAAAAATTCACAGCTGTTCAGTACCAGTTACATATTGGAGGTGGTTTGAGGTTGAGTTCAGAATCACCAGTCTGGTGAATTTATGTGGGATTTACAAAAAAAACATTTTACAGTATATGAGGCGCAGATCAGAAATGGTTCATTATATATATATATATATATATATATATTTATGGACATTATATCCATAGTTGTAATTTTGATTTTTTTTAAAAACCATCAATATAGTTTCCAAGCAGGTAATGTGGGAGAAAAGATTTTAACATACGAATGAAAAATATAAATTGTGTATATGTTTGGCATTGTATAGTAGTTTTATCAGTTGAGAACTGCATAGTTTTATTTAATTGACTTCATTCTAATTCTGTTGTAAAATAATTTGAAGGTCTTGTGTTTCAGGAGTCTAAATTTCACATACTACATAAGAAAAGTGTCCTCCAAATGGTACATGTGGATTAATGTGACTGGTCTCATTTTGTATCCCTCAGGGCTGAAACCGGGGCCTCTCTATGGCCGTCTCAAAGCTGGAGAGTCCGTAACTTTGGAGAGCGGGCGTGTTGTTCTCCCTAGTGAGGTCCTGGAAGAAACCATTCCAGGGAGGAAAGTCTGCATTTTAGGGGACTGTAGCTCAGTTCTGGGAGAAGGACCACTGAGTTTGTGCAACGGAGCGGACATTCTGGTTCATGAGGCGACTCTGGGGAACGAGCACCGGGAGAAAGCAGTGGACCACGGACACAGTACACCTGATATGGCAGCAGCGGTGGCTCGGGCTTGCTGTGTGCGGAAATTGGTGCTGTACCACTTCAGTCAGAGGTACAAACCCAGCTCCCTGTGGACGGAAGGAGATGAGGACAATGTCTCAGAGCTCAAGAGACAGGCTGAAGAAGCGCTACAGGACAGTGGTGTAGAAGTGACTCTGGCTGAAGACTTTCTGACTTTGCCAATTCCTCTGAGAAGGTAACAAGGTACCAAGGTACTGAAAAGGTAATGAAAAACCAGTTGTTAGCACTCAAAGGCAGACATTTTTACCATCCTGTGATTTTCAAATTACATATACAGAAAATACAGTTTCTTTTTCCACATTTAATGTTTTTGGCAATTTAAGATTTTTATTGCGCTTTTTATCAAAAAACCCTGAATTAGTCAAACATGACAAAATAAAAAATGTCAGCTTAAGGTTCACTTACTTGCTTGTTCTGGAGCTTTTGGCGATATCAGACACTTCCATCAGCAGCTGGAGTTTGCCTAGTTATCACGGAAGTGTAAATTCATATTATTGTTCATGTTGTCGTTTAAAAGTTAATCATGACAGGTTATTCTTGACCTTCAACAGCAGATGTACCGTCAAGCTCAACTTGTAAGCTATAGTATGGATGACATGCCTAAGCGAGAAGTCCTCCAACAAGATTTCAATTCAATTTAAATACTAGAAATCACAGTGAAATTGTATGAATAATTATGAGTCATTTCTGTCAGTAATGCATAACCACAATATAACTCAACACTGAAACCAAATCTTTCCATATGAATCAGCTTAACTCTTCTGTGTAATGATAAATAACAAACATGCGATCATCTCTGAACCTTTTCCAGAGCTTTATTTCTGGATCTGTACACAAGGTATTAAAGTACAACAGAAAATACAAAATAATGTTTAACAAAAGAAAAAAAAAAAAAACAACTCAATGCTTATGTACAATTCTTATAAACAATAAAGATAGCTTCTTGAACATTTCTCATAGTGAAGTTTTTGATTGTCTATATTTCTGGATATACATTTTTAAGTTTTGTAGGTTTTTATTCACAAAGGTGTTTTTGTTTTCATCAAAGGTGTCGAGTTTTCTTTTTCAAAACAACTGCTATAATTTTTTTTCCTTTTTAAACTTCAAAACACAATACAAAATATAAAATAAATTTGTTTAGTGCTTGCTTGCACACACAAGTCTCATACCAGAGATATCAATAAAATATCACATTTTTGAAAGTTCACAGGGTGGTGAAAAACCTACTTCTACTACTTAATGGCCTTTACATTCTGACAGTTTTTCTGAGTCTTTGTACAAACCACAGGTGAAATAAATATCACTGCACTGCTAAAGCTAGAAGAGCTTGGAGGACCTACTGCATTATGCACATTGCATTAAAAGAGAAACGAGCTCTCCACATACTTAGAGCAGCAGCCATCCCTTTACCATCAAGACAAATAGACGACGACATGTAAAGTTTTTTTTTGAGGAAAGAAAGATGATCGTCTTTTACACATGGCTGCAAGTTTCGAATGCAAAATTGCAACACTGAGTAATATCAATACGTCTTAGGGTAAAGCCGTTTTCAGTGGTACACTTGAGAAAGGAACACAGCTGGCATGCGTGGTTTCAGCTGTGTCCTGGTGTGTGGGTATCATGACTTTCCAAAGAGAAAAAAAGAAAATTCAAACACCAAGTCAACCGGTAAAATGCGAAACTCAAAATATCTGTACATATCTACAAATTATTGCCTTTTTGACAAGGAATCAAATTAAAACCTTTGTATCAACACAGATTCACAAGTGTAAGAGGTCAGTTAATAGACTTTTTAAAGGCTATTTGCTAATTATTTACATGAAACGCAGAAGTGAATATCTTCTCTGATGCTGGGCTTGGAAACTGAATTACTTGATCGAACTTAATGATTTAGAGGCATGAATCCCGTCTGTACATACATAATGGTGAAATACAAGATCTATGGACATGACAAAGATGAACCCCTGAAACAAACTAATTATTCATAGCACAATGCATAGATAAATTAAGTAAACACTACTACTGCATCCAATCAACTGACAATGACCCGCTAAACATTTTACAGTTCACAATTACGGACTCAAGTCAAGATGAAACAGCTCCATTTCTGCTACCACACTCCGAGAAATTGTCGACCAGATTATACAAGGCATTCTCTACTCAGTACAGGCTAGGCTGTGAGGTTGAACACAAAATCAGAGTGGCTTTAAATAAAGAGATAATACTGCTAGCTGGCTTACCTTAGCTTGCTAAGTGGTCTGAAAATGGCGCTACTTAATTTAGGAACATATTCTAACATCTACAACTATTAACTAAAGAACATATAGAGCTAAACTTGTCCAAGTGTAGCATGAGTGAAAGCTTAAAGCTTAAAGGATTAAACAAAATCTCACAAAAGGTAAAAGTATATGCAATAAATACATACTTTAGTGTGTCTCTTGATGTCTATTAAATGGCTATTAACCCAACCAATATCTTTGCAATATTGCTGCTATGGTTTGCTTGTCTGCCTGATAGCACAAAAAAGCAAGATTAAAAACAAAACAAAAAAACTTCAGATCTGTCAGTAAAATAAGTTGACTCCCATCATGTTACTCTGCAAACATATTCTTAATCACCCGTTTAAAAATGTAATAGAAAAAATGTGAATCAGGGACTATAATTTGGGTATGCTTAAATGCGATAAAAATGAACTGTTGCAAACATTCAAATGTTCCAGTTTGGCCACTTTGAACAGTTTAAAAGTAAACAAGCAGACAAACTACAGACAAGCTTCCACAGGAGAAAACTAAAAGAAAAGAACCAAATTGGAAGGCTTCAGCAGCTGAAGCCACCACTTCCTGGACTTCAAGCTAATCTCCATGCTAGTGTTGCTCTTCATACAATATCTAGCCAGGTTTATTTGAAGACAAATAAAACCATTTGCACTAGTCTGGTTACTGAAAAGTACCTGTAAACCAAACACTAATTAAAAAAAAAAAGAAAAGAAAAAGTACCACTTCAAATTACGAAAGACAGGCAACTAAATACTAACACTAACGGCAGAAAACTAAGCCAGTTTTGGCAGCTGAAAAGAATGGCAGGATAACATACGTTAGCTCCGAAGATGTTGTGTGTAGATGTAAGGGAGGAAGATACACAACTCTCCTACTGCAGCCTCTGGGCCCCACTGTACATGGACGTTACACATCTCAAGACCGCATAAAATAAAATAAATGGCTATATAAACTCTTGAGAGAAATCAAGATTTTAGTTCTATATGATAGACATCACTGATGTCATATTACACAAAAAATGAAAACAAAAAAGTATATTCATATACACACACACACACATATATATATATATATATATGTATATGTATATATATATATATATAATAGAATTTAAACAAATCAGATTCTCCAGTGAGGTCAGTCTTATGTACAAGTGGGATAAGGGATTTCAAAAGGGAAGAACAAGGGAAGAAGACGAAGATCACTCTGACTGAAGTGCTGCAGTGTGCTGTGTGTGGTGCCGTGCATGTGCTCCCAGAAATCCATTGGGCTCGCCACTGCCAGCCAAGCTCCCAAAGTCTGTGACAGACACTGCCATTTTGGCGCCAGTAATTCGGTGGTGGTGTGTTGTTGTCCTTCGTGCTTCGAAGTCCACTCCAAGGTTACCCACAGACACATCATTGATAAAGGAGTCAGGCAGTGCCATCTTGAGTCTCTTGGAGGGCCGCTCGCAGTCCTTGTTGACACACACTCCCCCTAGCTGGCCCAGGTCAGAGTGGTAGAAGCCGGCGTCGAGCATGTTGAGGCAGTCGGGGTCTGCACCGTTGGAAGGGAACCCAAGCGATTCGTCATGGTTTAGGGACCCACGATGGAGGCTTTCCAGTGGAGGAAAGCTGTAGGAGTCGAGGCAACTAACCTCTGCGGGGCTGCACACTGTGGCTACACTGTTACTCAAAGCTGCAAGGAGACAGGAAACTCAATTAACATGAGTAACTGAGACTCAGAAAAAAACATTGATTGACAAATGATAAAAAAATAAATGCAATAGTTATCTATGATGTTATCAAGTATTTTTATCCTAAGTTTTTCCATAGTTGCAAAACTTGGTCCCATTACTAACCTGTGAGGTCACTGGCAGTGATGGAGTTGAGGAGGCTGAGCTGTTGGTCTGTAGTAGTCTCCAGCCTTCCTCCTCCACCTGCTCCTGAACACACAGAGGAGGAACTGTCCACTGCCAGTCCCTCTGCCTCATCCACCAGCCTGTCCATCAGGTCACTGAACACAAAGAAACACGTTTAATTGCAAGTGGATTTGTTTCTTCCAAATGAAGTGCTCATTGTATTAAACATAAGCTAAAACACAAAAGGAATGCAAACAGATAAGGTAAATCTTCACTGCCACTTACGTTACACCAGGATAGCTGCTGTATTTTTTCTTCCCAAACCGATTCTGCTGCACAAAGAAGTCAAAGCGCTCTGACTTCTTCCACATATAATAAAATGCCACACATTCTGCTACCGTTCGTGTTGTGACCTGAGGAGAAAAAAGTCATTAAAAGGAATGAGAAACTTTCACAGCTTTATATGTATCTATATGCATCTTTCCATGTCTGTTCAAGAAATCATGTAATAAGACTCACTTTGTGTTTCTGTATGAGGTGAAAGTTTTTGTCATACATCTGTAGTGCATGTTCAAAGTTCTTGCATTCTTCTTCTGACCACGGAGGTGATTTTTCTGCAATGAAACCAGAAAAAACATTTATATATTGTTGGTGCAATCAAGTGATCTATGTGTAAACAAAAGGATGAACCCACCAATCAACTAAATCTTTTCATGACCGCCAAATTGACTGAGAGGTCTTTGACCACCTGATTCTAATTGATTTATCCTTACTGTGGGATTGTTACAAGGGGGATTATACAGTCTCCCAGTACGATGAGACATTCATGCTGATATAGAAACTTCACCGAATCTGATTTACAGTTTAGACTGCAGTCACATTGCCATGAACCTATTATGTATCAGATTCAGATATGAATATTAATGTGATCCAAATAAGAATAGAAATAAGAAATTACTCCATGAGACTTCATTTTAAAAATGGGATTGTTGTCAGTCACATTTAACTTCCTTTCTGAATTCAAATATTAATTTACAAATGTATTTTACTTGGATTTAATTATTTTTCCTCTTTCCTTAAGGTGTTCTTTAAAAGATGTGTCATGAAAATCTTTTGTACTTAATATAAAAATCCTGACTTCCTCCATCTGCCTGCTCATATGCAAGCGAAAAATTCTGAAAACTAATAACTGGATGGGCCCGACGCTTCCTGTGGACATTCTTGATCCAACAGAAGAATAACTATTGATTTTTGAAAAACCTCATAAACTTCATCCAGCAGCTATGTTGTCATCTACCTAGTAAAATGTTGACTGTCAAGTAAAGCAAATTACACCTAGATGGAAGTCTATATTCTGTTCATTCTGTTATATCACAACTGTATTAATGCCATAGGACCCTTGAAAATGTTATACTCTGTGATTACAGGTAGTCTGCTCTCCAATTATCCCATCAGAGAATCATATTTGGCAATTTCTGTTGTGTTGAAGCCATTATTGTTCTTTTTGATAGGGCTGGCAGCCCACAGTATTAACTGTGATCAAAGTACCAAGGACATTTGCCTCATGTCAGAAATGACAGTTTCACACAGCAGGCATGTAGGACCTGTTTCCTTTGCTTACCTTTTGAAGACTTTACATGGCTGCAGTATCTCTCTAGTGCTTCACGGGTGTTGTAGTTGCACTTGACAAGCTCATGCAAAGCCTATGTGGAAAGAGTGGAGTGGTCAAAAATGGAATATTGTCAAAAGTTAATAACATGTACCTTAAAAACAAATAATCTGAAGAACTCAGAAATAATGTTAAGAATTCAAAGTTAAATTGATACAAGATGTCGTAAAAAATAATTAAAAAAATATACATTGACTGCATAAGCTCACACACATTGTTGATATCACACTCATCACTGTGTTAATACATGAACGGTTTGATAAATAAAGACATGACTGACCTGCTCATTGTCTCGAACATGCATCCCTGGTTTGTCACATCCTGTCTTTTCATCCGTGGTCCGTGACAATACTTCTGACAGAAAACTCCTCACCTTGTTTTCTGGCAATGTACCTGGGCTCCATAATAACTCATCTTCATCTTCATACACTGCATAAAAAAGTACATTACAGAAAGATTAGTCACTTTGTGTATCTCGTCTTTGCTTGTATGGATAGAAACGTTGCAAAAAAAGTAAAGAACATTTTAGGCACACATGCGCTAGTCACCTTTCTCCCCATCTTTGTAGTGACAGAGGCAAGAAGGAACCTCTGCTTGGTACTGTGTTCCCACCATTATTTCCTTTATTAAAAAAAAAATTAAGAAGAATGCAGACCATGTTTTAAACCAAGAAAAAAAAATAGTACAGATTCAGCTTAATATATGAAGTAAACTTAATGTGTTTACTTAAAGTGTTCCAAAAATTAGATGTGTCATTTACCTTTCTAGAGTCCTCTGGGCTTGGGCCATCTTCATCACACTCTGACTCTTTATCGCCATCGGAGATGGCGTTGGCTGACAAGATAAACAACAACAACAGGTAAATACCTTGACACACAATGAATTCCAGTAGTGTGCCTCAGGCTGGGTGCTATGGCCTGATGCTTTAAAGTTTTCCTCCAGGCACATTTTAAACTATGTAAAATTGCTCTGATTAATAGTTTGTTTAACATAGTAAAAACTAAAAGAAAAAAACCCTGAAAAGGGGCTGGAAGCACATCTACGCTTACAATGCGAATCAGGATGGTTAGTTTAGGAAAGAATGGAGAGATTCAGCCACGTAACAAACGTATCAGAATGGTAAGCGTAGTTAACATAATTTATTTGTTTATGTTGTTTGTAACTTGTAACTGACAGTGTTCTTGGCTGTGCTAATGCAAACTTTCGCTCTCGGTACTGAGAGGTTTCGGGTTTCTTATGGCCACCCCCCATCCCGGCAAATTGACAGGATTGGATTTTTTATAACGTCATTGGTACAGTACGGTTCTTGCTTATTTCACTCATGATACGTCTTGTATCATATATATATATACACACACACACACACACACACACACACACACACACACACACACACACATATACACCATGTGGACATGGTAACAACATTTAAACAACATTTAAAATTTGATTTTCGTAAGAGGGGGTCTTTAACTATCAAATTTGATACTGTAATAAGTGGTCTTGCCATTGCCTGTACTGCAATAAAAATGCACATGAATACACTTACATCTCTCACTTATATATGGCGCAACAAAGTCAGCATAGTAAAATTTGATGTAGCACTAAGTAGGGATCGTCAACTTAAAAAAAAAAAGTATCAGACCTAATCTTGCTCATCTCGGTTAATGCGGTTATTACTTGTGCATGCTTAGGGTGCATTCATTAATTGCCCCTTGTTCATTCACCTCCCTCCGCCCTGTCCAACTAACGTTAGTCCATGTTCACTCAATACGGATGACACGAGTGCAAACACTAAGCCTCAACCCAAATATCTTATACCTAAAAAGAATTCCATGTCTGTCATTTGGGCACATTTTGGCTTTAGTTAAGACAACACTGAAACACAAAATACGATCACATGTTACTAATTCTAATATTTGTATTCATGTCTTGAATCTTGAGTAATTTTTCTTATTTTTTAATTAGGTACTGCCTTACAAGATTTAAACCTGCACAGCTACAGAACATTTTTAGAATGTGTAACCTATCACTTACATCGAAGTGTTCTTGGAAAGAAATCGGTGGCCTCATGGGAGGTGACTGAAGGGGTAAGATCATCAGCTGAGGACTGGGTCTCCTCCTCATAGTCTCCAGACAGCAGGTCTTTAGCTATTTCCTCCTAGGGAGAGAGAGTAATATCCACTGTATGAGACAGACCAAGGGTGAGCAATAGAATATCCAAATTAGATATTGAGGATAAATGCATTTACTTCTCATAATTTCAACCAAATCTATTTATTGACCATATATCATCACATCACAGTAGCAGATATTTACCTTGTCCAAAGTCATGTCAGGCAGCTCATCAGTAAGGTCTCCAGAGGAGCTGTCTATACTGGAGCCTGCTGAGGCCTCATAGCGATAGATGGCCAATAATTCTTCCAAAGGCATATTTCCCTCCTGTTGGGGGTGAGGGGCAAACTTAGTACTTCATAAATTAAGTAAACTTATGCATTTCCCCTTTCCCATCTAAATTACAATACAACATTCAGATTGGAAAAAAATGTACACATTTCACCTAATTGTTGCTCTGTAGGTATAGAACTGCTCAGACTTCTTTCAACAGAACAACAATTTTTATTTGTTGTTGTTTTTTTAATCTAATCTCAGTTACGACATAGTGATTTATCTAGTTTTATTTTTTTTAAGGAGCTTGAAACTAGAGTGTATAGCTATTGTAAATTCTCGACTCCTGTCCCTAATTGGGCTTTAAGTGTATAATGTAATTAAAACAGTCAATAACAAAAACAACACAAAACAGGCAACAAACTTCCACCAGCAGACAACTTTTGAGTGCCACTAACAGAATGGATGTGTATTTAAACTTGTTAAACCTTGATTAATTTTAGCATCTGCAGCAATGAATCAGGCAGCTTCCCCTTATCATAATAGAGGTTGCACCAGCAATTGTAATAGTCTTACAATATTAAACCTTTTTTTCCCAGTGACACCACAACATCAATATTTACAGCCTTACTGCACTAAGAAGATGGTGCTCTCTTCCACATTAATGATACATGCATCACTTTTACATGCACAAATACTGATTTGATTACTTAAAATCATACTCATTACATTTACACAGGTAAATCATGTTTTGTGGGATTTTGTGCATTTAGTGGCTCACCTTTTCCAGATCTGCAATCTCAGAGCTGAAATTCCTCCCTCCATCCAGAGACTCTTCCTCCTCCAAAGTCCTCTCATCATCATACTCATGAACTAACATTTCTGCTGTTGGATCAAAGTCATGGTCCTCTGATGATAAAGAGCCAACTGAGTAAAAAGAGAGAAAAAAGAATCATGAATGTCTCTGTCTTATTACACAAATGAGAAATAAAAATTATAAATTCAATTACTATGTTACAATTACATTTAGTCATTTTCACAAAAAAGATGCATTGTACTATGTGCAAAGAATATAATGTCATCCTGACATTGCTGCAATGCAAAATTACTTCAATAAAATACAAATAAAGTTAACTAAGTACGTTTTAAAGTGTAGATACTTCTATTAAGTTTATGGGGGAGGCTTTCTTACCTGGACTTGAACTCCCTAGGGAAGCCTGTAAAAGAACAAAACCAAAGCATTAATGAATGCAATAGTTGAACCATGGGTCCAACTGTAATGGAGACGCTTTAACATGGGATATCAAAATCAGGCAAAGTTAGAGAAATGCTTTCATGGGACTGCATAATGACCACAGAAAATAGTTGGGCAGGATTTACCGCTAACGTTACCTGAAATAGGTAGCTAATATGTTAGTCGCGAATGAACGCTACATGTTGAGGACAACTGTAAACAAAATGTAGTTTTAAACCGTGGGATTAAAATGTTTCCTTTCGTTTCAATAGGAGTAAAATATATATTTACAGGGAGACTGTAGGGTTTATGCAGAGTCGGCTCCTGTAACAGTTAGCTAGCCACCAAGCTAACCCTACTGTTAACGTTATCCATCGAAAAATGTAAACACTAATTTCGTTTGCGCGGCATTGCAATCGATAGAGTTGGATTATCTTTACGATATAGGTGTCGCTTATTAAGACAAAATAGAAAAAATAAAAATCAATTCATCACAAACACGGTATAATCTATTATTTCCTTTAACCAGCAAGCTAACGTTAAATTTACGTTATCAATTTACACAGCCGCTACACCAAAGCAGCTGAGAGAGCGAAGGCGCAGCGGCCTTGTAGTGAAGGATCAGTCCAGACATTCAAGCATATTTTAGAAGAATAAAAATAACATTTATGACACGAAACACGCTATACAGCAGGCAAAAAGCATTGTTTCTTCAATCGATAATATAAAAACGAAAAATACAACACACAAATTTTAAAAATATCGATTTAAGATCGATTGCTTCTCCCCTGTTTTCCCTCTTACCTCCGCCATATTGGTACCTTTAGCTAATGGGCTCGATCTAGCGCAGTACCCGGATCAGCGCTCTGAGCCAATCAGAGATCCAGGTGACCGTTCTAGTCGTGACGCCGTTCAAACCAACCATCCGACTAACAGTACTCATTAATACACGGCAAATCTACGGTGTGAAAATAAAAAAATATACAAATGTAACGATAAAATCACCAGTACATATACAATATGTATCAGTAGCATGGCGTTAAGTGGACATTTCGCCAGAACATTCCTAGGAACATCCCAGCGGATTTCATGTTCTTCCCAATACTGTTTATCGCAGCGGTCGTAGCTGTAGTATTTTTAATTTTTTAATTTTTTTATTTTACAGCTCTGTATTTCCACCATTAACATTTTTGTCACTATATGTTAGAACCTGTAATCGTGGTCCCACTGCCTTTAAATGGAGGTAGTGTGGGCTTTTAGTTGTATCTTATCATAGGTGAGCAATGTGTTGTATTATTTTGTTTTGGCTGGTCCATAATACTAATATTAATACTAATACCCAATACTAATAGTCCTACTATAATACTGAAGTTTATTTTAAGAAAAGTAATATGAATGACAAATCACCTATGGAGCAGAAAAAAATAACCAGATCTGTATGTTTTTTATATATGCTTTTTTTCATTCATGTTTCACTCATCGGAATACATTTTATTATTTGATAGTCCAGACGACACGTCAAAATTTTAGATCTCTCACAAATGTGCCAATGAAGCTACAGGTCATCAGTCTTGTTTGAACACTGTAGCCTTAAGATTTTCTCAAATTTTTGTAAAAGCAGTTTTGTTTTATTCAAATGTAAACACATTTATAAACTGGTTGCTCTAATGACCAAAACAGTACTGGTTAATCGATTATTGAATGAACTAATTAGTTAGAAATATATTGCATTGGGTTGTGGGGAATTAAAACTTTTTCTAAATGTTTCTGTTGACTCACCGTTTTTCTTGCTGTTTATTTCTGCCGGGAACGCTGTTGGCTTACAGCATTTCTCCATCTGTGGTCCAAGCTAAATTGCATACATTAATAATAAGCCTAACCCACTAGTGAGTAACTCATACAATAATACTTCATGTCCAAAAATCTGAACTATCCCTTTAAGGCAAGGGTTGAATTTTAACAAACAATAATTCTGACTGAGTACTCAAACATTTAAGTTTTGTAATATTTTTCAGAAATAAATGTGAGAATGAAATATTTTGAAGACTCGAAACTAATTATCCAGTTTATAGTACAGGCCACCAGAGGGCAAAAGAACACTTCAAAAGTATGGCTACTCACACCACTGACATCTGCACTTCTCGATCCCTTCCTGTTTTGGATGACTGTGTAACCTCTTGTCATATTTGATCATATAGCTACATGGGAAAACAGGTTGACAGCTTGTGCACATAGTAAATAAAGTGAAGATGGGATTAAAGCCCAGTTGCAGTGGATGTTGCTGTTGCTGTAAAGGAAAAATAAAACAACCTTAATGACCTAACTTATTGTTTGGTTGAATATCAGGCCAGTTTTCCAGTGTTTCACTGGAAAAGGAGGGGAATGTTACTACTAGTTCAAGGCAGGTCCTGCAATAGCTGCTACTTTCAAGAGATTAGCAGATGTTTGTGCACAAGGTGCTGGTGATAAATTGTTTCCTGGCTCATGCAGATGCTGGGAAGTGGGCGTCCTTCCTGCATCATAACCAAAACTGTTATCCATGTGTTTTGCCTGTGTCAATGGGTCACATTTGTTTTGAACTTGTGCTGTGAATAAAGTTTAATGTGTGACAGGCAGGTGGAGATTTTTCTTTGTGTAGGGAGCATCATTGTGGTTTGTCTTTATATATATGTTTCTTTATGTTCCATTTGGACACACAGCTGGAATGCAAAAACTAAGTTGAGACCTCTAGTCAATGCTAGAATGATGTTTTATTTATTGTGTTTATGTTTCCATTTATTGGACCTTACAATGCAAATTCACGTTAGATGCCTGTTGTTGTACTGTACTGCCACATTTGGTGAGTCATAATGTAAAAGTTTGTTATGTTTGACAAAAAAACTCATACTTACACAGACGCATATACACAATCAACATCCAAAAACAACCACACCAATGTATACATTGACATACACATGCAGGAGGAAGATGCAAGTGGTACTGTTGAATCTATAAGCGCATCTTGCATAAACACATCTTCACCTTGTGATGTGGACTAGACAGAACATACAGTATAAATACAACCATGCTGACTCATGGGTTGCATGTGGTGGGTGTCAAACTCCTCAGTTAAACTACAGCAAAGAGTCACGGGCTATTGTTGTTTACATAGTGGCCCCGTTTAATTTTCCATTGGGATCTTTTTTCTTTTTTTTTTTAACTTGTCACTGCATGTAAACACTTCTGTGTTTGGAAAACAGATTCCCCCGTAAGGTGTAGGAAGGGCAGCGTGGGCTTCCTTTAGAGGACTGTGCAAACAAATGAGTCACTATGTTCAGACAGCTCAGAAGCACATCCCTCTCCTGGCCACATCTGTTCACTTCTTACTGATCATAATAAGGACCCTAAACTGGACCAGATAAAGTAAAACAACTCTTTCAAGCACATTCAATAAAGACTTTTTATATCTAAGTCGAATGGTTGTCCCAACAAGAGAATTAGTTCTTCTTTTTATTGTCCTCCTTCTTATCAATAGTAGTAGTGGTACCCTTATACTGTTTGTGTTTCCCTCTGCGAAGGTGGCTATGTTTTTGTGTACAAGTGACGTAAAATAAGAGTAACCATTTCTATCTCTCTCTTCCCTCCTTTCTCTGTGGCTAATTTATGATTACCATAATCATTTGAAAGCCCATTTGAAGCCTACGTTTACAGAACAATGTAGTCAGGAAGACGTGGGTCCTCACCTAATGAGTGAAACTGTCAGGTCAACAAGTTATCCTCTGACGCAGATTATGGAGAGGCGGGTGACAAAGGGTCAAAATCCATTGTTACGGTCTAAAACGGATGCTGCTGATTAACACTGGCCCACACCTACACTGGTTTTTACAATTGTCCAGCAACTGCCCACTCAGCTGATGTGGCATTAGAGGGACTGCAGACCAGAAAAAAAAATGATTGTAATAATAACAACTTCCTCATAATCATCAATTATATTTCAGGCCAAATCGACACATCAGTTGCATATTTATTGATCATAGTTTGTGTGATACATCACTGGAGGAACTACAAGTCTAAAACATTTAGTTTTGTCGATATTTGTACTTGATGTGTCAGAACATTCAAAAGATTTAACCCTGCTTCACTGCACATATACGGAGGCGGGAACTGAGTCACATTGTTGTGAGGACCCTTGCTGGAAAACACTTTTCAGTATCAGGGCATTCAGTCTTTTTTTACACACCAAGACTGGATAATGAGAAATATTGAGAGTACTAACACGAAGATGAACTTCTGATAATGCCTCAAGCTAAACATCTGCTAAAAAAATGTACATATGCAACAACAATCACATTAGTGAACTTTATTGCACACTCACAAGACAGGTATCTAGTCTTATGAAAATTTAGGGGAACCCCCACACACATAAAAGCACAAAATGTCAACACAAAATGTATTAAAGAAGCAGCTATGTTTAGTCAAACCTTTTTCAGTCAATGGATCTACTGTAAAAATACGTAAGTTTTTTTTATTTTATTTCTTAAGGATTTAAACAAAACATGGCAAACTCTGTGCAACATATCTTAGTGCATCGTTAGTTAGTATATATATAACCTAGTGTATTTACACTGCCCCTTTATAGAATCAGCATTGTGGAATTATTCACTATACACTCAGTTGTAGGTTTATTAGGAACACCTAGCTAAAACTAATGGAGTCTGCAATAACTCCCACCTTCATGAAGGTTATAATGTTCGTTTTTTTGTTGAAACTATGTGAAAGAAGTGTTGATTAAACTGTGCTATCATTTGATGGATGTAGTTTGTGGTGTGTGCTGTTGATTGGAAGGTGGGATTCACTGCAGCCTTGTTGTATTAGACTGCTTGGTTTACAACTGAGTGTACATACAAAAACAAGTTGATGTAGTTCCTTTATAAAGTATATACAAACCACCAGGTGGCAATGTGTGACAGTGTTGGGTTCCTCATGACTCAGCTTTAGCATTTTCCATGTCATCTCTACTCCAAACACCTCCCTCAGTCAGTTTGCAACAATGACTATAAGAACACCATCCGCCTGTTGTGTTGATGTTCTTGGGTGAATCACGTAAAACTCCAACATGTGCAATGACATAGATTCATGTGTGTTTATAAGGACAGTATTTATCCCCATCCGCAGCTCAATAAACAGTAAGCAGCTGCAGGGTAAGTCCTACAGAGTCAACAAACCTTTCTGAGGGACTTAACCATTTCGGAGTTTATATTACTGATGAGTAATATAAACATGATGTTGTGCTTTCTGTAGGATAGTGCAATTTCCATAAAATCGTGGAAAATTGATTGCACATATCTACTTTTATATTACACTTAACATATAGTGGCTGGAGATGCATGTAAAAAAAACTGGCAGCTGCAAAGTAAATTCAGCTTAAGCAACAATCCTGCACAATCTCTGTGAGAATAAATCCAGTTTTAGGTTTACATTGTCGATGAGCAACAAATACAAGCTGCTAAGGGAAATGGGAATTTCAGTAAATGCTTGAGAGCTACTGCAATGCATCTAGGCAACAAAGGAAGACTGATGGATAGGGATTTTGCATGACAAGTCTATGCAACATTTGCAGCATTAAATCACACCATCAAAACATTAGCAGATCTTAGCAGTACAAGTCACAGCACATACATCAGCAAACAGCACATTGCAGTAAAACAATCTGTTAGAAATGAAGGTAAGTCGGGGCATGTTTAAAGTTAGCTCTTTGTTGCACGCACTCCTCACACCGACCTCCAACATTAGCGTGTTTACTGTAAGATACTGTGAGAAGAAGGAAATACTATCGCACAATAAATTATTGTGTGTTTCGTAACATCCTTGACACACTGTAATCCTTTAGCAAATATATTGTGTTGCACATATTGCCTGATTTGTGCAGTGACATTTAAAGCCATGTCATTGTGCATTACACATGAGTGTGTTACCGTCAGAAAACAGGTATTGAAGCCGGTTGCTCCTCTTTTGGGTCCCTGAATGTTTGGTGATTTATTCTTAGGCATAAAACTGAGTCAGTACTGCTGTAATATAAAAACATGCATCATGCTCTCCAAGATTTGAAGATGTTTATTTCAGCCTTTAAAAGCTCAGGCTGCAACCTCAACCATCTGACATATTTAAAAATGTGAGGTGCAGCACAAAAATCAGCTCATTAAAATGTTCTTTTTGACTAACCCTTTCCCTCTATCTCACATTTGTCTCCAAAATAAACTAAAACATTTTGATTGTTTTGTGTAAAAATAGAATGCTAAGTGAAATCACCAAAAGACTGATTTGTCTAAATTTAAATGCACCAATTCAGTCTCTGAAGAGGTTTTTCTGACGTAGGCCTATTAAGGACACAGCAGTAGGTACATACATGGACTCTATTACTGTAACAGCTGCAGTGGAAGTGTAATTCTCCATGAGGAGGATACTATGGAAATCGAAATTGATTTTGAAGTACCGTTAAAAGCCTATCTCTACAAATGTATGTCAGAGATGCTGCAGTTTTGCTCAGTATGGCTCTTTTATTTATTTTTTTAAAATGCGTGATCAAATAATACAACTGCAGAAATGCCGTTTTTATACCAATGGAAAATTTTCAAATCAAAAAGTATTTGCATGGTCCGTTGAATCCATTGCCTATGTGACCCTGATCATCCTGCAAAGGAAACCAGGAAACCTTTAGAGAGATGAGGTCACCTCCACTGAAGTGTTCTCAGAAGGAGGACAATGTCTCCTTACTCTAATTGGCTCTTAAGTCTGCCTTGCCCTTGCTAAACACCTAAACCATTACTCAGCTTTTGTTTCAGTGCAAAGATGGACTGCAGCATTGCGTTTTTGTGATTATATCTGAATATTTTCTGTTTTCAATATAAGTGGGCCAATGATACTGTTGTCTGTGGTGTAAGAGAGCATATGGACATGCTCAGTTTAAAGAGAGGTTATAAAGGGCATTAGTTATTAGGGCTTACATCTTTTAAAGGGATCCAGTGTTGCTTCAATCTTATATATTCAGAAAAGTAGTTGGTCTAGCAGCTGCAGACTCTGGCCTCCATTATAGAACTGTTAGGTCGTGGCTATCAGGGATGGATGGCACATAACATGAAAATGCACTGTGCATCTGGTCTGGACTTACAAAAACAACCTTAAGAGTTCAGAAATAGCATGATTATTATTATGGATGCTGCTAATGGGAGCTTGCAGCTATATTCCTTTTATTAGTGTATTATTTATATTACTATAAAGCATAAAGCACAGAAAATATGTAAAAGTAGGGGCATTTCATTTATTGTACCTTGAGCACACTGACCAAGAGTATAGCATGACTGAGAGGTTATTCATTGAATCAGCCCATAAAGCATCCATCACCATTACTTTAATGCAGCCATTGTGATCTGTTGCATGAACTTATTCAGTCAGTCTGGGATCCGTCACGTCTTCTCAGGTGAAGCTGGGGTTGGTGAGTTCAAGGGCATACAATAACCACAAGCCGCTCCTTAAAAGCTCTCCACCACAGCACAGCAGAGTCCACCTTTTACTGTACAACTTGATGATAGATAGATAGATAGATAGATAGATAGATATATAGATAGATAGATAGATAGATAGATAGATAGATAGATAGATAGATAGATAGATAGATAGATAGATAGATAGATAGATAGATAGATAGATAGATAGATTTGTCTAACCTAAAAACACTACATGATTGATAAATGTGTTTTAATCCACCCTACTACGCTGTTTATCAGTGTACAACCAGTGTAAAGGGTTGGAATTGTTGTATAAATCCTGTAGTAAAAACTTGGCAGTTCAGCCTGCGCTCTGTTCATTTTTCTAAATACTTGGAACACTGAGCGGCCAGAGCTCACTTCAAGGCGGAGTAACAGTGAGTGGGCACTGCAATTTCCTCTCTTTCTGTAGTCAGACGCAGTATCTACTTGTGTAGGTGTATCCGTAACTTGCGTCATGCTGTGCACTCACGTTTTATGTGAGATAACTTGTTTGAATGATTTGTTTTCAACAGTGGCAGTGGAAATGCCCATATTTGTGATGATGACGAAGAGTAAACGCTTACAAGATGCTGCTGAAGAATCTTCAGTCTCCCAGAACCAAACTTTGCACTGTATATGTATGGGCTCAAAGACCTATTTAACCTCCAAAAAGGTAAAAAAATATATAATAACCTCTACAGTTCAAACAACAATAGGCCTATATGATATCTATTATATATTATGTATGTTATATTTATCTTATGGTTAATGCTCATTTTGAAAGTATTCCTTTAGATGTATCTCTCCCAAAGCTAGACTACATGAGATGATGACAGTAAAAGCCTGTGAGCATGTGGTTGTATTGCTCAAAAATTACTTAACACCAGTGACAACTCCACTTATCATGGCAGCAGTGGTGAAGGTGTTTAGCAGTTCAGGCAGGATGTTGTGCTCTAAAGCTCCTTTATTTCAGGTATTGTGCAGAATATGCAAAGTGATGAGCAACGTACCAAATGTGAAGGATGGAGGAAACAGCTGTGTTGTCATGGATAAGAGGCTCATCATGACGACACATGTGGGTGATTCTGTCTCCATGGTAACCTAAGATTCTGCCACAAGAACAGCTTGTGAGGAGAAGAGAAGAGGCTGAAAACTTGGGAAATTCTCACTTTTTTGAGTACACATGCATTCAAATGTCACACATCCAGCTCCCATTCTTACAGAGACTTTTCTTACAGTTGCCAGATTACAAAGGAGTGCTGTCGGTCTAACCACCTACACACTGACTCGGAGAGTGATTAAAGAAAAAGAGTGTGGCTTTTAATAATGACTTCATACAATAGTTAGGCCGTCAACCGTCTGCTGTTTAAGGACATGACTGAGGTGACAAGTGAAATTACCCGAATCATTAACTGTCATGGCTAGAACATTGGATGAGCAAGACTCCTACTGTTTATCTTTGCTGACTTCTTTCGTTTTTTACCTTTGTGATAACCACCTACACAGCCAATTATGGATGAATTAAAATGAAAAAGCTGTACAGGTACATCCTCTACCGATAAGTACTTGTTGTGGACAGAGTCCCATTTTTACACTGAGCTTTAAAGTTGTGAAGTTGTGTGGATGAAGAGGACAAACATCAAACTCAATTGCTCTCCATTTTAACACTTCAACTCTCAAGCTGATATTTTTATAGCAACAAAGGAGAAGTATGTAACATGAAAGGGACAGCTTGTATAGTGACAAGTTATCACATGGCCCGGTGGTTCCCCTTAGCTCTAGGGGGCTTTGTAGCATCTCTGAGCTCATCATTTGGGTTTTATGACCTGTAACTTTAATGTTTTGGCTAAGTGTCACCGTTCCGATGAGGTTTGTTTCCAGGCTACCCACACTACCAGGCCAGTACCAAAAACCATGCAAAGTGGCTCACACTTTGACACAAACACAACTCCAAATGAATGCTAATGTTGTTCTGTGTCTGCTAGATGTGTGCTCGACAAGCCGCTGTTTGCAAACACATTCCCAAAAACAGCTCATGGTGATAATTGATGTGTTTACAGCTTATAATGCTGCCCGTAAGTGATCACAAAAATATTCAATGTAGATGATTAAACACTCCATATTTGGATAACAAAACTAGTTAAAGTCTTAATCTATAGGATAAGATTGGTCCTAGTAAGAAAATCATAATTTTCTCTTTAACGTAGCAGCATATTGGTACATTTCCCTTTAGTGAGTCCTGTCACGTTTATATAAATTTGCAGGATTGTAGGATGCACCTGAAGCCCCTGATGTTTATCTTCCAAAAAAGAGAGGTTGTGGTCAAAGAGCCACTGTTGGAAATCTGCCCATAAAATATGTGCATGTCTGCATATGTGTCATGAGGCTGAAGTGACAGGGTCGATACAAGTTAAAGGCAGAGAATGGAGACAAACTGTACAGGCCCTCATGCCTCGGCTCTCTTGTTCTTTCAGGCATACGTAAGTAAGCCTGCCCTCCCAAAGATGGTGATTTTGCTTAGTACAGAAAAGTCTGCTGTAATATTCAGTTAGTGTGTGTTCATGCAGAGTGTTCTGATTTTAAACGTATCTTAATTTCTGTTTGGGACTTGCAGTTAATTCTCTCAACAGCAGCATAGCACACAAAATAAAAAAAAACAAAAAACGTTACATTTATAAACATGCTACAGCAATTAGTGTTCATGATGAGGATAAAGTTTGCAAGCATGAAATAACAATCTTTCCTTAAAGCTTCTTTAGGTTTGTACTGCACTGTCTGTGCAGGCTTAACAGAACATTTCAAAGTAAGAATATGTTCACACTGAGAAATTTGATAATGATATAGACTTTGATGCTCTATAATTCTGGTTTGAAACACCATGAAATGAATTTAGGATGGAGTTATGCAACTTGAACAGTGGAGGAAAATATTAGCATTTAATTTTAGCCCAATAATTGGCTGACTGTAACTTCTGATGGATCCTAAACCTAAAAACTAATAATGTCTTATATTGCTGGCAGTTCAACTGATATGAATGCTTGATGAATTAGAAAATGTGATTATTTTGACTCTAAATCAAGCAGAAATAATTTTTCCTATCTTCTGAGCCACAGATTCCACTACACTCTGCATTCAAAACGCACTTATCTATACTAAGGGGGCTGCATTTTATCATTTTCTATTTTTTTCCCAGCACTGAATAGGAGGCCAGTTATGTAAAGAGAAAGGTGAGATGTAACCACAGCTGTGTGTCTGGAAGTAAAAGCCACCTGTGAACAGCGATAAGGCAACAAAAAAGTGTCTCTTTTTTTTCTTTCTAACTATTTCCTCACCTGGAAAATTTTCTCCCCTGGGCTTCTCAGCCGATGGAGACAGCGCAGCAGTCTTTTGTGCTGTTCTGTTATTTCACTCACAAAGATATCTGATGGGGGACGAGCCTGCAGTGCAGATATCTGATTATGTGACAATATATATCTGCTTTCTTGTCACGTTTTAAAGGAGTTTGTCTCTGCATTTTAAATCTGGTAAAAATGTTTTGGCTCCCTGGACAATGACTCCAAATGTTTGAGAATATATCCAGTTGAGTCTCTCTGGACTCTTTAACAAACCAAGAGACACCATCAAAAAGCTTAAGAGAATATATATCCAGCAATACAATTCTATTTTCACAGGTGGCAACTCACTGATAACTCTCAATGATAACATGGAGTCTTTGAAGTTAGACGCAGTGTACAAAATATGTGAACTCCCCCAGAGTTTTCTAATCCTGCCTTTATCACACCTCTATTTTTGAGGACATTATCAGGAGACCGTAGGTGGTTAGATTGGAAAAGGAAAAAAGTGTACGGAAACCTCTGGTGGAGTAGTATTTACTGTTACGTAATGTAATACCTCAGTTTTTTAAGCTGTGCAGTAACTTGGCCTACATATTTCCATTGTCTAAAATTCCTCACTGCCTCCATCTCTTCCTCTACTCCATCACTAGTGCACCACTGGAAATAAAGAGGTATAATTATGCTTCAAATCTGGCACTCAAATGCTATAACTCTATTCCAGTTACCTATTAATGTCAATTATTTGAGAACAAGGCTCCAGCCGGAGAAAAGTGGCAGATAGAAGAGACAGTTCCTGGACCACAAAAAGATACAAAACAGGCACAAAGCAGATTATTATATCTCCAACAGACTAAATATAGTGCCTGTGTAACATCCTGAAAACAAAGACGTAGCTGTAAACTTCCATCCTCCTTGCTATTCTCATCAGTTTTGAAACGTGAGAATGCTCATGACAAAAGTCTTTTTGGCAGAGAGCCTGAATTCTCTGTGACAAAGTGGCTGAGAAAGGAAAATGGGTGATTGTTTTGTTTGTTTCATTATTTTGTTAGCTAACTGCTAGTAGTGGAGCTAGATAAGTAGGGATGATACTTCATTCAGATGAAACTCAACAGCTGGTCAGCCAATGCAGAGACAATGTAGTTATAAGCCTGTAGAATATCTGCTCTTTGCTTGGTTGACAGTAGGAGTTAAACAGGTTTACAGGTATTTCAGGTTCATTTAACCTCCTAGGACCTGGCGTCCACATATGTGGACCTCACATTTTGGGTTCTCTAGACCACAATACCAACTTTTTCTCAACAAGGGCCTGGTGACCACATATGAGGATATTATACTGCCACTCAGTAATCGAACTTTAAAACTAATGTCCTCATATGTGGACATCATTTTTCTCAGGTCCCAATCAGCCTAAATAGCAAAGAATAGAGTTCGGGTCTTAGGAGGTTAAAGCTACTTTGGATCAGGGCTAGAAACTGGTGTTGCATCAATGCCTTCCAGCAGATGAATGATAAACATGGCCTGATACCTACTGCAGGGCCTATAGTCATGTTTCATGTTCAAACGTGATCTGTATATTTTTACTTTCACGTATACCTGCCATGGAAAAAGACTTCTTTGAATTCTACACAAAGGCCACTGGGGGGGGTATTCCAACACGTGGTTCCTGAAGCAGCGTTGGGGCGTGCTATGCTCACCTTGCTGCCCTGTGATTCACAAGCACCTCACTCCCTAACCTGGGTGGTGGCTGACTTTCACAGCATTGTTCCAGGCCTCCCATTCTCCGCCATTTTGTTTCCTGTGCAGAACAGGAAGTCCTGCCTGCAGCTGTTCCCAGCACTGTGAACTAAAGAGCTTTTGCAGGCGTGCGCGTGCGCACACACACACACACACACACACACAAACACACACACACACATCCTTTTCCTTCGTGCTTCCCCTTAGCCTGAGTTGAGGATGCCCCTCTCTGATGTGAAGATGACCCCAAGGGATTGTGGGATGAAGCCAAAGGCACGTCTGCTTTCCTTTCCAAAACCCTGCCTGTACCTAAGCTGCACGTGTGCAAAGATATTCCTCAAAGGATATTGCAGCACACGTTTTGTACAAAAAATATTTGCAGTTATAGTGATATAACAGAACAAAAGTAACATAAGGCACATGCTTGTATTGACTAATCACGTTCAAATCAGTTTTTTTTGTACGACTATCTAGGTTATCTGCTTTTAGGTTGCATCAACTTGTAATTTATCCAGCACCTCGGTCTCACAATCACTAGTCCTACCACTCTTTGTTTTTTTATATGGGTAGCCTTGTGTGTTTGTTCCCATGTTCACAAATTGGGAATGTGAATGAATGTGTGACTCTCATCCATAGTGTGGAGGACAGATCTTCATACGTAGGCAATTGTACAACCGTGGGAAAACACTTCATGACCTCTGCATGTTGAAAATGTTCATGAGAATGGATGCTGATATAATTTGGACATCAGCAATTACATCACAGATAATACAATTGGTCAGACATCTTATCTGCACCGGTTATTGTTTCTGTGCAGTGATCCTGATAATCCCTTGGCCATTTAGCAGATTTGAAGTCAGCTTAATAACCATGTAGTCTGCATGCCCCCAAATACAGCACAAACAGATCGTGTATGTTATTTGATACAGTTAATGTTCACCTATGTCAAAGATCAAATTACATTTCTTATTTGCTTCAGAAAAGATCTAAGCAAAAGGCAAACACTAGAGCAGCTGGATTTGAAAAGGTTTCCGGACACTTGAGCAGAGTGAATGCTTGATAAGCCTCCCTGTTGCCAATCAGCTGCATGCAGTACTGTGTATCAGTTGGAAATGCTCAGTGTGCTGGAGCCTAGTATTTCCATGATTGAATGTCATGTTGATAATTGCGCTGTAATTGGTCCTCACTTGGTCCACTTTTCCCAAGGTTGCAGGTGACTGGAGTTCTGAATGCTTTGGGTGGGGAGTAGGAAAATACCCTATTACATGTTGCCAGTCCACAGGCCAAAAATACACCCTCTCATTTACCTATGGGCAATTTAGGATTGAAGTCCATCTGATTTGGAGTGTAGGAGGAAACAATTTTGGAGGGAACCCATGAAAACACAAGGAAAAGCATGAAATATTTTATATTGGACATTTGGATAATTCTAATGATCCCTTTTGGAAATTTCAGTAGGAGTTTTGATGTTAATTAACACTGGCATTATTCTGTCCTTGAAGAACATGTTTGATTATTCATGCACCTAAAAAAAGCTGTAGAAAAAATACATTTTGAATTGGAAATTTACCTTTTTTTATGTTGGCAATAGGACCTGCAATGTACTGCCTATTAAAAGAAAATTTGATTTGTGGGTTGCATTATAACAAGCATTCACTTCCTGTTTCTCACTGCCCACATAATTTTTTGTTCAAAAGCTGACAAAATGCAATCAAGCTAATTATACACAAACCATGACTACTTGAAAAAAACCAAACAACTTTTTCCTCAGACTAAATATTCAAACTGCACCAAAGATGCTTTCTCCTTAGCAAATGGTTTAGTACATTTTCCAAATTAACCAGTCCTCAGCGGTAATATTATAGGATGGGCAATACCAGTGACTAACGTAATCAAATCCCTTTAAGGGTTCTTCATTTATATGTTCTCAGAGAAAACTTGCCTAAGATTTTTTAATATTCCCCAAAAAAAACTTTCCATAAAGACACGCTTAACAGGAATATAGTGTCTTTAAGATACTTATGCTACCCAAAGAATGTGAATAAATCTCTCACATTCCTGTAATTAATGAGACTTCCTCTGCTTTACCCTCTAGAGGAGCTGGTTTCCTTTCTACAACCATCCATATGCTTCCTTTAAGGAAGGATGCCATCACACCTCCTCCACTCTAAGGGTTCCACCCTTTCCTCACTTTAAACCCGTGGCCCAGTCAAGTTCAACAGTGAAGTCCGGATTGGGTGTGTGGTGTTAATGCACTGTTTTGTACATTAAGTCCTGATCACATCTCGGTGTGAAGTACAAAGGGGTATATTTGTACAATATGGGTGTACACATATACTTTTTTTTGTGTCCATGGATACCATTTTTTTCTGTGTGAAAAAATACTGTGGAAAGACTACAAAAATCCCAGAATTATTAAAACCAAATTACCCCTGAGACAAAGTGGTGTCTCAATATTAGTACCGGCCATATCAAATTCCACCGTAAGCTTAATGTTATGCAACATAGCTTGAGTTTTTTATGCTATTTCATTAGCTGTAATAGTCCAGGGATCAGGATGTGATGTTTAAGAGATTGAATTTGTGCAGCGGTGTGTAAAATTCCACGTGTAAAACAATATTGTTTATTGACAGACAAGACTCTCATGGAGAACATCAAAACTTCATACTGCAGACAATTCACATTAAACATATTTCAGTTCAAATGAATACAGCGTGGGGGTGCTTTCTTTTTTCCTAGTCTCTAAAGGAGGCTGGATGAACCTCATAGTTGCAATAACGGCAGTTGAGCACGGGGGGCACCATCCTCCCACACAGGCCATCTATATCTGTGGATGCGTTTGTGACTCACTGAGAGAAAAGCGACGGCTCTCTGACTCAGGGGGAAGAGGAGGAGGAGTGTGAAATGTTGATCGGCTCAGGCAGAGAGAGGAGAATTTGCTTGAGAGCAAGCAAGCTCAGTGAATCATCGTTGGAATCCCTTGAACACGCAGGGTGGTGAAGCCTCCCCCTTACCAGCTCCAGAGGAAGCCTCTCCCACAGGGTGAATAGGTGAGAGTCAGGGAACTTCCTCCTGCAGGGGATCATTCACCTATACACAAGAAAATCTGAACATCTGGATTAAAAAAAAAAAAAGGTGTGGATGAAGTTGGGGTCACTCATGTCAAGCAGCACCAGAATCCCAAATTGTTGTAAATCATCTGAAGGCTGTAGCACATTGCTAGTTCAGAGTCATCAAAAATGAATGCACTGGCTCACTGGTGAAAAGGTATTTGAATTTTAATGGAAGAAAAACTCTAAAGTCCTAAAGTCCTGCGAAGAAAAACATTACATATCCACATTTCCCCCATTTTTCAATAGCCACATGATGAAATTTCTGGCATATTTAAACATGACACCATATTCTCTGCAAAGCTTATGCAGATTTTTCACACTTGTGTGGGAATGTCCCTGTGAATGTGCCTTGGCTTGCACAACCACCATATGTGTAAATGCGTAGTTTTCACACACCTGCATATATGTCAATGTACCATGCCAGAATTTGTAAAAGCCCTTTTATGTCATTTCCAGTTTTAGCTAAACATGACTGCAGACGATATCAGTAGGAGAGTGAAGACATCTTAAAACCTCAAGGACACACAGTACTTGTGAACAGATTATTCAGCAGGAACACACAGCAGGAAGCACTTACACAGAAATAAATGCAGTAAAATAGCTGATATGTCACATGAAAATGGAATATTGTCACAAGTAGTTTGGCAGATAGGGCTGTGCAAAGTAATTTTCCCATACCATGCTGTGTCGTGTTGCAGGTCAACCAGAATTGAACTGAATAAGGGAAGTGAGAGTCAACTTTGAGTTTCATGACGATTGTGTCACTCCATTGGCATGGATACAGTCGATGGTGTCACATTCTTAAGGCTGCAGAATGCTGAGCCGCCTGTTTTAACAGGAAGTGAGCATCCTCCTCTGATTCATAAACTTAACCGAAGTAACTCCCTGCTTGTGCTTTAAATTCACTGACTATGTAAATCTGTAAAAAAAAATTACACACCATGTAGAGCTTTTAAATGACCCATAATAAAATGAAAGTGTATTTTTATACAGCATGGAATAACCTATTGAGTGTTATCTTACAGGAAATAATAAAAAATGTGAGCAAGGGAGTGATTTCAAGATTTCTAAAGACATTCTGCAGAGACTGCTTACTAAACACGTGTGTATCAGTTTTTATTCCCATTTATTACCATTAATTCATATGCAGGATCCTCCCTTCTTTTATATTCCTAAAGGAGAACTTAGTAGGGCACTGCTATGGTTCAACTAACTATTTTGTGTGGTTAAAGGAAATTAAGGAAGTGCACTATTTTGGGCATCAAACTCACTTCCCAAACACACAGTCAAGATGAAACTGCAAGATATCAGTTTCATCTTGCAGCACAGAGATTTGTCTGGGATGTGATAAGCCTATCAAAAAGCAAAAGTTAGCCTCACCGAAACCGAAAAATATTCTTCCAACAACAGCAGAGCAGTCTTATTCACAGGTTCTCTCCTCATTGTGAGATTCCCAGGTCCTCCACTACAAACCTCCACCCTAACCCTAATCATGTAGTAATACATAGGTTGGTGGTATACTGTTAGGGCAATGTTTTCTATCAACAAACACTATGGATTTTCTCTTCTGTTTACAAGATACACTCTAAGGTAGACGTCATCCAGTATGTCATTGTTTAATGGTGTTGCAGTGTTAAGCCTGGAAAACAATGGATGAGGTAAGTTTTAGAGGCAAAAATCGCCTTTCTTCTAGGGATGTTTTGACACAGAGGAAGGGGGTTGGGGGATGGTAACAAAAAAGGAGAGGGAGAAGAGGAAGGGGCGGACTTTTCAGGCCTTGGTTCCCACTGACTGTGTGCAGCTGGAAGAGCGAAACAATAATGTGAAACAAACAGTGAAAGGAATAAACAGGACCACTCCCTCGGGGAAAGTCCCTCTGGTACCTGCAGGCTGATATGACAGCCTGTGTTGAAGCACCGCTATCACTTGAAACTGTCATGATATCAGAAATCATGAACTTCAAAGTCTGTCACAGCTCATTGGATGGCCCGGGGGCCATTTTTACTGCTCAAATAGGAAAGCTGTACATTTTTAGCCTTGCTAGAAGCACAGTGGGATGATCTGTCTACCACTGCGGCCCAGACTGAAATATCTCATCAACTATCAGATGGATGAAATTTCCATTAGCGCTATCATGAACTTGACAGTTTTGGTGTGATTTAGTAAATGTCTTGTACTTTGTCTCCAGAGCTAATTAGCAAATGTTACCATAGTCACACACTTTAGATGATGAACATTAAATCTGCTAAGCATCAGCATGTTAACATTGTCATTAAGAACATGCTAACATGTTAGAATTTAGCTGAAAGCACTGCTATGCCTAAGTACAGAGTCACAGAGCTGCTAAGGTGACTGTAGACTCTTCATCTTGTGACCGTGACACCATTTTATTGTATGAATGAACTGTCAGACAGAATCATTGTTACATTATGTGCATCTGCTATTCCGTATGTATCTGCAATTTATGTGTTTTTATGTTATAACAAAAATCCTGTTACAGTAAATCATACATGAATATGTATGATAATGATCCATCAGACAGATGTTCCCCGATATTTCTCCGAGGTCCCTTTCACTGTCAACGTCATACATACATGTCAGTGACATCACTGTTCTTTGTTCTTGTTATTATCCCTCAATATCCAGTTGAGCTTCTGCTGTGCTCTGAGTCATAAGGGATAACTATTTGGAGGGAGAGAGAAGAGAGACAGAGAGAGGTGAAAGGGGAGGGTGCAATGTTCTTGGCATTCAACGCTGAAGTGTGATTGTTTTAACTTTGTCACAACCTGTTATTGTTATATTCTCTACAGTCTATCATACTTAGTCATGGGCAGTTGCTGGTTCAAACTGTTTCTAAAAAGGCATTTTTGTCACCACAGATTGCTTTCACTTTGTCCACAGCATGCTAAATCAAATTAATTCCACACTAAGCGGCAATATGGCATCACCTCTGAGATGACTGAAGAGCCAGCGTGAGAGGATGAAATGGTTTTTTTTTTTTAGGCATGGAGGTTTAACCTTCATATATCAAGATTATCTGACATACAGTTTAATATCAATCCAACACGCTGTGATTGCAGCATGTAAGTGTCTGAACATCCGCTGATATAATGCTTCAGAGATAGCCCCACAATTACACATAGCTGAGTAATTTCACCATGCTTTTTTAATTTCTTTGATTAATGAGTCAGCTTGGGTTTGTAAATATTTGTCACCTACAACGCCTGATGCAGCCTGCATTATCCAGACCTGCTCCACATTGTGTTTACCCACGCACTAGAGGGAAAGAGCCGCCTCTGTACCCTTAACCCATCATCTGGCTCCCACCTCTGTTTACCGAACTACATGTGTCCTCATTAAAACGTGGAGTGCAGCTGGCTAGACAACATACAGAGGCTTGTTGTCTTGAACCCTGTGGTTAGTGGAGGAAAGTTCACCACATCAGAAAGCCCCTGGTTCAGTAAAGGGGCACTGACAGTCCACCCAGCACACGTATTATACATGTTGTAGGAAATTCTCTCTTCAACAGTAACTATTTAGCATATATTTGGCAGATGCTGGAAAAAGTCCACTTGGATGTTATGTTGAACAAAAACATTATTTGATTCTACCTACAAAAATGGGTCAGTCCTCAAACAGCCTCTGTCTGTCTGTTGTTACTCTGCAGGAAGTGAGCCACAGAAAGGTGTGCAGAAGAGAAAAAAGGAAAAGATGGAGGAGAGAGAGAATACAAGGAACACAGTGCGACCTTTAGTAGACAGACTGTAGATTGGAAAGAGCAGCACAATCTTTTCAAGCTCTTAGAAGAGTCAGAGAGGATTCTGGGCAGCTTAACTGGTTGTAATTACACGTTACTCCATCTGGATGAGAGGACAGAGCAGTCAGCAAGGGCAGATGATGGGCAGCAACTGGCACTGTGTGTATATGTGTCTGCAGCAGTAGCAAAAAAATGCTCAATTCTGCAATCAAATTTTTGCCAGGAAAATGTACTTACTCATTCTGATCAATGGTCCTTTTAAGATTGTTAAATTAAAAGGAGCTATATGTAAATGTAGCTCTTTCTACATAGCCAACTTTAGCATTTACCGCTGTTTACTTACCAGAATTAACATTGAATGTTCGGCATCTAACTTCATCCCTTCAGTCCAAGACTGTTGTTTTGCTTTCATTTCTATCACTTCTTTTCTTCTACTGAAATTAGCATGCTAACCAGCTAGCTCTGGACTAGTTGGCCGGTCTCGTCCCTTTCCGATACTAAGTCACTAAAGTCTCCAGTCTGCCCTGAAGTAGCACTGCTCAGAGGGCGTATTATAACCTCTTGTATTATAAATGCAATGATGGCTGCAGCTCTTCGCAAGAACGATAAGTAAGCCGCTGTTAATGCTAACATTGGCTAAGTAGCAATAGCAAAACTTAAAAATAGTTCCCATAATGCTGCATTAACCTGGAAGGACCTTTTGTTTGTTGAAATATGGAGTTGAATATAATTGAGTATATACATTAACCACATTTTAATCACATTTTTATTTACAATTTTACTCTTGTAAACTAACCATTAGATTACTGTAATATAATGTCACATGTACTAAATTCCTCCCTGAAATGTGGGCCTAGTTGAGTGAAAGTACCAGTACTTCAAGACTATGCTGAATGCAGTACTGTAAATGCAGTTCTACTGTGAATGCGAGTGTGGGTGCAACAGAAAGAAAAGGAGAGGGAGAAGGACATAGTGTGAATGTGTGTGTAGAATGCATCTGTGAACTTGCAATGCGTTTGTGCATATCTGTGCATGTGTGTCGAACAGAAGTGTTAAGTAACAGCCACATGGGACAAGGGCGGCTAGTGTTGCTTGGTGGCTGGACATGATGAATTTTGACAAAGTGTCTGTGTGTGTATGTATCTGTTTCTGTGTGTGCATCTGTGTGTTTGTGTGTGGCTGTAAGGACCTTGGCCACAGTGGAGAGGAAAGTAACTGCAACACTGAACTTTACCCCCTGCATTAGTCAAGGTTTTGCATCAGCATGTAAACACTGGCATCCACTTTCATGTTCTCTTTCTGTGCCACATTACAACAGTTCAAAGAGCAGTATTACGTTTTCATTGTGACATCATTACAACACCAAGTTATAATGCAAACATGTATGTTCATACTTACATGGTTTTTGCATATTTCTCATATATGAACACATAAATAATCACAGTTTGCCAGATAACAGCTTTCATCAGTGAAAGAAATAGGTATAGAAAAAATATTGTCATCTTAATAATGTTTTTTATCTTTATGATTATTACTGTCTATACAGTCTGAGACGTTTGGCTCTTTTCTTTCAATTTTGTTATCATAATTATCGTCATCATCATTGTTGTCCATATTATTTTCACTATCATTTCCACATAATCACCACCACTCATAGTCTGAAGTCTTTTTCATCTGTATACTACATTGCTATCATCATTTTTGCCAAGCAAGGATTTTATTTTATTTCATTTTTGAGTGTTGAAATGCTGCAGTGCCAGCACTAGCAGTGACTTACATAAGCATGGGAAGCTGTAGTTGACAGAGGGGACCTTAAGAATAAAGGGGTCATTGATACATCATCTGTGTGTGAGTGTTACCACGGATACTGTGACAGGAACCAAGCCAAACTTGGGTTATGATGATCTAAAGCAAACGCACTGTGATGTGACTTACATTGGTGGAGTTCGTCATGGTAACAAGCTCTGCAGGAAGGCATGGTGAGACTCAATGACATTATTTGATAAAGTTTTACTCATCAGTGTCTCAGGAAGTCTAATAATGCTGTGGCTTAATAGACTTCTCTTTTTGGTTTTCTATTTGCTACTAATTGATTTCAATGAACATTAAAAATCCAATCCCTTTACACTGTAAAAGAACAGATTTTTGGCCCTGTAGTATTACCGTTGGTGCTTTGTTTTACAGTGAATTTTCTCATTATGTTGGATAACTGTTGAAAGATACACTGTGATATCATGGCCAGATATATAAGTGCAACTACAGCCTCTCAGAATCAAAGAGCACCTTTGAGTAGGACCACACCAGAAGAAATCTATTATAGCAGAAACAAATATACCATTGATAGCCTCATAATGCCATAATGCGCTTTTAGCATGGGTTACTGAAAACGGCTACCAGGCACAGGTCCTGAAGCCTATGGGCTAATGGGGCCCCAAAGCCAGACCTCAACTTTTTTGTTTCAGATCCTTAAACACTGAGTATAAGCTGATCTCAAGCGTAATCATATTTTTTCCAGCATATTTTTGTTCCTTTTTCCCTACAGCTGCACAGCAGACCCTTAACCAACAGTACCTCTACAATAAAATGGCTAAAGTAAATTAAATGTGTTTGACAGCAGAATAGCTGTGGGGGTTACTTTACGTGCCTTGGTCCAGGGACCCATTGTCTCATAACACGGCCACATGCCTCTTTGTGTGTGTTACAGCTGTGTTTAAACAAACATACATAGGAAGCGCTGATGCACATTTTCACTAAACACCGTCATTTTGATTGATTTAAAGTCTGATATGATATTCTTTTATCACAATTCAAAAGAGAACAGAGGTACTACAGTGATGCCGATCCTCCAATAGTGATGAGTAACTAAAGATGAATCAGTTTTAGTTCAAGGGGGTTGGTGGTAAATATGAATTTGAATTTCAAAGCTTCACCTGGACTTTGGGAAAGACTACAACAAACAGATCAAGTGGAAGAGGGAAGCTGTTTTGTTTTTTTTTTTTGTTTTTTTTTTACAGTGTTGCTTTGGGGTTGCATAATGTGTGCCACCGTAATGTCACCTGGAGGGCACTGATCGTCACATGAGGTGCTACACAACTCAAACAAAGGCCAGAAAGTAGGGATGAAAGGTGTATCAAGCAGCACAAATTCAGTCACAGACATTTTAATGAAAAGTGAAGGACCACATTTGGTAATAGGGCACAAAATGTCAGGACAGACAGAGAATGGATCACCAATAATGTAACGTACCCATCCCTGGTGTGAAAATGTCACACAGTGCAAACTCTCTGCATGAGAACTGTGGCAAAGTTTGGAATCAATTAACAACGGAAAATACCTGCTTTGGTATTCGGGGAATGCAGCTCAACAACATCCCACTGTAGAGATCGGTGTCTATGTGGCATTCTGAAAATGAATGGCATGCTAATGTTCCTTAAATATCATGTGGTGTGAGCAGTGTGCATGATGTCGTATTCTCGCCTTTACTATGCAGCCTTGCTTGCTAGTTACCCTAGTGGATATGACCTGAAAAATACAATCACTTTGTTTTGTTATTGAATTGTAAACATGAATTGCATTCAGTGGTCATCTGTAGAGAGACACTAGATGGAACAGACACAGTGAGGGAGTGAGACGACATCAGGATTTGTATTCAGCACAATACCCCAGGCTGCTTTTTCTCCCTGCCAATTCACAGGCTATCTCATGGTCACATGTCTCTGTAAGTAATATTTAAGCTATTTTAATGACTCATACCCAGATATTTTATGAATCCCAAAATCTTTAGATTTTCCATGGTGGGTTTTATAGAAGAAGCATCAAATTTTTCCTTGACAAATAGTGTAAAGCAAATATTTAAAAGGCCATTTGTAATCATTTAAAGGTCTTCTGTGTGCATTTTCAGCCAACATGGTGTTTTAATATACATACCAGACTTTGTCTGATGCAGTTTCTTGCCTAAAAACTCCAAAACAGTTGCATTAGCTAACTGTAATACTGTTATTTGTCAGTGATGTTGTTAAGAAAGACGTAGCCTTTGTGACCATGTCTCTCAACTAAACATAACATCGCTGCGGGATGCTCTGGTAATTCCTTCACTCACTCATGTTTGGCATTTTTTCTCTTTTATAATTCATGCTTCAACTTCATGACCCCAGCACTTCACCATTTTCTTTTCTTAGTCAGTTTTTTTTAGTATTTCTTATCACACCCAGTCATTAATACCCCTCCCAGTGTTTTTCCTCTCGCACTCCTCTTCCTTCCTCCCCACTCCCTTCATCACTCTGCCTCTTCTCTTCTGTCTTTCCGTCTGTATGCCTCTTGTTCATATTAGTATTCTGTTCAGCCCCAGTCAGTCTAAGCAGGGAGGCTGTGGCTGTCTGCTCCTCTGGTTTGAAGCCACTGGAGTGAGGCACCCCAGCATGGCGGAGCGCTTTATTCAGTGTGTAATTACTCAAACATATACACACACACGCACACCACCTCACACATAAATACTGCTAAATCTCTACCTATCTCTGTATCTCCTCGTGCCCCCGCCCGCCCCACCACCTCTTTCCCTCTCCTGTGTGGTGGTAAGTAGTGCTGCTGCACTGCGAGCTGAGCTGCCCCTGAGTGCAGCCAGTGCTGACAGATTTCATTAGAGCTGTAATGCAGCCTGTCTCAGTGTCTGCCTTGATAAGTCCTTCAGGATAACACAGACCCAAGACATCACGACACAGCACAACACACAACACAGATTTCAACAGCACGACACAACACAGCGTGACAAAGCAAAAAAAAAAAAAAAAAGAAGGAAAACACATCATCTCAACAATCACCTTGAAATTACAACATAGCCAATCACGACAGTGTCATTCAAAAATACACAATGAATGTGCTTCATGTGAAATCCACATATACTCCTGGAGGACTGAGGTGCACTGTAACATTGTGCTTTTCATTGAATACCAGATGGCATGTGTAAAGACATTCAAATGTTCAGTGGAGCAGAATATGCTAATTTTCACTTCAATGACAACTAAAGCAAAGCAGAATACTTCAGCTCCTGCTTGGGACACATGATAATTTCAGTGCTGCTGCATGAGCCTGGCCACTATGTTTTTCACTCTCTTGCAGTCAGGCCATCTCCAGCAACCAAAGGCAGCTTGGAGAAACGAAAACAGATCTGACCCTTGGGCCATCTCTGTGAAGACAGACGCAGCAATTGCAATTTGGTACTACAGGTCCCAAAATGTGCAGCCAAACATGTTCACATTAAATCAATAAATAAGAATGTAATCTGTTTTTTTCCCCCATCATGCCATGTGCAACCACAATCTGATTTTATGCGAAACATGGCGTGAGCAGCTTGCCACACAATGCTGGGGCACTTAGTGAGAGGTTAGTGGTCTGCAGCCTCGGCAAGTCATGGTTTCTGCAGCCACATCTCCGCAGGGGTCCACGTCACGTTGCCATCATATTTTTTGGTAAATATAAGTAGTAAGCAGTGAATGATTTGAGTCTGCCAATAAAAAATTAAACATACTACGAGGAGAGGTAAGTACAAACTGATTGAGTACAATTTTAGGATTATAATTTAGAAAATATCTTGGGTTGTAGTTTTCACCAATTTTCATAGGCTATCATTAATCGCAGAGGGCCATTATCAGGCCCAACGCATCACTTATCCCACACTCATTGAAAATCCCTCTCTGCTGCTCAGATGACTTGATAAGATGAACATGGTGAACTTAACTGCTTAGCTTCTCAGTAATGTTTCCACTTTCGTGCATTCATATTTTTTCATTGGGTTCCAGTGGTGTTTCTGTGTGTGTATCTGCATGTTGTCCTTCTCGATTATCAAATTGTCTGGCTGGAACGGCTGTACACAATGTAAGACCCCAACTTCCACTGTTAGAAATTTTCTTTACGGCCTACATCAACTTATGTGTACCAAGTAATCAAACAACTTCTTCAGATAAAGACTTCTCTCTCTCTCTGTCACTTCCCTCCCTGCATGAAAGTCATTTTATTCCCACAAAGCCTTTCACTACAACAAAGTCATTTCAAGCTGTGATCCTGTGATAGTGCGCTGACATTCTAGGACAAATCAAACACCCAGATTGTCCTCTGCATGATGCTAGGTGTGTAAGCAACACTTCTGGTATGTCAAATCATCCTCTCCTTTGTAGGAAAAATGCAAAATATACAGTAGGTTGGTGGAAGGTTTCAATTTCTATTGTTTGCAGAAACAGTTAAGCAGACACTTTAAACAGCTAAGATACTACAAGTAAAGGTTAGTGCAGCCTCACCTTAATTCTCATTTCTCTGCCGCCTATAAAGAAGTGAGTCAGCCTTGGTATTTTTGGTATGTTATTGAGCAACTGATGACTGGTATGAACAAGCTAAAGGCATTCAAGCAATAATAATGCCAAAGGAAACACAATGAAATGTTTTGTGTGTGGATGCAACTGCTCTCTTTTGCAGAATAATGCTTTACTTATAAATCTGCAGTCTCAAAATTTGTTGTCTGATTTAAAAAAACAAAACAAAAACAAATTAATTATTATTTTTATTTGAAATGCCTTCTGAGTTTGGAAACAATTGCTGTCTGTCAATACAAAGCATTTAAGTTCTGTTTTTCTTTATTTTATTTTCAATTCAAATCTGCAGCAAAGGAGTGGTTGTCAGCATGACAATACACAAAACTTCTGAGCTGCGTGACAGATGAATTGTTGCTTTTATTCTGGCTTTTATTCTTGCATGGCAATTCAGACATGCCCAGACATTGTCTGTATCTGCAGATCAAAATTAAGCGTTAGCAGAGCATTCAACTGATCCTGTTACAACACAAGAACAAACAGATCTTTACACATGTAGCTGTTATATCTCAGACAACCAGATAGCTGCCAATGTGTTGGAACAGGACTTGAAATAATATACACCTCCATTTCTAAGTCAAACAAACACCTAGCTTGATGCTCATCTGATGGCATTGTTGATCTGCAGCCTAGTCTAAATATGTAAAATGAACAATAATAAATCTACAGAGAACTGCTGTGAAATTACTGCATATATGTTATCATGTGGATGTGCACCCTCAATATCATTTATTTTGTAATCAAGTTGAAGACAACTCCTGCAAGATGCATAATACATACTCTCAAAATACAACAGGTGGTACACCACTTAAAATAAACCTTTAACATCTGAATAAAATATAATAAATCTATAAGTGACTACAACTGCATCATCAAATAAAACTTCTAAATACTAAATAAAATAAAATTTTCACTCCTTACAACAAGCACAAAATGCTAAATATCATCATAAAATTACATTGTCACTGTTGGTTCTCTTAAAGTTGAGACTGTGCTTTTAAGCTAAAACCTTGAAA
Organism: Seriola aureovittata; assembly: GCF_021018895.1. Lineage (NCBI taxonomy): Eukaryota > Metazoa > Chordata > Actinopteri > Carangiformes > Carangidae > Seriola > Seriola aureovittata. Next base: position 27,109,172 of record NC_079368.1, on the reverse strand, counting down.
GCACAGTCTCCTTCATAACTATTATTATTTACTTATTTTCTGCATTTTATGTTTTTTCCTTTCTCTGTTGTCTGTTTTCCACATAAACAAACTTAGTACATTAGTGATGGTGAGATATGTTATTTTCACAGTTGTCAGAAAAGGGAGCACAACTCATGAGGCAGGTGTAAAAAAAAAAAAAAAAAAAAAAAAAAGGATACAAAAATCCAAGCATGCAATGAAAGTACAAAGGGCCAGGCTGGGACAGAAAACACAGGTAAAATCCAAAACATGATCAGGATCAAAACAGGCAAGCAATGAACAGAGCACATGGCACAAGGACAGTCTGCCAGAGAGCAAGTGGAAACGGCCTCAGGGACTGGGGAACAGGTGAGCAGGTGAATGGGGAGGAGGAGAAGGTCAGGTGATTCTACTGGCACAAAAGGGAGGACAGTGGAAGTGGCATATTCTGAAATGACAGCAGGGTCCAGAGTTCTGGGAGCAGGTACCCAAGAGTGGTCTTCAGTGCTACAGCTCTGCCAGTCCACCAGATAGTGGAAACCCCTCCCTCAATGTCTTGACTTGAGTAGCCCTTTGACTCTATATGCAGACTCCCCATCAATGAACCGGACCAGAGGTGGGGGCCTGGAGGTGGGTTGCAGAGGGCTTTAATGTGGGGCACATGGAAGATGGATCCTTGAGGGATGTGGAAGGCACAAATGCACCACTTCAGGGTTAATGACTTCAGAGATGGTGAATGGGCCAACAAATCTGGGACTCTAACCGTGAAGTTAAGTCCTGAGCCAAACTCGCTGACCCAGCGTGTACCGGTTCTGTGGAGCATCTCTGGTTGGCAGCTCTTAGATGACTCTCAGAGTGGAGCAGGCCCTGAGCCAGCAGTGGCTGTGTCTGATGAATGCCTGGACAAAGGGGTCATTGGCCTCTCTTTCCTGCTCTGGAAAAAGTGGTGGTTGATAATCTTGGGAGGACTGGAAGTGGGACAGAGCAGTGGCAGAAGTAGGAAGAGTGTTGTGGCCATAGTTGACCCACAACATTTGCTTTGACTATAAGGTTAAGGAGCATAAGAGGCGACACACCGCAGGGCTGTTTCCATCCCCAGGAAGGGGAGGTAAATAGGTGCCCCCTGTCTGAGACAAGGTCTCTGAGGAGGACGTGCAGGCAGAAGACATTGAAGAAATCAATTTGCAGAAAACAACAATTCTGCAGTCTCTTTGGCAGTGGGGAGCTTGGGCAGAGGGATAAAATATGCAGATTAGTAAAAGAGGTCAACAACAGACAGAATGACTGTTACCTCCTGAGGGGAGGCAGACAGATTCCAAGTACCTCAGGGACCATGAGATACTGGAAGAGGTTGGAGGAGACCTAAAGAGCTTTGGTGATAAGACTTATGTTAGGAGCAGATTGGACAAGAAGCCACAAACACCCATGTGTCCTCCACAGAGAACCACCAGAAACACTGACAGCATGGAAGCAATTGTTTTCTGAGCATTTAATACTACTTTTAAACTATGCAGAGCAGTGAATGACTGTAATGCAGTCTGAAGCTCTTTTACTGCTTTTTCTGTGGAGGGAATATGTGTATAAATGACAGTGTCATCAGCATGTTGGTTAAGTAAACTGGGCCCCAAAATAGAGCCCCATGGGACACCTTAACAAAGACCTCACTGAAAGTTACAACAGTACAAAAAGTTAAAATGCTGACATCTATCAAGTGTGAGAAATTATAGGAAACATGACAAGTTAAATTCTTCATTTATGTCATAGGACTCCACTGCGTTCAGAGTGCAAATCCAATATGGAATTATGGAATGGAAAATACGGAATTCAATTGAGTAGTTAGCCACCTGTTGTTATACTATCATACTATCAATGTATGATATAAATGCAACCTCCTTTCAGTGCTAAACAATAAATTGGCGACCTTGTGCTATACAGCGGTTTATGAGAACAAAATGTGAGGTGAATTTCCCAGTTTCATTGTCTACTTTCTGCTGTGAGATAATGGACTCTAATCTTTTGCAAATCACATTTTCTTTCTTTGAAATACACATTGCTAGATGTTATTTAATGTATGTGAGAGGGACAGAACTTCACTGAGATCAACGTAATATGCTTAAACAAGCAAGACTTGATTTATTGATCAGTTAAAGTAATTACAGTAGGATATAATGGTTGGGGTTGAACATGTACAGTATTTAGTCATTGTAGACTGCTTTTATATTGTGTAAATCAATACAGTAGTATAGCAGCAGTACCCAGTATTGTCCATACTGTTTCAAATACCTTCACCAATACTTCTTTGTCCTATTCATCTGTAATGAGAACATTGCAGTTTTGTTGCAGAGACGCTTTCAGTCATATTCCTGTCCATATACAGTACGAGCCAAAAACACCTTCAACACCAAAATAATGTCCAATCTCTTGAAAACAAACAGAAAAGCAACTGCACTATTTTTTGTTATCCTGTTTAAAAGGCTCAATTGCACCTGTCGAGGAAAGCAGAGACAATGGGGTAAAACGAGTTCATCCATCAACTCCTCTGAGCCCTTCCCATCTCTCTAACCCTGCTCTCTGTTTCCTGTTGTGCAGGAAGTGTAGCTAAATCCACTCCACCCACTGGTCGGAGGGTAAACACTGCATGTGACGGAGAGATAGAGAGTAGGGATGAGTGAGTGAGTGAATAAGTGAGTAATAGATAACTAAGAATGATTATAATCATGTGGGGCTCAAGGAATGCAAAATAAATAAAAATAATCAACTACATTAATTGGTTATCTGCTTATTAGTGACATACAACGGCACTGTACAAAAATGTATAAGTGGCATACACCAGTAAGAATCAGTACCTGTCAGTAGAACACGAGTTGCATGCTGTTAACAAGTGGTATGATATGCCAGAACCAAACATTTTTGGTGAACACTTGAAGAAAGGTTTCTGCAGCTGCACATTTCCATTGTACAGGCTAGCAATGGCTCATTAACTCAGGAAACAGTCTGGCAGGAAAAGAACTATTGGGTTAATTTAGGCGGCAGGAAGCCTTGTGCTTAGACAGCCAACTCTTTCCTGCTGGAAGGAGAGGTGTGATTGCTTACGCACTCACTGATCTGCAGCTGCAGGCCCTGTTTGTACCACCCACAGTCATCAATGTTACAGATAAAAGTGTAAGTGGAGAAAGGGTTTTTGCTATTAAGGGACCAGTGTGTAGACTTTTAGGGGGGAGATATTGGCAAAAATGAATTATAATACCTTCCAGTATAACAGCATAATGGCAAAAGGAGTGACACTTTAGAGTGGCATAATATTAACCACTGTTCAGCTCTGTTATCACTCCCAAGTGAAGCATCCCTTTTGTTTATGTACATAATTAGCTAGCCTTTTTTTGTCTAGGTCTTAAAAATATTAGGGAGGACCCATTCCCTATCTTCTGAAGGTACTGTATGTATCTTGCAGCTGAGTCATCATGCTCACAGTGTTTACATTTTACAATGAACCATTAGTTCTATAGTTATGTTTGGCCAGATGCCTTTTTGCTGCTAACACCTTACTTTAATTGGCCAGAGTGACAGTTTGACAGCTCTGATTCGACCATTCCCAGCAGAGGACAAAAAGCAAATATCAAGCATGTTTGAGCATGTCCTAGACACCCTGTAGCATTGTGGGGGTATGACAATAACATTGTCTAGAAGGTGAGGGGCATTACTTTCAAATTATAAGTCACCAACAAATACTTTTTGGTTTGAATTCTATCAAAGAGATGTTTCACCTTCACATGCTTGAGATGCAGGAAATGTGCTTATCAGTTAGCTGTCTATTCAGTTCCCATTCCATTCCTGGGCAGTCTAAATGATTCAGCATAAACATGACAAAAAGCCATTGAAGTTGTGAAGAAGAGTTTAATAGTGGTCTTACAGCTGAAATAATGAGCTGTCAATTCTGCTGACGTCTTTCAGAGCCTTGCACAAGCTGTTCCCAGCTGCGCTTTTTGTGAACCTATATTTCCGCAGTCTGTTCCAGGAAACAAAAGGAACCATCTTAAGACATTTAGTTAATATACACAAGGTCCCCTCTGATTCAAAAATCAATATGTAATGTCCAACTCTAGTGAAAATTTGGCAAGCAAATGGCAGCTCTCTTGTCATTTGGTTGTATTTACCTATCAGCACCAAGCATCTCAATCTGCCATTTATGAGGTCAAGAGCAGTGTATTTCTTAGGAATCACAAAACTATTACTACCTTTTCGCAGTCATTTTATACTTTTTCAGATCTCACATAAAAACATTTAACATACTGAATACTGACTATTTTGGAATGATCTTGTTTGATCTCATGCAGCATTTTTTACATAGACATACTTTTTTGTTGCCTGTATTTCCCCCAGTGCTCTGATAGTTGATTGCTAATTGACTGAAATCACAGGTTCCTGCTATGAGGCTTGTGCGTCACCTTATCGTCATTCCAGTCCCCTACCAAGCTGGAGCAATCACCCACTCACGCCAATCTTTTCATCACCTGATTCTCTTCTAGGAAACAATACACTACTATAGGGCGCCTCAGTGGCTCACCTGATAGAGCACCTACCACATGGACGTAGTCTTAACTGCAGTGGCCGTGGGTTCAAATCCAACCCACATCTATTTGCTGCATGTCATCCCCTCTCTCTCCAACTAACTTTCCTGTCTATCTGTCACTGTACTATCAAAAATAAAAGGCAAAAATGCCAAAAAATCTAACTTTAAAAAAAAAAACAATACACTACTATAAAATCATCCCTCACTCATACCTAAGTCCCTAAGTCTCTGTGACACTCACAATCTGTTTCCTACACTCAATCTGTAGGAAAAATGACTATCCAGATGCAAATCAAACAAAATTGTGGCTATACTATGGGGGAGATGACGTCGTATTTGTGCATTTCAGCATAGAAATAAAGCAGTCATTTAATTTACCTGACCCCCTCTTAAAAAACAAAGAAATTACAAAGATTCATAAGATATTGTGTTCACATTATCCAATTAAATCTTTTCTATAGATTGTCTTCAACTTAATAATAATCTAAAAACATTGGTCTTCTTGCTCTTTTCAATAATGTAAATAGTATTTTTAGATTATTGATGAACATGTTTCTCAATTTCATCAAACAATGTATCACATACTTACTTTTGCTTCAAACTACAATGCCTTTTACCACTTTTTGTCTTAATGTAACCAACAGTTTAAATAAAGTGAACTTGTATGAATATAAACTGATCCTGTGACTTGATCATTCTTTTTGAAGTTCCGGAAGACATTTTATTTTTACTAAAACCTTTTACTTCATCTAACCACCTCTTGCATTTATAATAAGACTGGCTGGTCAACTATGAAACAAAATAGGTTTGTGTCATCTGCAAACAAAAAAACCCTGCAATATCTTTGGCAATTCACAAATATAATTCATATATTAAATAAAAAAAATAAAGCCCAATACCAAGCTTTGTGGAATTAATTACTATCAAATATATATATCATACATATATCATATATAAACTATCTCTATAATACTGTAGACATTTAGTCTATTTCAACATTTCCAGAATTGTGCTTATTGCAATACTCAAATTCTGTTCATGACTTGAGTGGAGCAGAAGATCAAAGTAAATCTAACAAAACAGAGAAAAACTACACCTCAATCTCTGGGAAAGAGCTTCCATTTATCCACAAATTTAAATATTACCATTCTTATTGTGAGTGAGCCTATACAGATATATAGTCAACTATACACACCAACTGTAAATGTACTATGCGGTACTGTACTGTCCATCTCACCTTTAGTCAGAGCAGCTCATTGCTGGTGTGATGGTATTACAGCTGGTGGGCTTAGATGATAAAGTACAATACAGTTACTAAAAACAAACTGTCTCCTCTGTGTTACATAATCTTTGAGGAGTAAAAGCCTAATGTATTTTTAAAGGCATCAGTGCCCTGAGGCCCCGAGCAGTAAGATGTCTCTGGTTGAGGCTGTGACACAAACACTAATGCTGAAGTCAGTCTAGTCGTATAACGTTTTCTAGCCTGTGCGTCAGAGGGGAGATTTCATTTATTTTGAGTAACAAAGACAGAGTGGGGAGAGAAACATACGTCAGAGTCAAACTATCATACACCTACAGTTTCAACTTTGAGTTTTACTGCCATCTGAAAAATAGGCACCAGACATTTATTTGCAGCTGACTTTGTGATTAAACAAGTGATCTCATTTTGCCGACCTCATACAGGTGGACGTATAAACATGTGACTTGATTTTGCTTGTGCCTATGACAGAGGTAATGATGTCCTCTTTATGCTGAAGCAAACACGAGAGACACTGTTCCTCCAGCTTTATCGTGGCATCAGAATCTCTGAGACGAATGCATGAGGGCTGACTCGAAACTTAGAAAAGTAGAGAATGATAAAAAAAAAAAAAAACCTGACAGAATCTTTTTGTGAACTGAATGGAAATGTGCACCATTACAGTCTTCATTCCCAGATTTTGAATCTTAGATACCATCCCCCAGAATCCCCTACTTGAATTATCCTCTATTCTTGGTGTTCTGCTTGAATTTCTGTGACAATGACAAAAATAAAACAAAAATTATGGTGTTCATAATGTTGCTATATGCAGCACTTCCTAGATGTTGAAAATACTTCTACAGTCTTTGGAAAGCTCTTGACATATGTGCATGCGTGTTTCTGTGTGCATATCTTTCTCTCACTGTGTGTATTCCCATTGGAGATCTCTGCATGATGCTGAAACAAATGCATTAAGCTGATAGATATCTAATCCCCAGTGTCTCAAGATAGCTGGCGCCCACCTCATGACTTCAGACACAAACGTACAGTATGTCCACATGGTATCTGGGTATCATTATCTTCCTGTGGTTTTGGACAATGGATCTTCACATTGAGAAATATAAGGAATAAGGAACAATGAACAACAGCTCCTTCTGCTGAGAGACTGCAAAGAAGATTGCAGATAAAAACACTGCAAGGCACAGTGATTGCCCAACTACATAAAGTATCTTCCTCATTCTTGATATGGGAGGTTTGAGTGTTGGACTGTCTGGACTTGTTCATACTGCTACAAAGGCTTGCTTGTGGAAATGATTTCCTATACACAGAACATGAAGTATTTGTGCTTTTGAGGGGTACTCAAGGAGAATGTTTCCTACCATTCTTATCCAATTATTAATAGCTGAGAGAGTTGGAATCATTTCTGCTAGGTGCCATAGACTGTATCCAGCAAAACCAGACAGCCACACACTGATGAACAACATAAATCCCTTCTTCTCTTTTATACAGTTGTTTATCCCTCCTCAGGACCATAGGTGGTCTATCACAGCATGTGTGTATAGTGTAGATGGAGAGTTGTGAGTGAGTTGTCCCTGAAACTCTAAAACTCTCTCTCAGCACACTCAGTCCTCCAGGAACACCCGACCAAATTCAAGCTTGGTGTACAAGTACAAGTACAGAAGCGATATCAGACAAAATTACCTTAAGTATTAAGTATTTTATATTATAGTTGAGTTTAATCTACAGTGACACATTATATTCTAATAGCTCATTTTATGTATTATATGAAATAAAATCATGTAAGAAATCATAATCGGCAAAGTAACCTGTAACTACATTTGCCAAATAAATGTAGAGAATTAAAAAGTAAGATATTTCCCCAAAAAATATAGAGGAGTGGAAAGATAAAGTAGCAATAAATGGAAATATTCAAGTACAAGTACTACAAAGTTGCACTTGTAAATGTAATTAATTATTTTTAACAATTTGAAATTTCGTCCTTAAAAGAGGTCAGCAAACCATTACAAGGACTTTCAAACTCACAGCTATAGTTTAGAGGCTTTGGTTAAAATGAGGGCAAAAAAATCCACACACATATGAGAAAACTGTGCGAGGCTGTGATTTAAATCCACTGACCCACAGTGCTTCAGTGAACCTGTGAATCCTTGCCAATGCACATTGACATTGTAGGTACATTTAAACGTTGTGAGTCAAGCCTAGATATGGGTCTACAGGTGGGCTTTTAGCTGACACACACAGATGCACAGACAAAACTTGCAATTACAGCCAGTCATCACATCACTGTGAACTGAAGGTGAGTAAAGCTGTTTGTCTGTGTTGCTGCACTTATCTGGGGTAGTCACACAGGGTAGTGAACACAGAAGAGCCAGTTCATGACACCTGTTTCTCAGCACAGAAAGTAAACTCATCTGGAAGGCAGACAGCCAGTCCTTATATGGATGTTAAACAGACACTGCAAAACCAAAATATAGGCTTGTGACTCTCTTTTACGCCTCTTAAACAACCGTGTACACACTGAAATTGAACAGTAAACAGTAAATAAAAGTTTTCAATAGTAAATGCTAAAATTACTTATGACCTGTTTAACCAAAGAGGGGTTATTTTATTCTCAGATTGTGTTATGAAGCCTTTTTTAAAAGGCCTAAACATGTGAAAGTATCCACTTTTATACAAGAAAAAAGCAAAACATATCAAATTTTTTCATATAAGACAGAAATTTTGTGCTATTTTTTTAACAGGGGCATTTCCGTTAACATACTTAATGCACAATTTGAAATTGCAAACTAAAACATGAGTAATGGAAACATGCGAGTTTAAAAAAACTCTCAAATGTTGAAAAAAAAGGTATACGTTGCATTTTTCAGACTATTCGACAAAGCAATATTTCGCAAAACTGAAATGGAAACAATTCCATTCACATTCAAGTTGTGTTGCCTGCTGCAATGGAAACCTGGCTAATAATGTGTGACTGACCAAATTTCCCCTTGGAGACACTAAAGATAAAAAGTAAATAATAATTTCCCTTCTCCTTCTATTCATTAGCTTGTGATCCCTTAGATTTATCTTCAGACCCCTTGAGGGATCCACTGTTTTACACAATGACATCAGACACATTACCAACTGTATAACGTCAGCAATGCCATCGGCATGTTGCGGGACTTAAATATATTTTTTAGTTTGTCAGCACATTTAATAAATGCCTGCTGTGTTGTTGCTTTGGCTTTCCCTCCACCTGTCACACAGGCCGTGTTGAACTTTTGTAGATTTGTGGATTTGTAGGGCTGCTTATTAGCTTTCCTTATCTACCGTCTATCCCTTGTAATATTACACTTATTATCCCTATTATTACACCAGGGCTCTTCTAGAGATAGTTGTCCACATCCCCCTTCTACTTCCGCCCCTAAATGCATCCAGCTTATTGTTCCCATCTCATCCGCCAGGCCAAAGAGAGGATATCCAGTAGGATGTGTTCCTGTTCATTTCCTTTGAGAGGAATACAAACAGTGACAACAGCTATTGTCCTGCCGCATGGTTAACAGTAAAAGGCATGACAGTTTGTCAACAGCTATTGTGTCACATTCGGCTAGTTGAAGGTTTATTCATAAATGCATGTACCTCAGTGGCTGTAACTGTCCATCAGTTCTGCGTCAGTCATTCTCAATCATTCATGAGAGTGATGGCAGCACTCTGTTGCCCCTTATTTCATAACAACCAGTAGAACTGTGCTTTTGTAATATAATCCTTACACCTCTTAAAAAGCTAACTTGTAACTAAAAAATGATCAAACTGAACTCTGATATCTGTTTATAAGATTTATCTTTAACCACTGAGTAGTTTAAATTTCTATTTTAACCTCTATTCACAGTTTCTATTTGCACAGCTATATCATTAGATTGTTACTCATGTAAAATGTTTTGCTTATTTTTCATTGCATAGGCTGATATCAAATGGTCAAAATAAAAAGGACATGGATGAGATAATAATGTTTGTACAGCAAAATGTTTTTGCAAAAGGTTTATCTGGGTGGACACTTCCTGTGGGTATCAGGAGAATAACAAGAAAGAGAGAGAGAGAGATAATTCTGGTGCAACAAAATGAAAGTATAGTAAAATAGAATGGCACATACCTAAGACAAAGCCAAGGTCAAACATACACCAGACTTAAGAGGACTTAAGATTCAAATTCATAGTAAATGATCCAGATCCAGATCCTCCACCAAGTTCAGTGTAAGTTAGTTCAATACTTTTTGCATAATCCTACTGACAAACAAACAAACGAACAAACAAACAAACTATTAACCATTATAACTATTGTAAATTAAAGACAAAGCAAGCCTGAAAACCCTGTTCTGTACTATGGAAAAATTTATAACAGCTAAGAGCGTCAACTGAAAGTGGAAAATAAGACCTAACATCGCAAACATTTCAAAATTATCAAAAAACAACTAGAAATTTAAAGAAGAGCAGCAACTTTATGATCGGCACTAAGTTTCTAATATACAGATGTCACCATCCTCTAAAATTAAGCTACTGTGTTGGCAAATGGTTTTTAGGCTGCTATTAACTTCGTAACTAAACACAGCGGTGAATGATTTAAATGGACTGAAATGGTGTAGTAGGAGGACCATACAATTCTGAATAAAATAACAAATGTACACTGTTACACCTGTTCACTAATTTTATGTAATAATATGATCACAATGCTTAACCATAGAAGCGTGCACGCAATACAGAATGACTAACAGGGAGCAGCCTAATGAATTGCAGCTGGATGTTTACATGCGGGCGAGGATGAGAATACCAGTTGCCATGGAAACAGTAGTGTGTCTCCCACTCAGCTCAATGGCAGAGCAAGTGGAGACTGCCGATCTATTATCAGAGATGATGCATTGATTGGCTCATTGATGGGGCTGTCAGACGTTCGTCGCAAACGCAGCTCTTGACCACATTAACCTCATACCAGACACTACCGTTTCCTCTTTGTCCTGGCCTTATATTTATTTATTTTCACACTGAAGCAGGCAGAGATTTTTCATGAATGAGAGCACCTAGACGCACAGAGGAAAGGAATATGTTGTTGATTGCAGTAAAACTGATGTCTGCATTAACTTGAAAAGACCTTTCTGTCATTATGTCATTCTTAAAGCAGATTCAGTCGCATAATGAGAAGGAGTTCTTTTTTCTAGCTTTGGTGAATACATTCAGCTGTTACCCAGCATGTAACGATATGTGAATAAATAGTATTTCATGGTTCCTCTGTATGGCGGATGTATGTGTTCGTTAGCCATACAAGACATTCAGCTGAACATAAATTGTTCTTCAAAGAAAGAAAAAAATCACGGTGCAATGTCCTTTCTTTTCCTCTTCATCATTAGCTGTTTTGAAAATGCTTTTGTGCATGTGTCCTGAAATGCCAGTGCGCTGAAGGATTATCAAAGTTTGGCCCTGTGGAGATTCATCTTCCTCCTGCCGACATCATGAAGCCATTCCTCCTCCATCCAGCGCCACAGTCCATTTGTCCAGTGCATGCTGGGAGATCGGCAATTGGTATAACATTACCTTTGGCATTTACCGGGCAAGGGCTTGCTACTGTGGGCTCGGAGAAATGCCAAAGGTGCATGTGTTGTGTCACAGACCTTTCAGTCACAATCTTTAAACAAACTTTGTTACTGAGTCAGAAGTCCAAACTTTTAGATAAGTGATTTGTTGTTAAACAATTGGCATTCCTACACAAATCCACCAATAGCAAAGAACAAGAGCTTCTGTATAGCTTAAAATGACACAGATTTAGGGGTTGATAATATGTAATTAGCAGTTTTATTGGCACTAAACTGTTCGGGCAAGTTATGACATAGGGGAAGCTGTAGCACTGAATCAAAGCAGTAACCTTATATCAACAATATGCACGTTCTAGCAACAGGTTTGACACAGATTTATATGAAAACACAAAACGTATATAATGTATTGTCATTACATTTGAACATATATCTATATCTACCAGTGACAATAGTTTGTAAAGCTCCAGCATTAAGCCAGAGAAGAACATTCAACTCTCAACTTATTGAGCAACACAGCCCCACCTAAATCCAAAGGGAGATGATGTGTGTGTGTGTGTGTGTGTGTGTGTGTGTGTGTGTGTGTGTGTGTGTGTGTGTGTGTAGGATTTGCTTTGTCCTTCTATCTCCACTCTGAGTCACAGGATTGAAACGCTGCCTTGAAGCCTCTGGAGTTTCCTCCCTCCACAAGGCAGGGCTGTATTTAAGCACTTGCCACACTTCACAGATCTTTGCTAAATGCCTTGCTTTCCACATTTAGAGACACCAACACTACTGAGCTTAAACAAGCCTTGAATCACGTGCCTATAATGGTTAGTGTGGTGGAATGATGGGAGAACACCACATTTTTCTTTGCTGATGCCTCAAACGTTAACTTAAATATCAAGTTTATTTTTTATTTGATATAATCAGTATTTATTCCATTCAATGCACCAATGGTAAAGTAAGATACAACTATTATCTAGCAGGTCTGCAATATAAAAAAAATATTGGCGAGATCATTTTAATCTTGAAAGAAAATCAACACTAAAGTTGATCTGTACAATTACAGCTTTAAGTGACAATTAACAAATAAAATGTGAATAACTCTGTTTTCAATAAGCAACTAACTCTCAGACAAGTTGAAACTTTGCAGAGGGGAATTCGAGTATGAACAAGGGAACTTCAGAAAGTCACCCTCTCATTTGCTGGTATGGATGGAATGCAGTTTCTGCTTCATTGCAGCTATTCCAAAGAGGAGCTTAAATAGTAATTACCTCCCAACCCAGTTCATTTCAATGATCATCTGTAAAACTACTGCACTGTAATGACAGGATGAGGAGGTTGATGCTGCAGGACTTTTAGACAAGCATTAGTTCCTACAGGAACAGGCAACTTAAAACTAAAATGCCAGAAGCAAAGACAGGTTTTGCTGTTGTTAATGTCTTGAAATATGGATTTACGAAGTAAACTATGAATTTTATTGAGCTTAGTGCTATTATATAGCTGAGAAGCAGATATGGCCTAATTACTGGAGTGACAGAACACTATCAACATAGGGCAAGGGGTTTCACACTGAATAAGGAGGAACTGCAGGAGGTCTGTGAATTTGGTACACAATCACTAAATTTGGAATAGTATGCATAGTATTCATTAATGCTGGAATTTTACATTCCAGTTGTATGTGCATGTGTATTTTCTACTCAAGAGTAATGGCTAAAAAAGAGCTCAATGTGTTAGACTTTCCATTCTAGCAAAAGCTCTTGCAGAGTTTTTCTCATTTTATTCTCCTCATTTTTTATCTTTGCCCCTTGTCAGAAGGCTGCCCACACACAGCCATGTGATGCTTTTATTAAAGAAGTCAGGAGGTCGTTACCCCATTTCGAGGAAGTCACATTCTCTATTGACATCATGGATTGAGGCTGCTGGTGAAGTCAGAGGAGACGTAGCACAATGTGTTATTATAGAAACTGAACAAAAAAAATATCAGTCACTCAAATGTGACGATTGGCCTGTGATGCACATCCACTGCTTGTGACAGCTTTTGCAAAATCCAAAGGCAACGTGGCATAGGCTCTTTGCAAAGGTTCATCTCAGTTCACTCCAGCTGAGTTAGTCTGTCACATGTGCTTAATGTCTTAATAAAGAAACCCTCCATGCAATTATGTGATAATTAGATTCAATAAAACATGAAGTCCACGCATTAAAGTAATGATTGGAGCTACAAGAGTCCACTGCATATGCGCATTTTATATGTTGATTGCATCTGGGTATTTTGACGCTCATATTGAGGTTCTGTGATGCTATAAAACAAATCTGAGCAAGCTTGACACAGACTGTCCGTGAGCTCACAACCCACCTGACAGGGCCTGACACATACCTGTCAAGGTGTTGTAAGTGATCGTCATCGCCACTCGACGTCGCGCTAGCCCACCAGCATCTCTGACTAAAACAAATACTAAGTCGGCTACACTTCCGGCCTCCCTCCAGCCTCCACACCCCTACCCCTCCGTTGTCAGTCAGCAAGGTGTTAACAAAAGCACAGTGAAAGCGGGCACGAAACACACAACAAGAAGCACAACTGAATAAAGTTACCGTGTGTGCACTAGAGCCAACACAGGCAGTCACAACCGTTAGCCCACGCTAGCATTGCCATGCTATGCTCCGCAGCCATGCTAGCAGCAAGCCAGCTAGCAATAGCAACATTTGCAAAACAAATTCATGGTATGGGTAACAGCAAGTTAGCTAACTTATCGTGTCTACTTTCGCCAGTCACTTATGAAAACAGACATATGACATTATAGCCATTGAGTTACTTACACATAGAGGAGACGAAAAGCCAGCTGAGTCCAGCTGGAGGTCTTTAGCCGCTAGTAGGGTTCATCATCTTGGTAGATCCGGACCAGTATTGACTCCATTGTCGGACAGGGAAAGAGTTCAGCCGTGGATTTATCGCTGGGAGCATCCACATGAATGACAGACACACAGAGAGGGCTGGTAAAGACATTGACCAAGCCGGTAAAAATTTAAAAAAAAACTTTAAGGATGTTTCTACTGTTCAAAGCCCGACCGGGATTTGAACCGGTAGCCCCCATGGCCACATATGTGTCTTATCTTGTTCTTTGGTGGAGGACTTTTTAGATAGAAAAAGTAATTTCTTCAGTGCAGGTAATTCTTGAAGGTCATTTACACCTGAACCCTGCCTACAGCACTATGCCATCTCATGTGGGCTGTCCCTGCATGTTTAAAAATGTAGCAGGACCAATGGTTTAGCAGGGAGTGCCTCACATGCACTAACATGCACATGCACATGCACACGCACACGCAATAACATGCATACCATGCCACAGCAGCTACCAAAACAAAGCGAAGAATGTACATATAAAATAGTTGTTTGCTGCTATATTATTGTTGAAATCTCGTTTACAGAAGTCTTTAAAGAGCATGAGCACATATCAAAAGAAATACTCATTCAACAATTATGCAGAAATCTAAATGCGTATACAGACAGAATATGAACCCCTTGTGTTGGTCATAAGTTGTGGACATACAGTATATTACTGAGTGATATATGCAACATGTAACTTCACTGCCTGTTTGAACTACAGCGAGGTTCCAAATGCTACAAGTCAATATCTTAAAAGGTAGAATTTAAAAAGAAAAAAGGAATTGAAGAGTACAAGTAGTAATTAGGCAGTGTTGCAAGATTTCCTTTCATGAAAGGCTTTGGTTCGGATTTGAGGCCCCTCGCTGTCTTTATTCCTCCTTTAATTTTTTCTGAGTCGGACACAGACCTGTACACTTTGAACCATGAATAAACCTAAAGCTATTGTAGCAAACTGAAAGGGTTTATTTTCAGCCAGGAAAAAGATATTTTCAGAGAACTGATTGTAGAAAATTACAGGACTCAGATGAGGGAGCATGAGCGTCACACAACTGAGCCAGTTGAGTGGCCAGTGCATCTTACGCAGTGACTCATTCTCAACATTATACGTATTTGAACACCTGCAGGGAAACCAGACACGCTGAGAAGCAAACACACCTTTTGCCATGCTTACCCACACTCAGGAGATACTTTGTCTTAGTAAGACTACAGTATTTGACTAAGTTTGAACAGGCAACTTTGCAAGCATTGCTCATCTCTAACATGGTCGATACTGTAGGCTACAGCAGAGAATGGGCAAAGCTACAGTCATCCCAGCTCCCTTTACAGTACATCTGTTTTTGTCCACATAGTAGGAGGAGGAGCGTTGACATTTGATATGCAAAGGTCTTTTAAATCCTCCAAGTGCATCCCAGTGTGTGCACATATCAAAGCATGCTTTTTCTTTTTTGGCAGAATATGCCTACTATCACTTTTAATGCCAAACTGACTCACTCTTCTGCTTGCAGAGAACTTTATGATAGAAGCTGAGGTATAAAGATCCCCTTTGTCACTCCAGCTTAGACTCATTCCAGAGCTAAGTCTGCCTGCACGCACAAGACTTTCCCCACTGTCAATGTGACACAACAGAGGAGCAGCTTTGTTTGGGCGATCCTGAAAACCATCCGTGTTATAAGCATATTTTTTTTCCCACATGACATTGACACTAAGAAGATCAAGTGAACACGCACCCTGAGCTTTTTGAACTCCACAGGGATTTTTAATGAGTTTATCTTCATATTATGCTCACAGACATGTAGAAACTTCCCATGAGGCCAATAAAGCTGATCAGCTAACATTTGCTGACTCACAGAAGAGATCCTGACCTGACCTGAATTTTGGCTTACTGTCATCATTATAGGAGCTGAACCTACATTAGACTAGGAAATGTTTTCACTCTTATAACCTCGGAGAAATTGCCATTTTTACTCTTGCTTGCTTGGAAAGAGCCAGCTGTCTGTTATTATGGGTTCAACCCATTGCATCCACCCAATGAAGATGCTGCACTCTGGTTCAGATGTTAGGAACAGGGGTAATATGCCCTCAAAAGGCAAAAAAACTTCACATCAACAACAGAATCTATTTCTGTCTCAGTGAAGCATCCATTCTAGGGGCCATTACTGTCAAAACACACGCACTCAGACCTGGAGGTGTCGTCATGAATAATTCCCGCTCCTTCCTCTTGTAGGCTACTTCCTGTTCTGCTTCTGTCTGTGTGGGTATGTTTATGCATGAGGCATTCATTATTGAACTCTGAAGAGCACAGATATTCTGAGTGTAGATCTAAAGGGGATGACTCAAACATCCACGTTCAACTTCCATCATTACATAAGCTGGCAAGGTGAAGAGGTGTTCAATAGACCAGAGCCAGATCAAATACTCATGTGGAGAACAGAGAGTGACATTACAATTTTAGCACAAGTGCTGTATGTCAGGACATGTGTTCTGACTTTCTGCGAGGAGAAGACATGCCAGATGTTTCTTACGCAGCCAACATTGATTTCCGACTCACCAAATTGGTCAGTGGTTGCTTGTTTCCATGGTTACAATCAGTGAATGGGAAAAGATTTCCAAGAATGATTGTAGTGACTTTGCCTCAAAAGCTCTGATGCAATCTGTGATACAGTGTGACCAAGACAGTCATTTTATTAATCTGTGTTTCCTTGCTGCATCTGACTGTTGGGCTGTCTTTCCTTCCGTATTTCTGAATCACCCAGCTGGCCTGATCAGTGCCCTTGTTGGTATGCGAACTAATGTGTGTCTGTGTGTGTATTGGTGTGAGACAAGGTCAGCCACATTTACACAGTCAGTCTTCTTTGCCAGCCTCCATTTTTCACTGCGGAAGAAAACTCAGCAAAGGCAAGGCCTTGAACCAGAATATAAACAAACTTCACAGTAAACACGGCCTCTATCGAGCATCCATCTCGCTCTATGTGCCCATTTCCTGTTGCAAAGAAAGTTTAAAGATAAAATACTTGC
Organism: Seriola aureovittata; assembly: GCF_021018895.1. Classification (NCBI taxonomy): domain Eukaryota; kingdom Metazoa; phylum Chordata; class Actinopteri; order Carangiformes; family Carangidae; genus Seriola; species Seriola aureovittata. Next base: position 27,091,909 of record NC_079368.1, on the reverse strand, counting down.
TTTGACTCATGCAAGTGCGATATGAGTGTAATTAAGTTTAATTTAATTCTCATCACACTGTACAATATATTAACTCTGGAGCTGCTTAAGATGCAACATATGAAACAAGGACACAGCTCATTTTCAGTTTGGTTTAGGCATCTATTCGGAGGGCACAGTCAGAAAATGTAACACCAAGTACTCAGGAGTAGATTTTTTTTTAGAAAATGCTCTTTATTATTAAATAAATAAATACTGCACTTTTTAAACACAATAATTTAGGACATTTTCTACCAAGGTGATAATGGCTCTCAAAGGATCCTTAAGAGAATCTCTGATACTGTTTTTTTTTTTATGTCATTCTCTCCTTCTGCTCCCCTCTCTCCCCTCCCTCACATCTCCCCTCTGATTCCCAGCTCAATGTGCTGAGTCCATCTGTCAGTAAGGAGAACAAATCACAGTTTTAAAAGTTAGTGTGATATTATATCCCTCCCCCTCACACATACACACTCACACATAGAAATAGCCGAACTCTGGAGCACCCATACACATGAGCAAATCATCATTTCGTTGCACTGTTGAGATGGCTGTGACATACACTGTACATCATTTACAATATTCCACAGTCTAGCTCCGGTTACATTCAGAGCATCAGTTTAATTTGATTGCCTTTATAAACAGCTTCAACTATACTATACACAATTAAGCTGGTGCCAGCCCAGCGTTTGTCTTTACTTCCAAACATCCCTCTCCCCCCCCCCCAAACATCTGGGGTTCACATTCGTACCAACATACTCAACCCTTCCTCTCCTACAACAATCGACATACAAATCAGCCCTTTTCCATCCACAGTCATTGTGCTACATTTAATTTTTGCAATCTCTTTCAGTCTCTCTAATATTTTTTCACCTGCAGCTCTGCTGAGTCACAAAGGTGCTATGGTGTAGGAATGTTAATTTACTTTGCACTATTCCATCCTTGGTCCACCAGTCTTGAGCAGATCCCGTCTGAATCATTGTCCCACTGCAGCACTGCAGCAGCACAGTGCATCGGTTTGACTGTTCAACACTGTCCAAAACATATTATTGTAGGTTTAGCTGCATCTCTGCAAGAGCATGTTGAGGGAGTACACCATTCGTTCACGCAGGTCAGTGGGGCAGCCGGAGGTCAGCAGGGAGCTGAGTTTGAAGGTTTTGGAGACACGATCCTCATTGATGTATGTCAGCATGTACTCATCCCTCTGGCAACACAGGATGATCTTGGTGTGGTCATGGTAAAAGTTGACCTGTGGAGATAGAAAAGTTTGTTAGTTTGCCCTCTATCAATTTTTGACACAAGTCAATTGCAAGTTGTCCTTTTTCTCATTTAATTTGTGGTCTAATCCTTCTCCTCTATTGACCTCAACAACGTGTTATGCATTGCACCATAACAGTGTTGCTCTGAGCATGCTCAGCAACGGCCATGTTTCCTGCAATTGTGTTTACCTGGAAAGTGCCGTCATTAAAGAGCATCATAAGGGCGCGGTCGGACTTGAGCCACTGCAGCAGGTAGAGTCTGGGCATGTGTGCATCTGTCATACTACCAAGGTCCCCACCCTGAGAAAGCAAAAGAGGCAACACATCAGAATTAGACAGGCTGCAACATGAAAGATACCACTTCTAATGCTTCAGGGGGTGGAAAGACAAAAAGAAACATAACTGCAAGGGGGGGTGGGGGGTGTATATTACAGGAATGAAAAGAGGAGTGGGGGAATAGAGATATTTGCTTACATCCATGAGGTTCTCCTCCATGTAGTGGGAAAAGTACTTGAGCACAGTCACTTGGCCCACAAAGTGTTCAGGAACCTCGCAGGTCGGGAAAACAGAGCACTGGCCCAACTCTGCATAGTAATGGATGGTCCTTAAAAAATAGAGAGAAGGAGATAAAGAGTTATGCAACCACTCAACGATGCAACCATGAAACAAAAAAATACAGTACACTGATTTCTTCACATTTCTGTGGCATTACAAGCTGAAAATAATGTTAATTGCAAAGTTTTCCTAACTTTCTGGCCAACACATGAAAATCTACTCAAATGTAAAAGATAAAGACTACGCCTTGAATTTGGCAGTAATTCATTTAATTGAAAAATTATGAGCAATTCTATATACCACAGCAAGCTCAAACAAGCCATCTCCATTACATGTGTTGACTAATAACTTTCAAAAGGGAGGGTGGAGTGTTGTAAAAGCATAGAATGGTGCATACTTTCGGTCTGGCAGGAGGCTCATGTGAGTGCCGTTGTTGAAGAGAACTCCCACGGTATGATCAGACAACTGGTAGCCAAAGCCATACTTGTTGGAGTAGTCCACCCATTTAGTCACCCATTGAAGACTGCAGCTGGTTGAGCCCTGAGGAATGTCATCTGCTGCAGGGTGAATAAGAACACAAAGAAAGAGGATTAGAATACAATTACTCAAAAGATTTAAATAAATGACAACCTTAACTGTGCAACCACGCTCTATACCAGATTTCTGTTGAAGCACCCAAGAGCTAAAGAGCCCCTCCAGATTCACTGAATCCTAACTCTAAACTGTACTGTGGTTTTAAACATCAGTAATGAGCTGGGAGGAAATGTGGGTGTGTTATTATCTAATCATTAACATGCATAGTTCATTACTTTTCAACAAGTGGACTCACCTTTAGGCATATTCTCCAGACATCCCCTCAACACACTTGCAACAGTCTCAGCCACACTCCCTGTTGTGTTGTCTTCCAGGCCTTTGGGAGCAACAACAGAGGGTGATTTAGCTTGGTGTCACATACAAGAAATGACTTTGCACTCCAACTGTCACATTAAATCTCTCTATCATTCATGCACTTATTCAGTTTTCTTGTGTTTAATTTCACAGCTACATGTTAAAAGAGAGTATTATATATGTTCAATTAATGCCAAATGAATGTTCAATGATTGTGCGTGTGTGAATCCAGGCTGGCGAACTTACATTCACTGCTGCTGCTGCAGCTCCCCAGACTCCCCCTGACGATCAGACGGATGGTATCTCGCGTTGTCGGGGACTGGCTCTCTGTTGCCAGGGCAACCGGGCTCTCGGCAGATGGTGGAAGTAGACTTCCATTCTGAGGTGGGAATCAGTGACGACAGGGCTTAGAATCTGCGAGTTTAGATCATCTCTTCCTACTATGACTCAGCGGTCACCCACAGATGCAAAGTGGCTGGCTTAAAGGTTAAAAATAATTGCTTTTAGTTTGTTCTGAAACTGTGCTTGTTATAAAGTTTTGTACAGCATCAGAAAGACTCACTGGATTCTGAATATCTATATGGCTGTATGAAGTAAACAACTGCATCATTATGACCTACACTCTTATAAATATACTTTTTTGTGCTGAATAATTGATCTCTTACCTCAGAAATCTTTTTGCTCTGTTGCTGGCTGATGACAGTTCTCTCCAGGTCGTGCTGCAGTTTGTAGATCTCCTCTTCCTCTTTGGTTAACTTATCTATCAAAGACAATAACAGCACACAAAAATCAGAACAATGCCTTTTTAACCAGCAGCTACATAAACTGACATCAGAACAGCTTGGTGTAAAATGTGAGATTTAATGATGCTTCCAATGGCAGCAGTAATTTGACAAAGTGGAAGATAACTGACTGGTGTGACAAGCGGCGTTTTAAGTGCATAAGCGACCAGTGGTTGAGCTAATACTCACTTAAAGTCTCGTAGTATTTGACCTTGTCTCTCTTCCCACCAAAGAGCGCAGCTGCAGCTTTCTTGAAGAAGCTCTTAGCGGGACTGGAGATGTGGAAATCTGGGGCCGAATGGCAACAGCTAGCCGGCAGACGCTCTGGACTGAAGCCCTGTAGAGAACGAAAGTGGGTCAGTGTGCGGCCGGTGGGAAGGGGGTCACTGTTATACTCCTACACTGTGACATTTCGAGAGAGACTGACAGAGAGTGGAACAGATATATCGAGAGGTGAAAATGGCGTCTAACCTGTGTGAAGAAATCATGCCTCAGAATGTGGTCCAGGTTGGGTCTGTCCTCTGGGATCTTGGCCAGCAAGCTGGCGATTAACTGCTTAGCCTGTGGTGACAGGGACGAGGGCAAGGAGTACCGCGCCTCTCTAATACACCTGTATGTCTCCTTCAGGTTGGTGGTTTCAAATGGTGGTCTGCCCAACAGCATGGTGTACCTGGAACAGGGCAGAGGTCAAATGTGAGCGGATTTCCATCACTAAAAATGTACTGATACACAAGTTTCCAAATGATTGGCAGCAAGACAAGTCCAAATTTCATGCCAATGTGCATTTTTAAATTTAGGATTATATGATATTAGACTGTAATCAGTTAATAATTAATAATAGCTATTAATATTACTAAACCTTATGAAGTTCCCTAATGATGAATTTACAGTTAGCTACTCACATTACACAGCCCAGGGCCCAGATGTCTGATTCGCAGCCGTGGCCCTGTTTGTTGAGCACCTCAGGGGACAGGTAGTTGGGAGTCCCACAGATCGTCTTCCTCCTGTTTCCCGCCGGCTCCAACTTGGCAGCAAGACCAAAGTCCCCGACCTTCAGCTCCATCGACTCGCTCACAAAGAAGTTACCTGTTGGGGAAGAAAGGGAATGAGATGACGATATTCAACCTAGGATAAAAGGCTGAATAGAGCATGGATCCTCTGATGAACTGATTAAAGAAAAACTAGAGGAGTAAGTGGGCTAGTATCAAAAAAATGATATCCTAGCTGCACAGAATGCATCTTTACGGTTGTGCACAAAGTGTTTCTGCAGTGTAATGTGTCACTGCTGCAAAGAGATTCCTTACCAAGTTTCAGGTCTCTGTGAAGGATTTCTTGTTCATGCAGGTACTTGAGTCCAGAGACAATCTGCCTTAGATAATAACGCACCTCTGGCTCAGTGAGCACCTTGCGAGCCTTAAGGATGTGGGCTAATGACTGTAAAAAGACAAAACATAGAGAGAACGATTATCAGAGCTGCTTCCTGTAGCATAACATAAAAACACACATTTTACTTATTGAAGAAAAACTTACACTTGATATGATGGGTTTTATCACATAAAACTGTTCTATGGGTCTGCAGTATCATAAAATGAATTAACAGGTTAGAGTTCTTTTATAGTGGGGGCAGACTGAGTACTGCCTATGTGCTGCCTCATTGACTTTGGGTGCAATGCAGGTGTTCCAAATCCAAAATCCAAATTTGAAAGACAGCAGTGGCAAAAGATGAAGTACAGTGGTTAAAAACTTGAGAATGTGACAAATAGCACTTACTTTTCTACTACAGTATTCCAACAGGATGTAGATGTTCTCCTTGTCCTCAAAATGGTGATAAAAGTGCACTATATGTTTATGGTGCAGTAATCTGTGCAGCTCAATCTCTCTGTCAATCTAGCGGGAGGGAAAAACAAAATGTTCACGATTGTAATTTAACCCAATTTCGTGACATATGATGTTCAGTTGCACCAGTGCGCACAGGCACCGGAGCTGCAGGCTTACCTTCTCCCGTTGGTGAGGTTTGGAGACGCGCGCATGTGGGATGATTTTGGCTGCGTAAACTTTGCTGGTGGAGAGGTCGGTCATCTCATAGCATTTAGCGAATCCTCCCTGGAAAGAGCAAAAACACCGTTAACATGATTTGTCTTCAGGTTATGAGGTAAATCCAAAAAGTCGACATCAGATTATTATGCTTGCGCTACCTTTCCCAAAACTTTTCCACGGCAGTAGCACTTCCCCGTGACAGGATCGGTGATTATCCTGGCCATCTCTGAGGGCGCACTACGCTCATCCACTCGTTTTCGGCGAGGTTCGCAGGACCTCTGCGTCGATTCACACATACTGCTGCTGTTTGTCTGTTGGGACCCGATACTTCTCTGTACTTCCATTAGACGTGCTCGCTCGTCCTGTACTCAGAATGTAGCCCGGAGACTCCGTCTGTGAGCCTTTATACTCTGGCACCCACCCCACCCCGCTGTCTGCCGCCCTCTCTCTGACGTCACGGTGTGAAATGAGAGCATGAGGTCTGCCTGATATCGATTACCTTGCATGTACATAGGTGTTGATGATGGCACAGAGACATGAAATCAAAGGGGATAAAGCAGCGTGAGGATTCTGTGTTATCAAATATAATCCCCAAGCATATTTGAGTATTAGCATCACCAGCCGCCATCCACAATAACAAGGAAGACATAGATGTTCTGTAGTTTACATGAATCCAGGCAGGTGAATGGACCCTTTACATGTTTGGGCAAAATATAATTCAAGGTGATGAAACTCTGGTGCATCTGGCTGATAAAATATACACTATGCAGAGGGTACATGTTGTTTGTATTCTACTCAGGTTCATCTCATCCTGTGTTTTTGCACCAAACAGTTTGGAGCACTAGCACCCTCAGGTGGAGATTTTGGATATCATTTAGACTACAGTGACGGATGCAAATCTGTTCTCCATTTTAAACTATGTTTACCAAAGACTACGTGTATATTGTATTGCAATTGGACACTGACATGTGAGACTTTTTAGTGTGAATGGAAATGAGTGGAACGGTTGGAGAGATAGGAATATTTGTGTTCTAGTTAGCAGATGCAGGTATGAACTATGAACTACTGGAAAGATGACAGCGTCACCCTCCTGTTTACTGCAGATGCCACAGTAAGACAGTTTTAGTGACATGCACTAGAAAGCGCTCAGAGAGCACATTTCTCCACCATGGCACCACAATCCCTCTAAATATTTTATTCTAAGCAAATGTTGCAATTGCAATCTGTATCTTTACCAAAATAACAATGCAGCTATACACTGTTCACAAGAAAGAAATGTTAATAAAACCCTAATTCTTAACAATTAATTTAAAAAAGATCCTGATAAGATAATCAAAAAAAACCAAATCACTTGTTCATTGGAAAATGACCAAACATTCCAGCAAATTTTATTAAAATCTCTTAAGCGCTAACAAACAAGTGGGTTGCACCTGTAAACATGGTTTCCAGACTAAAGTGCTTATCGCTCTACCCAGTTACATATTCCATATGAGCCACAAGGATCAGATGATGCAGATAATTACAGTATTTTAAATCACCCCTGAGGTGGCCAAGTAGAACACAAAAGCATCTGTGTGTCCAAAAGCTCACTGGCTGACTCAGAGACGCCATTGAGCTGCAGACATAGGCATTTTTTATGTTTATTTACAAAACATAAAAAATGCCTAAGTATAACACAACATATACAACCCCACAAAGTTGGACAAAACTATTGAATAACAAACAAAAACAATGAACTTTTAGCAAGCTACTGAGGAGAGTTATTTGTCTTAATGTGGAAAAACAATTATTTGTAGTGGAAGAGCCCTTAGAAAGAAAGCTAAAGCCGCTGCCATATCTTAGACACTGGTGCATGATGCTATGGCGATGATAAGAATGAGAGAACAAAAAGTAACCCAGAGACTGTGATGTTTACACCACAGTGTTGGGTGCACATCTCAGGTGTGAGCGCACAGTGCTGATGTCATAAGCAAAACTCTCCTCAAGACCGGAGCCGACAGACGACTGGTGTGGCCAGTTGGGAAAAGGAAAACGACAAGCAATGACACGTGCATCATCAGGAAGCTCTTTCAGCAGCTTCTCACCCAGGACCCCCATCTGTAAACCAGTGCAAAATGGCTGAATCAGTCACTTAGTAATTAAATGTTACGTATGGCATAGGACTTATAAATATTCTACAGGGGGTATAATTCTTCATAGAAGGAAAACTCACCACTCCTGGAGCAAGGAAAGCTGTCACATTGTTGTACAAAGATAAATCAGTCTATGAAAGAAGAGAGACACAAACATGGTCATACAACAACTTTGATCCGATTTAAGGACAGCAATACTTTTTGTTAAGGTCTTACCTTCCAGAAGTCTTTTTTAACAAAGGTGGCCTGGTTGGAGGGCACTCCTGTCCAGAGCGCCTTGCTCCTGGCATAGGCCACTAAAATGGAGTTAATCTCATACCCTGTGCACTGGAAACCAGCAGAAGAGGCCGCAAACACCTGGGAATCAAATGGGAGTGTGTAAAAATACAACTATGTGTAGCCTAAGAGTAGCAATAGAACACACGAGCATATACAACACAATCACATTTAACCTCCAGCATTGATACAAATCACAACACACCCAGTTTTTCAATCAGATTTCCAATCCTGTTTACAAATGAATATATAATTATAAAAAGACAGGTGCGGCTCACTAACCAGTCTTCCATCTCCTGATCCCAGATCTGCTAAGCGACCTGTTCGTCCCTCAAGCAGCTTTATAATGTTCAGTGTCTGATCTTTACTGGAGGGCAAATAAGGAACCTAGACCACAGTGCAAACACACAGTAGGTCAATACAAGTGACAGGTAGTACAGTAATCATGTTATTATTATTATTATTATTATTATTATAAGTCTCTTTAATCTGTCTTTCCACTGAATGAGACTGAGAATCCTAGTTTGAAACACCACAGCAACATGAATCTCCTCTTTTCCACATAAACAAATCTTGATATGCTTCATATTAAATTTTCCTCTGCTTGTAATAGTCTCCTGAGTGCTGTGACTATAACCTTGAATCTAATCTTTCACAAGCTGTCAGAGGAATAGCTTCACAATGTCTGTTTGAATGACAAATATACCAAAGCTCACTCTTGTCTCTAGCTGTTGTAAACTGGGTATTAATCTTTGATAATGTACATTTCCACTCTTCTCCTAGCATGACAGGTTTTATGAGAAACACGGATGGCACGATGAGTAAAGCAATGTATCATTATTCCAAGGAACACACAGGTCAGTGACATGTTAATCATAAGTGCAAAGACAATTACATTTTGATCAAATTCTTTAAGCAGTGATATTAACTTTTGTTTTAAGATTTCCGATTCTCAATGCAATAACAAATTTCTTCGTCATTACCTAACATCTGATAATCTGCTCCTGATCATCGTGTTTTCTTGTTCATCTTGTACTGACAGTGAAGAAAAATAGTGCACAAGCCATTATTTTGCAAAAACCGATCTCTGCACGAAATCACTTCAGATTAATGCGCCATAGACGATGGTGCAGCTCTCCATAAAACATAACCAGTTATAGACTTACCATTTTTCTTCTTTTCCCAGATTTGCTGCTAGCACGGAGCACTAAGCTCCAAAATAAGCAAATTATCATTAATGTGCAAGTTAGGCTCTGTCTTCTTGGATTTCACACAAACATGCAGCACTTGACATTTGAAAGAGTGGAAAGAGGGAGGAGCAAAGCAGAAGGGTAAAAACAAAAAAACAAAAAAAGAAGAAGGAAATCTCAGGCACCTTGAGCTTCCACGGGACTTTACGAAAGCCAGGCACTGCAAAGAGACTCCATACTCCATACAGGCCTGTGAGAAGAGCACCTGTGCAGGCTGTCAGTACAGGATGGGGTCTGTTGGTAGGAAGGACCCTGCCATGTTCCTGCAGAATCACCTCAATGGAGTCCTCCATCGCAAACTGTCACCAATATGGTTAAAAATACAGCGAATGAGGGGAGATATTACTGCAGCCTCTGGAAAAATCTATTCTGTATGGATATATCTCAAAAAAACAAACAAAAAACAACGTCTAATATCTATCTCTAACAAAAACAAAATGCTGAATTATTGAGCTGATGAAGAAAACCAATGACTGAGTTGTGCTCATTGATGGCTGTTTCTCACTGTTTGGAGAAACAGTAGACAACGCCAGCATCCTACATGTCAGCCAAAACCAGTATTGGCCATTATGTTGGACCCGAGTCCTAAAATGTTCCCTGGATACACAAGACAGACTGTAGTGTTTTTGGTCAGATGGTTTTGTAAAGAAATCAGCTACCAGTTAAGAATAACTTTCCTAATGTCTATGCTTTTAGGAAAAATACATTCTTCACAGGTCTTCAAAGAATCCAGTCTATAAAAGTAATTCACTAAAAGCTTGAAGGTAGCCTATATTATTTTAAACGCCATAATCTGCATTAACTGTTGAATTTAATTTAGAAAACAGTGACATTAAAACAGGGTAAAATTGCTCAGGATAAAAATAACTTTGTCACTCATTAACACGAGGCAACATGAGTTAGCTGCCAAGAGCAAAAGATCACCAGAGAACCCCTTCCAACAGCAGATGGTGCTACGGTGATTTCCTCATGCAGAAACCTTCTAGAAAAGTTTTGTTTTGCACGCTGGGGTCATGCACATGTATTTGAAACAACAGCTCGGTCTATTAATCAGACCAAGAAATTTTGCTGGACAAGAGGAGCTCTATCAGATAAAACCGAACTGAAGGAGCGTCAGACACGCTAACAAACATTTATCTAGGATGTTTGGCTCTGGATGAAGTCGGTGCAAAACATTCAAAATTGAACGAACGAGTGAATAAATAACCTCATTGAGAGCGAGATACATATATATATATATCGAACATTTTTGGTACATTTGTGAAGTTATAACACTAAATCTTGACATCTGTAGAGACAGACACGTTTGTGCAGCCTACCTTACCCGCCCCCTCGTCTACTGCGCACTCAGCAGCCTGCACACACACATACACACACAGGTCCTCCTGTCAAAGGGCAGTCAGTCAGTCCGCTCCAAATCCCGCCCAGTAACTGCATACACGCCCTATCAGGTGTCTGCTAACTGGCTGACACAACGCCTGACAGCCACAGTCAGGATTTCTATCTACCTTGTACCACGGTTATGTAATATCTGTTGTGTCTGGTGCTGTGGTGGTTCTTAACGCATGCTGGACTATTATAAGCAATGTTGGCTTCAGGCGTAAAATGAGTAATAGGAGCTAGTTAGCCTATTTGAGGGCTACAGATACAGGAAAATGCATAACAGTTGCTGATATGAGCCTCACTCACTACAGTTGCACCTCTCAAAATAATTATGGAGGTTTTATAATCCGCCTAAAAAGAGGGACCGATGAGATTACAATTGCAAAGATGTCAATGTCTTTCACTTCCGCTGCGGCCTCATGCTGCTCTTGCTCCCATTGAAAGGCCCGTGATAATAATATTCATCAGCACTCAGGCCGCTCTTGTTTGCTCAGCCGCTTGTTCTCTGAAGCGAAGAGCAGGCTGCATGGGCGGGTGGGTCGGCAGCAAGACCGACCGAGAGTGACGCAAAAGGAGAGGCTATTATATTTGCTTCCTGAAAAAAGATAATAATTCATGCTGCCCAGCTGGGAGTTTGTTAGCTACTGGAGTGAATTTTAAAACAAACAGGTGAAATTTTTCTTTGGACAAAATGGATTTATATGGGAAGGTAAGATATTTGATTTTACTATAAGCCTATGGAGAGAGGGAGATATATGTATAGGCTATATATGGGCTAAATTATACAGCCATAACATGACCATACCATGGTTTTTATTACAGAGACTGAACACTGAGAGGCTGAACAAAGGTTTACAGCTTTGCTACATGTAGTGTTTCTCTTACTGGATGGGGAGAGCGTCTACGGTTTGATGCTTGTTAAAAACCGAACTACAAAGGGTTTTTTTTCCTGCGCTTCCACAGTAAATCATACAGCTGTTGACAGCTGGGACGCGCTGCATGCTGAGTAATGTAGTCCAATCTGTACTTTTGACATCGTCCTCTGCCCTGAACTGATACCCTGCAAAAACTACATCCCCCATATTCTTGACCCCCCCACCCCCACCTCACACTGTGACGTCAAGGACACTCACGAAACGCACTTTCCTTTGCTCGTGCTCATCTCACGCGAGCCAGGCTCGTCAACTCAGGGGCGCGTGCCAGATCCGAAGCGGAGGGGACAGCTCCCAGGTGCTGAAATTGGTCGGCGCTCCAAAGAGAGACAGAGAGACCGAGGGGGGAAGAAGATCAACGCCTGCATTTGACACAAACATAAAAACCGTATTCTGCAGAACAGGGGCAGATACAGGTAGAACCGAGGCCTTCAAAACAGGTTTGTTAAAACAACGTCCTCAACGCGTTTATGTGGTTTTGTGTTGTAGTTACGTGGAAGAATTTCATCAATAGATAAAATGACCTCCTGCCCAGATTCTCTTGTCGAACATTATCCGGCTGCAGCTCCCTGCTCATCGTGTGATTTTAGATCAGGTTGACTGTTTTTTTTTTATTGTGGTGTGTGAATATCAGCATTGCACTGATATTTATAAAGCGGTGTCCTTGCAAATTCTGCCTCAGTGGTGTATTTTTTTTCACACACGGAAGCGAACAGTAACCCAATGCAGGATGTGCAGGATGGAGGTCCGGCATCTTTTCTAACTGCATAGGCTGCAGGGAGAGCTTGGCTGCACATGTATGGCATATAAGCGCAGTGGCTTTGTCAAAACATTCACCTTGGAGCAAAGATGACTGTGCTCTTGTCATCCTGCGCGTAGTACTCTTGTCCTCTTAGGTCGGTGTCTGCTGACAGCCTGCACAGTAATGTTCAGTGTAGATGCGCTGTAAAGGTGAAAGAATCATTATCATACATTACCATGTCCTTTGTATAACGGTGAGCTTTAGCAGTTCTAACATGGACGCAGATTTCATCTCTGGTGAATGTTTTTCTAATGGTTAATGTCAAATCAAAACACCACAGTCTCAGGACTATTAATAGTCAAGTATGAATTGGAACAAAAGAGTGTTTGACATGTTTTTGTCCAATACAATATAGGAAAATAAAAAGCAAAAATTTGCCCAGCACATGAAAAATACTGAAATGTAATGATGAGTTAAATGTTGCTTTTTAAGTTATAACAGTGAAAGCATAAATAATCATAATCCTCTAGTTTCATTATAGGAATCATTTTGAAAAAAAAATGACTGAAGAGAAGACAAACTCAGCTTTTTAAAATCCTGCTTCTCTAATGCTCATCAATACAACAGCTTGCTGTGTTGGTCATGCTGGTTTGCCTGACACAGCCTTCTGTCACCTCTGATCTGTGACCTATACAACAAGCTTGTACCTCTGTGTGCAACATTTGTAGCGCTTTATCTCTCTCTTTTTATATAATGTGTTTAACATTTGGGTGCATATATTTTGTGTGTTGCAGCTCTGAAAAAGCTTCACATTAGCTCAAGGTGAAGCTCTTTATGCATTCATTTCTTTTTGTTTCTGCAGATGGCTGCTACTCAGGATGTGAAAGGGAAGGGAGAGGGAGGGGACCAAAACTTTGACTACATGTTCAAGCTGCTGATCATTGGCAACAGCAGTGTGGGCAAAACGTCTTTCCTGTTCCGCTATGCCGATGACGCCTTCACCTCGGCCTTCGTCAGCACAGTAGGCATCGACTTCAAAGTGAAGACTGTGTACAAGAATGACAAGAGGATCAAACTGCAGATCTGGGTATGAAATATTAACATCCAAGCATTAGACATTTAGATGTGTGCCACAAAATGTTTGATCCCTGAACAAACCAGATAAAAGTGGAAGTGGAATATAGCTATCAAAGGTGTGTTATTTCTGCTCATCCTGCACTCCTTGGCTGGAGAACATGATAACAACTTGCCTACTGTTAAACTTGAAAAGCCTGTTTTACCCCCATAAACACATACATTTAGAAAGCTAAACTCTTCATAGGATTTGCACATGATCTAATGACGGTAATTTATAGGAGAAAGAAAACATGTTTCTACAAAGCAGCAATGCACAGAAAGCCACAGTTTCTCCTTTACATTTACATTTATTCATTTGGCAGACACTTTTATCCAAAGCAACTTCCAAGTGAGGGACATGTCATCCCAATCATGCACACATTTCTGCTCAATTCAGTCAAATCCAGAACATTTGCATGTTGAAAGATGGTTCATGTCTGGAGGAAATCTGTTTTCTGTAGTCCTCCAAGGTCTCCTGGAGGACTACCTAAGCTCTAAGGGGGAAGGGACTCTTCAGAAATGCCCTGCCCCCTTGTTTCTCTTGTTCTCTCCATCTTTGTGTTCCTGCAGAGTGACTGCTGTCTATAAAAGCCTGTCAATCTATGCCCAGAGCCCACTTTCCCCTGACCTCTGCCCATATCTTTCTCTGTTGATCAATACGTTTCAAGGACTGTGACAGGTTGTGACTTAATTGCTGTGCGCTTGGCTGTACAAAAAAAGTCATGCGTACATGGGATCACCTATGCATTAATCCAATTTTGTTTTGGCTCACAGGATGGATCATGCTCGCTTGGTATGCATGGAAAAACCTCCCTTTTCATCTCTGGTTACAGAAAAGCTTTGCATCATGTTATATATACTTAAATCAAAGTGAAGCTAATCCAACTTCTTTTACCATTTGAGCTTCGTAGGTATAGATAGATTTGACGATTTCACTTATAAAGGGATTTTTTCACCATCCTAACAAGGCAATTTTATAATATTAGTGTTTTAATCTCAACACCTCAATCTGAAACAAGAATATGTTTAGTGTATTTTTCCTTTAGCCTTATGTGTGGCACATCAGCTGCATGCTTAATTAATTGAAGAAAGCTTCAGGAAAGGCTCTATTGTGTTTTCTCGGTTTAAAAGTCAGCGATGTAAGGACGGAGACAGATGGAAGTCTCAACATTGCTGACAGGAGACTAGTAAGTGTTAGTTTGGCACATAGTGGGGAAGATCACAGAAGCAACACCTTCCTCAGAATGTGTGGGAAACTGAAGAATGTCTGAGACTTTTTAATTAGGAGTTCATCTGAGCTGTTGAGGCAGATTGTCTAGTAATACCTCTGAGATATTGGGGGGGGGGGGGGGGGGGGGGGGTATTTTAGATAGATAGATCTTTCTCTCTATTCCTTTCTATTTTTTCCTGTCAGTCTTTCTCTCTTTCTTTCTTTCCCTTAGATGATTTCCTCTCTGTTGTTATAATAGTTGTCTTTTGCCACAATTAACCATCCCCAGACATTTGATGTTTGCTAATCACATAAAGATGTGATGAGTGAGTTTGAACAGTCAAATGACTAGGCTAATCAGGATAATGTGTTTTGATCATTAGCAAAGACAAGCATATTCAGAGAGAAAAGGGAATGCCCTTGCATCCAGTTAATTGGCCTGTCTTTTTTAATTGGGCTCAGAGAGAGCTGAGACTTACAGTAAGTGGCCATTTAAGGTGATGGCTATTGGCTAATGTCACTGTGCTAGTCACACCATTAATCTGCTGAGAGATAAAAGCGTCATAATGCATCATAGTGCTGTCCCTGTTGTCATATTAGACTGAAGTGAATGAAACACAGTGCAGCGTGTTGCCTAGATGAACCTTATGAAAAACTGAAGAGTCCTGGCAATTGTCAGCTTTCGCTCACTACTACTCCACTTGGGCTAGTCAGCTTCCTGGATTGATTTCTGGCGAGCTGTGGACTACAAGAAAAGCGTTTCAAGGAGCTCCAATTTTCAGGACTCAGCTGTTTTTTTCCCCCATCCTGCTTTGTCTTTTTAGCTGAGAACTGGCAAAGCAACTCACAAGAATAGCCTGAATATGCAAAGGTCATCGTCAAGCACTCCGTCGAGAATCAATAGGTGACTAAAATGTCCATAAGTTACAGTTCTGACTGATATGAAGCTGTCATTCAGATGACCGGAACATATTATCATCATGACTTGGCACAGCCACAGTATCAGGTAAAAACATTACATGAAGCGTATTCATCATCCGCTTTTATGCTGTTCAGAATATCTATCCACAAAAGATACTATTTATACAACACTCTCTAGCTGCTGACATTAAAGATGCACACATTCACATGCATTTTTGTGTTATTATAAAATGACAAAAGGTCCTCGCAGTGGTGTGTGTGGAAGCTTGGCAGGCTATGAGCTCTGCCTCTGTGGAGTGAAGGTCAGAGCTATCCTCTGGCTATAACAGGGACACTGTTGCAGCCATGTGCAGACTGACAGAAAGCAAAACCACCGTGGCAAATACAATCCAGTGCTGCCTGTCGGGCCTCTGTTTAACAAGAGCCAAGTAGAGCTGCCAGAAGTCCTCCATCATGATTCACAGAAGCCTGCAAACACACTTGTTGTGGGAGGAGCGACAGCAGAGTAAACATGCAGCATAAACAGGAGGGACATCATTGGGATTTATTATTATTATATAACTTATCTGAAAACAGTAAATGGACACATCTATAGACAATTACAGGAAAGTGTATAGATAACCGGGTTAAGATCAAATGAACAAAAATATGCCCAAACTCATAGCCTTTCCTTCCTTATGACCTCTCTCACTATAGAAAAGCTTCATCTGTCTGTACTGGGGTCCATTAGCATTTTCATTGACATCTCGTAGCAATGCAGTGGGCGCTTGTTTCCAGGGTAATCTGTGTACAATGTACTACTCCTCGAATGCTGTGTAATCGCTCGCTGGCTTTGCCTTTGAGCAATTTGTTCAGCCTTATCATGGACAGCAAGCAGATACTCAGTTTTTAAATCATTTTACTTCTATTTTTAGCCCATTTTCCCTAAGAAATGGGTGACATAAAGCTGAGCTCTGAATACTGCACCACCAAGTGTTTAGCACAGCTGACTGATTATTTTATTGAGGAGAGGAAAGAATCTATCACATCAGCCAAAACTGAATCGCTGTTTTTGGCACTTCATCAATGCAAAGCCAGTGAGGCAATTAGCATAATGATTATTTCCACATCGTGAGCACAATAAATGAAGCCATGAGTAAATGTGGAAATAAAATCCCAAATGTTGCCCTGATTTAAACCAGAGGAATCTCTCTGTGTATAAATAGCTGTATATTAATAATGTAGACATCTCTGCTCATTTACCATTATGGATTTGCATGTTTTGTGATGGGTCACGTCGATGTTGTTGAGCCTGACAGTGTACATATCAGTCAGCCGGCTAACAGCAATGCTAAATCATGTTGTCTGTGTGTAGGACACAGCAGGCCAGGAGCGATACAGGACCATCACCACTGCCTACTACCGTGGGGCTATGGGCTTCATTCTCATGTATGACATCACCAACGAGGAGTCCTTTGGCGCTGTGCAGGACTGGTGAGTCATCTTGGTATGTTTTTTGACAGTTTTGTATGAAGTTATCCTCTCTAGGGCCTTTGCACTGTGTATCAACAAAAGAAGAAGAACTTCCTGTTTGTCTCCATAATGTACATGTCCAAGCAGTTTGCCTATATCCTCCTTACAGCAACAGCACATCTCTCTCTCTCTCTCTCTCTCTCTCTCTCTCTCTCTCTCTCTCTCTCTCTCTTCTCCAATATTTGACAGGCTTGTTATGTAGTGAGTGTGTGCATCTTTGTCAGGCTTGGGGATCAAAAGGAGACCTGTCAAGGTCATGGCTCTGGTCCATTTGTGAGTCACACAAGCGTCTGCAGGCTGAACAGTAAATCTGAGCCAAGCCCAAATGTTGGTGACTTATGATGATGCATTCATATCTAAACAGGTGGCGCTCAATCAGCTACAGAATCAAGGTTTCTGGGTTGAGAATCTGTCATTCCCCACTTTATTTACACCCTGCCTTCATGCATATATCTCAAATAGAGATCCCAAAGAGATTATGTGAGAACAGAATGAGCACCTTTGAGAGGAAAGATTTCTGAATCACCATGGTAATACACTCTTGGCAAGCTGCAAGGAAATGATGACATGACTCACACAGACATGATACACACAGGTGGTGGTATTTTTGCAGTTTACACTTCACCTGCATGCCACGTGGCGTGCGCCCATTCTAGGACTATGACAATTGCTATTAAGGCCAGTGTCTGCTTAGCCATTGTCACTTAACTAGCAGCACTTGACAGCTGCTTTAGGAAGCACCTGTCATGGCTAAAGCTGCAGCATTTAAACTAACTGAACGCACATTTAAAGCTTGGTGTTCTTGATGAAATATTTAACACAACACACAGCTGGGATGTTGCAATCTATTATTGGCATGATATTGTATTAAAATGAATTTCCCGTCTCTGTGAGCGGAAAAAAAAAGGCTTTCTTGTAAAGAGAGGTCGCAGCCAGACACAGCTATTATTCTTTTAAGGCCTGTCTGACACTTTGATGGAATACACCAGTCTGAGCACAGTCTGTGATGGGTATCTTAATTAATGGAGCCAAGTGTGTCACTGGCAGAGACAAGCCTGGAGAGTTACCTGTAAGCTTACTTAGCAGACAGTGCACAAATCCATCAACTATGTAGAATGGAAGAGGCTGGTTTTATATAACTAGAATCCTTCATTTTTTGCCTTTGCCACAGGCTTTAATTCCACTTTCTCTCTCCCTTGTTCCTTGTGACAAGGTTGGAGAAAAAAAAGAGGTTTCCATGGCAACGGCTCCTTCCCCAACTGTGGCTGAATTAAGCTTGTGACGTGCTCATTTCCTGTCTGTGACAGAGACAAAACAGAGAAATATTGTAATGCTGACATCAAATGTGGCACTTGGATAAAAAAAAAAAAAAGAAATCGATCAAATTAATCATGTTATTCACAAACGATTAATTTCATTTATAACAATAATATTAAAGAATTTATATCTTTTAATTTACCATTTTTCACCTGTCTGATCGCTGGTAAATACAGATCCTTAATATCCTGCATATGTGGCTTTGTAAGATGTGATACAAACACAAGTGATTTTCTGTCAGTTGGATTCAAAATGACTCCACATTTGAACCGCTATAAAAAGTCAGGACTAGACAGAGAGAGGATCAGTGCCCACATCATGCCACTCTCTCTCTCTCTCTCTCCTTTCTTCCTGTCTTTCTTGCTGGGCTCTTTTTCTTCTGTGTTCAGCCCCTTGTATGTTCACTGCCCTACTTTCAGTCAAACTGCAACACCACAGGAGAAAATTTGTTCCTTAAATTCCTTCCCATATTGTGTGCAGATTGCAGAGGTTAGAACTGTGCAAGTACATCACTGACTCACAGTAAAGCTCCTGTAATGCCCTGCTATCGTGCAGAAACATTTGACATGACTCACAATGCCAATTATTTCTTTACGTACAGTATATGTGCTGCAGGCAGTGACTGATGTCACACATAGTATCTAACAGTCATTATACTCACCTTTTGAAGTACTAATTAAGTGTAACGGTGATAAATGTAATACTAATTGTAAGATAGGAGGCTGTCAATTTATTGAAGTTAAATTTTTCAATAAACATCCTCCTCCTACGTTTCAGGCAAGGGTGTAGGTTTAGATACAACGGCCCTTCCACCACTCCAAAACAAAGAGGACTTTTTAATGCTGTCAACCGAATGGTTTATTAACATGAACATAAAAACTATACACAGTGACAGATCAAAGTCTAAAAGAAAGTTTGTAGGAAATGACCTGTTTACGGAAAATACTTTTTTATATTCAGTATAGGCCTACTAGTGTTGCAGTCCCTCTTTTCTCCCATATTTCACATTTAAAACTGGTTCCACCTTGACCAGCTACAACAGTAAAATGCTGCTAATCCAGTGATACATCAGTATTAACAATCTAATAATGTAAGGCTGGTGATGTCAGGTAGCTAGCAGGTTTCAGTATGGCTGCTGGCTGGTTAGTTTAATACCTATTACGTATGCTTTTGGCTGTGAAAAAGCTCCTCCTGTCTTTTGGTGGCATGATATCTACAAAGTACAAAAAGTGTTGGCATGGACAAATTTTATTTATGCGTGCTGTGCAGTTCAGGCAATAGAGGAAAGGGAGTCATTTGAAATACTACATTTTCACCCATGTTTGAGGTCTGGACTGACGGCACTGACAACTTACTGCTGTTAGCACACTGATACGCCCTCAACTCTTCCGTGTCTGGCAGTAAGTGCGATATTTGCATATGACGTGAGCCTCCAGATAGTCTCTGCCCCTTCAACCAATCAAATGCTAGCATACCTAAATCGGTTGTCTTGGAGACGTAGCCTCTGGGAGCACACATCGGAATGATCTAATATGACTTCACTCCAAACATATTTCGGACGAGTTCAATTAAATATCGGTAGGGACAATACTATGTTCCTAATATGTCACTACTTGGATGATAGAACCGCAATGACCCAACATAAACTAGCTTAAGTAATGGCTTAAAAACTAAAGACACAGAGCTCAAATAATGAACCGCTTATGATGTTTGTGCCTGATCATGGCTGTTTTGCCCATGTCTGCTGGATGAAACCCATAAGCTGCGTGGCTGCAGAATGTCTCAGGCTGTAGGTTTGTCCGAAGTTAGCAGGAGCCAAAGAACCGATCCAAAGCCCTTATATTTCTAGGACAGAGTCCTGGTGTGTACGACAGACATCAATAGCTACAAAATAGCAAATAATAACCTACTTCAGAGCAATAGCAACTGAATATTTCCAGTACAGAGCGGCAGTTGACCCACTTTTCCACTGCTGCCATCAGTGACTCAAATATTACATGATGCCAAACGAAAGGGGATGAAATCACTGTCCATGACCAGTCCAAATGGCGAACAAACTTTACATCATGTCCGTCCCTCTGCCATCTTTCATGACGGTTTCTAAAGGACGCCGTCCAATAAAAAGTAGCACAAGAACAGTTCTGGACGCTTTCTTGTAAAACAGAGCAAAAGTGTTTAATTTGACTGTGATGTATTGTTTTGTGTTTGTTACTGATAACGTGCAGGTCGACCCAGATAAAAACCTACTCATGGGATAATGCACAGGTGGTGCTGGCAGGGAATAAATGTGATATGGAGGAAGAGAGAGTGGTCTCAGTGGATAGTGGCAGACTGCTGGCAGAACAGTTGGGTAAGTCTCAGAGCAACATTCACCCTCTGTGTGTTTCACACAGGGTGACACCAGCATTATGTTGTTGTCATTACATAAAATCATGACTTTTTAACTTGTCACTTGCTGGTACTTAAGTTGCCTTTGGGGATTTTAATAGAAATATTGCCATGCTGTATAGAATTTGAAAAACTGAAATTATCGCCTTCAGTAGCAACAATAACTTTCAACGTTTTTCTCGAAAAATGGCAGAAAATCATATTTATCTTATCATCATTATTTGGCCTTTTCCTGTCTCTTCATGCTCTCATGTTACTCACTCTTCCTCTTCCCAAGGTTTTGAGTTCTTTGAGACAAGCGCCAAGGACAACGTCAACGTGAAGCAGACCTTCGAACGTCTCGTCGACCTAATTTGCGACAAGATGTCCGAGAGCTTGGACACTGATCCGGCCGTCACCACGGGAGCCCCCACTGCCAAACTCACAGACAGCGCTCCGCCCCTCCAGCAGCCCGGGTGCAACTGTTAGTAACCGATGTCAGGAAGCAAAGGGAGGGCAGCACAGGTCCTGTAAGGTGGTAGAGTGTGCAGAGTTTTGTTCTCCCTCAGCGTTATCACTCCTGCTAGTGCTGCTTTCTCTGGACTACAGTTCAAACCCTGGTTAGTAGTAGAATTACAAAATGCTGTCGTATTATCTCTCAACTTTATCACCTTATTATCAAGAGCAAATAACCAGACAAACAGACATGGCTATTGTAAAATGTGTAACATTACAGGATATCTAGAATATAGAGACACCATATTGTCATTCCTTGGCTAGTTAGTATGGTTAGAAACCAAGTATGTTTGATAAGGCTGGAAATAGTTCATAGTCATGCTGTACAGTTACTCCTGAAAACCTTTAAACTCTTTAAGACCTAGAATAATTATAAAATGAGGGATGGAGTCAATGAGTGCTTTGATAATTTTTTTATTTTTATTTTTTGGTACTGTATATTTTTTTTTCCTTTTATAGGTCTATTCTGTTTCCTAAAGCTGCCAAATCTATGATTTAGTGCACTATAGGATGTAGCGGATTTCTTTTGTGTAATGAATGTGTGGTGCTGTAAGTGAGTGTGGGTTGCATGAGTGTGAGTATTGTGTCTGAGTCACAAATGAGTGCAACTTTGTCATCTAAAAATCATCTACCTTGGATAAAAAAAAGTGGCCTTTTAGCATCTCCAACACGGCCTCTGTACGTCCCTCTGTTAGTCCCTTACTTTTGGAATGAATCCAGTGTGTATAACGTTGATGTGAGTACTATTCCACGTTTTGCTGTCTGTAGATGTGTGATTTCACTGATAAGTAAAGCAACTCTTTCTATGTGCTTAGCCTCTAAGATGACCCTTTATAGTTTGATGCGATGAGCATGCTGCCAAAAAGTCATATGTGCTGTTTAAAGATCGTAAGATAGGCCTTACCGAACCTTACCATCCTCAACTCCATACGATAGCAGTGATACAGCATTCATCAAAAAAACTCTCACACTGACTGACAGTACAGTGTATGACATACAAATCAGCTCTGGCATTGGAATAAACAGCCATATATAAAACGTACTATTTCATTTTTGAGTCAGCATGCTAAAATTTCATGTTTGTGCTATAAAATTAAGTCCCTCCTGAAAGAAGAATCTCAGTAAGCTGCTTATAAAACATCATAGACATGCAGTAGTTTAAAATGGGAAGCTCCCCATAGCAAACATATACAGTACTGTAGTGGTCTTAATAACAATAAGTCCAGAAAGCCTTTCAGTTCTGCAATTCATAGAAGAAGAAAAAAAAACATTTGTGCCAAAACATTACAGTTCCTTTCGAGTCGTCAGTTGTTTGTTGCATAGTTGAGTAAAAGCTCCAAAAAAATGCATGAAGTCCGTCCTGACTTATCTATGTAGATTTATATAATAAGATAGTGTATATATCACTCTATGTTACAGATTTAGGAGCATTGTCATAGCACTTGCTGTGAGATGCAATGGGCCAATAAGTGCAATATTTTATGAATTAAACCCTGTACATAGTTTCTCCTGTCCTCGAGTACAATGACTCTGTCTGCAGTATGTGAGTGACAGTTTGGTCAGAATGGCTCTGAAACTGATGTACAATGTGTGCTTCACTCAGTAACTGCAGCCACTGAATGTGTGACTTGGTGTGTGCGTGTGTGTGTGTGTGTGTGTGTGTGTGTGTGTGTGTGTGTTTGTGTGTGTGTGTGTGTACCTGCCATATTGAAGAGACAAATTACGTAATATATTGTATTGTTTGTGTATACCTTTTGTACAAATGTATTCACGTACTAAATGCTGTTCCTGCTAACTGTTGGGTGTTGATTGAACTTGTATTATCATGTCAAAATGCAGTGTTGTTGTGAAAGATAGTCAGGGAGATAACTTAGTCCATGCCATATGCCATACTGATGTAATTCCAGAAAAAAGGGATACACATAAACTAGTTCAGAGATCCTGCGCATATGTGTGTACACGTGCTCTGTGCGTGTGCATTTGTGTATGTGTGTGATATTATAATTTTATGCTAATAGCCATTAAAATAAATTATTGTAATGATCTAAAGTCAAGATTCATTTCACAAAGGAATAGTGAATGTGGCTGTTCAGATGCCAAAACAGTCACTCTGGTCAAATCTCATTTTAAAACACTATGACTTTACATATAACTGAATATATTTGTTTCTTGGAGTGCAAGCAAAGTAAGAGGTATGTTTTTGAGATTATAGGAAATAAATCAAATTCTATCAGTGGGTCTGTGTGTTCTCTGTCGCTCTCTGCTGACTATATGGAAGCACAGAGGAGGGATTCAGTGGCTGCTGCCCCGCCTGCTGTTCCAGTAACCTCCCTCTGTTCTGTTGATGCAGCACAGAAGCTTTGCTCCATTTCTAGGCGCTTTGCGCCACCTACTGTCTCAGCGCTGTGTCTGCTCCATGATATGAGATGCTGTGGTTGGTAATGACTGAACATTACAGTATGTTTACTTACATTTTTGTTGAGTCAAATCAAGTACTGTACAAAACTTACTGTACTAAAAATCTGGAGGTACAGTAGTACTGTGAGATCACTTACTTGATTACTTCAATTTTCTGCTACTTTTACTTTTTTTCTTCTGCACTCAGTTTCAGTGGACAATGTTTTACTTTCTACTCCACTACAATTATGTTACAACTATACCTTCTAGTTACTTTGCATATCTAGATTTTAAATACAGGACTTTTGATGAGTTTATAAACTATGATGCATTGATTCAAATTACAGCAAATTACTCAGTAGTGACAAACAACTTTGTAGCTGATATTGACACTGGTGAATTTACTGCTCATGTCATTCAGCTGTTGTAGCTGATAGAAAGTAACACACAGAGATAGGTAGTACACAAAGGATGTCATTGTTCATGAATTTTTACAAAAGTTGGAAATAAAGTATTAGAAATTAGGCATATCATTTAAGAAGTGTGCAACAGCCTTCATTTGTATCAGTTATTTCTCTTGATTCTTTCAAAGTTATTTATACATTAATATCAATTGCTGGAAAGCACTGTATGACACACATAGTACATTAATATGACTTTGTTAAAGGAACAGTATTTAGTGCAGAAAAACTACAAACCACACCCACTGACATGTCACTGAGACATGTCTCACACCTAAAGCAGTCTGTGGAAAAAACTAAAATGCCAAATATAGAAACTGGATTCAGGATTTTTAATTAGTCATTTCTTTTACTAATAAAGCAATAACAAGGTGCTACCATTCCACACTCGACTATAGATTAGCCTCTGTAGCAATGACAAGAAACAAGAAACCAGTGAGTAGGCAGAATCAACCCATGCTTTTATTTAATCCATTGCATATAAAAACTTTTTTTTTCATTCTTTTTATTTGTTTTTTACATAAAGTTGTATGATCTACAGTGCTATCCAATAGACTGCAATTAACAAGGAATCCATTAAAATAACATCTTAATTGTCCTGTGAAACTTCCAGACAAGTTGGCATTCTAAAGACATAACCCAAAAAATAATTGTCCTGAAGACCTTTTTTTAAGTTACAGTTTGTTTTCCTTTCATACCATAAAAAAATAGAACACATAATGAGAAAAGAACCCACTGTTTCCATTGGTCCAGGGCTGTTTAGAATCTACAGTATGTGTGTCAAAATAAGAGTCCCTGTGTCGGGACAATGATGTCACTCATTCCAAACCCTAATCCCACCCTCCCAACCCCTGTTCACTACAGAAATATACTAAACCCTTCTCCTGTCCAGGCAGAAAGATGTCAGTGGTTTTGGATATTGCAAGTAATGTGAGTGGAAGTGTGGGCCGAGCATAGATCATCAACACACTGTCAGTGTTTCAGCCATAATTAATGCAGCAGTGGCTGAACATGCAGGTGTGTCTCAAAGCCTCTGTGCTTCATAGGCCTTGGCCAAGCACCAACTACACACTCCTGTTGCGCCCCATTCAGTGTTTGTAGCTGTGATACAACCAGACAGATGTAGACAACACGGCAGCAACTCCACGCAGACACAAAGAGGCAAAGTTACTCCCATATTGTTTACATCCAACAGGTTGAGTCGCACCTTTGAGTGTAGTGGCAGGGTGTAAAGGAAGTGTGAGTTGTTCAGACCAGGTCTACAGCAAATGTGACTCTTGGACATCCAGCTATAGGCCACACATCACTCAAGTAGTAAATCTATGACTTGCAGTTGACCTGAGCCTCTACAAACCTCTGCACTGACGACATATTTTCTACCCAGTGCCACATTTTTGATGCAAATTGTGCTTGGCTGATAGTAAAAAGGCAACTTTTTCACAACAGGAGATCAGGCCAACCCAAGTCAAGAGATTCACTAATGCAGCAAAAGAGAACTAGGAAATAAAAAAAATAAAAGGCTAAAGTAAATGACATGCGTTGAATTTAAGGCACAGCCCATGGGCCAAGGAACAGCTTCTTTTTAAAAAAACAATTTGGCTTTCCCCCTCTCTTCACTGAGCTAGTTCTCAGATAAGCAACATGTCGATGGATCATTTTTACACTGAAGCTCTTGTGTAATAAACATTCTCTCAACAAGAGGTACGTAATACAGCCACACCATCACCAAAAGGGATGATAAGAATCAACCATTTACAACAAACGGCATTATGATAGTAATAACATTAATAATTATATATTATATACAGCACAATAAATATATGTCTGTAAACAGCGATAAAACCAGAATTTTTTTTATTACAGGTAAGGGCATTGGGTGAGGATGAAAAAAAGAGAAAAAAAAAATCTTGGCACAAAATGAAAGATTAAATAAAACGTTTAGAAATGACACATAATTAAAGCAAACACTCTTTAAAAAAAGCAGTGTGCAGTATTTCAAGTGTTTTTTTTTCCTTTTGTTTTTTTTTTCCTTTTGTTGATTTTCTATATTTTATGTACACAGAAAAAAAAGTATATTTGGGTATTGTAACTGGCAAGCCTGTACTGTGGTCTATGCTACAGTTAAATATTTACTGTACCACCTTTATATTGCAAAAACAACTCAACAAATAGAAAAATATACCAATAAATAATAGCATTAGGTGTAAAGTGAAAAACGATAGAAACATGGAAAAAGGAAGAGACTCTTGGCCGAGGTGTAAGACAGCATTGTTCAAGCCTAAGTATGCATGAGTGAGTGTTTTGGCGAGTTTCAACATATTAAAAACATTAAAGTGGTGATATATGAATATATCAGTGCATTAGAGTATCTACGTAAAGGATAGTCTTATCTGATGACTACGCAACGGTGCTGATTGTCTTGTCCAAAACAAAGACAGCAACTGGGTTTAATGTTGTGATGGCAAAATAAAAAAAAAAAAAAAAAAATTCATAGAGATTAACAGAAAATGAAGTGGCTGTAGACAAGCAGGTATGCAGCTGTTGGTGATGTGTACATCAAACAAAATGTGCAAGGAAATAAAAGAAGGCTTTCATAACATTGGTATAAAATCATCCAGTAATTTTTTAACACCATTACTATTTCTGTATACTCGGATCACTAATCAAGCGTCTAAAAAAAAGGTGCTTTTTGTATCAACTACAAAGCATTGCATTGTCTCAGAATGTGTTCAAAAGAACTGCAGGCAACAATAATAAAAATGTAAAGGCGTCATCCACGTCACAAACAATTTCAATGAGAGTAAAGCATAAGTCTTCAGGTTTCTGCTCCCTTCTCAGTGAAAACTCTCACCGGAAATAATAGTTATGAATTAATTCCAAATTTCTACTCACAGGAATAACCAAATATGAGTATAGTGGCATGGGAATAGAAGTATAAATGCTATTGGAGCAAGTGCAAACACCTCAGAACACTCCTAATGTTACCCAGCTTTGAAACACTGAAAACCTGTCACTCATTTCTCCCCATTGGTTTGCAAAAAATCTCTCATCTTCTTTGCTAACAAAAGGAATCCTAGGATTGCAAAAGTAAATTCTAGAAAATATTTCAATCTTACATACAGTACAATAAAAAAAAATTTCTAGGACAGCATCATGGCTGTTTAGATTTGAGCTTCGTGTCAGTCAGGTTTTCGAGGAAGACTTCCACATCAGAGATGTGTTTGGAAAGCTCCCCAGTGTGCTGCGGCGTCCCATCAGGTTTTCAGCAGAACGGCAGAATAACATGCCTTGCAATTGGTAGCGGGGAGGATATGACCTAACCGAGAGGGAAATTCTCCTTGAACACACCAATAACCGTCTCTGTAGAGTATGGGCACTTGATTAAACACAGAAACACTGCTAAACTTTCAGGCTGGGACGAAGCAGAGGGAAGGAAAAGGTGATATTGTGTATCATGCGAACAGCACTGAGCAGACTGTGAACTGTTCATCCATGTCCTAAACTTAAGCTTATAAAGGGGGAGGTGTAGAAGTGAAATAAAGACACACCACTTCAGCACAAATGGGAATGGAAAGGAGTTTTCCTGAGTGCAAAAAAATTTGAAGAAGTACCGGTGGGCGTGTCTGAACAAAGCTGACAGGAGGAGTGGCCAAGGTGGGGAGCAGCGCACGCTTTGGAACCATAAACATAGATGTATAAAAAACACAGACAGACTCCACAAAACCCAAAAAATATTCTATAAATAATCATCTGTCATTACTAAGAAGAACAGTTAATCAGGTGCTGTCTATAAACTGCTATGTGTCAGGGGATTTCTCTTTCTCCTCATCGTCCTCCTCCTCCTCTGCTACCTCTTCCTCCACTACACATGGTTGTGAGCAGGGCGTCTCCCCCTCCTCTGCTACCTCCTCCTCTTCGTCCTCCCCCACCTGTTCGTCCAAAGGAATCTCTGTTGATTCAGAGTCCTGCGTACAGAGTGTTTTAGAGTCAGTACAGCTGTTGTCCTCCTCTTCCTCCTCCTCTTCTTCCTCCTCCTCCGGCTGGCTGCCGCTGTCTTTCTCAGTGTCCGACTCCCCGTCCTCCTCCAGGGTGAGCTCAAATTGGAACTTGTCCCCTCCTGGGGGTCGAGTGCCGTCCTCAGCCTCGTCCAGCGCAGGAGAGGGACTTTGGGGGATGGTGCTTTGGTACCACTCCCTGTTGTCTTCCAACGTGTCAAGGATGTCCTGGGCATCCGGATGAACCAGGTCAGCCCACGTCTCCCACAAAGGGTGAACGATATAGTCTATGAAACCAACCTACAGGATGCAAGTGGGGGAAAAATAGGTCATCCAGTGTGTGTCTAAGCACAGTATGCGTGTGTGTGTACAGTACATTTGAGCGCCTGTGCTCATTACCTGGCTCTTTTCTACTGAGGCATTGTGTTTGTCACACATGGCGCTGATGTCCATGCCCCTCTCCCTCTCTCTGTCACCCTGGCTGAAGAACTCCTCCATGATGCGCCCCGTCCACTGCCGGTACAGCTGGAGAGGCTTAGTAGGGTTGCTCAGGTCTGCACAGTGCACCATATTCTGGAGAACCTGAGTATAAGAAACAACAAAGGTCAAAAATACGGTGACATATGTTCCATGATAGAGGGTAGGCTGAAGCGTAAGGGTGTGGTCACAGCATCATTTACAACAGCTAAATATCAGGATGAACTTTGATGCAACAAATTTGTTCCTTAGACCAATTGAAACCAGAACTTTGAGAGAACTGAGGGAGTCCAAAATGGAGGAAGCTCTCATATTACTGTGTCACATGACCTGGTGAAAACCATTCAGAAACACAAGTGTTGCAGAATCTTCAAGAGGAGCAAACAATTATTTTTGATGTACATAAAAGTCAAAAGCACAATGATATGAATCTTGTTGTTATTCTGACCTGTATCCTGTCAGAGTAGTTATCCAGCAACAGGACACCAGAGCTGGTCACCTTCTTGGTTTCCACCATAGTTTTCAGATCAGCCAGTAGATTCATGTGCTTCGACATGTCTGTTGCTAGCACCTTAGGACACCCAGAAACAAGCCATTAGTATTCAGTCTAAAACATACAGGGAGCATTTTTTATCAAATGAAATGTCATATTTTAAAAAAGTGTTTAATGTACGCTATATAATGACCAGTATAATATATCTGTTAGTCTAAACTTAATAGAAGAGATGTAAATCTTTTCACTTACGATGTCAATGACCATCTTTCGCAGTGATTGTCTTTGTTTTTTGGTCAAGTTTTGGAAGATGTCACAGTTCTCCTCTTGTAGGAGCTTGAAACCAACTGCTAGATGATGGTTCTCCAACACAGACGAGTCATTGTACATCAGTGCTAGCTCTGAATCTGCAAGGAAGACACAAGGTATTTAAAAATCAAATGGGGTCAAAATTCGAAATGGATAAAAAGATATGAACAGAATTTATGCATCAAGATATTTGGAATTATTTTGCCCTGGTTATTTTGTATGGCATTACATATGCAACTAGGTACATATTTTCAACATTAGGTGCTAGTTAGAGGTACATGTCTCTCTGCTAATAGCCTGCAGTTAATACATGCAGCATCCATCCCTTGCAGGAGAAAGCACCAGCATGTTTTCCGCTGGGAGGTTTCCCCACTCTGGGTCATTTGAAGGTCTTCTAGCTGTATTTAGATTTTCCATTAAGATGCATTAGTCTTGGCCACTGTGGATCAGAGCAGCACAGAGGAGAAAGGGGATCCTGCTCTGTTGCTCTGCGGCTGACAGAAGATCAGTCTGGTGGCTCCTAACTAGGATGACTCACACTGCCTGTACTGCAGGGATTCCCCATTTGGGCTTATGGGAAGTACAACACATTTTGTGTGTTAAGTGTGTCAGACTGTGGAGTGTCTTTTCTGTTCTGATAAGGTATTACTAATACTCTTATGCAACACTCACATTTGTAATGGTCTACAGAATGGCTGTTTAAGGAGATACCCAGTGGATATAAACTCTATTTGTTTGGATTTTCCTCTAAATTGCCAAATTAAGGCGATATTTGTAGCACTTCCAGCCATGAGCCAGTGAGTCAGTTAAAGCAGATGTAGCAGGGATTCACTCTCTTGCTTGAGGACACTTCAGTTACCAACACAACACCGTAAATCCTGTTAGTCTAGTAAAAAGGCTCAGTTCAACCACTTCCACCACTATGATTGGTTTGTGAGGTCTGGGGCTAATCTAGAGTAACATGGGCACTGATTCTAGAAAGAGATGCTTCTGCAGATTTTATTTTATTTTTAAATAAAGTGAAAACCATGGATGAAATTCACCTCCACTCCTGACTGTAGACCTTTGAAGTGGCACCCACTATTTTACTTTTTCGGCAATTCAAATAGGTCTGGTGATGTGCTCAGTCTTTGCCGTTTCACAGTTGGAAAAGCAACTGAGCCAGACTGATTTGTGGGTGAGATTAAAAAATGGTAATGTCATCTTCTTGAGCCGAAGCAAGACAGATGGCATCACAAAGCACACATCTGTGCTGTGCTTCCTGCCACAAAAATGTCATGGATGAGCTCAATAGCCATGGATGAGATATGATGACATATTTTTTTTGATCAACAAACTAACTGCGCTGCCACTGTTGATTGGTCAGGGCAAAATAACACCCACCCCCCAAACAGGAAATGGATAAAAGTGAAAACAAAATTTTAGTGAGGTCAGCAAGCTAACTGTAAAAGGGTGGAGACAGAAATTGCAGCAATGGTCACCTCACAACCAAAACTATCTGCAGCTGTCTGCATGGTTAAATACCTTTACAGGAAAATGAGAAATTATGATTCATTTACTCGTAACGTTTGTATTTCTTGTGGCTCAACTACTATCCCACTTTATTACCCCAACAACAGCATTTATACACAAGATGTCAAATAAAAGTTTCCCTATGTTTCCCCAATGTAGCCCAATACATTTATGTCTTTGGGAGGATGTTTTTCTCTTTCTGTCTGACAACATGTTGGCCTGAATGATGTTGTGTTACAGGGAAAGGGCACTATTAAGAACAATATTGATCTCCTCTTTGAACTCGTCCGTCTTGGAATCACATGTCAAAGCCGTCACACGTGACTAAAAAAAACACATGCCGGTGAAGATGTGCCTGTGTGCTGTTTCTAACATGTTAGCCATCCATGCAAATACGCTTCAGAGTTTGGTTTATATATGAAATCTCATTTATGTGAGAAAGGCTCATTGTCTGCTGAATGCTACTGAGTGTATGTGTGTGTGCTAGTGAAGCAGAGGATACAGCGTGCAAGTTCCCACCTGCTTATCAGACTGTGAGTGTGTGTTCGTGTTTGTGAATATGCACTAATAACACTGCTGAGCCACTGACGTAGCTGCTAAAACGGCACCATATTTAGACTCACTGGTGTTGATGAGGAACTGGTTCGAGACTCCAGGATGGTCGACGTCGTGAATTGCACTGGCGAAGATGGCAGCTAAGATCTCAAGGTCTGTGAACACAGCCTAGAAGAAAAGAACCAAATGCAGAGGGGAGGAGGGAGGGCATTGATGAGAGAATCAAATCGTTGGACAAAAATATCCTTGGCAGTAAGAGCCATTGATTGGACTTTGAGCAAGCGTTTGATTGAAGCTGATTGTGGAGGCATGGGCTGCGTGTTTGTGTGCATGTGTATATGTCAGTGTGCACATGCGACTCACCTCGAGGGCGGGGGTGGATAGCAGCACGTGGGTTGACTGGGTGACGTCAGCAGCATGAATGTTGTTATGGTAGGCCACGTCGCCATGATAATGGTCTTCTAAGGTCATCAGGTATGTTATAAAGGTGTCAAGTGGAATTTTAAAAGTTTTTAACAAGTCCCTCTCCTACAAACCAGAACATACAAAAGGGAGTTTATGGTCAACAATGTAATGTTTGGAGTTAAAGATCAAGACACACAGAAGACGTGATGATCATTACCTGGAATATTGTGTACATCATGACTGTCAGCGGCCGATTCCCAGAGAACTCTGAGATTTTAAAAACGTTAAGGCCCCATTTATTCACATGCTCCAGCTCCTGAAAAAGGAATTAGAGATACAATTAGAAACAAAACGTCCTTTTTCATTAAATTCCTTCTTTTTCCTCTTCCCTAAAGTACATTTCAGATTGCATTTGTGTGAATGTATAATTTATTGAGTTTGCTGCATAGTCTGTGTATACACCGTTTTTCAGTGCACACAAACACACCTTAGCGAGTTCATCCTCGGTCTCCGTCTTGACTCCAAAGCGAGGGATATTGGAGTTTGTGAGGCTGGAGGAGTGTTGCAGCTTTTTCACCCCGCTGATCTGAGACATGGGCTTGTTCTTCTTCTCCTTCTCTTTCTGTGTCTGAGGGGATGGCATCTCCACTTCATGTTGCTTGTCTGGAGTGAAACATAAGTGGAAATTAAATATGAGGATGATGAAGTCTTTTGTTGGAGTGGTTCAATCAGACAGACACCTGGTTTTCTTTATGTAAATCGTGTTTGATTTGATATCATGGTACAACCATATCCTGATTTTAGAAATAGAAAACTTTTACTGTGTTTATGAGATTCATAGTTCTGGCACTTTTAACAGGATCTTAGAAAAGTGATGGATACTGCATGTGTTATGCCATATACAGAACAGACACTCTCTGAAGGCTGTCATCATGTTAATTCTCACTGCTCCAACAGGATGGGTATTTTTTATTTATTTATTCCAAAGCAGTGAGTCTATCTTCCTGTGTCATCACTCACCCAGGAAGGTGCTGGAGATGAACTCAGACACCTGGTTCCCAGAGCGGCTCATCTCTGATAGGTGAGTCAGCTCTCTGTTCAACATCCTCTTGAACTGGAAAAGGGACACACACACAGATGCTGGGTTTAACAGGGTGCAATACAGGGCAGAAAAATCTAATTACTTGTTTTTACAGCTGGTATTCGGAGGCACAATGTATGTATATGGATGTATGAATAAATCATATTCAAATAAAGACAAAGTGCAAACACAATTCAAGAGCTAAAACGCTCATTTGACTATAAATGTTCACTAAGAATGTTTGAATAAATTTCATGCCATCAGTGAAGACATCAAATGATTTTATCAGCACAGACTGTCCTGCTGGCTGCGGCCTATTACTAAGAGATTCTTGAAATTTCCAGTCACATCACAGAAGCTGTACCCAGGAAAGTCACCGTTTCTGGTGCAACACACATACACACAGCAGGTCAGAGGGCCACTGCCAGAAATGTGGTAATCAGTGACCCATTTTCCCAGTTTCTCTCTTTCAATTTCAGTTTTTCTCTGACACACCGCCTGCCTCCCTCTGCCTCTTCCTCTCTCCCTCACCTCATTCTCTCTACTCTCTCTCTCCTGTGCCTAATTGGAGTGGCAGACCCAAATTTAGCTCTGGCTTTTGATTTGAAGACCCAGCTGATTGATGTGGAGGAGAATGCTTCAAATCAGGGATTTTCCAAAGTGGTTGCAAAACAACAGTTACAAAACAGATTGAAAAACAAAAACCTCTTGAACAAAGCCTCTGCATTGTCTGAATCATTCGGTCCAAATGAATAATGTATGTCTATTGATTAATTATATAAATCAATACTGATCACTTAAAATAGACCATTACAACACTGCAGAGTGCTTACTGCGCAATTGTGTATTGACATCCCATTGAATAACACCCACGGGTGTTCACTGGGTGGCTGTTTAAAATGGAGACACAAGAGGCGGAGAGCCTTCTGTACTGTGCTTTTGTCAGGTAATAAGAGCCAGTACAGTAGACAAGTGACAAACACATGTCAGGTAGAGCTGTACTTACATGAAACATATTCATTAAAACGAATAAGAGTCAGTGAAATAAGCTTTTTTAATTTAGATTTGTGGCCAACCTAAAGAAAATCCCTTTACACAAAAAATGTAGAGCAACCCAACTACTCAGAGGATTGTTGACCTGATAAAGTCAGAGCTATAAGAGCTTCTGTTTTATTTCCATCTAAGAGACCCTTTGAGGAATTAAAAAAACCTTAAATGACCGACAAGTATAACGATTTACAGGAAGAGTGAAAATGTCTGTGATTTTAAATCCAAACCCACTTAAAAATGTAACTACGTATGTTTTTCTGTGCAGCACAACCAGCCATGTCTACATCATTCTAAGTACAGTGCAGGCACCATCAGCTCTCCCCATCATAGATTCATCAAAATGAATAATGGAGCCAGGAATGTCACACCTACGAAGTACTGTTCCATGGGCGACATGCTGGCGAGAATCTATATACAGTATGTGCTTTCTATTTGTGGTCATCCAAATCTGTGTCAATTATACACCTCAGTTACAAAAAACACTTCCACTCTCTGGAAATTCATTTCAACAGCCACATTCAAACAGCTGAAGAAGAAATCACCTGGATAATGAATTAAAAATCAAAAATCACAAATGTGACACCATATCTTACCTTTATATATCCCCACGACACAGAAAGCAGATAATTTGCTTCAGGCATTTTGACAAATCAACAAATAAAATCCAAAAACAGAAGTACAGGTTTATGGCCCAAAATATAGTTTAGATGATGAAAGCGTGAGACAACTAGGAAAATAAAAACAGTCCGCAGCTCTGGCCAGTGAAAAACCTCAACCTGACGAGCCTTCCGAGCTCGCTTCAAGGTATATCAGCTGTAAAGTCACTGTGGAGTCCATGAATGAAGCATCATGTTCCTGCCCTGCGAGTATCCACAGAAACGAGCCCATGTCCCAGGAAGCTGAGAGGAGAAGCAGATTCTGAGAGGAGTCGTGGGAAAGTGGCTCCCCAAAGATCCGATGAGAGCATATCGTGACCACACACACTGTGTACACACTGACATATGCACACACACTCACACACACACTTGGATACAGGGACACACTGCTGAGGTTGTGAATAATTGATGATGGTGCGGATACTTGGTAGATGCCAAAGCACCAGGACAGCAAAAATTTTTCTATCAACAGCTCCCAAACAGGGCTGGCTGCCTGACTGCCTGCCTGCTTCTGTGTATGACACAAGCTCCCATGTGAAGAGCACAGGCTGCTTCTATCACAGTGTCACACAACAGCAGCAAATCAGGGCCCAGATATGGAAGAAGTGTGAGCTCATCATCACCTCTGATTGGCTTGGATTGGATCAGACTTGAGGTCACCTGCTGTGTGATTGGCTGGGTCTGAAGTCAGTGGAAAATCTCCCCCTTCCCTTTCCGTCAATTCCTGCAGTGCAGCGGGATGGGATTTTTGTGTGTGCATGTGTGAGTGCATAAAGTGCACGCTTGTTTGTGTGAATGCAGGATATATTACATGTGACAGTAGGCGTGTATGTGTTTACGTGATGACTGACCTAATCCTTTGTACAATATGATGGTGAGGCACAGGTTACCTCATCCAACATGGATCAGCGTTTACCCCAGTATTCATGGGGGGTGAGTCACAGTAACATCACTGTTGAGATCATGTAAGCACATGAAAAACCCATTAATCTTGCAAAAAGAATGAGCAACACAGTCATGTTAAGTGGGCTCAGTTGGAAAGAAAGTGACAGCATTGTGTCCACACAGGTTGCTGTGTGTGTCACTGAGCTCAAGGGGTTGTTGCTTTAGTTGAAAACAAGGATCAAACCTTATTGAATGAGTAGTTCTAATTTTGCCATAAGTAACAGCAATACAAATCCAAGATTTAACTAGATTTAACTATCTGATATTTAAATCTTATTTAATTAATTTTGATCAGGTATTGCCAGAGATACCGTTTTTTTCAAGAGGATAAAAATTAATTAAAGTCAGAACTTACATATAACCACCTTAACAGCAAATAAAAAACAAAACCCATCAAATCAGACGACCGACAATAAAAATAAATTCATACAAATCATTATAAGGGTCATAAAAATGTCACATTATAAAACTTAAAAATCTCTGAGACTGAGAATGTGGCTTGAGAACCATCACACACACACACACGCACGCACACGCGCACACACACACACACACACACACACACACACACACACACACACAAACCACAGACATCCACACATAATTATTAGACTTAGTATGAGCCTGAGAAATCAGAAAAGTTTACAAATGCAACATAGTAGCTGAAAGCACTTCATAGGTCGTCATAATCCATAATCTTGTTTGTTATTGTTTGATCAAATAGCTCCTGATTTAAATGAAACTTTTGGCAGTTGAAGACAATTTCATTACTTATTTTAGACAGTGTTTTAGACAAAATTTAACCTGAGAACTTCTTTTGTGAAACGAAAAAAAGGGTTTTAGTAGAGAAACCAGCTCATATTTGTTTTTAAATGTATCATTTTGGAATTGGTACCAAAATCTGGTGTCACTAATTTTGGAAATTGGAGGTAGTCTGGAAGCTTTGGCAGTGCAACTTCACAGATGAATAAGGAAGTCGATCTAAAATAAATTCTGAAAGCAATGGAATAAAATAAAGCATAAAACATTTTTGATACACTGGGTTTAACTGCTTAATGATGGGGCAACATGAGGTATAAATGTTAACCTGTTTTTAGACAACATTTGTGAGAAGCTAACATCTGTGATTGACAGCTTTCAATTCTATACGGAAAACATTGTTTAATTTTGATATGTGAATCTTGTTGATCACGGGTGGCTTCTTCAGTCTATGAACTTGGTCTCTTTCGTCTTTGTCCCGATGCATGTGTGAGTGTGTATGTGATGGTCCAGTGGCTTCACAGATTGAAAAGGGACCAAATGTGTCTCTGCTTACTTTACACCCCACCTCTACAGCCAGCCTGGCACTGTGAGTAATTTACAGCTACGCTGGAGCAGATGAGGCCAGTAGCTAACTGAGATCCAGCGGCTTTGATTCACTCAGAGCCAAGCAGGCCAACACAAGCCCACCACACACACACTCACATACTCACACACATACGGTTTACTCCCTGCGGGAGCATATCCACAAATATAACGCCTACAGACACCCCTCCTGTCCACACAA
Source organism: Seriola aureovittata (assembly GCF_021018895.1). Taxonomy (NCBI): domain Eukaryota; kingdom Metazoa; phylum Chordata; class Actinopteri; order Carangiformes; family Carangidae; genus Seriola; species Seriola aureovittata. The sequence continues at coordinate 27,054,817 of NC_079368.1, read as the reverse complement.
ACTCCCTCTCTCAGTCACGCAAATACACACACATATTGATAGCTTAGCCAAGGAGGTGTGAACACTAACTATTGGGTAAAAATTGGAAAGTGTCACACCAAGCTTAGCTGTGTAATTTCTTCTTCGGCGGAGTGACCAAAAATATCTGTTCCCTGTTGTATATAGCCCATGACACCTCCAGATCTCTGTTGCATTTGTTTCTTTTCTCACATTGCACATCTATTCTGGTGGCAGACGCCCCCTCTCTACAGAACACAGAGAGCAGGAACACTAATTGCTGCCGACTGTTTTCAATGAATGTACTGCTGTCCATTCATGATCTAAACCAAATGTGAATAAGGAAATCTATATGTAGGAAGGTAACATCATAAACAGCTTAACAGTAATGGTAAGGGGTAAGACACCAGTATGATATATAAACAAAAAACTAATAATAACAAAAAGACACAGAGATGCAAAGATGAATACATAAAGCTGACAAGTGCCATTCTGATTAGTTTAGTAAGGGAACTGACATACAGCCTATTGAGAAAGTTTTTCAGTTCAGAAAATCCGAAAGATAAAACCGGACTTGCTCAGTTACTGAGCAACTGAATGATGGCCGTCTCCTGGCTGGAGTGAATCTAACTTTTGAGGATGTAGCTGTAAACCAAAAAGCGTTATCAAAACCTGAGCACAAAAAACACCTACAAAACCAGAGAGCCACTACAAAGTGTCTTGGTTTTTGGAGTGCTGGTATTCACAACTACTTCATTTTAGTACCCTTTGATCTGGATGAATAATAACAAAATAAAGTCAAATATTTGGGTTATGGATTAGATGCCAAGATGCCACACCTCATTCATAAAAAGAAAAAGCCTTCATGGAAGCCCCTTCCACCAACAGCTGTAAATCAGATCATACAGTTTTTGGGGATGCTAAACTACTACAACAAAGTTTTATTAATCTATTGCCCCCTTGCAATGAGCTACTACCCTTTTGCAAGAAAACATTAAAAACAGGCATTTCAGAAATCAAAAGCACTGTTACAACCAGCTGAGGTGCTAGTGCATTACTCTTCTGTTAAAGAGCCTGTGATTTATGGCACTGAGGAACTGTGTGGCATCAGAATAGTGCTGTTGCATTAAATGAAAAATGGTTTGCTTTCCATATCATGTCACCTGCTAAAAGACAGCAGATTAAAAATGTCTGCTCATGTCTTGCATTAGGAAATTCCACAAGCTTTTCAATGGGTATCAAATTTCACCATTTGTACTGATCATGAGCTGATCAGTAGATGCATTGAACAGGCTTGTGTACCTGAAAAAAGAGTATTGTATTGATGATGGATGTCCTGGGTGACTCACTAGTGGATACAGCACTTCAGGAGTATGTCCTTAAGGACTGGCAAAAATAAACTGAATCATCAAATCGATCTGCATCATCAGCGAATGATGTAAATTGTTGTGAGAGAGACGGCTCTGTGTGGCGGGGAACCATAGCATTTGTGCCAAAAAGTGGGATAATCGAAACATCTAAAATGTTGCAGCAGACACACACAGACACTCATCTCTAGCATTAAAGTTTTAGCCAGGTTGCACAGTATGTGGTGAGTGTAAAACAACACTTCGTACGAACTACTTCAGGCCTGGAGCTGGCCTGAGGTAAAAAAAAACAACAAAAAACTCATAGTGCCAATGATCTCATATCCTTTGTCCTCCAATGTCACCGCAGAAAACGGTCATACCACAAAAAGGCATGAAGCTCAAACTTGACTGGCATACACTGTTCCTAAAGCTGAACCAGAAGAAGACCAGCTGCTGATTCCAAGAACACCTACATCCACACAAAGGGTGGAAATGTAACCACAGGAGCATCCTAAACTAGATAAACCACCAAGTGCTCAGTTCAAGAGAGGTGCGTTCATCTCAAAGAATCTGTCAAAATGACATTTATTAGTTTTGGAGCATCAATACTATCTGAACAAAATATTTAACTTAGTGAAGTGTAGCATAGTGAATTGAAAATAATTATTTGCTTGTACAGTGTGTATTTCAGTTGCATTGCTGCTGCGACAACAATAATCACAGTGACCATGTTATCTCCTTGGTATGAGATCCTTTAGGGCAAACAGGTATGTCACCTTGCTTAACCTACTGTCGCAGCAGCCCCTGGAGTGAGAGTGAGTCTGAGAATGCTGATATTCAGTGGTGAGATGTGTTATTTTTCCAAGGTTACATGCAAATCTGACTGGGGTGACTGCTAAAGGACATTACTAAAGCACTAGTATAGATGGCTGTTTTCACATGTCTGGAAATGTGGCCAGAATTTTATTCAATTTTCTTCAAGGGAATTCCATTTTATTGTTTCTTTTTAATCTCAGACTTTCCTTCATTGATGAATTGAGGCTTATGCTGAGTGCTGATAAATGAAAGTCTGCAGGATACAGACACAAAGTAATGGCTATGTGTGGGAGATGTAGAGACTGTATTACTTGATGTGTGTGAGTGTGTGTGTTTGTTGCTGGAGTGAGATAGCAGGTTGGTTGGGCCTGTGGCTGTTGCCATGACAACCAGAGATAGCTGTGCTGGTGAGCGATGGTGAGGCAGGTTTCCTTTTTTTAAAAAAAAATCTTTTCACTTTTAAACAGAGGTAGATGTCCCGGTCATGCATGAGATTGTGGAAACATCAGCGGTGAGTGGGTGCATTTGTGTAATTCCTTTGTCTGTCTGTCCTCCCTGTCTCTCCTCTTCTTGGTCCATCCCCTCTCTTGTGACATCACAGTGTGTGACATCACCAGAGCCCAAAGCTGATCAGCATTCAGAGCGGCACAGCAGCTTCCCTCCACACACACACACACACACACACACACACACACACACACACACACTTATACACACAGACACACACACACACACACACACACTTATACACACAGACACACAGACACACAGTCACACAGACACACACACACACGCACACGCACTGGAGGCGACTGAGCATGCTCACAGCACATCTCCCTGCCTGCATGACGATGCTATCACTAACACACACAGACAATACAACACAAACAGTCCAATGTGCGCTTTGATCGCTGAGTGCTGAAAAGGTGTCAAAGCACATTATATACACAGCTCATCCAAATTCTTGCTCCTCAGGCTCAAATAGCAACTACTATGGGTTGATAAACACTTGGCAAATGAACAAGGAGAGAGGTTTGATTGCAAAGGGGCAGGCCACACACAGAGGAGGTCATGTTTATTTCATATTATACTGTACACATTAAAATCAATCAAATCAATAATGTATAATGTGTTTGATCTAGCTGTTGCTAGTAGTTTTTGCAGGATCGTGCTGCACATCAGCTTGAGCAATGAACAGAATTTCTCTGCCACTGAGTGACCATATAGTATAAAGGAGAATTGTAGAATTGAAAAAGAATACTTAGTATTTTTATGTTACTTCATTCATAGGGATGTATGGAAATGCAGTTGGAGGTGTGGATTGATTTAAAAAGTCTGCTAAAATGCTGCATTCATGAACAATTTATTAGAAAAATGACCTCCTTTATCTGAAGTTATCCACCACAAATAAAGGTCAGTATAAACACTATGCATCATATGCATCTCTTGCATGGCACTTAATATATACTATATGTGTCACGAAATCGAAACTCAATAGCATGTCCTGGGTAGCAGCTTCTGCATGTTTCAAGAAATAGCACATGTAGTGTATTCCTACAACTGTGCATTTTAAGTCTGAAAAAAACTAAACTCAACAATGAAACTTTGTCTAAACAAGTTGGTGTAAACTTTTCCGTTATTCTTACCTTGTTGGAGGCCATCTCGCTGACTGAGTGTCTTGTCTGCAGCGTCTCCAACTGGTCCAGGCACCAGTCCAGCTCCTCCAGGGTCTCAGTGGCCAGTTTCTGGTAGGCCTCCTCTGCAGGGGCAAGACAGGAGGGCAAGGGGTCAGTTAGGGCCCGCTTCAGAGGGCTAGTGGACGGTCCAGGCCCGGGGTCTCCCACCCCACAAACAGCTAAGCTGGGATACCCCGAGTAGACACATGGGTGACTCTTCATACTGGACAGGTGGGCCAGCTGTGCGGGCCTGGGAGTAGGGCCTTGTTGTCCTGTAGCCTAACCCAAAGATGAGCAGTCACAGGTCAGGTGTAGAAAATCTCACTGATTCCCTTGGAGAAAAGAAACCTCCAGTGCAGTGCTAAAGTTCAAATCCTGGATTCTTCCTTTCAAGAGTAAGTCTCACACCATCCCAGGGAGTACAGTTGCAGGTGATAGATGTCAAAAACAGCCACCCCAAGTTAGTTCTGTGAGTCCAAACGAATGTTAACAGTAAGAGAACCACAGCAGAGAATACAGAGGTATCCCACAGAGCAAAAAACTGAAATCTCCCACAGACAGACTCACACAGACAGACTCGCACATTATCACCCATACATAGCACACATATCACACTCAGTGATCTTGGTGTATGAGGTTCACTCTATCATTCATAAGAGAGGTGTAATTCCAGTCATGTAGCAGGATGAACAGCAGTCTGCTTAGCAGGCCCATGTCTGCCATAGGAGGGATGGAGGGAAGACAGGGACGGTGGAAAAGAGGATCCAGTGAGAGGTTCAGAACCAGTCAAGATCCATGTCAATACTGTCCAGTACGGAACACACACGAGATTGTTCACAGCATCCTCACATGGTTAACAGATACAAAGACATCCCTCTCTCTCTCTCACACACACACAAATGCAAACAAGACACACACATGCATACACACTCACACCAGAGGAAATGCTAACCATAACACATCATGATTTTGTATCCTTAGCCTTTCTGCCAATAAAAACATCCATGGTATCCGGGAAGCAAATGGTATAATCCGGTGCTGTGTGTGTGCTGGGTAGTGTTTCCTATAGATGCTGTGTGTATAGGGGGTGGGCTGCTGTTGCTTCGGCGTCCCTGGTAGCCAAACGTGCTGCTCTCCCCAAGCTGTACCTAAACCCTGAGAGGACTGCACTGTGGATGGGGAAGGGAGAGTGACAAGACATGGAATGGAGTGGTACAGGAGGGGAGCCAGAGCTGCGAGCTCCCTATACTGTGTGTGCATGCATGCTAATATGTGTTCAGCATACAAATACACCAAAACAGACAGGTAAACAAATAGATGGCCGGCGATACGGTAAAGATGGCAGAGCTTGAGCATCACAAGCCCCACCTCGGAGTATCCTTCACTTTCTTTTAATTTGAAATTGAAGACATGCCTCTCAAAGTCAGCCTATGTTAACAGAAAATGTCACCTTGTCAGAAGCCAATTAATATTGATGCCTTGACTAATTTGGGAAAGCACAGGCTTTTAATGCTATGCTATCTGGGGGGGGAGGGGCTCACTTTAGCTGTAATTAAATCACACAGAGAGAAAACAGTAGTAGCAGATTAAAATAAAACCAAACCAAATTTAGTCGCATGATGCCTTATCATATCAGCATTTAGATTGTCTTAAAGCCCCTTTGGAAAAATGCTGTGCTGTCTACATTTAAGCTTAAATCAGACACTTTTTTTCACTTATCTTTCATTCTGGGACATTTTATTGATGGATAGTTTACAGCTCTGGGTTGTATGAGTCGTTCTTTAGCTCCTGAATATTTCAAAGGTTTATCACAATTTGGAAGGATCAATTATAATATGTCGTATACTAGGTTTGGAAACATGCATAACATTTTTGTTTCCATGCAGGTCAACCTACTGTAGAGACTTGACAGCTAACCATCTCTAAACCACTTTTGTCACCTCTTATTTTCAACAATACCCCCCCCCCCCCTTGCTTCATTGTCTTTGACAAATCTCTCCTTCCCTCCTTCCATTAGTCCCCTTCCTCTCCCACACTCTTCGTTTCCTCCACTGATCTCTGAACATCCTCCCTCTTCCCTCTTTTGTCTCCTTTCTGTCTCTCCCCTCTTTCTTTCTCTCAGTCTCCCTTTCTCCCTCTGTCTCTCTCCCTGGTGTGGTGTCAGTGGCTGGGGTGCTACTCTTTCTGACAGCAACTGCACTGACGTCAATGACATTCTTCTCATGCTTAGTGCGACATCAGACACCGGCGCTCGGAGAGGCCACTCTGCTGCACAGACGCAGGGCTGCAGCCAAACTATGTACCGGAACAGCTTGACAGTGAAGTCGGACTGTGAGCGGGAGAAGATGCGAGAGGAGGAGGAAGAGGAGGAGGACGGAGAGCCTAGAATAATCAAATAGCAACTAGTTATACTTTCATAAAACAAAGCTGTACAATATCTATAAATTGTAACAGAATTGAACAATTATTTTCATTATAATTTACTAATGATGGGTAATGGGTAATTACTTGGTAAATAAAATATTTTATTCATTTGGGACCTGATATGAGTAAGTACCTCAAACCCTCTTTTTTCCATGCACTGGACCAAGGAGAGAGGAAAAGAAAGCGTGATTTAGAGTTGTGGCCTCACTCACGTTATAAGTAACTTTATATCCAGATTACAAACCAAAGGTATGAAAAACTATAACAACATTTTGGATTGAGTATATGGGATGTTAAATGTTACGAAAGAATATTGTCTGTATATGTAATGTGAAAGTCTAGAGCATAGTTTGCTATGAATCAAAGTCTCCCTCTCTATTTATTCTCATCCACAGTAGGTGAAGGGTCACACAGAATTACTGGTAATTTTTTTTGTTTTACATATGAGAAGGGTCTAAAATAATTTTCTTTGTCTCAACAGTAAGTTAGAGACAGATCACAGAAAAAAGCCTTGAAAAACAGAGAAAGAGCCAGGAAGCCCAATATATAATCCCACTTTTGACTGAGTTACTATTAATTATACTTCCTTTATTGTCTTTCTCTGCATGGTGACTTATTCGCTGCCTCAGTAACTCTTTGCATTTCAAGCAGTCAATATTCTCAAACAATCATGTTTCATGACTCACAGCTGTCACCAGTTTATGGCAGGGCTCATAATGGCTGTGCACCAGTGTGATTATGTTCTAAATTTAGCTCAATGTCACCAGTCCCTCATATATAAGCAGGTTATGCCTCAGGAATGTGATTCCTGGGGATGACTGGCTGGAAAGATCTCCCTTAAACATAGAAAAAAGCAAATTTGGCTCTGTTAATATTTGAGTATTTTCATTTTTGTGCACTTAATAATAATAAAATAAACGTTTTTACCCTCACTGACAATGTGCATGAATGTGTGTGTTGTATGTGATTCTATGTGTATCTGAGCAAGTGTCATAGGGATCGATTTACTAAACAAAACAGTGAAATTATTTATTAATGGTGAAGGTTATATGGTTTCTCCTGCAAACACCAGCTAGGTTACAGCCACTGATACTGCTAAAGAGAAAAGTGACTGTCAAGGACAAGTCTATTATTGCCATCTAAGTCTGTCTGTGCCATGTCCTCCTATGAACAAAAACTCACCTTAAAGTAGGCCAGACAGGCTGTGCGGTAGACGGTGTCTGTCTCGTGCTTTACAGCACATCAGACTATCAAAGTCAAGTATGACTGTATACTGAAGTATTGATAAATCTATGGTTATGGATAAACTGGTAAAACATGGCAGCCTCATGGCACTCCATTGGCGGCTGTATTGTGTAAACCAAAACTTAACACTTGAGCATCTTTTCAAAGATTCTTTGGTGTGTCTCCATCACCACACCCTTACAGACTTAATATAAAGTACAGGAACTGGTTTCTGAAAATTTTATATGAATAAAATTGTAATAATAATTCAAGAAAAAAACTGATTAAGAACATAAAGATCTGGCGGTCGACAAACTGTCTGTAATGATCAATATACAACGGGTGGATATGACTGTCAGCTTGCAACGTACTAGATAAGAGCAGACAGTATGTGAGTATATGTTCACCTGTCTTGTCAAACTGTAACTGTTGCTTTTCAGGAACTGACTGAAGACAGCACCCTGGCTGTACAACAGAAACCACAAAGAGACAAACTTATCCAAACTTTACAGAAAATGCTAAAACAACAGTTAACAACAGGAAAATATTGAGTCTTCGTTTACTAGTTCTACTGTCCTTTTTATCTCTTGTCCATTCATTTGCTCAAATGAACTCATCCTCTGCAAAATATGTCATCCATATTTTTATTCTGACCATGTTGGATATTATGATCATGTTCTTTGGCTCCCTGCACAGTATGCCTGTGTTTGCCAGCACCATGATAATATCTTACAATAGACAAAAACATCACCGTTACAACACTCTTATATCAGTTTTTATCTATTTAGCTTCCAGTTGTAAGTTGGTGAGTGCATACTACTACTACCACTACCAATTCTGCTTACGCAATAACACCTTGAGTCTCCCTATTTAGCATTTATGAGCAATATATAAACATTTAATGAACGTTTTGCAACACACTATAATGCAGCTGTAAGCAGATATAAGAACATTTTTAAGTGTTTATTGACATACAGTATCTGTCAACAGTTATAACTTCTCCTGTGGAGACATATTTGACATTATTACAACTTTGTTTTATACTCCAGTCTCCACTTATTGGTACCCAATGAAGGAGTTATAGTTGTTGAAAAATATTTCAATAATCGCTTACTGTAAATCTGCTTACAACCCCATCGTAGTGTGTAATGAACCCTTTATTAAATGTTTGGATGCTACTTACTAAATGATAAACATCAGTAAGAGTGTTACCTCTACTGATAATATTTACATTTTGTATGGCAAAAACTGTTCCTAATTATCAGACCACACATCAAATCTCACACACACACACACACACACACACACACACACACACACACACACACACACGCACACACACACACAGGAGACACAAGTTATCATCCCCCCTCACTGTCCACATACCTGTGAAGGTGGTCTTGGTGATAGGTGGTGGGTTACACATGGGTGATCTCCTGTCAAGGGTGAAACAAACACACACACTGAGACGTTTCCTTTCCCAAAACAGTAAAATCAGTAGTTTACTAAACATATTCATTAAAACTCTCCACATGACTCTAAGCAGTAAGGAAGCACCATTTCTTTTTGCTCATTTCTACAAATATTAAGGAGCACCATACCTTTACACATATATATACATATATATATATACTATTATTGTTGTAGTACTCAATAAGAACAGCAGAGGGCGAGCCAAGCCAAACTGTAAGCGAGCACTGGACACAGTTCCATCAGGTGGAATGACTCCAAATCACTGGCACTTATTTAGTAAAACATCTTAGTTATAAAGTGTCTATGGTCAGATATTGCTAGCATCATCGTTGCCTGTAACAAACTCTCTCCTCCAACTAAGAAAGTTTCTTTATTTCTATTTGAAACAAACTTACTTATTGGACGCTCTGTCTTGCTGTAGATTAGTTAATGCACCAAAGTTGTTTCGTACAGTTCTCAAGCTGGCAAGAACCTGAAGGGCACATGACAGATTAAGTCTGAATCATACAGCATCATGAATTTATGACGATACAAAACATGAGGATAAGACGACAAAACTGGCACAAGCGCTCACCTGTGCAAATGGTGTTACAATCATATCGTCACCATGACTGGAAGAAACAAACAGAGTGGCTTTAATATTAGATGCAGGTCTATAGTACAATGACATTCAACAACAGTGTGCTCATGCTCTGCAAAGGTCAAAGGGGCGGAGGGGTTGGGAGGAGCAGGGTGTGTGTGTGTGTGTGTGTGTGTGTGTGTGGGGTGGGGGGGTGGGTCATCACATGAGATTAGTTTCAGCGCCTCTGATGCACTCAGTCACAGTGACATATTTACTCAACACATCAGCTAACAGCTGAGGCCCTACTTTACAATGTGTAGTAGTTTCAGAACAGTTTCTGGTTTCACTAACAGGATTGAGGGGGTTTATTGTTGGACATGTCTCTATACACATAAGGTAGTTACGTTCCAGCTAAAGGAATTATAACTGTAAACTTTGAGTCAGATTCCTGCTGACATCCGAGCTACGTTATGACTGCCAAGACTGTCAACAGTTGCTCAGGTGACAGGAGTGTGTTAGCGTCATCAAGCTTCTCCCCTACTGCTACGTTGTACTAGACCACAGCCACGTCACGCACACACCTACTGGCACGTGAGCTGACATGCCTGGCATGAAAGTCAAAAGAGACACAGACTTGCTAGGTCTCCTATTGCAAGACAAACAGAAGGTATTGAGAGTAAAGATGACTGTATAGATAGATGTTCACCTTTTACTTAACTTTTAAACCTTTTAGGACACAAAGAGGCTGCTCTAACTCTGTTTTCTTGTACTGAATTTCCTCTTAGAAATTTCTGGACTATCTTCCTCTTTGTTAAGTACTTTAGTAAAAATGCTATTTAATCTTTCACAAGTTTAACTTGATTGTGAAGCTGCATTATTAAGAATTTCATAAGGAGAGCTGTCAAGACAAGTTGCCTCCCACTAGCTATATCTTGTATATGTAATTCAGCAGAAAAAAAGATATGAAAGAATGAGACAAAGGATTAATGTAAACACTGTAACAATGATTAACATGGTAACCAGATAGTGGGTGTAGGTCGATGGAACTTGGGGCAATACTACAGAGCAAAAAGCAGTAGCAGTAAGGAGGAAGTCTAAAGTTACTGTAGGACATATTTTTCATTTGTCTTGTCTTTTCCTGTCGACTGGATCGAAATGCCAGGTTTTAGTCAATATTTTTATTTCCTGCAGCACTAAGTGTACAGTAACTGTAACTGGATAGCCACCATAGTGTGGGAAATGGCTATCAACATATACACTGATCCAGAGGATGCCGGCTGATTTGAGTGTGTTAATACCTTGTCTGGACTGTGCCTTTCTACAGCTGTAAGGTGATGGGGAGTTGGTATTATAAAATACAAATGACCAAGTGAACTCAGAACTTAAACAGATTAAATGCAGTGCACAAATCCATTCCATTGACCTTATGAGTGACACAGGCATAATCAACAATTTGGAAAAATGTCAGAGACACATGAACTGTGCTTGTGGATACTTTGTCACTGACCACCGCATTTGTGCTACTGGATGTGGCTAAGAATAGATGTGACACTACACAGTCAGCTGTTGGTCATGCACACTTCCAACCAGGGCCAAAGTGATCAGCATGGCAGCTTTAAGACCTGGTCTGATAAACATCCAGCCATGACACAGATTCAGAGAGGCAGAAAAAAGTAGAACTAACAGCATTCAGCACAATAGGGAGCACTTGGGTTCATCTACGAAGGTCATAATGAACATAATGCACTCACATGTCACTGGCAATGGAGGAGTTTCGAGACATAGACTTGGGCGAGAGGTCGTAGTCACTGTCGGAGCGGTAGAGGAACGACTCTCTCCTTTGGCTGTGGACAAAATTGGCCTGCAGGATGAGGCCTGAGCCCGGGCTGGCCATTGGGTCCAGGGGGCTGCGACCTGATGACGTGCCATTGTCCACGTCGAAACTGCACATGAAGAGAAAGAGAAAGAGACAAAAGTTAGGATATGACAATGCACAGTTGACACTATTTTATTCAGTATTATAAACAGAGAAAACGTCTGAGTGCAGAATTTAAAGTTTAAATTCTGATGATATTTGACTGGTCAAGCAACATTGGCGATCATTCTGAACAGTGACACTTATGCTAAAGAGTCAAAATGTACGATGCAGCATGTCTGATTTTCTCTTAACAGACAAAAGATGAGAGGAAGGATACAGTGCCAATCTGACTGCTGCCTAAAATGATGCAAACCTCCCCAGACTTTTTACATACCACTTCTTATAAAGTGCAAACTAAGCATGCATTAATAAATTAACCTCATTTACTAAGTGTGGTCTATAACAGATTGTACTTTGCTGACATAACTCCTCTATTCATGCCTAAATAAATCACAGATTTTGTGCAAACATTAATTACATGACTTCAGAACCTACTGACATATTGACTAAACCAACATCAATGTCTTCTTCAAATACAGCAGCAGCCTCTGCCATATATTTCCATATGTTGGTGTAGACTGGCTAAATGGTCATGAGCTGTGAAATTCAAAGCAATACATGACATGCCCTATACTAGGCTCCACACTACTCATGCACTGCTGCCAGGCATAAATTTGATTTCATATCCGTGATTTATTAAAATTATAATCAGCCAGTCACTCATTATCTGGCTGATTATTGGATGATTATGACTGGTGGCAGACTAATTGGCACATCCCCAACAGTTAGAACTAATGCAGCAATATTCAAAGCCATCTACATAAAACCACAAGCGATATGCTTTGTTTAAACTGTGCACAGGGCCACAGGGAATACCTCTGCTCTAACAATGCCACTGACTCACAGCTGAAAGGCGTTTCTAAACCACTGACACCATTTCCCACTGCAATGTCACGATGAGCTCCTTAGTCTCCTAGGTGATTATTTGCCCAGGTGATGACTAATGCCTGTCTCCAGGGATATTTGCCTCATTGCTAGGGCTACCAAGCAATCCCATAATCCCCTCTGGTGTGGATGCTAAGGTCAGGAGAGGATTCCCCTCAGCGTGATGCGTAATACACATTTGTTATCATCATCCTTTCAATGGAAATAGCCACACATTTAATCTAATACACCCACCCACCCACCCAACCTTAACCAGTACAGGACACCCTGCCTATGTTAGCATTTTCATGGCTGTTGCCGGTATGTTTATACATGTGGAAGAGCAGAAGATGTCCTAAGAACAGAAAGAAGAGTGCAAGTGTACATATACTTGTGTTTGTATGGTGTAGAAAGTACGTTCCAATGCAGAACTTAAAACATCAAACTAAAATATTCCTTGTCATTACACAATGAGAAATGACTAATGCTGCTATCAGTCCCCTTCCTGTTTTTCATCCTGAGGTTGTACGTGCTCTTCAGGATATTTCAAATTCTCAGTAACAGATGATTCACTGACCTCTGAAAGGTACAGGATATTATCACTTTAAGTTAATCTTTAATCAAGTTTGGTTTGTAGATCTGGAAAATCGGAGATTGTGCTCATGGTTTGTGAATGTTTTGTGAGAGAGATTTTAATAGGAGGAAGTCGGTCTTCCTGCCCAAAGGCCATGTCGTGGACACAGTCCAAGACTCAGCCTCACACGCCCCGAACTACAAGCATTTCATGTTCCGTCTATCTGTTGAGAGTCAGTGTGTCAATAATATCCATTCAATTACATTCATGATATAGCAGGCATTCTTTAAGTTAGGAGCCAGAACACTACATTTTAACATAGCAAACCTAATATATCCTGGTTAACTGTAGCATAAACCATCCGAAACAAGAATCAGAAATTACTTCTAAGTGCAAGGGCCTGAAAGAAAGAGTAAAATAAATAAGAAAATAAATAAAATATTATTTCCATATATATTTCTAGAACACCTTCTACATTTTCTAGTGCAGTTACTTCTCACATCAGAAACAATAGCTATTCACTGTGCGTCTGAACACACTTGACACAGCCACAAGAAAATGCAGGACATGCCAAGCATATTTTCTTCAACAAATAATTGGCTTAAATGCAGCGCTATCTCTCTGTGATCTCTCCGAGTGGCAGGAGCTGAGTGTGAGCTTTAGTTGTGGAATGAGATATTTTGGCTGTCTGCCTGATGACTGAGGGAAGGGCAATCGTATTGTCCTCGTCCCCATCTCTAACCAGGTCTTAGGAAAACACACAGACACAATATGTGCGTTACAATGACTCCAGCAAGTTTTCTCCCCAGTTGTGTTTGTCTCATCTTACACACATCACCCCGATCTCTGTCCCTCTGTCTTTCTATATTTAGTACTAGATCAAAACCATGTCACTCTAAACCAGTTTTACCTTCACACATACAGACACATACTCATACACAACCCCCAATCTACACCTTCTTTTCACATCGAGCGATCCATCTGTTATATTCACCCCAGGTGAGAAAGCCCAGACTCACACAGGTGACTTATACGTTGTCATTCCTGGGAACAGGTCAGTCTGTTTTCCTGGGGTTTTTGTGCACGAAGTTTGTGCATCATGTTTGCGAACAAGAGACAAAGATGACATATAGAGAGATAGTGAAAGTGCCGAAATGTGAAAACAAGCATATGTTTAACAGCTGATTCATTATCACACTTACTCTGACGTGACGTCCTACACTGACTCTCAGCCAAACCTCTGACACATAACATAACTCCCGTCACAGCATGTGCAATGTGACTCCACAGACACGGCCTTTTAGGTGAATGACATGAATAATCTTTGCAACCAGCTCCCTAAGGTATTGCACCAGCACTGACATCGTAGTGCGAGGAAAAGAAAAATGTCAACACCCCTATGACTCTGTTGTGAGAATCAACAGAAAGCATGATTAGAACTCACAAGAGGATTATTGTTGAGATGGGAGGCCGAGATAATGGAAAACCACAGTTTACCCAAAAAGGGAGTGATACTGAACCGAGACATAATTGGCAAGGAGGGAAATATTTGATGCACAAACACTGGACAGATGACAGTGAGCTCTTTCAGGCTGCTCCAGATATCCCATCTGCAGAATATCACTGCTTACAGTTGCCCTCAACTCCCGTTCACCATCCACCTATCCCTACCATCTATTTTTGTTTTTGTGCTAGAAAAATTGTACAAATTTTACATTTTTAGAGAAGTCAAGTTATTTACTGCACCAATTTTGACATGATTATTTCAAAACAAAACAAATACAGGTAACATCTTATTTCAGTAACATCCATAAACTGCAATGCAAGAGACAGTGTGAGCTATGAAATTATTCTTGTAATAATCAGATATCATTTTTCACATGTAACCACATCTAATTGAATGCAACTATAGAACCTGATGTAACTCCTGCTATTAACTTTATGATATTAGCCATCGCAGTTCATTTCCATCTGCAGGAGGTGTGTTTCTCTTTCTTTCAAAGTCTGTAAAAACTCTCTGGAACAAACTTGTGACTTTAGGGCTATAAACTTCAATAAATTGTCTCGACTATTTAATTCCTGTCAGAAATGCATATGTGTAACCTATATATTTCACTTGACTAATTCCTGCAGCAAGCATATTTTCCTTTTAGACACTGAAGACTTAGAAACTTTGCTGTAATCAAAGCTCAATATTTACCTGATGTCTAAAGACGGTTCATTGGAAAATGAAAAAAAGACAAATAAACTATGATAAAAGTAACACAATGCTGTGAAAGGCACACAGGGGTAAGTTTATTTAGCTACAATAGCCCGCAGATACACGAGTAGACAAGAGGATGACCTGCAGGGACATAGTTTCCCACAGGAGTAGAGTTTCATGCTTCAGCTGAAGGAAAAAAAAGGGCTTGTTTGTCGGCAGAAAACTTTTCAAATCCACTGTGAAAGGGCAATGCTACGTTTAAACAGAGAAAACTTAGTTGGTAGTAGTTGGTAAAACTTAGTAATGATACTGAGACTGATGAGCTGTGGCTCTTATGACTTTATATTGTAGGGCACTGCTGGGTCACATACAGTACATGCCTAAGGACACTGCAACACTCTTTTATCCTCTCTCTCTCTCTTTGGCTTTCTATCAGTTCTATCTCCATCTACTTTCTCCTTCTCCGTCTGTCTGTCTCTCTCTCTCTCTCTCAGATGCACACACACACACACACACAAAATTGCATAGATCAATGACTCATTCATTTTCAGCCCTGGGTCATTTGAGCAATTATAAACACTGCAGGAGTTGACGTGACAGAGCTGTGAGGAGACGTACTGGAGAAAGAGGTCAGGGCATAAGCGTCTTTGATGCATAGTGCAGCTCTGTTTTACAACAATCATTCAGAGTTGGTGTACCAGAAAATGTCCAACATCACCAGACACAATATGTAATGCAAACATGATGTTTTGGTCTGTTTCTAAAGTTTTGCTGGGTTTTTACAGAACATCTAAAAAAACGTTCACCTTAACTAAAATTGGGATAAAACTGAAGATAAATTTACCAGAAACTATGAAAAACACTTTCCAAACACCATCTTGTAGAGTAGTGTGGATCAGAGCAGAGCTGTGTGTTGAAGCAGACAGAGGGAAGACGACACTTGATTTATTTTAGAAGGCAGTGAGGATAGAGAGGGGGGCATGCAATGGGGGAAGGACAAGGAGAGGCATGTCAGACCTGTGTGTGTGTGTGTGTGTGTGTGTGTGTGTGTGTGACAGCATTCAAGTGTCTCTTTTTTATGAGGATTGTGAAGAGTGTGTTCCCCCTGTATGCATGTGGTATCCTTGACAGTGTTCTAAATGCAAAAACAGCAACCCATGACTTGATAAAAGAAGAACGAGACCAAAGGTGAAACACACAGATGGCAGAGTGGGCACTTTGACACATTCAATACATATGTCATCTAATGGAAAAGCTAGCTTGGCTTGGTGATGCTACAGAGCCAACATCTCTGCTTTACATGCTTATATGACTGATAAGTTTAAAAGTATATTGTAGCGGCGCCGTGCAGTTAGAAAAAGTTGGTGTCCCAGAAAAATCAGAGAAAGGTAGAGTATTAGTTAGTATTTAGAAAATGTTACCTACTCTAACTGTCATTGTGTTTTCAAAAGACAATGATGAATCCCACCAGAGATAACAGAGGAAAATAGATCGTCTTGTCACGTTAATTTACTAAACTAAATGTGTTGTCAGGTCAAAGGTATTTAAACCACCACATGTCATGGTTTTATCACCACCACCTAATATTTTTACTTGATTATCTAAAGTTGTTAATATTTGTATTTACATCAATAAACTAACTCACCAAATGGTAGTGAGATATTACAATATTTTTAACTCCACGTTGATAATGGGACAATATTTTTAGGATGTTGAGGTTCAATACCTAGCTTGACTTATCTGACTGGTTTGGCATTGTGTCAGGTTGGAGTCTTAGCCTTAACTTTTATTAGTTTCTATTATGGAAAAGTTCTTGCAGCTACTTGTGTTAGTACAACATTAAATACTGATGCATTGAGACATTTGTTGTATTTTGCTAAATGAAAAACAGGTTTGGTACAATAATAACATTCAATTCCTTGCACTAAGGCACAGAAAAAAAAAAGTTATTTTGGTATTGATAATAAAACTCAGGTACCATCTTGGCAGAACTATCAAAAAATTTCAAACAATACCCAGCTCTAGATACGTTCACAAAATTGTATCTCTTTCCTGTAATGCAGCATTTAAGATCAGAAAACAGTTAAGCTGTAACAATATCACAGAAAGAAAAGTTTGATATCAGGATGACATTATACAGTATAGCTCAGGCGTAGGTGTAATTAAGTTATACTGTAATATCAATATACTGCATGTCGTGACATAGTAAAGTTTCTGGAAATTCAACTGAGAAACTTTTCATGAATAAATATAGGAATGTCTGTTTCTAAGGCAGCAAATCAAAAAAATGTTTTAAATCCAATATGTACATAAAGCAGTCCTGCTCCTTGATTTAAAACATTGCCCATGATGTCCAACTCACTCAGAGATATTAAAGGGGTATTTCGTGGTATATGATGAAACAATACATAATGTATTGTCATATCTCCCAGATTAAGGTGTAATGTGTGAGCTCATTCAGTTCCACTGTACAACTTACTAATAGTTCCAACTCCTAATTCTCAACACTGCCCTCTCAACACCAGGGCAGAACACGAGACATGTGACAGAGGATACAGAAAAACAATTTGTGAAGAGGCCTGCACCCACAGGGCAGTCAGGCCAAATAGATAAGTGGCTGACCACTCGCTGATAACTAAAACACGTTCTCTATCTGGCTCATACTCACACACACTCCTCCTTAGTCACACGTTCACTCATGAACGGAAGCACCCAAATACACACATACTGTACACTAAGTGAAATCAACACCCACCAGGCAGCAAATGCTACAAAATGGTCTTTGGCAGATAAATGAAAAAGGATCTAATGCCACATTGGCTAGAACATTAAAAAGCGCAGCTTCTAATTAACATACAGGACACCACTTCACAGAAAGCTGCACTGGTAAAAGGTAGGGGCACTTATTTAGAAGAAAGTTATACTATACTGCATTCTTTTGTCTGTCTAAAATGATCCTGAGGGGTTTGCACTCTCTTGCTGTCTCGCTCTTTCTTGCCCTGCCAGGTATAAGCAAAGTGAATCCTTCACTTTAGTCGTGACACTGCTTTAGTGCTCGCTGTCACTGTGCCATTCAGAAAACTCAGTCAATCATGCGACACATACAAAGAGATCACCATGGCAATGCAGTGTCATATGACCTCACACAGCAAAGCAAACCAGTTCTGCCTCCGTATACATAGAGGTCCACTTAAGTATGAACCTATTTTCGGTCCTATTTGTCATCTGAGGCTTACTAAAGGTCAAATGTGGAAAAATATGTTAGATAACTTGCACTATGTCGGGCCCTATGAGAGGCCAGACAACACGTAACCTTCAACATTTACTGCCTGTCTGAGATGCCCAACTGGGGGCTGACAAAGGCCAGATGCAAACACTTGAGTTCAAAGTCACACATGCCCCACTTCTCCACGCTTTATGTCAGCACACCATAACATCACTTCTGGTTTTGAAGTGAGTAAGAGGCGCTTCAATAGGTGTGGAGCTAACAGGATTTCACAAACATCCGATCCTCCCTATTCCTCATCCTTCACCTTTCCAAAAGTCAAGCCATATTTACTGAGCTAACATGCTGATGGATAATCAAAAGTCTCTGTACACAAACCTACATTTACACGGATGAGTGGAGTGGGGTCTGTTTGAGTTTGGTCAGGCTAGGGGGCATGTCACACACCCGGACTACAACACTGTCTTAAATATACACCCGGAGACACACACAGGGAATTGTCTGCTCAAATACACACACACACACACACACACACACACACACACACACACACACACACACACACACACACACACACACACACACACACACACACACACACACACACACACACACACAAAAACATTCACAACTTTAACAGCTGAATTATCACCTACAATTCAGGTTTTTTAAGTGACACTAATAGTCACAAATCTACTTTAAATCTCAAGTACACAGATAATAATTATGAAAGACAAAGCAATGATGAGAATTAGTGAGAGAAGCCTTGATAAAACAGTAAATAACAGAAGAGAGGAGAGCAGGACAGATGGAGCAGGCGGTATGCTTTGTCCAGCTGATTACTGCATTTGGTAGCCATTCAAAAAGATGGCTCATACGAACCTAACATTGCCAGATCCTCAGCTTTCCACATGAGATAAAGCTACATTCTGCACTCCTTTTTCTAACACTAATATCCGGTTTATGTATAACCACACTATGCTTTTACACCCTCTCTGCATCAAACCACATCACATACCGTCTATCATCAGCGCTGCTCAGAGAAACTATGACCCTCAAGACCTAATTAATATGTCTTCATTTCACACAAGCGTCATTTCCTGCTGGGGACGTTGTAGAGCAGATTAATAAGCTGACAATGTGAGAACACTGTGAACCCTGCAGGGAGGTCCGACAGGGTTCAAACACATGTTGCGGAGTAAGCTCCCCACTGCCACAACCACCACAAACATCACATGGACACAGTGTATTTATCCAGGGTTGTTCTGATCCTTTTTACAGTTATGCCTAAGAGGACCACAATGGAACAACTGTGAATATCAACTTCCAGGGAAGTTTCTTACCAAGCAATGAGTGCTGACAGGGAAGGACAAGTTGAGACAGGAGGGGGGAGGAGACATGAGGGGAGGCCAGGGCGAGCTGTGCCCCGGGCACTGCACCCTGCACCCTGTGTTAATCTGGAGCCATGTGCAGACAGGAGAATGTACGGAGCGACTCAACACATTCCTCAATGGATGATGCCTTTGCTGTTTTACAAGCTTGTGTTTTAAACAATTTTACAAGCTGATTAGACAGCGAGTTCTTATAAAACCACACTGAGGGTAAGACATCAGGGTCATTACAATAACACCAAGTGTCATGTCATTATTGAGTTAGTCTGATGAAGTGTAATATACACTGAAGTTAAGGACAGAGTTAATCTAATCTTCTGACTTTACAACAGGAATTGCACAGAAGAACTGACACAAAAACCACACACTGACATATATACAGGGTACAGAGAGTTTTGCAGTGAACCAGGGGAGTTTTGACCGTAGAGGAAGAATGAAGGAAAGAAAACAGTTAAAAGATCAACAAATACACAGCACATCGAACCAACAGGGACAAAAAACGGACAAAGCTAAGTGTGGCAGAGGTAAAGTATTTCACAGAGCAACGAGCAGGCAGATGGAGAACAATAGAGCAACACACACAACAGGATTGACATTGAAATGTTGCCAGCAGAACAAAGTTCCCCAACTATTTACCATATTCCCTCCGTGTTCTTCAATGAGCTGGTAGAGCGTGACCGGGGTTTGAGAATGATACTCATGGTCTGGCTTTTCCTTCCACATCCACACACACTACATGTGTACACGGCACACACACACACACACACACACACACACACGTATAGCCACACACACACACACACACACACACACACCCCCTCTGGGCCACCTGGAGTCCACTGGCCACAGTCCTCACTGGTTTGAAGTGATCCAGTGGAAGCTTCAGTCCGGTGGAGCGGTCAGGTCTGCCGAGCTGCTTGAGAGTAAACCTGAGTTTAGTCAGATCAAACCCTCCGTCCAAAAGTGTGTCACACAGCTGCTCCCCCTCGAGCTCTGAACGTTTGACAGTAGGTGGTTCTTTACCCTGCTCTCACTCTATCTCTCACTCACTTGCACTTATCTTTCTTGCCAGATCAGTATGTGATCTTCCTCTTTCCTAATCCAGCACGGAGTATTTTTTCCTGACTGGTGGAAATAAGATCTCCTCCCACGTTCCTTTCTCCTCCTCCCTTCTTACCTCTGCCTGTTTTTCTCTCTTTTAACAATTGTGTCCCTCTCTCTGACTTACACGACTCTCCTCTTCTCTCTCTGCCTCGCTGTTTGCCCAAGCTGCAGCTTGGTTATGTCTAGAGTGGGAGGGGTTGTTTTGGTAGTAGTAATTCCTGAAGGGTGGGACTTGTATCTCTCAGCAATCCTAACAATCGTCTAAAGTGTCAATCACTCGGCTGCTGCAGTAACCTAAAACCAACAGCTAAAGCATGCCAGTGATCTGGAGAGAGTGTGCAAAGAGTGTTGGATGAGTTTCATCGTGTGATTCAGCTAGAAAAACCACGAATTTACCAAAAAGCTTGGGCTTTTTTTGGCAAGAGTCAGAAGTACAATAAAGGGTTAAGAATGTATTGGTGCTTAGTAACATTATTAAAATTGAGAATATAATGTGTAGGAGTGAACTCAGAAGATATCTGAAAGGGAAGGACGACAAAATTAATTTTACCGTTAATTGTAACAAGTTATTTAAAAAATGACTATGAACGAATATTTATCCACTGAGTCTGGTTCATTTATCCACAGGCTAACGCTAAATAAACTAACTTGTCAGCTTAGTGAACTGTTCAGGTAAAGTATGTTTTTGATTACCTACACTGTTTTAACATTTCATTTTGTCAGGGCTACGTATGTGGTTTGTATCATTTTCATTTCTAATTTGTTTATGGCGTATATACAGCAACAGAAGCACTTGCGAGGGCACAACTTTTCTATAATGTTAAATGTCTGATGAAAGCCACTGTGGCTAAAATGCGTAACAAAGTCTGACAACGTTTTTAAGGCCACTTTGCGCCAGCCCTATATTTTTTATGCCCTGCACAGAGGCTTAAAAACAGACAAGACAGTATTGAACTACAATGTGTATCTTTCCCCATGGTCTCAAATTTTATTTACTACAGTCATGAATTGCGTGAACCAACTAAACTCATTTCAGCATCCTCTTCAGAGACTTATTATTACTGTACATCCACCTCAACAGAATGGTTTTGTTTGTCTTATTATCCCAGGACACAATAGGTTATTTGGTTTTTATGTGCTCTCACATAAAAAAAACCAAACTAAAAACATCAGCACTGCCTTGCTGGCTATGAAATGGAATCACCAGTGTGTTACTATCTGTAAAAAAAGGTGTGGAGAGAGTGGAGCCCAGACAGCATCGTAGCACTCCACCAGGCAGATAGGTGCATCAGTTGTCTGGCATGCCCATCACGCATGAACGAGTCAAGCAAGCTACTCCACCTTTGAATGCACTGTATGTGGATTAGTTATGTTTGTATCTTATAGGTTGGAGGATCACAATAACCCACCAATCAATCAAGTTTAAAGCACAAGAAACTAAAAATGAAGAACAATGCAAAGAAAAATGTTTGGTGAGATGTGAAAGTCAAGATGTAGTATGGATGTACCATTTCAGCCTGGTTATAAATATTCACATGCATGCATGAGCAAATGTAACGACACAGTAACATTATTGCAGAAGCTTGCTTTCTACCATCATCTTGCATCGGAATATTTCTAAATTTTATGTACTTGTCTCTGCTGCAGTCATCTATTGGGGATCAGGTGAAAACAGCATTACAAAACAAAAAGTAGGGACACAACAGTAGATTGGTCCCTAGTTGTTGCTCCAAGAAGTAAAAACCAAATCAAGAGCATTAAATACAGAAAAAACACATCACATGTAAACAGAAACACAGATACATCAGCATACACACATTACTGCAGCCCCATCATCTTGAAAGCGGGGGGGAATATTTACAGGTCATCAATAATGCAACTGGCCGTAGACGTACGTACCAAGATGATGACATCAGTCAGAGGACACTAGTCTTGTGTTCAGGAAAGGTGTGGGTCCAAGATTTAGAAAGCAGCAGGATAAAATGCATCCACCTCTAGTTATCATGAGGAAGAATAAATTGCTCAATACACCAATAGACACAACACTATTGTCATCCATGCCGCAGCTACTGATGCTTCATTGTCAATAATATATCTGTGCTTTTATGTCATGGAAGAAAGGAGTAAAAACCTACAGGAAAAGACAGTAATATGACAATTTCTTGTGTACACATATGCAGATGAAGAGGCAGACAGAAACATGCACACCAATGAGCGAAAAAAAAAAAGTACTTTAATGTGCACATTAACCAGACCTGCACTACTAATCTGAAGGTGCAATTGTGAAGGTGAGAAATTACATTGTGTGAATTGATTTAAAGGTCGATTTCCTTCCATATCACCATGTGTCCATCAGTTTCAAATTTCATGCCAGACCAAGAATGGACACTAATGAAAGACACTTGTGAAGCCTTTCACTCCTAACTGACATCTCCTGGACAGTGAAGCTGATTTCACGTTGGCAGGCTTGATGGTTTGTATGTTTTATCTTTTATTCTGTTTTATGTAAAACCGCCAAAAATGTGACTGTGTCGAGCGCTCAAAGTGAGTAACGGCAAGTTGAATAGGCACATCTAATGCTTTCATGGAAGGAGCTTGGTCAAAGTGGTGAAACTAATCCTATTACCACGGTCTGCATATTACATGCGGTCAAAGAAAGAACAACAAAAGAGAACAGTTTCCTTAAGAAAACTGGGGAAACCAACCGCTTTTCCTCTACCTTGAAACCAAATAAATCTCATGATGAAAACACAACAGACAACATGCAAGAACACACACAAGATGTATGCAAACATTCTCAACCCCATGTCACCCTGCTAAGTTCAGTATTTAAGAAACTGAACACATTAAGACCAAACGATTTTAGTTTAAAGACAGAAACAATCAGCACCGAGTTCAGAACATGGAAATCAATATTCAACTTATAGCATGACAGTCACACAACCGGTTCTTGTTTTCATCTCTTGAGAAAAAAGAATGCAGCCCACAAGTGCATGCATCCATTCACATGAACACATACTGACACATAACGACCATTTCATTTTGGGCTACACTACTGCCATCCACAGGAAACAGAGGTGCAAGACACAAACAAAAATAATGAACCTAGTCCTAGTCAACAGGGGTTAAATTTTCAGGGAAACAGACTATTCATATATATTTATATTCAGCATAAAATCAAGGAGCTCAACAATATGTATGCTATGAAAAAAATCAACAGCTTATATGAAAGTTTACATTTTCTTATCAAGACAGATCATTTTTCTCTTAGAGGTGATAAAAATTCAACCAATTACAACCTAATACCAAAGTTGCAATAACTTTGCTTATTGATTTCTCACTATTATACAGTAGGGAAATGTGTCCCATTAATGAATGATTTTTTCTACATCCAAATTTAGATCTGAATTGATTAGACAAAAACTGACTCATTAGAAAACTGAAGATGGTAATGTGCTATGGATTTACAGCTTACACTGCCATTCAAATCTTAGTTCAATACCTGCACTATAAGAAAATCTAAATACTGAAAAAATGACATTGTGAGCAAATAAAACCAAATAAATAAGCGAATGATTGAAAGAATGAACTGAATAAGTATTATTATGTTAATGGTGACTTACTAAAACACTTCTTGCACACATCTAATGACCATCACTTTAAGAGTGAATAACACATTAGAAAACAGTTTGATGCAATTTATGCAACTCAGAGAGACACCACTGCCGCCTAGTGGTAGAAATAAATATTATTCTTGTCATAAAAATGAACTGCATAGATTAAGTGACCGCAGTAATTGACAAAATTATTGATTTTGTTAAAAAAAAAAAAATGAACCATGAACCAGGCTCAGTATATGGTGCAGATAAACATACTCAGTAAATGCTGATATAAATAGCACTTAACTAAGGAGCAGGCAATGAGCACAGATGGCTGGGCCACAGTATTGACAAGCCTCTCTCTATATCTATATGTCTACACACGCCACCAGCCATTACCGCTGCTTCATATTCAAATACTATAGAGGCACAAACACACATTGACACGCAGTTGAACTCCGTGTTTATCCACACACACATACTACCAGACACAGAAAAAAAACAGGCAAGCGGACACAGATGTACATCAGATGATAGCACATCTTAGTTTAGTCTGGGGTCGCTGAGTACATGTTAGTCAGAGAAATGTAGTATGAAAATGGGTCTAACAAGGTTTTAACATTTTCTGTGTGAGCTTTAATGGACAGAGAGTGCTCTGATGATTAGTTTACGCTCCGCTCTGGTAAGTGAACGGACCTGTCCTCC
Source organism: Seriola aureovittata (assembly GCF_021018895.1). Lineage (NCBI taxonomy): Eukaryota > Metazoa > Chordata > Actinopteri > Carangiformes > Carangidae > Seriola > Seriola aureovittata. The sequence goes on along the minus strand of NC_079368.1, from coordinate 27,029,652 downwards.
TGAACACCTTGATGTTTTAGATGATGAGTGGATGGAACCTGTTTATTTATCATTTACCTTGCTCTTAACCATGTTTTGTAAAAGCAGAATATATGCTTCTCTTGGAACACACAGAGAAACACAAACATGCACATACACACAATTACACACACTTCAGGCAGAATAAACAGCAGAACTACAGTTTCGGCAGAGCTCTAACGACACAACCAAGCCGCCAAGCAACGGCCATTTACACAACGCTCAGTTATGAACACAGCTCCAGTTCTGTGTTGTCCAGGTGGAACGATTCATCAACTAATGTTCTGATAAGAGAGAACACACACACACTTTGTGCACAAGTCATACAAACACATACAGCCACACATATGCACATTACACAGTCACAGTTTCCACACATAGAGCAATAAGAAAGACACTTTTTAAGCTCCACTGATGTTCAGTTTCATCAAATGTTCCTCCTGCCTTGTCCTACCACATCTAAACTCATTTACTCCATCTCAACTTCTCACATGCAACATGTTAACTATAAAGACAGAGCAACCCAAGCAGAAGCTGACATTAAGTAACAACACTGAATACCTAACTATTTAAAGAATGCAGATAATAGAAAATGGTTCCATATGAAAATAAATCCTACAAATTCACAGTACAAGAAAGAATATTAAGGTGAAGGTCCATTCCCTGACATGCCCTCCCACAAACTGTTTCAGTTCCAGTTCCAGAGATCAGTCATACCCTCTCTTGCCACGAGGTTTGATGTCGATGGGCTTGTTCGTGGCATAGGGCGAGCCGTTGGAGCAGGCGTGGCGGTAGCGGGCTATCCTCTCCAGAGATAGATAATCTGAGTTCACTGGCAAACTCATTTCGGTCAAGCTCTTAAACACTACCACACATACACTTGTGTCAAATCAGATGAAGAAATAGAAAAGAGAGGATAGATAGAGTGACAAGCCTGACAAAGCTATCTAAGTGGGAAGGAGGGAGGTGTGTGAGGAGAGGGCTCAGCATGGGTGTGACTTGAATGGGGGAAAAGATGGAGAGAGATGGAGCATGAGAGAGAGATGCAGGAGAGGGAGGAGCAAAGTGCAGAGGTAGAGCAAACTAATTTATCTTTTCTCTCAGATAACATGAGTCAGTATTGATAGCCACAAGAGCGGTGATACTGTAGACTTGCTGCAAAGTTACATAATCATGTTACATGTATTGTACAAATCTGTTTCAGTTCAAGCTTTATGATGAATTTTGAGCAGTATGGTGATTAGGGCAAAGTAACACATCACAACAATAAAGTTGGTCCCACTGCAATTAATGTTAAAGTTTTTAATCTTCTGTACACGGCTAGTAGGTAAAGCTGTGCTAGAACCCCAACTCAATTATATTGGCCAGCATCATTTATTTTGTACTGAATTTATCTGGGAAGGCCTATTCTTTACCTTAGAGTGAGAGATGTCTAGTGGGGAAGAGCAATTTCAACTCAGGTAGAAGCAAATGTTCAAATTTTATCAGTGGTCTTAGGCGAGATGTGTATGTGGCATTTATTTCATTTATAAAACGCAAAATACTGGTTTTAAAACAGGCTAAGAAACATCCCATGTAATATACCTTTGAAAGTGTTTTTATCTTTATTCTATATCCATTTTTCAAAATTTTACTGAGGCTCTTTGAATCAGCTGAGCTGTCATCCAAATGTAACACAAGTACATGTAAGTACAAGTTCTAACTCTGATCTAAAATGAAACGTTGTTCATTTTTAAGTTAAGAAAATTGGAAACTGAAACCACAACCAAGAAGACAAAGTCATCTAATGTCATGGCATTATTATTATTGCAAACAAAATGGTCTAATTTTATTTAAGAAATTTTAGTTCACTTGCTATGAAGCCCCCATTACATCTCACCATTCAACCTTGGTAATAGCTTTCCTCCACTAGGGGGAGCAGAGCACCACATTAAAGAATCTAGAAACAACAGTGCAACGTGTAATATAAGAAATACATGTCAGATTAACAGCAGTAACTGCAGCTTGAGCCAACGCATTTCCAAGAGTTAGCGGCGCAGATATGTGTATTACATTGATTTTTTGAAAATGAAGCATACAGCCGTGTGGGTAAAGAATGTCACAATATTAGGAGCTGCAAGTGCAACAGGACCAACTGAGCGTGAAGATGTATGGTCTTAAATAGTGAAATGAGATTACTGTCATTTGTTATCATGTTGTATGGTTTTCACTTTCAAGATAAAATGTAAATCACTCCAACTGATAATTTTCCTAACTGTTCTTAGCTGCCAGCAGGGGGCAGTGTCCTCTACAGGGAAACTGCTGGTTCCTCAGCTCAACCACCAGCAGCACAAACACGCAGAGTGGTGAGTCTCTGCGGAGTTACGGCTTCTGCTCAGCTCTGACAGAAGCAGCCAGCATGTGACAACAGCTCCTGGGTGGACAGGGGGGCTGTCAAAGTCACAGACACAACGACAGACACAACGGGCTTCTGCACTCGCACTGAACATCACCACATCAGCACACCCACACACAGACGCACACATACACACAGACGTGCTGATTATAGGCACAAACACCACAACATGTACAGGCAGATGAAATGCACGAAGATCAATACAACAAAGCAACACAGACCTGTACTGAACCTTACAACCTGTAACACAGGCATATGTTTGCCTGGCTGCAGAGTCGGCCACACACTGTCAGTGCCAGCAACGAGCTGTGACAGAGCGCATCAGTCAGTGTCCCTGAGGCACAAAGCCATAAAACAGGAACCACTGTATCTGAATACTGAGACCTCGACATACAAGTTACATCATCCCTTCAAATATATGTGGGTAATACAGTTCAAGTATATTTTCTTTATTCCAGTGATATATTGTAAATCGTATTTTAAAGGGAATTAATTTAATTCTGATTCAAGCTGGGAAAGAAAAAAGGCGGGAAAAAAATCCACATTTAAGTTATCAACAAAGTTATAAAACAGTCTATTTTATTGTTGCAAAAAATAAACTATGCATGAAAAGTAACGCACCTAAAATGTATTTTACCTGACACCAATATAGAAAGGCAGGCAGGGAAAGAAGGCAGGGGTGCAGACTCCATAGCTTAAGTACAAAAGTGCATAAATAGCTAATTGACTGGCAGAGAGCTAGAAAGACGGGGCGGGCTTTGTGAAGTGCTCTCCTCTTATGACTTGCAGGGTCAGCAACCTCGTTAGGTGCTTAGGGACAAAGTGGCCTGACAGACTGGGACAGAGGCAGAGGGAGGATGAGAAATGAGGACATTGGGTAATTTGGAGTAAAGACAAATGAGAGAAAAGATGCCAGCAAGCAAGTCGAATCAGTTACTTGTGAAAGACAAAATTTGTTTTCCCAATCAGTTTCATTTTTATCTTTATAAAAAAACAAAAAACAGAGCACTGGTGTGGAATCGATACTGGGAGAGAAAAATCTGGATCGGCGCATCTTTTTTGCAAGAACTGGCAAAAAGAAGTTTATAATTGGACAAAATTTTGACTTAAATCAGAAATGATTTGATCAAAGAATAAGTAAATCAAAAGCATAAATCTGACCAGGAATTTGATGCCAGCTTTGAATACTTGACATTTTTCAATACTTTCAATGCACATTTTTGCCAGTACCAACTAGTATTGAGATTTATTACCTAGCCTTATTGGTCAGTAGCTCCAGTATTGTCATTTGAGCTTTGTCTCCACAGCACATTAGAGACTGGCCTTTGCCTCACTGGTACTTTGGTTCACAGCAGAAGTACTGTTCTCTGCTGCACTCATTGATGGAAACACTGATAAACTGATTAAGATAATCTTACTAAAGCAGATGATGTGCATGCAACAACAGCTTTGAGTGTTTTTATATTTTCCGTATGAAGATAAACATTAAGACGGACTGTGAGGAATTAAAAGATGCAGGAGAGACAATGGCAGCTAATTCAGTTGGGCCTCTGTTGCCAAGCTTTGTCCAGAGACAAACATAGAAAGTGACAGGGAGGGGAGAGATTTGCTTTCTAGCTATCTGTCAGGTTCAACAACTGATTTGTCCATCAAGAAGGCCACTCCGTGTGAGCTAATTGAATTTTATAAGAACACAACAGGCAGCAGTTGGATACCGCATGATAAAAATAAAGTGTAGAATAGAGTATAACTGTGGCTTAAAGCTGTTGTTGCAGCTTAGTGCCATGGCAACTGCACCTCCACTGTACAATAGACTGGTAATTAAGAATTAAATATTGGTGGAAATCTCTCGGCCAGTCATGCTGCTTGAAAACAGCTGTTGTTATGTGTGTCAAGGAGTAATTCCTTTGCCTCACTTCCTGCCTGCCTTTACAGTCCCCTGCTGAATTCATGTTTATAATGTGGTTGCCATGGTGACCTGGCAGAATTCAAGAAGGACAGGTAGGTCCTGACAACCAATCAGCCTTCAGTTGCTGAGGACACGACGGCAGATTGTGTAATGAGAAAATGAAAATGACAGCGGGCTTCTAAGAGGGTCAAAGCTGGAGGGATGGAGTGAGCTGACGCAGTCTACACGAATATGCGACCGTGGCTCATGCCAAGAAATTAGCTATTCATAGCAGCCACTTCATATTTCACAGCAGCCATGCACGACTTACCTGTGCTCTATTTATACATCAAGCTGACTCACAGACAGGAAAGTGGATTGAAGCTGGCTGAACTATTGTTTGCCTCAGAGGCTCGTCAGAGCACAAAGGAGAACAGAAAGATCACCAAGCACAAAAAAAACAAAAACAAAAAAAATGATTAGAAGTGTAAACGTAGAAGATGAGACCAACAACTGTACTACTTGTGCTGTGCATGTGTGTACTGTAAGTGTGTGTGCGCATCATCTTGCTGCTGACAACATGAGCGTGTCGTGATGTGTTAAGGCTGAAGTGATGCTGGACAGTATGAATGTGAGAACCATGTATTTAGCCCAGCGTGAATAAATCTGTGTCAGAGGCAAAGAAAATCTTGTGTCAGGACAGTTCTCACAGTCACAGCCCGGCAAAACAGCCGACCAGTATTATAGAGGACTGTGAATTATTATATATATTATATATATGTATATTATATGCCATATAGCAGACCTCATAAGGAAATTTAAAAAACCTATCACTCATTTAGTCAAAATAGTTGATTAATATTAAATTGATTGATTAATCAATTAATTTACTAATTAATCAATCAATTATTAGTATTTCCAATGTCATTTAACAAAGTCTACACAAGCAAATGTAAAAAGTAAGAAAAATACTTCTGTTGAGTCTCAACAGGTCCGAGTATATGCAAAAGTGTATAAGTATTAACAATCTAATAGTTCTTAAACCACTTTAAACATAATACACTCAAAATGAAAAGCGATACTGTTCAAGTGCGGCCACCAGGCACGAAGCCCTTGATATCCCACATATTGTCACAAACAGTTAACCACTGCACACATACAAAGTCATCAGACCAGTGGCTCAAACCCCAACAAAAGCGACTGTTTACAATCCAGGCTGATGCTATTTGGTGGGTTTATAATCTGAAAAAAACAAAAACAAAAAAAAAACAGTTAAGTAGCATGTGCTTGTCCGAGCCAAACATGATCACAGTGTTAGTCATTAATCTCAAAAGGGATTTTGTAAATGAAATTTGTTGTGCCAAGTCAGGCACAGATCAGCACAACAAAACTCTCACATTTAACGTATTGTTGGTATCTCTTTGGACAAGTATGCAAGTGTGAAGTCTTTAGCTGCTTCTCATTATTAGTCCTGCTAAAGTCTTTGAGGACCTGCTGTTAACTCAACACCACACAGTCACTCTCCGTGGTGGAAGTCATAGATGTTGTCTTGGCCGGCAAATTCAGACAGTTTTTTGATGGAGAAATGAAAGGATGGCTGATAACTGGATAAAGACGCTCATGGACCGCACAACTTTCAATATAGGCTCTTATATTTCACACATGAACACACGCATTTCTAGCTGTAGTGCACCCCAAGCACATGGTGAAGCTAATAGGTTTAACTTGGCAGCAGTCCCAGTGATGTCAGAGTAATCCCTCATTAAAACTCTGATGACATCACTACACTTGTGAGAGTGTATGAGAGCTGAGGAGGAGTGTGTGAGAGTGTGTGTGTGTGTGTGTGTGTGTGTGTGTGTGTGTGTGTGTGGGGGATACCCTGCCAGTGAGCACCAAAGGTACCTTCGCTGCAGTCCAGGTAATCCAGGTGAAGATGTTCCTCAAAACACACACAACACTAGTGCTATCTTAATTATACCATGTCCTCATATGCAGTTTATTAAGTACATCTCCCCATTTGCGCAAACAACTTCACCTCCAGACAGGAGTAAGAAGATTGCAGAAAGGGCTGATGGGAACCTGTTAACCCTACGTGTCAACATTGGCAGGCTGAAACCATCTACAGACTACAATTCAAGTGTCAACTATTTTTGACCGTCAAAACTAAAAATAACACACTTTGATCTCAGCATTGTTTTTAAAGCTTTGCTGCTTTGAGTGGCGTTACTGTTTCAAATCATGAAATAGAAGCATTTCTTACCTTTTTTTCTTCTGTGCAGTCTTGCTGCATTTTTGACTAACCATCAATCACAGTCCTAAAACCTGAAACTAACCAGTGTGTTTTCAAAATGTATGTGAAATTCAAAGACAACAACTGAACAGCAAAACTATTTCAAAGGTTTTTCCAAGTTTTTTCATCCCCAAAATATTTACTCTGCTGGGATTTTGCTGTACTACAGTTTCTAGATATTGCTACAAACATCATATATCCACAAAAGACCAGTAGATAAGACACAAATATCCAAGATTTTGCAGGTAAATTAGCTTCACTTTAGCTTACTATGGTGACCCGCAGATAAATCCACCAAGTCCCCTAATCTCAACACTTAAGCACATTTGGGAGGAGATGAAACAAGAATTGCCACGTGCTGCTAGAGAGAGCAAAAGGGGGGTAAATACTGGCTACATGTACCAAATTAAAGTGGGTATTAAGCGTAGATTCTGTCACAAATACACCGTCATTGTGTTAATTCATGTCTTGCCGAGAGAATGTTTTTCTACTGTATATCCTGCAATGTGAGAGAGTGTCTTACCGGATGGATGAGAAGCATAACAATTCAGGTTGTGCAAGTGGGAGTGTATTTCCTCTAAGGAAGCGCTGCACTGTCGCATTCATAATATGCCAGTGCACACAAAAAATATGTAGACTAAACACAGGTCATAAAAGAAGCTTGGATATGTCGAGTTTGAAAAGCAAGTTTGACAGAATGCAGCAGTAAAACTGAACAAAAGAGAGAAGCAGAACCAAACAATCAAAGAAAACTCATCTGTTCACGTTATACTAGAAAGATTTTGTCTGAACATGAACTCTACAACTCAACTCTATAATTCAGCATTGACATTACCAAAATATAACTATTTAAATAAACAACCTGGCAAGCCATTGACCTTCTTTTACCTTCAGAGATTTCCTGGCAGGCATTAGCTGGAATTATAATACTGTATAAGTCTGTAATATTTTTAAATCCAGCCAGGTATGTAAGCATGTATGTGTGTTTTTGTGTTTGTGTGCGTGTGTGTGTGTGTGTGTGTGTGTCTCTCTCAGAGAGAGAGAGACAGAGAGAGGGGACTCCCTTTCCCAACCTAAGCCGTTCTAATCTGTTTGTATGCCTCTTCATAAATACTGTCGTCATCACGGCAATCCTAATCACCATCATCGTCACGAGCAATTCCCTCCTGAGATGAACGTCATCATCATTATGCTTTCCTGCTAATAAGAGGTAATTCCCATGCCATCTGTGATGTTGTGTGTCTTATGTTTGTAACTCAGACCACAAGGGAAGTGCTTGAACAGCTGATTAAGTCAGAGATCTACTGAGAATGATTGTCATTTTCTTAGAGAAGTCAACATGTATTTGGAAACCAAAATATAAAAAGGATTATCCGTTAAGTTGCGCCCTCTCACCAAAGGAGCAGCCAAAAAACATCATGACCCCCCTCTGCCAAACACACACACCCCCAGATGGAGCAGTGACGCATAAACCCTTCAGTCTTTGTGTATCCTAAAGAAAACCCCAAGACTAGGCCTCCACACTGTTTTCCTTGAAACACCATTCTCCACATCTTTTTATTTCATTACAACTGTTTGTTTTTTAGCTGTGGTGGGAGTATATAACAAGCTGCTCTCAGAGAGCTGCTTTGTTCCTGCAGGAAAGGGCCTGGGCATGATAACATCTGTTGGCTAACCGCAGGTTTTGTTTGGGTCAAATAGTGACGTACACGGCTGCATAACGGCACTCCGTCTCACCAAAGACTGAGTAATGATATTTCCTAATGTCTTTGTATTTGCCACTGATTCAGCAGTGACATTTGAATGCCAGGAAAATTAGAGGCAAAATGTGATCCCAGTTTGTATCAACAATTGTTTAAACTATATAGTTCAAAGGACCTTGACAGAGTATTGTGGTGGTCATTAGGGATGTAAATATCGGTTATATTTATTATGGATTCACCTGTCAATTACTTTTCAATTAATTGGATATAAAATGCCATAACATAGTTAAAAATGTCCGTCATAGTTTCCATGAGCCCAAAGAAACATCTTCAGATTGCATGTTCTGTCCAGCCAACAGGCCAAAACCAAAAATAGTGGATTAGTAGAAAACAGAGAAAATTAAGCAAATATTAACATTTAATAGACTGGAACCTATTTGGCTTAATTAGTCCTCTAATCCATTAGTAGTACTAGTCATAAGATTTATGATTTAAAATATTTACTACAGTTTCACCTACGACAGTCATTCAGAACAGAACAGAACAGCCGGACAAGCTGACAACACAAACTCAAGAAAAAAATTAAGTTATGATTTCCCTCTTTTCATTTCACGTGTAACTAGCACAAAAATTGGCATACCGTCTGCCATTGCACAGGCAGTCCCACCTCCCATAGCCCCAGCTTTAGCTTGTAACATTTCTATTTTTGATTTATGCTGAGCTCACAAAAGCACCTGCAGCTATCCCCCGTCTTCAATATGTCTGGCTGCCTTGCTGTATTCTTATTGATCTGTCCATCTTCTTGCCTCTGTCCCAGAGATGAACACAAGATTGAATGTCCCTATCTAGCAGCTGCTGTGTGGACAGCGGTAAGAGACAGCACAGGCTGAAATGAATAAAATTGAAATGAAATGGATATTCAAAATGAATGTGATGTCAAAGCTGCCTCAAGGCCTTTGTGAGGAGCTGTGGCCTGTGTATGCATTTCATATGTACTCCAGTGAGCAAATTATGCAACTATGGTGAGGCATTACAGTGACGAGTGCATTGCTTCTCTCTGCCCCTTTGCTCTGTATTTATTAATCCTTACCATTGATAAAGGCTAAAGGGAAAAAAAACAGTCAATGTATCCGGTCCGGAGCCGTTGTTAAAATTGCTCCTGTTATGACACCCCTGACTAAAGTCAAAAAGATTTTTGGTCATACCTCACTGCGAAGGTACAATTCAAATATATTATATTTATTACGTTAGTTATTATATCAATTTTCAAATAGTGAAAGCACTCTCGCATCAACTATACATAAACAGACAAATACACACCAAGGTTGACTCATTTATTTGTCTGGGTGGGAAAACCAAACTGATATGGTAAATGATTTTAATGATGTTAATAGATCTAAACTGTGTTGGCCTATTGTTGTCTGCCAAAGTCTGAAAGTGTCTTTTTGGCTTTGAGATGCTGTAATGAGTAATGACAACTCTCTCACTCGATATTGCTCATTCTGCACTGCATCTCATCTGTTCGAAAACACACGAGGTGTTCCTGTGTAACACATTGGAGAAAGTAAGAGGGAAAAACATGATCAAGTGTAAATAAGTGGCAGAATAACACAATAAGAAAACCAAAGGCAGCAATGTGTGAAAGAGAGATTGGATGATGAAGCAATTGGAAGGCTGGGAAACAGAACAGCCCAGCTTGGATACCAAGAGCCTGAAGACTGCCAGTACTGACTGACTCAGTGTGCGAGCTCACTCAGACAAACACACACTAACAGCACGATGTCCTGCGATATAGGTGTGAAATAATGAACTGATCATTTAGCAATGCAAAAGAGGGGCTAATTGAAATTCCTCTAACAGAGAGAAGGTGAAACAGTGAAGTCTTTGTGAACAACAGCACTCCCTCTATGCAGATTAAGACTGAGAAAGCCTCAAACATAACAGTAAGAACATGTCTGTCATGCTTCATGAAACTTCAAATCAATTTAACACTGCGCTGCCTCGTGGGAAAGCTGGAGTGACAACAGATTCCTGTTAATGCTCCCACATCACAGCACCACTCACAAACTGCTGACCAGCCGTTAATAATAATGGAAACTGAAACTAGTAAAGACACACTACACAGTTATAACACGTCCCTTTCTGAGAAGGTGTGTGTCACAGGATCTGCTTCTCTACTGGACAAAGTTGCTTCATTAGTCACAGATCTTGTTAGACTGGGTTGTCACACCACACTCAGCTGTTTGACTGATTGTATGACTGAAAGCAGCAAGTTGGAACAGAATTCTCTAAGGATACAGCTAACAGCCATTTGGCAAGATTAATAAGTCAAAATTTTAATTATTCTGTTTTTCTTTTAAGCTGCAGTAATCAAGTTTTTTATATTAACACGGGGTAGAATAAGTATGTGTAATGTCTTTGAAATGACGTGACTCCACAGTTCCTCTCAACTCCATAGAAAGTTTTTGTATTTTAGTTTTAGTTTAAAGAGCAAGCTATTTCAATGTGGAGCTGGTGGAGACCAAAATAAAGCCAAAAAGAGAGTGAACGTCGGACTTCCTTTTAAGTTGACAGGTGGCCAGAAACACTACTCCAAATGAATGCTAATGTTGCTCTGTAGCTGCTGGATGTGTAAGTAGTTGACTGTTGGCTTGCACGCGTGCCATAAAAAGGCGATAATATCCCAATGTTGTGTTCACAGCCCTATGTCCTCATGTCTTATATGAATTAATCATTTGCTCCTAAACATTTTTTTAAATATTTGTCTGAGGAAAAGCCAAAAATAAAAGTAATAATGCCAATACACTGTGGCATTTGAAAAGTGTAAAGTATTCTGTTTACCAGCACAGAGTGGTTATCAAAAGTGTGTATAAATTACACTGAAATTGAATGAGGTGATGGCGTCTCTGGAGAAGGTGAAACGGAGCATGCTGTGAGCTCAAAATGCCTTTTCTCCTTACTCACATGTCCCCTGTCATTTACTGCACACACCCACAAAGCTGCCAGGTTTCTGAGTGGAACGTGTTAAGAAGAAGAGAGTGTTAGACTGTGTGGCCATTTCAGGGCGAGTGAGTGGGGAGCACCCTTAATAAGGGTGAGTACATCAGCATCACGCTGCACAGTAGGCTGGCAAAGATTGATGCTGTAGGTGAGCAGTAGCTCTGTATCACTCACACACACACACACACACACACACACACACACACACACACACACACACACACACACACACGCTCACGCTGAGCGGTGGTGGTCCTGTGGGACAACATTGAGTGATGACTTTGTCTTCTCAAAACTGACAGCAGGTCTCTGCTGTCTCCAAAAAGCCCATTTTAAAATCTCTGCCTCAGTCCCAACAAAGTAATAGAAAGCAATCTAAAGTTTGGCTGAGATTGACCCAGTACAGCTAGAATCAATGACAATGTGCAATGGGAGAAAGCCTCAAAGAAATGAGATAACAATGCCTTGTGTCTTGTTATCTTACTGACAAAATGTGGTATGTCTGAGGAAGCCACCCTTGGGGCCACTGAGTGAGAGAGAGAGGAAGAGAAGGGGGGAGGGGCTGAAAGAATGAAACTTGATGTCCTTTATACCTTACTTAAAAAAAGCTGAGAAAAACACACTAAAATGACATATTTAAACCATATAGTATCCAATGACTACACAGCATCCAACATTTAGGAAAGAGAGGGAGAGAGAAGTGATGCAGCAATGCATTACCAGTCCTTGTTTTCTAAATATAGCCCCATCTATTCTCTCCCCCTGGTCTCTGTTGCGCTGGATTCACTTAATTGGATTACTACACACACTTTTCATTTCCTTTCTGGTTAGTGTTTAATGAAGTTTAGACAATCATACATCTCGGTTTATCCATTGTGGTGCTGAAAGCAACACCCTGCATGTTTAAAAAATAGGGATGAAAACAGTGCATCAGTTATTACTTCGCTCTGGAGAATCTCTATACATTAACGGTTATGTATGCAGAGTAGATCGATAAACATGCTGACCCTACACTAAAGCAGTGTGGCCTGCTGAGAGACAGAGCAATTGCCAATAATGTTCCTCTATGGCCTCAATACACTCTGGAGAGAGAGGCATGTGGAATTTGCTAACTCACGTGTGTTATTCTAGCACTCAAAGCTTCAACAGATACATCTGTTTGCTCATGTCTGGGTGAGCGCACATGTTAATGAATATGTTCTGTGATTTGTTTTATTTGTTTTTGTGGTCTGTATTGCTTTGTTTTGTGTGTCTGTTTTTGTGTGTTGTCATGGATAGCTGCTGCTCTTGTGATGTTACTATATGCAATCATTTTACATGCACCGATATATGCAATGGCTTTAAACTACATATAAATTTTAACGATTGCTTGACCCATCAATGCACATCGAGGGACTGGTGTTGGAAATTAGCTTCGACTATATACACATGTACAGTATATCGAACACTGATTCTGCAACTATCAATGTTTTAATGTATATATATATATATATTTTTTTTTTTTTTTTAATTATTATTATTTTATTTATTTATTTGGACTCAATACTCATTCATATCTTTGTGTAATCTTTCTAAGCCCTACTCTCTCAGTGCTACTTGGCTTGAACACCACAGGTCTGACACAGAAAGAAGGGGACTGGTCCATTATCAAGATACAATGAATAATACAGATCCTCCTGAAAGCTCATCTGGACTCGTATACACACACACTCGCATACACTGAGGTGGTGCGTAGCTTTACTGTGTAGAGAAAGAGGGGGAAGAAAATCCTGCCTGAGGTTTAAATGAAGTCTAACAGGCTCATCTCCCATTTTCAGAGACTAATGCTCAACTCTGACAACCATGACAGCTCTGAATTGTTGTTCCTACACTGTCAGTAGATTTGCAACATCCATCCAATTCAGCAACACAATACATTCCAGCAGACTGTGAATATCATCTTAGTCAGATTTCACTCAAATTAATAAAGGAATTACAGCAACAAGGGAAGACTGTATCAAAGCCAGTGCCTGTTAAAACTAACATGATTTCTCTTTCTCTTTCTGTTCACTGCTCTTAGGATATCTATGATAGCATTTACCTTTTATTATTCAGGGTTTATGAATTTCAATTATAACAACATGAGAGTACATTGAGTGTGGGTTGTATACAGATATTTCACTACCAAAAACTAAAAAAGATATTTTGTGTGGGTCTGAGGTGTTGAAGATGATGTCTATTAATTAAAATAGTGACAAGTGCACTAATCTAAACTTTCCACTGTGGTTACCCACTCCTAATTGTGTACGTGCGCATAGATGAGTAACTCTGAATATAGCTGGGTGGATACGCTGATGTGTGCTTGCATGTGTGCCTTGACATCTACATAGAGTTTCTCCACATTTTTTCTCCTCTATTCTTCTATTTACTTCTCCACAGCTCTCGCTCATTGTCCGTGCTGACAAGGTCAGAAAATAGTCCTCTATTTATTCAAGTCAACAATCTACTGAATGTAGTACATGGTGTTGAATTCAACACTAAAACCTCATCTCATCCTCTGAGCAGACGTATCAGTTGAATCAATGGCTGCTATTGATGAGAACAATTTGTGCCACATCCTGGAGATTGCATTGACATCTGATCTTTCTGCATCCCCCTTTAAATGCATCAAACACCAGAGAAAAGAGTGAGAGAGAACACAGAAAAGGATGAAATCTGGTGCGCATGCCTGCGCTCAGCTTTGAATATAATTAATACAAAGCACACAGAACACATAGAGGCCCAGGGCTGTTTGTGATTGAAAAGGACAAAAACATAAAATTAAAGTGTTGTTAATGCTGTGGTGAGGTGCAGCAAGTGAAGCATGTGTGTGCCTGTGCACTGTCACACCACAGAGCAAAAAGTTGAGAGACAGGTCTGCTAAATAGCAACAAGGCTATGACTTTTTGAGTGAGGTTAACATCTTTTGCCTGATTAGCATGAAAAATTCAAACAACTGGAAAAACTTTGTTGGAAATATGAGCATTGTTCATATCCCCACAGCCCACTCTGATGACATCACTGACTCCGCTGTGTCCCTCCCAGTTTATAACATAGCTGGGAGACAACTATTCCCCTAAGGTACCCAGCCTTAGTATGACTAATCAAAACAAGACAGCAGAGAAACCCAACAACACAGCACTTTTATCAAGTTATTTTTCCAGCTAGCTTTGCTCTTGAAAAGCAGTTTCAGTGTTAAAATACCTCTGTGCGCTTGCCATTTCTGACTAGCCTTCCCGTTTATGGATCAACTCAAGCATTTAGTGAGGGAGAAAATGACAGGAAATGTCTGGCCCATTTAACAATAAATTTCCCTGAATACATCTGAGCTGAGCTGGGAAAAAACGACACTGGGCTTGGCTGGGCTAACCTTAAGGGAGCTCTAACCATACCACAAAAACAACACACACGCCCACAAATGAATCTGCACACCAATTCACACTTAATGTATTTTGAATTGACTCTTACAACTCATACTCCTTTACGAACACAGTAAGGCAACAGCAATAAACCCATGGAAAGACAAAAAAAGTTAAATTCACAGATATCTTTAATCCATCAGCATTACCAATACTCACCATATCCAGGAGTGCCTTCTGAAAGGAAAATGGCTGAGGTGCATCATGGACCTATCACTGGGAACACCTGGACACTGTCCAGGCTTCATGCCGAAGCTTTGTCAGGACTGATCCCCCTACCTGTTAACCTTTCACCCTTTGAGCCCCTCTATCTATCTGGCTATCTATCTACAGACACTGACCCACAGTATCCGCTGGCCCCAGTACAATATGAAGTGTCCCATACTGCAGTCCACTGCTGTGATGCACCCATTCAGATCAGTCTTCCAGTAAAGAGCCCCTTCTGAACTTCCAACCTCACTGGTTTCTTCCTAGGGCATCACTGCAAAAAGCGACATCTTACATCCAACAAGGAAATCTTAAAAATCAAACTATATAGCACCATAAAATCCATTGAGTTCCAGAAGAGAAATAAAAATCCCAATAAATGTGATGATTAAAAAAAAAAAAGAACTAAAAGGAACTGGATGCAATGTGAACTCTTGTCTTTAAGTGAGTGAGTCTCAGCAGTGCGAGCTCACAGGCGGCCACCCAGCAGGACCAGCTAAGCTCCCCGGCCACTGCTCTTTTTTCCGTGGGATTCTTCCGGCAAAGGTTTGGAAATTACTGTCCCACATCCACATGGTGAACCGGTTCAGGGACTCATTCCTCCGGAAAACATTCCTCTTCCTGACAGCCAACGACGCCGGTTGGAGAGGCAGCAGTAGTCAAACCAGCATGACAGAGCATGTTACACACAGACACTCACATTTGCTTTTCTTTCTTTGTCTCTCTTTCTTTGCGTCTCCCTCTCAGTTCTGCCCTTTCACAACCTCCAAGGGAGGGAAATGAGGAAATGGGGAGAGAAAAAAGAAAAGCAGCAAAGCGTCTCTTCAGTATCTCCCCTTCTCTCTGTCTCGCTCTCGCTCGTCTCTCTCCCCTGCCCTCCCTCCTCCCCCCTCCTTGCTGCAGTCAGTGGGATGTCCTGACCCTGTGCAAGAGGTGTGCCTGCTCCTTCAGTATCTAGTCAGCTAAACCTATTGATCCTCTTACCACATGCTGCTCCACTTCATTCAGAGAGGAACATGTCTGCACATGTACAATTAGCATACACACAGGAATGCACATATCCACACAGAAAGCCTCTTTAACGTAATATGGGCAAAGTGTTGACAGAAGTAATTCCTCTCATTTCCTCTCCTTAAATCCTTCTTCCGCTCTACTTTTCTTTTCTTTTCTTGAGTAATGTCTCTCGTCTCTATTATAGCCCTCCTTCGTCATAACGCAAGCGCTGCTGCTGCCTTGTCAGTTTGTTTTTTGTTTTTGCTACTCTAAGCACACCCTCTGTCTGTCTCTAGAGTCTGCGTGCATGTCAGTGAACCATGAAATTTTCAAACCGCACAACAAATGCCATCTTATTTTTCTCTGAGCGTGTATGCGTGTGTGTATATGTGACATATAGTTTGTGCATGTGCCACTGTGAAAGCATGCAGGGGGCCTCTCAAGGCATGTTTGTGTCAAGAACCTTGTTACACAGGATGTCATTGGCCTGACTGCTGTATAATATATTCCTCTGCTCTTAGACCAGCAGCTTTAGCCTCCAGATTGAATCTGTAATGCCACCTATAAGCCAAGCAGCAATCAAAAAGAGTAAGTGTCAGTGTCTTTTATATCCACTCGATAATGGAGGTAAGAAGGAAAATATCAGCAAAACTACAATTCATCAAATTTACTGCTATTCAGAGTGCATGTCTATGTCTATGTAACAGTCTTAAATGCATGTGTATGAGTGACTGTGTGCGCATTTGTGTGCAAGTGGTGTTGGCAAGGAAGTTATGAGTCGAGGTTGGGGTTAGCACACTAAGGTTGTGTGTGTGTGTGTGTGTGTGTGTGTGTGTTTTGCATTAAAAGCCATAGCTGTGGCTAAGCTCCAGTTGCTGCGGCCTGAAAAACAGGATCCAGCACTGCTTCTTACACACATCCTGCCCAACACACACGTCAGCAGCCTCTCAACCCCTGCCAAAAGTCAAACCACCTCACAGCCTCTGTAAGCCTGCACCTTCAGCCACAACAGCCGCTCTTGAAAAGGGTGGAGGAGCGCTGAATGTTGAGGAATCTGCTTGCAGGAAAATGAAGACAGAAATGCAGATCTCTGTGGGGCTGTGGATTGTTTGTGTGTGTAGAGGGGGAGGACTGACAGTTTAGGCAGCAAGAGGGAGAAAAAAATGATTTAAAGGGCTTTAAAGGTTAAATAAGAAAGCAGCTAGAAGCACCTGTTATTCATAAAGAGAAATATCAACTCTCCATCTGTCTCTCATCTTTATTCTTGAAACAATCATAGGTTCAGACATCTTGCATACAAATGAAACTGGAGCCAGTACTCTAATAATAGAATATATACTGTATGCCCATGTGTGTATGTGTGTGCATGTGTGTGCATGTGTGTGGTATTGCATAATCTTTGTCCCTGCTTTGGGGGCTGTTGGCCCCTGCTCTACTCAACACTGGTGAGCTGTCACGACTCATCCTGCAACCTTAGAGAGAGAGACTGGAGGAGAGGGAAAAAAAAAAGGGAGTGTAAAGGCAGAAACAAGTAGAAAAAGCAAGAGAGGGGATGACAGCGAAAGAGAGTAATAAAGATGGAGCGAGAAGGGAGGATAGAGGGCTTAAATGGATGTACATGCCAGCATTTTTAGAGCAACCACTGCGATCATTAGGCTTTTCTCATCCTTTTTCTTACCACGGGACCAGGACAAGAAGAGGATGAAGATTAAACTAAAGAAGAAGTGCAGTCATGCTGTAGGGACACAGAAACCCAGAGAGAACGATATGTGCCTGACAGAAAGCTAACACAATAACATATTACAGCCACAAAGTACTGGCACAGTATTAACCCATCATTTTCTGTGACCCCTGCTTGTAAGCAAAACAATGTATTTTCCATCTACAAAATATCACATCATATTTGAATCAACAGGCCTTTTTCATTACATTAGTGGCCTGACATGACTCTCTGTAACTGGGCATCAGGGGGAAAGGGCCGGATTACACAACGGAACAAGTGCATATCGATTTCACGTGTACTGACATTTAGCAAAGTACTTTTTTGCATTTATCTGCAGATAGATTGTTGAGAGAATCCAGGCTGAACAACCTCTACAGTCATATCATAGAGCTGGTCCAGCCAGTGGCTGCTTTAGCCTATTGACATTGATTCTAACCATGCTGGGTCAATCCCTATTTACATTCAGATAGCAAAGCAAATCTCTCCAGAGATTGAAAGAAAACTGGGCCCTCGTGCATGTTTTGTTCCTTTGAGATAGGCCAGCTGTCCATCATTCTGTGAGTTGCTGTGGAAATGCCTTGGACCTGGTCCTCCTCTTTGCCATTCACAGATGGTTATGCAGTGGCATTTCAGCAAAGGTTAACTCATTCCCCCTTCAAATCAGATATTTGTAATTAGATTCCCACATCTAATGGGGATATGGAAGCTTCAAGGGCTGTTGGTAGAATGTGAAGAATGTCTAAGTGGCCAAAAAATTGCTCACTTGTGGAGTGGAGAGCTTTTTATTCGTCTCTTTGATTTTTAGGCAGACCAAAAGAGAGAGGGGAGGGACTTAATTTATTAGAAAAAACATCCCGGATTACAACAAAGCAGCAGTTGTAGCCAGTGGTGAACGATACATGTACAGTAAAGAACATACAGTATACTGAGTCTCACATCTCACTAATCAGTTACTTTAATTCACTTGCATTAATTAACACACACCAACTGTGCAATATCTCTTATCTGCTGTTATATTTAAGTATCTGATTTGTACATACTATATTATTATTCTCTATTATTCTTGTTTATATCTTTTTTAAATTATTTGCACTGTTATTCACACTTTGCAGTTCTTTTTGTACTGTCCACTTTGCTGCTGTTACACTGCAAATTTCCCCACCCTGGGACTAATAAAGGACTATCTTATCTTATCTTTCACATTTAAGATGATCAAAATTTGGCTACATATCTATCTTACATAGCATTTTGCAAGACTATGAAATCCAGCACACCATTTAGTGTGATAATACAAATAAGAAAAACTATTTTAGTATGTTAGCATCAACCTGTCATCACAGTAAAAATGTGTTTGTTTTCAGCTCTATAATCCGTTGTCTGAGCCCCAAAAATAGCTAGCTTTACTTACTGTTGCTCACTATTTACTATAGCAGTGCCTACTATTTACAGTATTATGACCTACTTGCCTGAATTTACCTGCAGTTTAAGTACAATGTGTACAATACTTAATGCAGCGGTGTCGAAACAAAAGTGTGTTCAAATGAAATGTTCCTAAAACACTATGGATTAAGCATCATTAGGCATATTGTGCTTAATTACACAATGAAATGCCACAAAATATTTCTGTGCATGTTTTCCTCACTTCACCCCTTAAAACATGCTTTCCTTAAACAACATATGAAGAGATTCACACTAAAGTAAAACATGAAACATAGCAACTAAGGTGAAAGGAATTTGCAGTGTTTCCTGTTCACTGAGTTCAACAGAAAAGAGACTAAATCTGCCCTCATTTATAAATCACTTCAACAAGATAGTGAGCCAGGCTCTGTGGTTAAAACTGTCGTGAATATCCAGTTAAAACCCGCCATTATGAACAGTGATATCTATTTTGACTACTTTATGAGGCTGTTTTCCAAGACCAGGTACAGATGGGAGCGTATTGAAATATCAATGGCCCATAACCCGAGGCAATCTCCACTAAAACACCATCTGGTGAGGACGGGTCTCGCAAACAGTTGGCACAATCGACACTGCTCTTCCCTTTGATACCTTCATATCCCATTACACTGACAGTGAAAACTTCACTTTTACTATTTAAAAGTGCCAATAATGAAATAAACAGTAACATGTTGCAAATTCCACAACACATACTGGGATGTCTTACTGGAAACCTGCCAATATGCAATGTATTGTACTAATCACTCAAACACTGCATTAGACAACCCAATCAGGTGCTTTATATGGGAGATTTATATTATATTTCAGAATAGGCACCAAATCATAAAATCTTTTATTTTTTTCTTTTCAAAATTTTCCTTATTAGTTATCAGAATTTCAAAGGAGCATAAGTTCAGTGTAAAAGGTGAACTACTGACCAGGAGAAACCTCAAGGTGTAAACATGAGGAGGATATGTAGGAATTTATTGGTGCCTTTGGTATTTCCCGCTTGACGTCACAAATTTAAGAGGTGTGTCTGCACAAGTGATAAACAGAGTGTAGAGACGCCACAGATGCTGGCAGTCAAAAGGGAAAAAGAAAAGCAGTCTCAATTATTAGCAATGTATTACTAACAATTATTAGTGTTTATCATTCTAATTAGGTACCCGCAGTAGACAACATGCTGTAAGTTTGTCTTACAATAAATGCAATTTTCCATGTGTTTCTTTTATATATGTAGCTGGTTTCCAACGCACCTGCTTTCAATAAAGCACTAATTTAGAGCTGCAGAGCCGCAGGATTTATTGCAGGCTTTGGTATTTCCCACTTGACGTCACAAATTGCATAGGCGTGTCTAAAAAACATGTAGAAGCAACATATTACAGATTTTTGTTTTGGATTTTGAATGTCAATGATCTGATTAACTAACTCACATATGAGATTCGCAGCTGTAGCTACAATGCTATCTTTTTTTTTCACTTTTCTGAGAAGATGAGCAGTCAGCTGGCTGAATGAGGAAGTGTGCAATCCTTTCCCAATGATATCAAGTTGTTATAAATGAAATGCTATGTGATTGTTCAGCCACAGCTATCTGAACAAGTATAACTGGACTGCAGGTGTTATTTTACATACATATATTTTAACAATAATAATCCTTTTAGGTAAAGAATTTTTCAATTTCTCACAGTTTGTGAAGTTTTGGAGAAAAGTGCTCTCTGAAAACACAGAGGCACATGTACATTCAGTTCTTGCAGTCAAGCAGTTGAAATTCTTTTTAGCATCAAAGGGCTTGATGGTAACAAATGTGTTATAGAAACAAATGCACTGATTGGGGTCACACACTGCGCTCAAACTGACCTGCATCCTCATCCCGAACCTGCCACTGTCAAACTGTCAGCTATATGAATGCATATGTGCAGGCTAAAGCTTGCAATAATTACCAAGTGTTCTATCAGTTACCAGCATTGTGCTTTTGATCTGCTGCCATCACAGCGTAAATAGGATCAATTAGATGCTGCATTGCACATTTCAGTAAGCTTTGTATCCGGGCCATCAAATTACACTCATCCGCTCACACTGCAGGGGTGAAAACATTTTGGAAGCGGGTGACTCTGGGAGCATGATATTTGGGGTGTCATAAAATTTCAGTGCTCACCAGTCAGTCAGTTGTCTGTATTGTGTCCACTTCCAATCCAGGGGGTCATTAATGTTTCCACCGATCACCATTCTGCGCTGTTGCTATAGTGACAATGCTCAGCAACGCTGGCAGCCCTTTAGCTCTTTAGCTCAGCTAACAGTGAATACAAGCTAAGTGAAGTTCCTCAATTTCTAAAATTATTAAAGCTTTACCTGTTCCAGGGCAACACCATTTTCCAGACTGGTACACTGGCATGGCCAACTGATACAAATAAATGGAACACAGCCATCATTAATAATATCAATTAACATAGTACTTTTCCTGCTTTGACAGGTCGAATTATCTTCTGCGAACAGGCCAATAAAAGGTCCTTAGACACAGGATTTTAGTCTTTGTTGAACTATTAATAGTCAAAATTTGAGAATATATTCTCACTCTGGGAAATGCAAAGATGTCTTAGACAGATGGAAAGAAATCTCTGAACAGTGAGGCTTAAATCAACATAAAGCAACTAAGAATGGGAAACTAGAATTAAGATAAGTCTAACTGTCATAGTGGGCAATAGCTTCCCCAAAGCCAAAAATGTCATCCTAATTGGATCACTTTCATCACTGGGCTATTAATTGCCCTGACTTGTACTAGGCCACTGCTTGTTTCTATCAGAGAACACCAGTGTAATTACTTTCATGTCAAAAATTGTTTGTCTCTAATTTGCCTCTTGTTGTATCGGTTGTGGTTTTCACTTGTTAGGTTGTTAAAAAAGTGACAAGGTACATATTGTTCACAGATGTCTTTTTAAAACAAAAAAAAAAAACAAGCTTACTAATAGTGTATACTCCTGTCCTGCACAATCTCACTAACGCAGCTACCTGTTTCTCAATCTCTGTAACCCTGTTGCGTAGACCTTCAGTTTGCTCCCACTCTTACTCCCTAAATATCTACAGTGTATATCCATCCCACCCAATACTACCTCCATTCCCAGCCATGGTGTCAGCTCTGTGCTCAACCCCTCCAAAAATAGACTTTTCCTGCATTGCACCAACGTTGTGTCACTGTTGCAGCTCGACTGGCTCCCCCTGCACTGGCTGACTAGTCTGAGCCTTAATCACAGCACTGGATGGACTGAGTGTCTATCTGGGTGTGATTAGTAATTCCTCTGAGGGATGATATGACCCAATGATGACCTCCAGTGATACGCTAATTACCGTAGGCTCAGGGGAAAAATGCATGTCTGTGGCAGACTGAATGAATGAAGGAGAATTTAACTTAGATCCTGTTCGTTGTACTTTGTTTTCAGGCAATTATCAGCAATGGAGAAAAATCCACAAATGGATCTTGTCATTGAAAATCTAATTGCTATTTCAGGTTTTGTGAGGCTTTTTATTGTGGGTTTTATAATTTCATATGAAACTGAGATAGTATACAATTAAAACCTGTATATTATGTGCTGGATACAAAATGTCTTTAACTGATAAGATAATGTTCTCCCCCCTGTTGTGCTATGTGGGTGTTTGCTGCAGTTGAATTTTTTTTTTTAAATGCTTCTGAAAGAAAAGGAAAATGCAGTCAGCATGCTGTGGAAAGAACACAAATCTATATAATTGATCTGCATGATATCTGCATGAGGCTCCTGAACCTCCACACTCAAATTCATTAAGGAAGAACAAATACAAAGCAGATATCTACTGTACATCACTCCATGTGATCAAGGATAACTTAACAAGACTAACAGTCTACAGTAACATGAGCAGTTCAAAGAGGCTGTGCTTTGAGCTAAAGCATTACTTAATTACATTACTTGCATACTATGTTCATCATCTTAGTTTAGCATGTTAACATGCCAACATTTACTAATGAACAAAACACAGAGTGCAGCTGAGGCTGATGGGAATGTCATTTGCAGGTATTTTGTCATAAAACAAAGTATTGAAGAAAAAAATAAAATTGAAAATTTGACTTCTAGGTAAAAGTCATTAGGATTCATCATCTGGGAACCAAAAGTTTTTTCAATTCCTCAAGTAGTTACTGAGATATTTCAGTCTCGACCAAAGCGGTGGACCAACAGACCAACACTGGCAAGAGTCATCCCACGAGCATGGCTAAAAACAGTCGCAAAGAGAAGAAGGATGAGAACAAGACAACAAAAAATCATTCAAGCTACTGAGATGAACCTGAAAACACATTACACATTGACTGAACAAAGGCTGTGAATGACTTAGACATGTGAATAACTATATGTAGAAAGAAATGATTGAAATTCATCGCATGGCTTTTCTCTCTCATGTTTTTCCTCTAACTGCTCTAAATTGCATTAAAAGGGCATGAATTATGAGGAAGAAGAAGCATGTAGCAAAGAGCATTGTGGGGGACCTGTGTGACATTAAACTGTTAAAGTAATTACATGTTAGGAGGAGGCTTGCAGGCTGTAAAATTATCTTACTCTGAAAATGGCTCTGTCTGTGACATTCTGTCTGCAAACTGTGGAGGAAACCACCAAACTCTGTCACACAGAACAGCACACGCCCTTCCAAATACTTATATAATTGGCTCATGTTTACATGCACTGCAATGAAACACAAGTCAAGGCGGGGTGAATACAAAAGTTACAAACCTAAAAAACACAAAATTAAATTAAAAAAAAAAATCTTGCTTATTGGGTGTCATCTGTTGCATTACGAGAACTCAGAGTATTAAAGGAGTGAAGTGAAATACAACATGACTAATGTGAGGACGGACGCATCGAAAATGTGCAACAAAACCACTAGGGTGCACTGTCATAAATTATAAAGTAAAACATGTTTGAATTGGAGATTAAACCGAGGGTAAAATATGTGATGTTTTAATTACACGCTCTTAAAACACAAAACAATGGCTTATATTAAGTTATTTTCTTCCTCAGTGTTCATATATTGACAGTATTAACAAAAAGAAAGATAAATTACATATTTCTCAACAAGACTACAGTGGTTAAAATGTCTCCAGTTTCCCTCAAACATGCTCAACAATTTTTTGTTTGTCCTTTAACAATTCATTTTCAAGAGTATCTTAACATCAAATCTAAAAACCTACTTTTTTAAGTTAGTAAATTACACATCCAGTAACTTCACTGACTGCACCGAAGAAAATGCTGAATATGTCGAGTAACTTATTGAAAATAACTTATTACTTATAAATTACTTGTATTACCTTTTGTTGTTTGTGTTCACCAGTAATATGTTAGTATTACAACAGTAATATGTTACTCCTATCATGGCAATGATTGCATTGTGTGTTTGCCTCTTGACTGGATGTGACAGGAAAGGCAGACATGGCCTTGACACCCTTGTCTGCTGTCATGGCTCCCATGACATTTAAAAGTCAAATTTCACTCCCTATTCATCCACCACCTCACCATCACCAAATGAATTCCGTCGGGCCACTACAGACCCCGGCAGGAGGGCGGTGGCTTCAGGTTAGACAGCTGAGGAGACAAATGGACGAAAACACTGAATATTTTACCGTTCAATAGGTCATCATCATTCTGAGAGAGAGAGGGCTCATGTAAGTGACTGAAGAGAGGAGAAGAGAAGAGAAGAGAATGGAGGAACATAAAGTGGAGACAGTTCCAGTAAATGTTTTATAAGATGCAGTGTTGTACAACTGCAGATGGGATGGGAGGAAATGGAGTTTTAAGATGTGTGAAGATTCTGTGAATGTCAGCGTGGGGGTTGATGTGAGAAGCGATCTGTGTGAAGCTTGTTACATTTGTGAGAAATCTGTGTGAGGCTGGTGCAGGTTAAGGTTAGTAGGATGAACAATAACGAGATCCTCTGCTGAGCTGAAAGCAAGTCATTCAGTCTCACACACTCTCTGCTCTCTGCCTAAGAAGTGAAGACAGTTTTTTGATTGTTGTCACAGGAGACTGCTGATGAAATGTAGAACGGGTAACAAAGTAAACTCTGCTGCTCAATGGCTCGCATTTAAATGCAAACAGATGTTAAGTCCAGAAGAGATATCAGTCATTAGATCTGACTTGCCTTTGTGCCTTTCAGTTCTGCATATGTGAACTCTGGGTTGAAAACATGCAAATATGAATGACTCTGTGTGTGTACTGCATATGGACATGCCTTTGTGTACATCAGTGTGCGCTAACAGGCTCCAACAGGCGGGCGAGGAAAGAAACGTTTAACCACAACTCTGAATTTTTATAACATGAGCTCAAAGGAAGAACCTACCACTTTACTGGAAACTATAAACCATCTGGTGGATCATATTTGTTGAAAACAGTCATAGAAATTTGACTTCTAGGGAAACTGATACACCAGGGAGGATCACTACACAAAAAGATCTCCTGCTAAACTGGGGAACCCCCCCCCCCCTTACCCCAACCTTCCCCCAACCCACCCCCCACTGACAGGTATTCAACCCACTGAAGAGACTGTAGAAAATTCCACTGGGATAGGTTATATAAGCCTCTGATGTTCAGTACCTTCTAGGAATTAGTTTTATAATGAGGTGGTATCACCACTCTCTCACGAACCCACACAATCGGCTGTAGTTATTGGTTTCAAGGAAGAATTTTCAACAACCTCCAGAGAACATTTCTGAAGTCTCCGAATTTCAGTTGTGTTACACAGCATGTGTGGGTAAGGGGCCAACGTGACCATGACAGCATAATGACTTTACCCAGTCAAAAGTGTGAAGTTCGTTCACTTCCTCAAAATGCAGGTTAAAGCAGGACAACTGAGGCTAATGTAAATATGATATGTATGCGAGTAGTGAGGAACAAAAATGATTAAATGTTGCGTTTTGAAGTTTAGATTTCACACAATCAAAAAACGCGATTGCAGGTGCATGGATTGCCGTCTCTGCTCTAACATTTCGTTTAATGAGCTCATTGTTAAATTCAATACAGGAAGAATATTAAAAATACAAACTCATGGATAGTAGGCACAGCTTTTAGGGATTTATGGAGTGGAAGAAACATCTGGTGGGCATAAAGTAACCAAAAAAAACATGATTTAATCTGACCATGTTTACTTATGTTGAACTTGCAATGTTTTGTCTAGTGTTGTAATTAATCAAATGTCATGTTCACATTCAGCGCTCCTCACCAAAACACATGTGCATCTTTGAAGTGTCACAAACATGTTGAACACCTTTCCTTCCTCATAAAACATTTGTAAAATGTATTTTTTAAGTATTTAAAAACCCGCAAGTTTTCATCTTCTTCCTCGTCTTTGCTGGCGTATTGCTACATTTCTGACTGTACTGCTGCCACCCAAGGATCATTGTGATAGTGTGAAACCATTGGCAGGACAATGTACCGTTGCCAGGCCACTGTCAATCAAATCACACTCACACAGTACTGATTAAGCAGATGGGAGTTTTTAAATGTTCCTCTTAATAAATAAGAAGGCAGGCTTCCTTCCAAACTTTATGTTTGAGTGTTGCTTTTTTGGTTAAAAGTATTTAATGTTACAGAAAAATACTTACTGTCATACTTTGCAAGCGAGTTCTCAGGGGCTTTATGGTCAATACAAACAACGCAATATCAAAGATGTCACAGGACATCTTTGTCGCTCAACAACTTGTGTTCAAATCCCAGAGCTGGTGGGAAAAAATCAGGTTTTCTGTTACTTTGTGCTCACCAGATTGATGTGTTGTTTATAAGTTACACATTTTATGAGTTTCTCAGTGACTGAAATGTCTGAATTAACGGTGACCCATGAAATGTAGTACATAAGTCCTGGATCTGGAAAAGGAAATACATCTGTTGTGATATAACTTCATACCATCAACAATTTGGGAGGTATTGTCATGAGATAACTAATTCGCAAAATAATCAAATTTACCCAGAAATTCACATGTACATGTGTACATCTTTTTTTTTTCTTCACATGCAACACATTGTCAGCTCCAGGTGCCAACTCCTGCTGTTCTATATGTGACCCTACACAGTGACTTCTACTGTGAGAGGAGCAAACTGATAGTGAGCATCCCCACAGAGATCCACAAAGTATCATGTTACTGCCATCATTAAAATTGTCCACAAAGGTAATGGGTGTGCCATGCTGTTAAACACCTGCTCCCACGGACCGTAAAACAGCTGCTTCTCATCGCAGAGTTATGTGCAGGGGGGCCATCTATTGTCCAAGCCTGGCCTGGTGCACACATCATCCAGTCAGGTATTGGCAAAATAATTAGGTTTAAAGTAGATTTGTAGTGTGTGTAAATTAATCCATAAAAATAATTGAAGGGATATTTTTTACACTCCTTTCCCTAAACATTACAGATTCAAATTCACTCTCTCGTACCTTCACTCCAAAACACTGTCTATTTTTCTTTTTTAAGAGATGTAATAACTCCCTGGTGTATAACACAGTCCTCTTATAAGTGACTGGGTATAAAGGAAGTACTCATAAAAAAAATTTTGTTGTCTCCAACTGTGACTCCAGCTGTATCACAGGAAGATATGCTGCAGAGCATGAGTGGGTGGGGATGAATGCATGAATACACAGACAGGGAGAATACAGTTGAACTACAAGGAAGGTACAGACATAAAGAGATGGAGAGAGCAAAGCAGTGACAAAAGAGAAAATGAAAGACCAAACAGAATACTGATTGGACACCTCTACCAGTTGCTGCCTGCTGCATTGTGGCACAAACTTTCAAAACCCACATCAGCACAAAAGAGCCCCAAAATCCCCCCAAACACAACCCCACAGCTCCAAAAATTGATACACTCTGCACACACAGAAAAACAAAAAAAGGAGAGAGTGATGAGAAGAGAGAGAGAGAGAGTGAGAGACAGAGCGATAGTGTGAGAACAGCATAGTTACATAATGGATAGAATCAGCATGGGAGCTACCAAAAGGGAGCTCCTGGGCTTCTGCGAGTCGCAGAATGACGCATTGCCCTCACACACACACGCATGCACGCACATGGGCGCTCGCGCACACACACACACACACACACACACACACACACACACATACACTGCAGCAAATGGCACACACCGATGTGCTCCATGCAACAGAAGCCACTCCCACACATTTATCATAATCTACCTCAGGGCAGGAGGAGTGACATACATTCGTCACAGCACTGCCTGACAGCTTAAGAACAAAAGTGCAACATGTACAATCGTGAGCCACAAACCTTGAGAACCGCTGTCATAAGTTAAAAAACATTTGAGAGTCTGGGGAAATGATAAGATGCCTTAGATCTGCTTTCTATTTCAGCATAGAACCCTAAATCAATATTTTGGCTTCCCCCTACCCTAACCAGAAATATTCATGAACGCTTTTTTACGCCTCTGCATGCAGTTTGAGTGATGCTGAATGATCAGATTGGACAAGTTTAGCTAAAGCACCAGACATCTAGTGCTACATTATGAACTTCTGCAAGTATGGATGGCTGGTTGAACTAACCTACACCTTTTTTGAACATTTATAGAGTTGGACATTTAAATATCAACACACGTGAACACACATGTAATACTAATGCATTAGTGTGTGAAGCTCCTTCTCAGTACAACATATTGAAGGCTATTGATTATAAGGGTATCAAGGTTTCAGAGCCTCAGCATTGCAAGGTTTATTAGACTATTTTTCATCGATGAGAAATGCATCAGAGCAACGATACTGTTGCGTTTTTATAGCCTATCTAGAGGAAGTGAGCTAAAATGATGGTAATAGCTGAACTGTTTACAACACCACCATCTATCTCTCTGTCTTACTCTTTAGGTGTCTCTACACATAAAACATTCCTCTCTAGCAATCAATCTGCTTTGGGAGCTATTTTTACACCAAGGCATATCTGCGGGCACACAAACTCACACACAACACACACACACGCCAACACAACAACCCTGAGCTGAGGCAGGATCGATTGATGAGCTACAAGGAAAGCAACCTGCATTTCTCCCATCTGGGAACGTATAAGCAGGCGGCTGCAAAGCGCTTTGCTCTAAACACAGGAAATCAATATCCTGCAAGCTAATGAGATAGACCCTCTAACCTCAGCAACTGATTAGATAAACAGATTAGCAGCAAAACACAACACCTCCATTAGGTGAAAGCAGTGCACAGTCCAATCCTACTGAGTGGCAACCTTACAGTTAGTAATAAACATAAGTGAGGTCATACTATGTGTCTGATGGTACTTTCTGAAAGATAATTCACTAGGTGTTTTATTATTATCACTATCATTTCTACAAGATCATTCATGATAGATGAGAAATTGTCAAGTGATGCTGAAGATGGTTTAATAATATAACTGGGGTTAAGTTTTCAAGTTTACAAACATGAATATACTAAAGAGTCTCAAAACAGAAACCAACAACGATTACGTTACCTTTTGACTTTTGAGGCATCTCATGTTCAGATAAAATCTTTGCTGTTTTGTTACTTACCTAGAAAGAGAAAACGGAGGGAAGGCGATAGATGGGGGAGGGAGAGAAGAAGGGGGGAGACAGAGAGAGACAAGTTATCAGGACAATCTATTGACTGCAGTGAGATGTAATTTACGCTTAAACGAGCATCAGGGCACATTGTGTATGACTCCCAAAACCCCTTCTCCTGCTCGCTCGCACGCACACACGCAGGCACGCACACACACACACAAACAAGAAAGGCTGGGAGTGTACATCATTATACTGCAGTGGTGAGAAAACTGCTCTCTCTTTTGCTCTCTCTCTCCATCCCAATGCAAGCCTATTGATCTGAGTCAAGCCTCCCATATTGAGCTCCCCTGTCCTCTCTCCACATCCTCCATTCTTTGTTATCTAAGTACAGAGCTCTCAGTCCTCTCCCTTGATAAAAAAAAAAAATGCCCGCAAAATGATCTCAGATTATGTCAAAATATGCTGATTGAGATATAGCTTGCTAACAGAGACCAATATGACAAAAATGTCCACTGTGACATAGCAAAAAGCACATTTCATTTGTGACCTGAAGTGGCTAAGGCACCTGGCCCAGAACACCTCACTATGGACACCCAGGACGTGCTGGTGGGACTACAGCTCCAAACTGGCCTTGAATGTCTCTAATGATGCCAAGGATTCAGAATTTATGGGCTGTAGCACTCCACCCATTTCCCTCACCACCCTGTCCAGGACAAGCTGCTAAAAGACAAATGGTTTAATAGTTGGACAAACGAAATATCTCTTTGATTTATGTTCTATCATGAAAATACAAAATTCTGACAATCTTTTAATATAATTACAAGTCAATACTGAATTGTATAAAACTGCTGATGAAACATGCCCACAAAGTTTGCTCATAGCTGTTCCAATAAAGTTTGGCAACACAACGCCCACGTCACAAAGCACTGCATGCTTTGACGTGCATCAACTGACACCAAACCACACCCCAGATGTGTCACATAGATGTTTGTGGTGATAGTACTCAAGGTAAAGCAGTTGCAATGTGCTGATCCGGGGGCAAATATGATGAAATAACTGATTTTCTAGAGTCCAGGGGAACATTGAAACTGGTAAATACCCACAAGATGATGTCATTGGTGTGAGCTTGCATGGGAAATGATGGGCATTTTTATGCATACATGTGGTGTATCATACAGTGTGTGTGTGTGTGTGTGTGTGTGTGTCCTTCATTTAGCAATACATTTCATTGAACACTGCGGAGTGACAGTTTGTGACAAGTAAGAATGGGCGATCTGACGATCTTTCGTCATGGACGATCTTTCTTTGGCATATGATCTAGTTTTCAAGTGAATCATACAGTTTCTGATCACCAGCACATTGTTAAACAGCTAGCCCACTAACTGCAGCTGGTGACGGCAGCCATGGTCTGCAGCATCGGCATCATTCAGCTAAATCTGTGGCTCATGGACTCATGAATAAGTTCGTGGATCGTGATTCTACTGAAAATGATTGTCATATGATTTTTGGCCAGATCTAAGGTATCATAGCACGACAGTCAAATAGAGATGAACAATATGACATTATATACCCTGAAATGATATAAAATGGTCTACACTTGGAGATTTTGCTATACCATAGCCATCATGTTACAAATCAATAAACAGGATTACTTTATGTTATTGTAGGATTTTCTATATGATTTTTGCATCAATGTGACAAGGTACTTTGATTTGTCAAGTATTTAATTTGCTGAATTAGACAAAAACAAACATTCCTGCCTCATTATTTTAGACACGAGCAAATTCTCAATTGAATTTCCAGAAAATGTTTTATATCATCAATATACTATATATAAAATTACAAATATCCAGATTAGTATTTTAGCTGTATTGCCAACCTGTATAACATAATATAAAAATCAATATTGGTACAAAGTCTACATTTTGTTACTGTGACAGCATTTTACCTCACTTCACCTTCACTTTTCATCTCCATTCATCACCTTTCTGTTCATGCCCATCCCCAACTAGTCTGCATCTTTTCCCCCTCTCTTCACTCTTGGTCTGACGGCTTGACAACACATTCAGAATCAAATGTCAAGCAGCCAGACAAATCAAGGGGGTTGGCCAACTCAAAGAAGATGCAGCAGAAATGTATCTTGCACAGTTGCTTTTATGAACCCAAACAGTGAGAGAGAGACAGTCAGCGATACAGACAGAGAAGGAAATCCAGACGCACAGATATGACGATAAGCAGCACCTTAATAAAGTAGACAGGCATATGGAAAATGACTCCCTTGAACAATTGGCTCATAGCCAGAAGAAGCACATTTGGCCATCAAATTTATAATCCATACTAAACTTAAAAAGCTACCATGTCACTATGCCTCATCCAAACAAGTAAAGGGTTGTCTCAAATGACTCAAAGAAATAAGACAAGACATGAATAAGACATAAATGGAACAGCAGCAATTCTTTCCTAACTATCTCAGTCCAATATGTCAGTTATTATTCAGGAATGTCTTTGAGTTGTCTTGTTTGAGGGGCAAAAAGCCTTTCATGGAAGAAGCTGGTGGAATATGTCACATCATCCGTCTGTGAATTGTCAGTGGTGACATTTAGAGAGAGGTAGCAGGTTTACAAGCAGCAAAGACACAAACTCTAAAGACATTAAGGATATACAGCTTCTCAGGCCCATTTCTTAATGTGGCAAGACGGGCCTGTATATTACTTAAATTGCAAAATAAAATGGGAAACAGAGCTTACATAGAGCCAATCCAAAACCTTTTATTGCAAACTGAGCTGTGTGAATGCGTTATGAATTCACATGCACACTTGACTGCATTGAGAGAATAGGGAGAATGTTATGAATGTTATGTTCTCTCATGTCAGCCATGCTTTGGCCCATATGTGACCTATGTTAAAGCTCCACGACTCGTGAAGCCGGGCATTACTGGGGCCTTTGATTGCACACATGATGAGCTCATGCTATACTTCTCCTGCAGGCGTTTGATGTCAATGGCTAGGCTGAAGGCTATAGTGACTAAAGCCCATTCTGATGGGGGACTTTTGAGTGCAGGGGTAAAGGACAACTCTCTTTGGTTAGCTGATTGCAATAAGGCCTGTTTCCATGGTGATTCTCAGCTGGTGATTTATGGCATCACATACTCATCACCTCCAAACCGTCTGGTCCTAGAGTGAAGGGCGACAGCTTGTGATAGGGAACAGCTGTGGAAAACAGGTGTGTGCTTCTCATTATGGCCATAGCAAGATAATGATGGCTTTTAAATCACTAGCCCTTGATAAGAAAGGGTGCACAAGCGTGTGTGAATGTGAAGATCCTTTTGCACATCACACATTCTGTGTGTATTTTACATGTGCCTGGAAATGTGCATGGTGCTGCATCTGCATGTTTGCACATTTCATGATGTATTTGTGCAAGTGATTTGCATGTTTGTATTTCCTTGTGGGTGTTTTTCTGCATATGTGTGTATGTGTGCTTGTGTGAGAGTTGATGCATAATGAGAGAGTGAAATCAACTGGGAAATAGGGTGTGTGCACAAGCGCCATTTCCCCAGTAACACACTTTGTGTTTTATGGGTAACTCAACAATGAATCCACCACACAAAAAAGCAGGGACACAAACAGTTCTAGAGCCAAATCCCGCTTTACCCCACACTAAAAAAAACACTGCCTTACTTTTCTGGTATGGATCTTATGTCTTTCCACACACCTTTTTATGAGGAATATGACGAAGAAAAATGGAAAACACAATGGAGGGGTAGGATAGTTTAAAGAAAAAAAAAAGACAGGAAAAGGAAGGACTACAAGTCTGAGGCCTCACCTCTAAGCAGTACTCGCTTAAGAACTTAATCTTCACAACAAACAAAGATACCAGACCGGAGTTCTACCTAATCATAGCAGCTTATTCCCCATGACTCTGTCTACAATTGGGAACCCACCAATAACTGCTTTCCCACATTGGCAGTTGTTGCGGATGCCTCCACCCTCTTCTAACATACTGCAGGCTTTTACATACGCAAGCAAATGAAACCATACAGACACATGCACACAGACAGAAAAAAAACTGCATGCTTGGAAACAAATGCAGTTACTGTCAGCCATACGTGTGCACTCATGATTGCACAGAAAAACTTGTGTGCACATGTTCAAATACAGGCACACGACTATGTTTTTGTCTGCCTACGTCCACAACAGCCTGCCACCCCATATGACCACATACTTTCTATGTGTAAGCACTGCATGTAACACCAACAAACACACATTTGACTTAATTCAGGTAGGAGCTGCTAAATATTGAGATAGATTTGTATGATTCAATGATCAACACACAGGCTTACAGCTGAAGTGGAGCTCATGACTAATAATAATAACAACTACCTTCAATTAACTGCAAATCACTGCTCTTTCTCTGCAAATGTATTCACCGAGCTCTCATTCTTTCTCATGTGCAATTATAAAGAGTAAAGGGCAAAGGTATGCATTGATGTCACTCTTTCACATGATACTATCCCCACTTCACCATCATAACTGAGTGGCCGAGCAAGCCTGCAAGTGTCTGATAGAATGGTAAGAACTGTGAAATAAATACAGTACCTTGAAAAAGTAAAGGACAACTGAAATGATGATGATCTGAGTAATGGACCAGGCAGTCCATCTGTGGAAACTGAAATATCAAATGTTTCCTGCAGTATGTAATCCGATATCAAAACCTGAAGGTATACACCTGTCAAGTCCAGTTTTAAAACAGTAAAAACAGCCTAATCAAAATCATGAGGACCTCAAAAAGTAGTCTGGTTTAGATTTTATTATGATTAATTTTAAAATTCAGCATGTTTGGTCAGTGTTATACAGCCACTTGACATCATGTGCATGTGTGATCTGTTTCCTGTAATATTCATTCAAATCAAATTAAGGTCTGTCATGTGCTACTGATCTGCAACTAACCCAAGTTTTTAGGGAAATGAAAAGCAGCCGGTCTTGGTGTTGTTAAAGGGACTGTCCCAGTGTTGGAATTAATTGAATCATACTGAACAAGAGAAACAACAGACAGTTATTTGCATTATCAATTAATCTGCCAATTTCGATGTATGGTTTTGTTAATAAAATGTCGGAATATATTGAAAATATACCATTATAATTTTCCAGAACACAAGGTGACATCTTCAAATTGCTTGTTGCCTGCAAATTATTCCGTTAACTATCATAAATTACAAATAACTAATAAATAATAGTAGCTGGAAGCATGGAATATTTGGCATTTTTCCTTGAAAAAGAAGCAGTTATCAAAATACATCTACCATTTAGGCTCAGTCCTTGGCACAGTAGCCTGGGTTCGAATCCGACTTGTTCTTGTCTCTCTCTCACTGTCCCTATCATGATAAAGCCAAAAATGAGAAAAATTGTCGCCTGCTAATTAGCTTCTTGTCAATCAGATAATTTATTAATGGACTAATCATTTCAGCTATATGAGAAATATATACTCACTGGCTCGGTAATCATCTAATATTACATCCATATCATATACAAATAAACACTCACTGAGCACTTCATTGGGAACACCATACTAATACTGAGTAGGGCCTCCCTCAAACAGCCTCAGTTCTTCCACAATGCTAGAAACATTCCTTTGAGATTCTGCTCCATATTTTCATGATTGCATCACATCATTTCAGCAGATTTGTCAGCCGCATATTCATTCTGCCAATCTCC
Organism: Seriola aureovittata; assembly: GCF_021018895.1. Taxonomy (NCBI): domain Eukaryota; kingdom Metazoa; phylum Chordata; class Actinopteri; order Carangiformes; family Carangidae; genus Seriola; species Seriola aureovittata. The sequence goes on along the minus strand of NC_079368.1, from coordinate 26,994,324 downwards.
TGCTCCAACACATCCCAAAGGTGTCCTACTGGATTCAGATCTGGTGACTGGGGAGGCCACTGAAGTACGCTGAGCTCACTTTTATGAGCTCACGTTTATGAAACATGTTTGAGATGACTTTTATTTTGAGACATTATTCATTATCATGCTGGAAGTAGCCATTAGACGTTGTGAAATTGTAGCCATAGAGGGATGCACATGGTCAGCAACAATATTCAGATTGACTGTGGTATTGGTATAATGGCCAAAAAGTGCCAAGAAAACATTCCCCACATCATTACATCATCACCACCAGCCTGGGCTGTTGACACAAGGCAGGTTGGGTCCATGGATTTATGTTGCTGCCATCTAATTCTGACCCTACTATTTGCATGCCTCAGTAAAAATCCAGATTAACTCTGTCCAAACTGTCAAACTTTGGTGCCTGTGCACACTGTATATTTTACACACCATTCAGAATAAATGCTAGATATGATTGCATGAATAAGCAGCTGTACAGGTGTTCCGAATAAAATGCTTAGTAAGTGTGGGCCTACATATTAAACCTAATTTTGTTACTGGAGGCAGTTATATTTAATCAAATAAAATCATTTTTACACCATGGTTTCTTCGTTTTCCTCATGGTTTTTTTTGTCTTTCAGTGAAGGAAGGAGAAAATATTTAGCTGTGTTTTATTCACCCATTACACAGGCTGAGGGAGAAACTCTGTAGGAGTAAACTCGCCCCACAGATCACATTCCAGTTAAATATTCTGATGACATAAATCGTGAGCTTAATTAGATGGACAGAAATAAACATCAAGGGAGGGTTACAATTTAAAGTTGAGAGAGATGTAGGGGTGCTGTTTTATTGCTTGCTTGTATATCTGAGACTTGTGCAATTAGGAGGGGATTCATTACTGTGATGACCCAGCCCATTCTATAAACATAAAATATGAGCTGCTGCACTTTGCAGGATCCCTCAGCCTCATAGAAATCATTCTGGGAATATTCTGCGCCTTTCTATATACAGTAGCAGCACTCAGTTATATTACAGTATCTTTATGAATCACTTGGATGCCTGTGTTATTATAACGTTGTTTGTTTTTTAATGTAATGTGTCTACTGACAACCCATCACATGCAATTCATTTCTCCTAGAGGACAATAAATGTATCATCATAATCATCATCATCATTAGATTACTCTCACAGCCTTTTCACAGCTTCTTCCACCTCATTGAATAATGTAGGCTTCCTCTCCTCATGTGGCGTCAGTCTGTGAATGCTAACATTATAAATTAGGCCCCTAGAAAATGCTAATCTCAGTAATCTCTCATGAAATCAAACATGAAATATTAAAATGAAATATTAAATTTTAACTAAACTCTGTTTCACTTTCAGATTTCATTCATTACATTTTGTGGGCTGTAGTTAGAGTTCACTGAGTTGGACAGATTTTTGTTTTGAAGTTTATAACAGAATAATTTTCCTAACCGCTGAATATTTTTCAGTCGGGGGGGGGGGGGGATCAGGGATATGACAAAACTTCTGCACCTCTAACATCACATTACATGGCTCGAGGTAAAACCTTTCTTGCTGCATCACAACATAACACACAGGTCAGCAACTTAAGAAAACGGTCTATCCAGTGAAACTTGCTGATATGTGCTAAAATCAACCATCTGATTTATGGCAAATCTTCCATCACTTGCTGCCTCAGCCCTTATAAGAGATAAATGGGCATGGTTATCTTGTTTATGTCTTTGCATATGATAGAGTAGTTTATGTCTCTTTGCATAATATCAGTATTGCTGAAATTATGTCTCCATTAAGACTCCGAAAAAGGACAAATTATTGCACTATACAGCTCTAACAGCCCTCTAATAGATCTTATATCACCATTTGCACAGCAGATTAGAAAGGCCTTCAAATAAAGATCGGACATACTGTGCATAAACTGCCTGGTCTCTCCTATTCATAGAGATGTGAGGGATACAGTGATGTGAAGGAAAATTAAATGCCGCTGTGCTCTATGATAGAAAGAGAAAGAAGACACAGACATTTGCAATTGTTTAAGGAACAAGAGTCAAGCATAAGACTTTTTACAGGGGAAATGACACTCACTCAGATTTTATCAGTAATCATGTGGAATCCTAAAACACTCCCAAACCAAATGGGGTATGTAATCCCTCCAGAGTGTTCTGGGTCTGCCCCACTGTCTCCTCTCAGTTGGACATACCTGAAAACCTCTATAAGCAACCAAGAGTCATCCTTAAGATCCCAAAAATGACCTCAACTGGCTTCTTGCAAGAAGGCCCAGTTTCTGAGGATGACCCCAACCACCATGCTAGGCATACACATGTCAGCTGTCTTTAACTTTGATATCCTTGTTTTGATCTCTATCAAAATCCTCAGGACCATGACTATAAATGAAGTTGGAGCTTCGATCGACTGGTAAATTGAAAGTTTTGCCTTCAGGCTCAGCTCCCTGTTCACCATGACAGCCCAGCCCAGCCCTGTGTTACTGCTGATGCTGCAACAATCCTCCAATCAACCCTGTGCTCCACCTTACCCTCAGTTGTGAAGAACTCAAGACACTTAAAGTCTTTCACTTGGAGCAGCAACTCACTCCCAACCCAAAGTCAGCAATCCACCAATGCCTCAGTCCTGTCTCTCATCCTAATGGTTATGTATGGCATCACTTATGTGCTATATTGACTTAAAGCCATATTTGAATGATGTTTGATTACTGCCGAGTGTCAAAGATAAGACTAATCTACAACTTGAAGACCAAGATCAAACAAAGATATTTCTGCAGCTGTGAAGTTTGATTTTGCTGAACCACAGTCAAATCATTTATGGGTAGTTTCATATCACAAGCGTTAGTCAGCACAGATTTGTTTTACACTCAACAGCAGCAATATACCTCTTTTACTGCGCTGGAGAAAAACTATGTCTACTTCTTAGGCAGATGTGTTTTCTTACTGCAGATCATTTCTGTTTAAAAGATCTTGCCTCAGTATACAGTACATCCCTCTGTGAACAGTGGAAGGAAATAACCATCGGCTTTCTTTCAGTGAGTACGCTGTGGAGAAGTCTACTTGGTTTGCTCTTCTCCACTAACAGACTGCCATTCCCTGAATGCGAGTCCCATGCTTCATTCAGCGGAAACAAGTTAAGTCTAAACAAAGAAGTCAATGCAGAATCAGGCCAATGACGCACAAGACACCGATCCCACTTTCATTCCTTTCCTCCTCTCCTTTTTTCTCCCTCCTCCACCTCCTCCTCTCTGGCTTTTGAGATAAGCTTTCTGTCGAATACCAATTTTAAAAGAAGATTAAGCAGTTCTGGCTCTCAAATCAATTTTACCCCCCACTGCAACATGAAGACGAGTGCGTACACATACACACCATCATGCAAGTGCCCGCAACCACAGACATCAACACACATCTCATACCACAGAGAAGTCAAGCCATTGCAGTGCCTTAATCAAACACACACTAGAAGTAATGAAGTAATAAGCTGTGGCATGATGGCCATTATTTCCTTAGTCAAATAGAAAGGTACATTAGAGTCTAAAATTAGCTTCTTATCAATATTACAACACAGGAAGGCTGTAGTGTAGCACGGTAGCTGTCTGGTGCTCTGTGCCAACCTACACTGGTATTACAGGCTGTGCAATAACGGAAATATGAGCACAGGTGAACCCAGTTATTGGGAAATCCTACCAAAAGCCAGAAAACAAAGAAAGCAATACCTAAAATAACTAACACCTTTAGAACACAGATGCACTCAAGGTCCATACAGAGCCTGAGTGAAAGTGAGATGTAAGCACCCTGGATTAGATACAAGACACGCAATCAAACCTCATGCCAAGAAGAGTGAAGGCGCACAGTGATACAGAAAGGTCATCTCTCCACAAGTGATAAGAAAGCAGAGGGGGTCTGAACACAAAGCCTTCCAACATGCCTGGAGACACAGCACTCCCATTAATGCTGTTGGCACGAAGAGTTCATATCTAGGTTAGCCGCCTGTTGTCACGGAAACCAATGAGTATGTTTTTAAGAGGCCAGTGGATGGAAGCACCTTTTCTTGGAAATCAATGAGCAATCCAGATGTGACAAGATCCTCTGACAGCCGCCTAGAATTAACTGGTCTGATCACTGAGAGGCTTGCTGCATCTGTACGTGTGTGTGTGTGTGTGTGTGTGTGTGTCTCTAATACCATGAACCCCAATGGAAAGCACTCAACCAGAACCATACAAATCTACCTATAGTTGATATGAAATGTCATAAATACTGTGAAAGTAGGCTGCTAGAATTGCAGGAGATCTTCTGCCAGACTAGGTCATTCCGAGTTCATGATGTGTAAATTCCTCATGTTTCTCTCTCTCTCTCTCTCTCTCTCTCTCTCAACCTGTGGAAATATTAACATAGTGGACAGTCCACACTCAGGGTTGAAAAGATGTGCAACCTTTTCTTTACGAAGCAGTATGTCAAATTAATCAACTGTGATAGCACTGACATGACGATGTCACTGGAAAGACTAGTCAAATTATAAGAACATTATCCTTTTGACAGGTTTTAACTATTAATGTGAATTAATTTTACAGGTCTACACACAGAATTATGATGCTGAAAACTATAGAGCTTCATCAGTAACCATCAGCGACTTGTATGAACAATGACCTAACTGTATTGTGACAGCTGTCATCTTTAATACATTTTTTTCTTGGTGGCAGTGGTCAGAGGGCGAGAAAATTGCCTGGCAAAGTATTTAAGAGAAAATAAAACAAAAAAAAAAGTGGGAGATGTCTGTACGATAAATATGAAGATACAGCCGGTAGTCAGTCAGCTTAGCTAGCTGTCTCCCCAATAGCTTGGCTCTGTCTGAAGGTAACAGAATCAACTTAATTTGACTGACAATTTGCACAGGAACTCGTCATCACTCACTGTTTGTTAGCTGAGGTTAGTTCCCTCTCAGATGGGGAAGACAGCTGGATTAATCATTGTGAACAAAGTGGATTATTTTATAGAGAACTCATTTGAAAGGTTACTTTTGAAATACAGACTTAAGGTTAAATTCTTTGGTGCCCACCTGCTGCATGATGTTATTTAAAATCTTCAGTTGCAAGGTGAGCAACTGGACATCTGGATGTTTTTTTGATTTTCTTTTTCTTTATCGACATATAGCTGCCTCTGTCACCTTCTTCTTAAGGGTCTACAAAATGAGCTGCAGGGCTCACAGAGGCAACATAAAGGTGATGGAAGTTAAAAACAAAACTGCAATATCTGCAGCAAAAGGTGGGTGATACCATTATTAATGAATATGAGCGTTACAAAAAAAAAAAATTAAGGACCACACCATCCTATGCTCATGCCAGACGTGGATGTTTTGAGCAGTTTCCTGTTCCACTGATGCAGCTGCAGCTTGCACTACTGAATCCAACTAAACTACAAATTCAGCTGACAGCCCCTTTTGTTCAGGATTTGTTTTATTTTGGCACAGACCAATATTTAAAGCTTCAGAGTCAGAGAAAAACCACATTATAGAATAGCAACAACACTGGCCATTGTTATTACACTGGCCATTTCAACAACTATAATCTATAATTCTCTTGTCATTTATCTATCAAAAGTGGTTGTTGCCCTTACCATTTTCCACATTAAAACACTACTGCAATAATGAAATCCTTTCAAAATCCCACTGGACAGACTGACACCAAGCTAAAAGCAAGATTATTTTTCTTCATTTTTGCCAGCAACAACAGTGAGACAATTTACATATACTACATTACAAGAACCTGTAAATGAGAAGTTATGAGGGAGGAGAAGCAGGTGTGTGACACTTGTAAAGAAAAAAGTATAGTTGGCTATATATCTGCAATGTGCATGCATGTGTGTGACTGTGTGCTTGTATTGTGTGTTGTGGGGGAAGTGTGATGTAACTGATTTCCTGTGTGTTTCCTGTTTCCTTGTTTACTCTATGTGTAGGCACTACTGCAGTGCATGTTGCCAAGCTACTGAGCCTTTGGGATTGAAGAGCAGACAGTGTTCAGTTTGTTCCAAAAGCTCACTGTGTAATAAGAAATGTCAAAATGCAACAATTCAAGCCAAGTTTATTAAGCAATGAAGGATAACACTATGTGAACCTTCTCATTATGTCAAAAATAATACACCGCTGAGACAATACTGCATAATGTGAGTGAACTGAAATGGAACTGATTTTGATGGGAGCTTTTAATTGGTTGGCCTTACAGAAGACACATATTTTGGAAAACAGGGAGGAGAAATGTCTATACAACTTGTGTAGTCAGAACTGCCAGGCGGAGCATGGCTTACACATCCTCATCTCCTGAAACCATACCCTATCCTTTCACTCTTTAGTGGTTTGACTGTTGCTCTGGGCAAGAGGATCCATTTAAAGCCATGAGAGGTGGTCTGAAGCCGTGATCTGTTTTAAGTACCTGCACTAATCCTTCCACTCCAGGTCAATATCCAGACACTCCCTGAAAGCTGGCAAAGACTCTGTTAATGCAGCCAGACACAGCACACATAGCTCATTCCGCAACACAACCACAAATCCATAAGTAGATATTTTCAAAGGTGCTGACAGAGCCATTGAAAAAAGTATCAATACAGAATACAAAAGAAAATGTATTATGTAGAGCACCTCAGTTCATTAAGACAAATGTTTCTCTGCTGAGCACTTAGGATTTTACAGAGACAATTACAACATTATTAGTCCACATAACACAATAGAATCAATCCTATATTAATAATTTTAAGTGTGTTTTTATTGCTTGTGCGAATGAACACATTTATCCTTTCCTCTGGGGCATGATGTAGGAGGAAAACAGTCTCTTCTAGTGTTTCATAAATTGAGGACAGATGCTAGGACCACAATGTTGACCAATGTTGAGAGTATACAGTAAAACATGTGACAGCCCGAATCAATAGCAGTGTTACATATGCAGAATATATGCTATTACAGCTTCTAGAGTGATAGGCTTTTCTCTGTTTTATATAATTGTAAATGGAATCATTCGGGGGTTTGGATTGTTCACCGTTGTTTTATAGATTTAATTATGAATCAGTTGATCAAACAAATAACTGACATATCAACTAATACTGGAAATAAGGTAAGGAATTGGGATAGAACTAAGGTGTGAATGCTACAGAGTGCTCTCTAGAGCTGGTCACGGTTGTTAAGGATTCCTCCGACAACAAATGCACTCTGCCACACCTAATTTTCTTGGTAATGGGCAAGGTAACCTTGCTAAACAGCAAGGTAGCTCTGTAAAGCTAAGCATCAGCTTCTTTCTGATACAAACTGTATGTGGCGACGTGTAGGCTCAAAAAAGTACAATTTGGTTTACACATTTGATTTATCCCAACAGTTATGTATACGACTTCAATTTCATGTAGACATAATATTAAAAAGCAATTCATATTAAGCAAGATATGCAGCCTACAGCGTGTTTCAGTTTGCCTGCTTGCACCAAATTTTGTGATGTGGAACATTAGTTTATCTCAGTGCTGCAGTACACTGTGTCATATACACTCAGTAACCAGTTCATTAGGCGCACTGAGCTAAAACTAATGCAGTCTAATACAATGGTCCTGTAATAAATCCTACCTTCATGAAGGTTATAATGTTAATGAGAGGTGTTTCTGTTATTTTGCCAACAAGCACTGATTGAAATTTGATGGAAAAAATAAGAGGAAGACCTCTGTATAATGTGATACCGTTGAACAGCACTTCACAACTAACTAGATCCACCACAATGATCATACAGTAGAATCAACAAAAACTGAACATTATAACCTTCATGAAAGCAGGAGTTATTGTAGGACTGATGTACCAGATTGCATTAGTTTTAGCTAAGTGGATCTAACATACTGGCAAATGAGTGTACATAGCCTGGACATATGGCTGTAGATGGGAAATGCAGTTGGAGCATTGCACAAGCAACATTATGACACAAAACAAGAACATGAGCAATCAGAACAGACTTCTAGGTTTAATTGGCTGAGAATATTTTGCCACTAACATCACACTGAAGCTTTGAATGCTGAGAAGTCCATCATCCACAAAACACAAGACACAGATTCTAACATATGCATGTTCGTGCACTTACACACACATAAATTTGTGCACATGTGAAGTTTCACCCCCCCACCTCCTGCCTCCGTCTTCCTCAGCCTCAGCCTCCTGAGAACCATGAGAAACTAGGTGCAGACCAATTACCTCATACTCAGAGCACGCTGTTCATTTTTCGTGTTTCATTATTGCATGCAGTGGCACTGAATCAATGCAATCAAAGGAGACAGCCCCAGTGGTCAGACAGCCAGAAGAAGACTGGTAATCAGGATAGGTACTGACACAAACAAGAAAACACACACTTGTGAAGAATCACCCACAGACATACACACGCACGTGAATGTGCATACAGATTTGTGTGTGTGTGTGTGTATATATGTTTATATATATATATATATATATATATAATCCACACACACAAAGGCACCAATGAATCCGCCAGATGTATTTGCACAGTCTATATTTGCAAACACATACGCACACAAATGCAAGCACACAAAAGATGAAAACACACCCTCATAAAGAGCAGGATATTGGAAGCAGCTGTGAAAAATGATCAAGGGATGACATCAATAACAGGATAGCTCTCACAACACAGGATGCAGCTGCATCTTAATTGGACATGCAACCCATTAGAACTGCTAGTGGTGGACACTGTCTCTCTGTACAGAGAGACCATTCAGACAGACAACACAAGGTGGATTGAAGAAGCTGGGTGGGTCACTAAAGCGGATGAGATGAACTGCTACCTACCACCCTAAAAAAGTAGGTGGAAGTGAACCTGAGTTCTCCCTGTCACCCACTGGTTGCCTGTTGCAGTTTGACAGGTGATCGATGCTGCATCTCTTCAAAAGTTGAAATATAATTCAACATTTCTTAAACAATAAAAAGCTGCCAGGTCTCCAGGCTACCAACCCCATCTGACCGCTAGGAGTCACAGCAATCTACAATTCATTAGTCCTTCTTCTCCCTCTTCCTGTCCCACGCCATCTTTTCAATTGCTGCATGGATGACAAGATGCAGCTTGCCATGTCATTACATATTTAGTTTGAGACAAGAATAGTGAGGTGAACTGGACTGAATTCAAAGGGATGAAAGGGGGCATTTTAGATGATGGAAGATGACCTGACCTCAGAGGGGCCACACAATGTACAATGCTATTGTATACTACTCTTCAATATCAGACCACGCATGGAGAACCTGATATAAGATGCAGAATGAATATCTATTGTGTGAGTATTAGCCAGAGGAAAACAAAAGATGAAAGAGCAGAGCAGAGAAGGATGTATAGAAAAGGTAAAAGGCTTTCTTGGCAAGGACAGAGTTTTTTTTTTATGTTGTTTTTTTTAAATTAAAGAAAGAGAAGTTTCTTCCGGGCATCGTTTCTTATCCAGAAATCTACTGTACATACCTTAACATATCTCTCAAACACATTTCTCATCTTTGTGATACAGACAAGTCTGTCTCCTCCATGGTTCTGTAGTCATCTTTACAAAATAAGATCAAACCTAAAAATCTAATTCTCATATACAGTATGACTGTTTTGTTTTTATAATTTTTAATTTGGAGATGTTGAGTAGAATTTCAAAATAAGAGCATTTCATTGTGTACAGCTTACTTGTGCATTAATATTACATAGTTTGTCATTGAAACCACTGTGTAAATGTTTTATGGAAATAATACAAACTTAAGGATCTTCAACTTAAGTCTACAAAGAGGGAGGGTCCATGTCCTGTGGAAAACATCATGTCTTGTTCCGGTACCTAAAGTAGGGCGACCAGCTGAGATAAATGACTACAGACCGATGGCCCTCACATCATGAAGACCCTGGAGCGGCTGCTTCTTCACCTTCCGAGGCCAAAGGTTGAACTTGCACTAGACCCCATACAGTTCGCCTACAAAGAACATATTGGAGTGGATGATGTCGTCCTTGACATTCCCATTCTTACCTGAATGAGCCAGGTAGTTACATGAGGATTATGTTCTTTGAATTCTCAAGTACATTTAACACCATCCAACCCCCCATCCTTAAAGACAAGCTGGAAGGGATGGGGGCGGATCCCTGCTTCACGTCCTGGATTGTTGATTACCTGAGAAGACGATCACAGCACGTCAGGCTGGGTAACTGTGTCTCAGGGACAGTGATGAGCAGCACCTCTCCACAACATTCTGGCAGGACAGAGAAGCAGCTACAGCTACAGCAAACGTCTCATCCCACTCTACTGCAGGATAGAGAGGTTCAGAAGATCCTTTGTTCCCACTGCCATCAGGCTATACAACACCTCAGCCAAAGGATGTGCACTAACCTAATTATTATTGTTTATCTATTATCAATTGTTTTTACTACCAAAATTGAGCTAATGGACACATGAATTTCCTCAAGGGGATAATTTAAGTATCTATCAATCTAATAACAGCTGATAATAAACCAAATATAATAGACTTAAATGCAACAGCTGTGTATTTACTTCTTTAAAACAGATGGACTTTACAAATACTCTATCTCTGTACACCATACTGTATACAAGGTTCTCTCAGAGAAGATGAAAATGAAAGCTTTAGGCCATATCCAATTATCATTTAAAGTAGTGTGAGTTTTTTTTTTTTTTTTTTAATCTCAGACTGGGAGAACCATCTTCACCAATGCATAGAATGGAGCTTTGAAAAGATGGAAAATAGTACCTCTTAACCTCCACAGTGGCCGTGTCAGATATGCACAAAAGAGTACATGGCCATCTGCAGTCCATTACAAAGACACTCACATTGGCACTCGTCATCTCAACTCTCACCATCCTCAGGTTATTTTGCTGAAGCTCTGGTGCATTTTTTTGGACAGCCCCCTAATCAGTAACTGAATTGCCCCTTAGCAATCAAGTTAAAGTTGTGGTGGTGAAATCAGCAGAAACACAACACAGCTAAAGATAATGAAGGTGTGAGCAAGAGAATTAAAGATGAGAGTGTAAAAGTGGGGAAAAAAAGAAGGATGGAGGCAGAGAAGGAGCAGTCCACCAATTAGATAGATCTCTGAAATCTTGTGTACACAGGGAAATGACTTACTTCTGGTGACATCACACCGCCTTTTTTCTCACTGAATAAAAAAAATATGCTTAAAAAATCAAATACAGCTGCAAGTGGCAATTTGAGGATTTAAGCCTTTTTGGGGTAAACAGAAGGTAACAGCTCAATCGCCCAAAATTAGAGCCGTGAGCAGCAGCGAGCAGGTTTCAGGCTCGACAAAGCTGAGGCAAAGTAATTGCAGCTAAACACTTATTTCATCATAATGTATGCAGAAAAAAATGTGTCAATGTAGTATATAACATATTATCTGGTTTAACAGTGTAGCCTTTCAAAACTGCACTTTTGGGCTTTAATTACAGCGCCACCATCTGGCCAATTGGTCTCATGCTTCCTCGGAAGAACCTGCACATCATTTCCAGTTATTGGGCCAAGTTTTATGTTTTTAGCTCATTCAAGCTCACTGCAAATTAAGCTGCAACAGAGGACAAATAATAATGAACGGATACAAAAACAATAGTATTAAAGATGAATAAATAAATATAAATAATAATAATTATATACATAGAATATATATAAAATGAGAATTAAACAAGCAAAGTGAAAACAAAAGAACATGAATGGCTGAAATGTTGAAGCAAGCACTGGCAGAATCTTTCACTCATTTTGTTGAATCAAAAACATATCACCATATCAAAAGGCTTTTGATAAAGCCCTGCAGCTGTGGCCTCTTCAACTCTGGTTCATTCTGGTCATCATTTAATTAAATCTGGTAGTGCAATAACCACTGCTAACACACCTCAATGTGTCTGGACCTGCAAATGATCATCAATATGCACCTAATCCTCTATTTTAGTTCACTGAAGACCTGCTGAACCAAACTGAGCTGAGCTGAATGTCACAAGAATCAACAAATAACAATCGTATTTAGTGGTACCATAACTTTAAACAGGTAAAGGAAAATCTCAGGAAGCAGAACTGGAGGCGATGTTAAGTGTCCCCATTTTTCAAAAAGCTTATAAAAGTTGACATGTAATGGAAGTGAGGCTGACTCCTTCTGGCATTGCACTGGGTTTGATGATCACGATGTGAAGAAAATGAAGAGCGGAGGAAGGAGAGTGAGTTTAAAGGCCATAGAGATTCACAGGAGCTTGGACAGACTATGATGCACAAATTTGGAACCATCCACTTACAACACTTTTCCAAATTATAGAGTGCAAGTGGTGGGTTTGTGACTATTTCTCCCTCTGTCTGACAGCACATTCAGCAATCACAGTGAAAATATTATATGTCCGTATATGAAGTAAAATCAGGTCATTTAGGAGCTCAACTTGTTCCTTGAGTCAGAGAATACAGTTACCAGCACAAACACAGATTCAACATACATGTAGCCCCTTACTTTAGATTATGATTGCCATTGCCACTTTAATATATATCAGATTTATATCAGATTTCAATCAGTAACCTACTGCTCTATCACAGCCTCTCGCTCATGCACATTTAATGATGATAAAACCAAAATGTGTTAAGACAAGAGTTAAGAGTCCCCAGAGTCTACCTAAATTTATCTTCAGTTTAACCTGTATCATATCCTGACCCGGAATCAGATAGCTCAACATGTCTGACTTGTGACACTGAGTAGTGTTACAGTAGTGTGAAGACTGTTTAATTGGCCTAAGCCGTCAGACTCAAACATTTAAGATCAGGATTTGAATTTGTCTGAACACATTATCTAATAGTGTTAAGTAACAGTGTGACTTAAACACTTGTTACTGAATGTGAATTGATGTACTGTAAAAAAACAGAGTTAGCAAATTAAAGCTAAAACATTACACAAATGTATTTGCTTCTTTTTCTTTTTTTTTTTGGTTTCATCACTCTATATTTCAGTCATTTCAGGAATAAAACTACAGAATATACTTTTACATTCATACATGTACAGATGATAGCAAATTCTGACCTTTCAAAATTTCAAAAAAGAGACCCTCTTCCTAAATCTAGTGAATTATTACTAGTGTATTATTAGTGAATAATTACAATGAAAGGGTTCTTAATACAACTGAGTTTTCAAATAACCTTTGTTGGTTTGCAGCAGTAAAAGGTTTCTTTGAAGTAAGAGGTTTTTCCTGACAATGTATAACTATTCTGCAGTCATTTGAGGTCAGTCAGTGGCCACTGCACTTAAATACAACATACAACACCGTGTGGAGCATCAGGAGTTCTATTTATAATAGTTGGCAGTAAAGCAGAAAGTCCAGGAGGGTCTTCTCTTTTATAAGTGAAATATTATAGTTGGTTGGATATGAAATACACTTCCAGCCTATAAAACATTTAAACATAACATAAGATATAAAACTCTGTCTTCATCTCTCTCTACCACACTCATCCTTCTCTCTTTCGCAGTCTCTCTCAGTCACACAGTTATATAATCTTAGTTTTCTTATTCATCTCAGCCAACACTGACTCGGCCACTAGCTCAGAATACAAAGTCAAAGCTGAGTCATATGACCAGGGTCCTGTCTTATCTCTTATAGTGAGAGAATTACACAGAATGAGTGTATATTCATCTGTTAGAGTACAATTGCGTGCATGAATGCAAAATCATGTGCATGTGATTGGTTAGTCTAAATCTGTCTGTCTTTGCAAATGAAAAGCCTTTACTGTGCTAATGTGTCATGCAGCCAGCCCTATTAGCACAGTGGCAGCAGCAGCACTGCTCAAATGCTCATATGTATGCAAATCACAGGCACTCCATTCTCCCGGGTGGAGAGCCATGTTTGGGCTGATAAAACCTGGAGAATACTCTTTGCTGCACAGCGGGATGACGGCTGCAATCCAAAGCCACCTCAAAGGAATGGAGGGTAATTACTAAAACAAAAGTCCACCCTGAAAACAAAAAAATCTTAGGAAGGTATGGACCATGGACTGAAAGGCTGGATATACAAAAGAACAACAGGCAAAATGGCGCTGACTATTAATGGAAATGTAATCGAGAGCCACAACCAGAGGAAGCTTTAGAGCTATTTCACTTAGAATAACCACTTAGCAATGGCTGAAAACTCACTGTTGACTCTCTCACAGCTCAACTGTAAGGAGTAAACACATTGATGGACAAATCACCTCATGTTTAATTTTTATCAACAGAAAAGCTCCAAGGAAAGAACATCTTATATTTGAGCCACTGGGGCAGCTGGGATTATCAGGGCATTGCTGATCGGGCATTTTGTTACAGAACTGTGTTGCTTATTAATTTATCCTCAACACATTTACACTTCTCTTGTATGCCAAATGTTTTGGAACTAATGTAAGAGAAATCAGCAGTTTTTCACCTTCACACTCAAACATACTATTGTCTGAAGTTGCATCTAACAATTACTTTCATTATCGACCAAACTATAGTTTATTCACTCAATTAATTGCTAATTTATTTGTTCCAAATTAATTTGTTTAAAAATGCTCCTGACTAATACATTATACAGTATCTTGTTTGTTTAATCCATACAAACAAAGTTTGTGGTTTCATGCAGTGCCGGCCCTTACCAATTTGGTGCCCTGGGCAAGATTTTAGCTGGCGCCCCCCTTGCATCGCAGTCAATTTCACTACCAATGTTCATACACTCACACAGAAACTGCATAGCTTTGTCTTCGAGATTTTGTTTTCTTTTAAATACAAAATAAGCCACAAAATAAAAACCATGTTAGAAACAAGTGACATAATATAAATTATAAATACAATATAAATAAGGCTTTGCACAAAATAAGATATTAAAGAAACCAATGAAGAATTATTGCACAAACCAAAAATGTGAACTGCAAGTGCAATATGCATAATGTGGCTGCATAATGTGTTCTACAGCACACATGGGCAGCTTTTGTCTGATCCGCTAGTGTCTCGCTTTCACATTGAGTCGATCCAGCTGTCTGTGTTCATGTCTGCCAAGGGGGAAGGTCTGCATAGTGTCCCTACCCAAGTTATTAGGTGATTACATGGTTTTTGACTCCATTTGGTAGGTGAATCTAGTACTGACACAGATTTAGTAAACTCAGTGAAACAGCTGTATTCACAGTGTGTCTATATGTATTTTATATATCAGATATGTTTGAATTTTATTATTATGTGTGTTTTTAGAACTTTTTATTTAGGGTTGGGGTGGAAAATTTGGAGATTTCACCTAGAAATGCTTTTACTAAACCATCTCTAGTTTTGCTCTGCTTCACTATATCAATATCAATTTTGAGACATGTAATGTTCAGATGTTGTAGTATGGTTTATAGAGGTTTTGGGCTGGCCCTGCATAATTACAAAGGGATATTCACTCTGAAAGTGTCATTTTTGTTAGGCGAAAATAAAAGTGTTACTGGCTAGGAGTAAATGAAGATGGCACACAGCATAAAAGAACATTTTCATTTCAGTTTAGTAACTCTGTGTGACTATTAAAAGCAGGGCAAACGTTGGCATAACGTTTATATTTCTAAATTTTCCTGATGAATTTAAGGTGGAAGTAACGTTAACTGACGTTAACTCTATTTATTGATTAGCAAACCACATTACTAACGTCCAACAACAGTAACTACCAATGCCACAGACTATTAATTTCATCACGTTACTGTACCTCTGTCTTTTCCCCGTTTTTCCTCCTCTCCCTTTCTTCTTTTTCTACCCTGGGCGCCAGAGAGCTTTGGTCGTTTCGACATGATGAAAGATACAGCATCTTTTTTGGGGTCACGTCATATAACTTGCCCATCCTCCCCAGAGAGCAGGTAAAGTGTAACAAGCCAGGGAGGGGGGCCGGGGGGCGGCAGGAACCCAGAAAAAAAGGCCTCTCCATTATTTCATAGGCTTTGGTATGTATTTATGTTGTTGTGTGGGCTTATGTAATATTTCAAAATAGTAGTTGTAATAGTATATGTAAATAGTAAAAGTTAAACATTTTGATTTTATTTCTTCCCCCATTTGCGGCGCCCCCTATGTAGGACAGCGCCCCTAGTATTCGCGTATACTGCCTATGCCACGGGCCGTCGCTGGTTTTATGAGTGGTTCTGTGCAGGGATATTTCTTGGCCAGAAACAGTGATGTCCTGGGGTCAATGTCAAACTAATTCTTTAAAAAAAAAAGTATTTTTTTCAGAGACTGCAACCATGTCCAAACATGAGTTTGAGAAAAAATAAATGGCATAGAAAAATGAGAAAGCGGGAAAGACATACGGAGAGAGATGATATAACCAAGTGAGAAGAAGAGAGAGTCATGCTCTGCCCAGATTAGCACCACTGCGTTTATCTGGAGGTCCTCTACTCCCACACTCTCCCTCTCTTCTGCCCTGCCTCCTTCCCTCCATCACACCCTTCCTGCATTCATCCACCCATCAATCAATCATTCATCCTGTTATCCAATCAATCAATCAATCAATCACTCACTCATCTGTCCATAACCCTCCAGCCATCCCCACTCGACTCCCCAGTCAGACCACTCAGCCCGAGGAGAAGCACTGACATCAGCATCACCAGTCGGAGCCACCTGTTCTCCCCTTGCTCAAATCCCCCTCTCCTGTTACATAAATAGACACTTGCACTGTTGCAATGCAGCATCAGGCGCTGTTGTGCAACAGCATTAAAAATACCTCAGGGTCAGCGAGGAGGAAAGTTGAAAACAGGATATTCTCATGAAGAGACTACAAAAAAAACGAGTCGTGAGTGTTGGTCTGTCTGTCACTTGAAGGTGAGAGTGCACCATCCAGTACTACTTTATATGTACTGTGCCTTTGAAGAGCTGAGAGCAATCAATTAGCACTTTTTTACCGCATGGTACCAACTCAACTCCACTCCACTCTACTCGACTCTACTCGCTTTTGATACCAGGTACTTCTTTTTTCCACTGCATATAGTACCCCCTCAATGCGGGATGAAGCTATTGTGATGTCTGCCTCAACACGACACACACAACAATGGAGGAATTCGAAGGGACACCAAACAGAGAAACATCTGCACCTCCTCAATTGAAGGAATGGTACAATAACTAACAAATGTAGCAGGATATAGCGAGAGGTATATAGTTGCTTGGCTGTTTAAAAATGGCTGGTTTGTTCAGAACGTTCCGTCTCACACAACGATGAAGCAGTAGTGACGATTCTCTCTGTATCACTGAAAGATGGCTGCCAATACTGTACATACAAATAAAAAGGTTGATTTGTAAATATCACTCCCAACCACTCTGCATCTTTCCAACTATGCCACAATGTGCCTCAGCTATTGTTAAAAACACATCCAATCCTAAATACATCCCTTCATGGCAAAGCACAATGTAATGCTGAGTCTTACGTCTGTTGTCAAAACACCCAGTTTTGCAGATACTCCCTTTAATTCCATAAAGAAAGCCACACTAATACTTTTGCTGCTGTTGGAGGTAGTGCTGGAGCTTATGTTGTAATAATACTGGCAACAATTGAATAAAACCTTCCACACTCTCCTTAAAAACCTCTCACCCAAATAAAGTCCTGCTCATATATTTATAGTTTTCAAAATTCCATTATACCATCATCACATTTTGTCAACAATGGGGACTGTTTAGGGACAAAATTCTGCCATATAATAAGACCAAATCCTTTTGCGCTGGATCAACTCATTACTTCTCATTAAATCCACAAAAATACCTTCTTTATGTCTTTGCAAACAATTACAGCCAATCAAATTCATTCAGAGCAGAGAAGCCAATCAGCATTTGGGATGCATTCTCCAACGTATTCTCAAAGTGATTGTAAAACAATTTGCCTATGGTTTTCTCGGTGTTGTGCCCATAAGAACAGCAAAGCAGTAGATCAGGCCAATCGGTCCATGGAGAAGGATTGTCTTGTTAATGAAGTGTGGAGTGGAGCCACTGAGGGCTGCGTATGTCACCAGATTTACAGCGCAGAGGCCCTGTGATTCCCTGCAGCTGTAAAACAATGAGGAGGTGATTGGAGTAAATTACACTGCAGTTGTCAACCTCCCGACTGCTTACAGCCATTTGATGGTTTCTCTCTCTTACAAAATAATTGTCTCTCTCTCCATTCTCTTGCTCACACATGTGCACACAAATGCAGCTATTTTTCTCCTAACCTCCCACACTCCCTTTATCTCTGTCTGATAATCTGTCTGCCAGTTGTTTTTTTCAAATGTCAAGACACAACGCAGGTACAGGACCAACAAGTTACACAGTGATTAAGTGGTCATTGTTCTTTCTTATCACTGTCTTTTCCCACACTTGCTCTCCTGTCACCCCAACAGTTGTGATGTAAAGATCAGTGTCTTAGAAAATACACAGTTTACATCCATCTTCACATAGACGCATGGAAGCAAGCACATTTTCTTCTATCTCATGTACAGATGTGTTTTAAGTCTGATGGTGGCTCTCTTTTATCTTACTATTTGTACCAAGAAATCCCTTGACAAGACCAAAACCAACAATGAAATGCTCCTACTAACCAAATACCAAGTATGGTTTATGAAGCTGCAACCTGATAGTCTATAGCTCTGTGCCACAAACTCCATTTTTGCCACAAAACTAACAAAAACACATTTTAAGAACTCAGCTGTTGCAGATTATTCTGAAAGGATTTGGAGACTGCTTTTTTACTCTCTGAAGTTTGGTTCTGCATCACTGAACATGCTTCAGGACGCAATTTCAGTATGGCTATTTTTATGTGTTTTTAATATTTATTGAATGGGAGCAGTATTCTATGGCCCAGGGACATAACCCTCTATCAAAGTTTGGCTGCACAGATAATACTCATTAGCAGAATAAATTCACTGTTAGTTTGGTCTTTTTTAAATTAGATTTTTCAATCACAACAAAAACACTGAATATTCCTCAAAATTCTTCACAGAGAGTATTTTATTAAATGTATACTATATGAAGCAATGGTGTGCAGGAAGCTTTTAAATGATAGAGAAAGCAATTCATACATACTTGTATGATGTGCTCAGAATTTATTGAGACATTATTGATATTACACCATGCTAAAAAAGCACATTGACAGTAGAGACTTTGATTTAACAGTAATCTAAATCAGCGGTTGGAGACAATTGAAAATTGATTCCCACCCATAATAAGAGTGGCCTCTCCATGCAGATATTGACATAATGCTACACCGTGGCTCTTCTCTTATCCATCTATAATGAATGCATTGTTATGCCACCCGTGCCACTTGAAGTTTTCATCACTTACAGATATTTAACAAAGGTGACTTTTGTGGAAATCAGACTCACTTGCCCCACTGTCATGCTGATGACAAAGCTGGGCATCAGAAGAGAAGAACGAGAGTGTTACAGCTTCTTAATATGGAACAGCGAGGAATAGCTTTCTGCTTAAAGCAGCACATGGGAGAATGATGGTGGTGATGTGTTAAATTCCATAATCTGAATTAACAGCCATGTACAAACCATCACATTTGCACATACACACACACACACATACACAATATTTAAATTATACAGACACATGGAAAGCAGTGTGCCTTTAAAATAGCAAAAAGCTATAGGTGCCATGCGACACTATATCCCCCTGTGCTATTAGTGCCATCAGTTATAAGAAGCTAAGGGAAAGAAGAGAGTGGAGGAATGATGGATGAAAGAAAAAAGGAAAATGGAGGCATTAAACGTGGAGAAAGCAAGACAGAAGAGAAGCATATGAAACGAAGCTGGAAGTAACTGCGATCAAAAAATGATACACAACCTCAAGGTAGACGCAAAAAGTGAAATGAATGGGACCTGGGAAGTAGCACAATAAAGAATTTATAATATGTGAATTTATATGTGAGAATATGTGAATAGTATATGAAGTATATCATGATGGGTGTGTAATCAGAAACATTGAAAGTAGAGGAGGTGGGACACAAAACATACAGAGAAAGAGAGAGAGAGAAAGAGAGGCAGGGTTAAAAATGGAGGGGGAAGAGAAAGGGAGATGAGTCGTAAAAAATGGAGAAGGAGATGAGAACACTGGGCGATGAGGGAGGAGGGAAGGGGGGAAACTAAATTGGTTAAAGTGGAGAAAAAAATCAGAGTGGGTAGGAGGGTGAGAGAGAGAAGGGAATAGATATGAGAAGAAGGGAGGGGATGAGGCGTGGGCGAGTGCGAGTGCAACTGAGGCTGATAGACAGCCAGGAATAGAAGACTAATTAATAGTCAAAAACTGCAGGCAGGCAGGTGTGGAGAGAAAACCACAGCAAGAGGGAAGACATGTAGTGATGGATGGCTCCCTACTCTAGCTACCTAACAAGACAGGCAGATTTGGGGTATATCCCTTCAGATGCTGCACTACCTCTTGTGTATCACACAGAGGTAAAAGCAGAGGCAGCACAGGAAGGGGGGGGCACGGAGAAAAATAGGGGGATAAAATGAGTAAGAATGGGTAACAGAGACACACAGGGGGGAGACGGGGAGAGAGATAGAATCAGAGATTAAGCCGGACAGAGAGGAAGAGCATGGGAGAAACTCATTATTTAAGGTGAGAAGAGGGTTTCCTAGGAGATTTGACATGACTAAGATTTGCTCATGCACACTCCTGCCGTTTCTCCGTGAGGGGAAAGCGTTCAAGTTAAACCGCAAACAAAGTTTAATTACTCAAATGGCTTATCACACTGCCACCTCTCTCGCACACAGCTTTCAACAAACACAGCCCCGACCTTGAAAGTTTGCCATGGGTGCGGTTTACACCACATGTTGTCTGACAAAAGACAAACACACATACGCACTTTATGAGCCTATGCAGCTCCCCATGCACCAACACACAGCAGTGACAATAGCTACCAATCTTGTAGTCACTATGTGCCCATCTAACTCTCACCATGTGTGTGCGACAGTGAAGCGCCTCTGTTTGTGGATGTTGTTGTTGAGCAGCATGCGGCGAAGCAGACGCGGTGAGTTGCGGGGAGAAAGGCGGGGGGAGATGGAGGAGGGTGACCGCCGGTGTCCTCGTGGCCTCTCTGGCTGCAGCAGGTTCTCCCGCAGGATCTTCACCAGGTCTTCATTAAGGCCGGAGTGTTTGGGCATGGGGGGCACTGCCAGGGTGTCCTGGTGGGTCACCCCCATGCCTGCCTGCTGGGCCATGCCTGCCCCGGCTTCACCACCACCAGCAGCAGCACGAGCACCAGCCAAATGATTGAACGGTAAAGGTAGCCAAGATATATCAGAGATAAAGCAATACACACACTAAATGAACGCTTCTTCTCTGTAAGAGTCAAAGGATTTCCTCAAAATTTTGTAATCTGTAAAAAAAGAAGAAAAAAAAAGACATCCAAAAATCCTCTGGAAAAACTGAAAAAAAGCTCTGCTGGTAATTCCTCACACCAGGAGCTGCCTCTGTGCAAAAGCAGAGGATATAAAAGAGAAGAAAAATCCCTGCTCTCTTTCTTCCCTACCGTCTTTCAAGGAGCCAGTAGATGAACAGAAGCACTGAGGGCTGCTGCCTTTGTCTGCTCTGCAACACTGGATGTCTGCTGTGAAAATGCAAGAGAGAAGATGAGGGGAGGATGGAGGAAGGATAGAGGGAGGGCGGGATGCAAGTGCAAAAAAAAAGGAAAAGGCAAAAAAAAAAAAAAAAAACAGGGAATTCCGTCTCTTCCAGCCTTTTCTCCACGAGGCCTGCAGGCGAACTCAACACAGCCCAGTGAAATCAAGCCTAACACCAGTTTAGCTGAACTAATTCAGTCTATTTCAGCCCTGAACAACCCAGTTCTGTCAGGTAAAGCCAACAGGGAATGCGTGGTGGTTCACCAGTAAAAAGCCCCAGCCCAGTATGACTCAATCCAGTTAGCCTTGGCTGAGGTCTGTTCCATCCAGCCGAAGCAATTTATCCTGCCTTCCTCTCCCTACACAGAGAGACTGACTGCTGACTGCAGCCAGTTTATAAGCTACTGATCCTTTGGAGCTGAGCAGAGCGTGAGCATGTGTGTGAGAGAGAGAGAGTGTTAGCGTGTGTGTGCGTGTGTGTGTGTGTACACACACAACAGAGAAGTGAAAAACAGGGAGCTATAAAGACAGAGATATGGTAAGCGTGAGTAACACTGCAAAAATGTTGCATGCATGCATGCGCTTGAGAGTCGATCACATGCATCTGTGAGTGCATTTGTCAATGCAGCAGACCGCACTAAAAGCACCCATTAGTTATTGAGTAACCCTCAATCTAGACTCAGAGAGGACATCCCTAGAAACAGCAAATTATGCCATGTGTTTACCAATAGTGTGGATGTGTACAAATTTGCATTTGTATTTTACTAACAGTTCCATGCAAGCAATGCCTTCTTGCCTTCAGCTTCTGCCACTCTCTTTCACTGTATTAGTTTTCCAAATGAGGGTATACATGCTGGTAAATATGTAAACATTGTCTGCTGAATCTAATATGCTACCCCCTAGCCTCTTTCATCCTCAGCCTAGCAACCAGCAGCTTATCTTGAATGTGGAGCATACCTCCCTCTAACCAGCTTTTAGTCATTCTACTATCAACCACAAGACACCCTTCAAAACTTACCTCTAGGTGTCAACTATACTATTCCTATATCGAGCTTCTACAAGCGCCCTACGGCATACACACATCACCTAATTCTTCAACAATCAACAGCTGCAGCTTTAACCCAGCAGCAACCTAAAGCAACACATGCTTCAATTATCATAATACAAATGCAAAATATACAATAAAACAAATTATTAGCTTGGCATTGGCTGTTCTCAAGCATACTCAAACTAGTATGTGGCACTTATTAATTACTAGTTTTACATACAGTGTTTCCCATCAAAGCATTCCAGATATACACCAACAAAATAGTGAAAATGCAGGTCAAAGGCTCTGGCTTCAGTTTAGATTACTGAAATTTAGAGAAAACCATAACAGTACTTAGTAATTTTGTTACCTTAACCCAAAGACAAATGGGACTGTGGATGCAAACCTCAGTCTATGATGTGACAGGCATGTTTCTTTGTCCACCCACCATCCACCCCAACCACCTCATGGTGGCTCTGCTGCTGTCAGGGCTCCATTCATTAATTCATTCAAAAAGAGGAGGTAGGGTTGCCTCACAACATTGCAACACCTAAACAACTACAAACAACACACTGCCAAGCACCCATAATGCCAATGCAGCCACTTAGCAGCACTTTGACAATAGTCAACACCCAAGCGACCAACCAGCAGCACCCCAACAAACCACACTAGTAAAAACCCTGGCTACCACTTTGCAACAAGCAAGCAACGCCTTGGATCCATCCTGTGTAACCAGGCAACCACTTTGGCTATCTAGCAGCAGCCATTTAGCATGTCACTCAAATCACCAAAAAACATCTTTTCAAATAATGATAACAGGCATCAATTACAATGATAAGTGGAAGCTCTCCTTACATCTCAGAAAAGTGTTCTGTCCCACAAAGGATCTGATATTGGAGGTTTGCATTCATTTTGTAATTTACTGCTCTCTTGTGGTAGTGGTAGCCTATTGTCTCTGGAAGCTTGGTTGAATAACAGCTGTTGCATCTATAATTTACGCCATTTTTGTGGACGTGGCTGTGTCCCCGTTGACAAAGGCCAGGGCTTGTCAGGCAGAGTGGGGAGCAGCATATTATGGACATGTGCGCATGATCAATGTGGATAATACCGGGATCTTTGACAGATAACTAGTAGGAATGTGCATTATTAGTTGACTAAACAATTTAACATTGCTACCCTTGATAGCCAGCACCAGACGTACTGGATGTTTAAACTAATTATTAATATTACTGTATAACGCTGGTTAACTGTTGTGTCTAAATGTTACACAGCCGCCCGCTGCAGCTCCACTAGTCAACAACCCTTACTATCATTAGCCACACTCAGCAAACCAATATGACATTGTTTACCCACGGACGCTGTGATCCTGACTGATTAAATTGTGCTCAATTTTGATTTGGTCTCTTACTTTTAGGCTAGTTGAGAAACTTCAATTGAATTTAAATTCATTTAATAAATGTAATTTACAGGGAGATTAGTTATTAGGAAATCCCTAGAGACTAGCTATAGCTAGCTACAGACATGCTACAACACACTTGCTACAAGTGTGCTTGTCAAGCTGCCCTTAACTCAGCTTTCACCATTCAAAGATCAGTAAATAAACTCTATTTGAACTTTAGAAAATTACTTCAACAGTCTTTTCTTCTTAAGTGTTAAGAGGTAGCAGTAGCAAGTAAATGGGGAAATTAGACTGTGATTTATCATCTCAAATCGGTGTAAGTTGTCTTACACCGGGTCAACATGTGCGACGACAAAGAGTTAAGGTGTATTGTGGAGCAGCTGCCGGGGTCCACCTCACAATTATAAGATAACCTGCTGTTATGCAAGTGGCGTGGCTCCTTTAAGAATTTCTCTGTGTGTAGGGTGTGAGTGGTGGAGGAGGAGAGAGAGTCAGAAAATAAATGCTGCAATCTTGCTTGTCACCTGCAGTGAAGGGGTTAGCCCCAAAGTTACAGACAACTTTGGTCCTGGGCAGCATGCAAGTGTCCCCCTGTGCTTTCCCACTACAGTCTGGAAACTGAAGCAGGAAAGATGATCACTGGCAACAACGAAGTGACCCTCTCACGTTCAAGATAACAGAAGCGGACAGCAGCCACAGCATACAGTGAAAATAATCAGAAAGATATACTGGAAAAAATAGCAAAATAACGCCTGTTTTCCACATCTGGCTAGGAAGCTAAGCTAATATGGTGCCTGCTAGCCAGCGCTCTGTGGCCGAAAGTAATGGCTGTCCAGTCCAAGTTCTGCCTGATGGGTGCAGAAGGGGCAATCATCGGACAGCCATCTGGTGGAAGAAAGTGAGACTGCTTTTCAGTTCTATTGAACTGAGACAGTGGGTCTCAAACCAGGTAAGGCTCTTCGTGTGTTGAGAGATGACATATGGGAGAGTGCCTGCAGCTTACAGTGACACGACTGATAGTGAGCAGGACACCATACGCGTTGAAGTTTTCCCTCATGTTGCAGGGGATGCAGAGATTGTACAGACATTGTTAGAGCTGTGACCCAACACACTAGCCCAAGCTTATGACATTGCCCGCTGCCACAAGACCACCAAGCGATCAGCGTCACATGTCACCAGCCTCATGCACTCAGGGGCATGCCTGCCAGAGCAGAGGACCCATGCTGCCGTGGTCAGGGAAGAAGCTGAAAGAGGGCAAGCAAGGGCTGTTGCTGCCACCCCAGCTGTCCCAAACCAAAACCCCCTGGCTTCCCCAGCATATCACGGAAAAGCCATAAGGACATTAAGCAGGAGTATATTCGCTGTCATAACTGCTCTGGCATCAGCCACATGAACAGAAGTTGCCCTTAACCTAGAAAACCAGCAATCAGCTGTAAAGACTCTGGGCTTCGCCTATTGGGATGTTATGTAAAAAGGACGGAACGTATCGCCTCTGCATAGAGTACCGGGTCCTAAACGACTGCACCATGAAAAGACACTTACCACCTGCCCCGCATCCAAGACACACTTGACACCCTCTCCACTGCGCATTGGATCTTAGGCAGGTTGAACTGACCCCAAGAGCCCAGCAGCCTTTTGCACCAGAAATGGACTGTTTGAATGGAACCTCATGTTAACATCAACAACAACAACAACAACAGTTAACAACAACAAAAACAACAACAACAACAGTTAACCATGTAATATAATACCAAAGCCTTGAATTCTGTTCCGCTTTATATGATCATATTCACATCTTTTCAAATGTAGGGTTCTCTGTGCAAGATCTACAATTACTGTGAGAAGTTTGAGACGGCATATTGAGGCAGGAAAATACAGGATTCTGCATTGTCATTGGAATGTGTCATAGTCACAAGTGATTTTTAGTTATGCTGCACATTTGATATATTTACTGTCAGTTCAAATGAATAATCCTAATATTCGTTCAGCCAGGAAGGAGAGCAGAAAGGTGAAGATGTCCAGGCAGATTGCAGCAAGATGCAGGAGAGAGAACTTCAGCACAGGAAAGACAAGTAGCACAAAACCATGAGACAGGACAGGCAATCATTTAAGATAGATTTGCTACTACTACTGTCATGAAAAGGTAGATTTTAGCCTAGTCCATTTTTCTAGTTGGCACACATTGAGCAAGTAGATAACTGCTCAAGTTAGAGTTCAACAATGACATGACATTAAAATTCTGCAGTTCCAGAGGAATATACCAACAAAGGGCCGAGGACTCGTGTCTCCAAAACCTACAAGACTCTTCACAAAAGGAATGCGTTATGTTACATTCATAATTAGTGTTGATTGTAATGGAAAAACCTTTGGCCCAATGAAAAACTGAACTGTAGGTTGTACCAGTGACATATATGTGAGATGAAAAAGAGCTTGAAGGCACATTAGCCCCTCACAGTGAAGCTCCAGGCTGAATGAATAAGAAAAACTTTCAGAAAACTCTCAGGTGCTGAAGATGTGACATTTTTGCAGCTGTAAGATTGGTGCATTTGGCCTGTCACCACCCAAATGCAAACCTCATTCAAAGGCAAGCTGTGGCAGTAAGTCAAACACTTTCAGCCATGACAGACGTGCAGGAATGTTGGCCTTCATTTGACTGCTTGCAATTTATCATCACCTTACAATAGTTAGAGGAGATGAATGGCATTCTTTGTGAGAAATTGTTTTACACATCACATCACATACACATGAAAACACATCATTACTGTCATTCTTTCCACTCCTTGTCCTCTCATATACATCTGTCTTTCCTTTCCTTTGTACTGATACCTGTGTTACTTCCTGTCTCTGTCGCCTTTTCTTTACAAAACATTTTTTCTTGAGCCTCCCTATTGCTGTGCATGACGTCTAAATCCCCCCTGGTTACCAGGGGAACATGGATGGAGAGGGACATGTGGTTTTGTCAAAAACTAAAGGTTGGAGGAACAAAAACGAGAAAAGGGAAACCGATCTGCAGGGCAAGACTGTAGTATATGCAGACATTCAAAGAGATATATACCACACAAACACTACAACACATACAGAAACACTGGCACATAACACTGGAATGTACTGAGATCACAAATGAAAGCAACAAGTGCACCTTGCTCACACCTAACCACTTTCTTTTTTTTTCTTTTACAATGTTTTCAAGAGAGAAAAACCTGTATGATTATTGCCAACAGTGTGACTTTCAGTGAAGTCTCCAAAATATGTAGTTAAAAATCTATACTACTACTTTATACTTTATCACCGTAATCAAAAACTGTATGTATGAGCCACAGAGTTTCCCCTTTTTATTTCATACAGGGATTGGAGACAAAAGCGTGAACACCTAGCCCTTCAATATTTCAATACTATTTTAAATACCGATGAAATGCAGTAGTCAGAATGAATGAACATTTCTCTGTGAAGTGCTGCAATCTTCAGTTTTTGTTTAAACACTCAAATGTAGCATTTTGAGTAGGTGTTGATGATATAGTCTCCAGCCTTGTACATTATGTACTAGCCTACAGGATAACAGATGTATGATTCATACTTGAGCAGCAGACAATAAAATAATGGAGCAGTCAGATATTCAATCTTCTACCTTCACCATTTACTGAAGGAAAAAGTGAATATCAGAGTACTTAGTTTTGTTTGTATTCATCTTCATACATAATTCAGCTCTGGTTTTGACAAATGTTTTGTTGAACTTTCTTCAGTTCCCACTTAACTTCTTTGTAAAACAAAACCCTTGGTGATAAATGAGAGGGGCACACTGTCTGCTTAAATAATACATCAAACCTGTATGTAAATCTGAGCTCATTGCCCACAAGCTCCCTGCAAAATGTAATCTTGACAGATTGGATGTCTTTCTTTTGGCAGCACACAGCTCCCCGTCACCTCTAAGGGCACAGTCTGGAGTCTGGACTGTTATTGGCAAAAGGTTTCTCACACTTGATTATCAAATTAGTATACACAATTTCATATTATGTTTAAGTATATTCAGGATGAAGTTTTATTACATGTACTTGTTGCTATAGGTACCATTTATATAAATGTAATGGCCTATAGCAGATGTATGGATGGTGACAGGACAGCGCTGAAATCCTATGGAAATAGTATTTAGTGTGAGGAGGTGCAGGGATAGAATTGCAAGGGTAAACAAGAGGACTTAAATCACCAAAGAGCCAGTGAGAATTCCTCTACAATTCAAAGTGGACCCAAGTCTCTACAAGCTACAATATTACTAACAAACACACAAAGCTTAATGCAGCTCTACCTCCCTCAAGTGGAGATTTTCTACCACTGAGATTTAGTGGCTGGTCCAGATTGCCGATTAAAAGTCTCACAAGAGAAAAACATAAAAATGCCTCCACAAAAAGTATAACAAAATCCCTGTGTACTTGTAAAATGAATTATGTCTCATCTCTACATCATTAGAAATGCATTCATATTAAGTATTAAAGCATATGTAATAGTAAATTTGAAATTACAGGTAAAATGTCTTGTCTTCTTCTAACTTTGAGCACAAATACAACTAATTATTTACAGAGACACTGTTTGTATCTTCTAGAACATGGTCTTCTCTTACAATCCTGTCCCTCATAGAAATTTAGAGGTGATGGTAGGTAAGTTTTGTTACCTTTGGACAGAGCTAGGCTAGCTGTTTCCCCGTGGTTGTGGTGTTTATGTTAAGCTAAGCTAACCAGCTGCAGGATGCAACGTCCTCATTCTACAACTGCTCAGAATTTACATTTGCAAATATTCTGGTGCAGATGTTCTGGTACAGAGTCAAATCCCACTGTACATGTACTCAGGGTTTTACTACAAGACCAACTTCATGTCCCTGAACATAGAAGAAACTACGTTTCTGACTGTAAAAAAAATGCTTAAGTGATTTCAGTACCCAGATTGCTACTTTTAGTCTATATAAATTATGGAAAATTATTCTTCAGCAGTAAAAAATTGTATCTATTACAAATACATTTAAATATCAATTGTAGCTATAACACACATCATTCACACTGGCATTGTGATTACCAACATTATATCTTAGTTAAGAAAGACAAGTAGAAACGTGCCTTCAGTAATAATCCCACACAGATGAGAGAGTGTGATGTGATAGCAATGCACAACATCATTTACTAGAAATTTACTATAATGTAAACTGGTGGAGAATCTAATGTCAAGCATTGAGGTAATTTCATGTATTTGACCAATAGATGGCAGTATTTGTTCAGAAATGTTTTCTAGTAAACAGAACGTTAACAGAAAGATGCAGACCATGACTACATACTGGTTGATATAAACCATGCAGAGGCACATCAGTGTGTCACCAACCTGCTAGGACTAACAGGGATGTGATTGTTTATATTGTTAGTCTTTGATATGAGATTCACTTTGTTCAGAGCTCATCTCCATCTTAGACCATGTGGGGTCACTACAGCTATTTCTGAGAATCTGCTTTATACTGTACCGTCATGGTTAATATGGACCATGCAGTGCTCTGAAGACGAGCTGTGTCTTCCTCCTTTTGACAGTGAAATTTTTCTTTATAGTTTTAACATTTGAGACGCTTTAGTTTCGGACGACTCACAACTCGTGGTGAAAGCAGTCGGCCTTGTGAATGCACAGATGGAGCCAGTCCAAATGTGGGAAACTAACGGTGTGAATTATCAGTACCTCTCAGAGGTTTTATGAAGGCCAGTGGGGTGCAACAAAATGACATAAGCGAACTGTTGTTCTCCATCATTGCTCAACTGTAGTGTACAACAGACCAGTGCTGCCTCACAAGAGAAAAGCTGAATACTGAAGGGAGCAAAACAAAACCTGCATGTGAGCTTATTATCAAAACAAAACCGTTTGAAAACACACTCGTACTGTACTGAATTTGGAGATACAGTATGCCTTTCTATAATGAACCGTTGTATTTTTGTTTTTAATCATGAACTTGAGGGATCTGGTTTGTTTTCTAAAGTTTAAAACACTGGGCCACAAGCACATTGTCTCTCCCCATCTCCCTTTTTCAGTAAGGTTATATCATAGACGGTTAGTTGGCTAACACAGCTGTCAGAGTGACCCTGACAGGGACTGTGGTCTAATTCCCTCCCACTCCTGCCTCCTGGCCACACACACACACACACACACACACACGATCATACACAAAAATGATTTATAACTGACAGGATGGCTGTGGTAGAACTGGGTTATTCTGTAAACACTGGGCAACCATTGTTAAAGTTAGAGACGTGTAGATCTGAACATTAGATCACTAATTATTTTCCTTCTGCCTAAAGGCACCAAATAAGCTATGAGTTGTGTTTTCACATTCATCATTATGAAATCATTAGCTTAGATGCTTTCTTTCTCCAGCAACAACATTTTAAATATTTCCAATCAAACAGTTACCCCATGGCTTAAATTACTTAAGAGAAAGGGAAAATAATAGATCAAATACAAATATTTAAAGAGCATCTGTTGTTACAATTAATTTATACCGTCCTGATCAGCACTGCAATTCTCAAAGCATTATGAGTCAAAAGCAAAGTGCATCAGGACTTAATAATGAACCTGTAAACTATAACTTCAAGGAGTCTTCAGTTATTTGACTGTCATGGGAAGAAGTAAAATAGACCTTGGCTAGGATCCATTAGAATACTCTGCTGGAACGTTCGATTAAATGCGTGCATGCGAGCGTGCGTGCCATTGATTGGTAGCCTTTGTGTGTATGTCTTGTGTTCAGTTGCATTTATTTTGGAGCATGGCAATAGTTGTTAGTTATTGAGCGTCGTTCTGGCATGCACACAGTCTGCCATGATGAGAGGAAATGGGCAGGGGGACGCAGAACAGGGCGATGGAGGAGAGTGAGAGAGGGAGGGGAAACAAGTGGAGCAGCTTGCCAGGCAAGAGAGGAGCTCAGAGCAGCCTGTAACTGACGCAGGGTGACAGTAAATGAAAGCGGATGAATACAAATGACCACAGGGATAAGGAAGAGGGGTTAAGAGGTGGAGAGGGGGGGGGGGGGGGGGTGCAGGAAGATCAGGGTAGCACCAGAAATAGCCCATGGTTGTAAATATGGAGATTCCAGAAAGGCTGAACCTGGTCTTGTGAGTGTGTGTTTGCCTAAGGATGCATCTATTTGTATGTGAGATATGGGTGTGTATGATGCATGCTTAACTGTGCACGTCAGTTTGTGTATTAGAAGAAAATACCATAGCATTATTTATGTGATGGATGGAGAATAGAGACTGTAGCTGTATGTGTTTTTATTTGTGTGTGGGGGACAGATGACAGAAAGATTAAAAAGGGGGGGGTCAAGGTACTCCCAAGGTTACGATCATGTACTATGAATTCACTTCAGTGGTTTTATGATGGCAGAACACACTAATAATGCTGGTGACCTTTTTTTCTCCCATTCTTATCTAGATCTCCGACAGGGGATTTCAGTAAAGGATAGCAGAGCTTTACACCTCAGTTGTACTTCATAATAGGAGCAAGTACCGCTAATGGTGCATAGGCTACACTGGACATACACAATCAACATATAAACACTCACACACACACACACACACACACACACACACACACACACACACATGAGAAAGCATGTCAGGTCAACAACAAAGAAATTACTAAACTTATTACAAATACGTTAAATGAGATAAGAGTGTATGTAATACGGCTCATTCAGGAGAGAAATAATGGGAGGATGATGCTGGAATTTGCAGACATGGGTGTTGAGTGGCCACTTTCATCAAAATTGACAGTGGAAAATGTTTCAAATAACACCTGGGTGAGGCTCAGGAGTTGCTGAAGAATGTTCAACATATATTTTCAGAAGTGGTATTTTTCAAGTGGTATGGGCACAATGATGTCTGGTATTTCTACACCATGGTTCTACTATATAAAACCAGCAGAACAGTAACATGAATATAATGGCAGGCCATGAGTACATAAGCTGAAGCACAGATAGGCAGGACAGACATTAAGATACTCCAGGGATCTCTTGTTGTAAAATCGAGTTAGTGGAACTTATCTCTTTTATTCCATGCATTCTTCTTCCTTGTCAAAACCTTTCCCACACTGTAACTCAACTGCCAACAGTTCGGTCAGAGTTTTAGGTGCGTTATGCCAGAAGTGGCTAATGCAGCTTTGAGTCACTAGCTTTAAGCAGAAATGAAGAGTGGTCTACAGAGGTCCTAACTTCTTTCCAACTCCACACCCACGGTTTTTTTTTTTACTATCAAACCTCAAGTGACATTACTTGAGGCAGATTATCAGACTTTGCACAACCACAGCTCCCTCTGGACAAAAGGCTGTATACAACTCTTTTCACATATGCAGTTGTTCCCAAGACCTGTAAACTAATTTTGATGTGTAAAATAGGGACAGGGGCCCTTTAAGAACAACTTTAGTTGATTTGATTGATATGATCAATTTTTCTATTGAACCATTTTCACAGAAGGCATTCTGACATTAGGAAAAGCACAAGTATAAATAATGAAATAATAAATTCTATTTGGGGGCTTTGGTTTCAGGGTCCTGGTATTGTACATGCCAGCTATCTGTCAGACTGGCATGGCTTACTGGGACACTGTTATAGAATGGGGTCATTGTTAATATTATTTGTAACACTGGTGCTGTTATGAAAAGCCAATTTTTTTGCTGTAAAAAATGTCTTACTATATTTAGAGTTTTAAACATGTGACTAGTGTAAGACAAAGTGGATCACGTTGATGTCTTGATTTAAGCATTTCATTAATTTTTTCTACTCAAGCTAGTAATTGAAACTTGTTCAACAAGGCAGAAAATTGAACCAGAAGTGCTGTTTCCAAACTCAGAGCCAATCAGTGTTGAGTTGGGTCTCATTATCCCATGAATTAATGTTTGAACTGGTGGAGTGAACTTTGAGAGAATAGCACTGATACTCAGCTGACATTTCACAGAGACACAGTATGATAAGAAGCAGGGAGCTAACATGCAGTATAAAGATGAGAACATAGTCTTTGTACTGATGCATGTACAAAGAATACTATTTTAATGAGTAGAAATGCAGGGAGTAATGATAGGAATAGGAAAATGGATGAAGAGATAATTCAAAATGACTATCTCTTCTAAAATGTTGATTAGCCCCAACGTGTACAACTGTCCATGATATTTAATGTCACAACAAGAAAAAAAATATTTAGCTTTACCACCTACAGCAATGTAACAAAGGATAAGTTAAAGGCTCACCAAAATAATGTGTATTGTCATAAACATTGTCTGTCAATCTAACCAGTCCAGCATTTTCTCTCCTTTATCTTATTTATACAAATCTGTACTGTGAAGATATATTTTCATATTTCAAACTAGTCAATGTGTTTATTTCAGTATATATAGAAAAGATTATCTTTTGTCTATTTCCCATTGAGGTTTTACATAGACTATCCTAAACTTCTGTAGATAACCTTATCTGATCTTTTTCTTCCATGGACTACGGGTCTGGAAATAAAGTAAACTGACTCTCACCAAGTAGAAGAGAGTACAAAGAGAAAACCTTGAACATCAACCAAACATATTCATCTTTTACACACCCATGTCATGGTGTGGCACGAATTGACACTAGCAAAGACAAAGCACATCCATCAACAGTTTCCAAACCACACTGGCTGTGAGGCAAACAGGAAAATATAAGTTCAAAGTTATTTTATTTCTGCTGATCTCATCACAGCAAAGAAAATGAGGGCAGTCAAAGAGACCGACACCAATTTAATGTTATTCCACTTTCTTTTCACTCATTTTATTACATAAATTCACTACTTTATTGCTTAAATTTAATTAAGTTCAGTTTATCTATTTAAAAACACTGTTACTTATTGTATTTTTATTGGAAACATAATCATTGAATCATTGAAATTCCAGATAAGATCACATGGAAATTTAATCACTTCCTCCCACTGAGATAAGTACATACTTAGATATCCAACAATATTATGTGGATGAAAAAGTGGTCCTGTTGGCTGAGGTAATTACTGACTCCATATAACACTACTGAAACTCCTTCACAATTCATAGTTCTATTTATAAGACATATCATTTGTTATTAATGGTACTGTTTCCTTCAAAAGACAATGGGCTTGAAAGATGAAACATCTAAGAGCTGCTGGGGAAGAGAGTAAGTGAAGATAAACTGAAACTGATGTGTAGTTCTTCTAGAGTCTTATTATGTGCAACAAAACTGTTTAGTATTTGAGCAATCGAATAGAATCCTAGTAAGTACTGCGTAGTAAGTAGTACGACCCGTCATCGTTTGCAACCTCCAGCTCGACCTCCAGAGAAACCCAGTCTTCACCATCGGCCTCCCATTCCTCTCCATGTCCTCTGGCCCTTTGGGTCCAGTTACCTTTGAACCCTGACAATGATCTTTTCTTTTTTCCATTCCAACGGAACTAGAGCCCATGTTGTCATCTTGCAACTACACACCTATAAAGTTCTGTGACTGTATCTTGCACGGTTGTGACGCTATCACAGTAACCCCATTTTGCCATGATGCCACTGACACACACACACACACACACACACACACACACACACACACACACACACACACACACACACACAGAGAGAGAGAGAGAGAAAACACCCACAGTCTGTTATGGCGGGTAAAAATGTCATTATCTTAGTACTAAACATATTCCCTGACAGGTTGCACAATTTAATTTTCTACATCACATGAACATCATTTAACAGATCCAGCTCTTAGTAAAGAAATGCTCCCATGCAGACTGGAAAGACAGGTCCATGTGTAAGTATAGCTGGATGTTGCCTAAATAATGATGAGATGAAATTTCTGAATAATACTGAATGGATTGAAGACACAGTGTAAAAGCAGAAAGATCAGACCTGTAGGACCTTTGGAAGGAGGATCTTAATCAAATTCAGTGTGAGATCAAGATATGACGTTTTGAAAACCCAACACAATCCAAGGTTTACTCCTTGCTTGATGTCGTCAGCACAGTACTGAAAACTGTAGACTGTAAAAAGCTATTTGATGTACACATAAGCAGACCTAAAATACACAAACATACATCCTCCCGGCCCCTTCTTGTACACCAGCTTTAAACTCCAAATGTTCTTTAACACAAGTTTGTTATGATCCGAGTTTGATCTTTGTATGTAAAAAAAAAAAAAAAAAAAAAAAAAAAGGACCCAGTGGCCAAAAAATAGCAAACAATATGGTCCAAAAGTCTCAAAAACACTAGTTCATTTATTAGAATATTTTTGAAATACAGGCATACTGATAATTAACTTCCACAAGAACTGGACTGAGATCAAGAAGTTTCACATGGGATTATCTTCCACTTCAAATAATTAAATCACCTTTAGAAGAGCTGTCTATAAAAACAAACACTTCATTTTCTACTACAGAGCAGAGCAGCTAGGTGTCTCCAGTGATGTACTCTGGCAACACTTAAAAGCGTGTACATTTCTTTTCTCATTTGGCATTATATTAAACCATAAGGCAAAATACGGTATTGTATGTACAGCCCAGTTAAAAAGTAAATAATTATGCCTGCTATGCAAGATGTACGACGTCAAAATATTTATTGAAAGACAACTAAACTTACAAAATTAACTGTACAAGATCTGTTTTCACATTTTAAGTTATAATTGTATTCAGAAGTCACAATGTTTTGCTAATTCTCGATGTTTCAATATTAACAGTGTTGCCTGGTGGAGATGGGAGTTTATATACTATTAAAAGCCATGAGGGAACAAATACAGGTGGCATGTGCTGATATAGGTAGCACATTAGGCATTTTCTACTAATTAATGTTCCACATGTTTAGTGACTGCATATTAATTGATATGTTTTTTGTTTTGTTTTGTTTTTTTTAGGAGAGTTTAGTGATGCTGGGTCATTGGTTTAACATAAAGACAGGCCATGGAAAGGTGTTTCAATTTAGAATTGTTGTGTGTATTTTTCTGTTGATCAAACTGTTTAAAATGTGCTTGGGTGTAAACAAGATGGCAATGTGCAATATAATTGAGAGCAATTTGTTCTGTGTTTGAAAGTTCACAGCTATCATCACAGCTCCAATTTATTCCCCATTACACTTCTGGCGTAGTGATTTTTTTTAATGTTATACACACATAGAAATGTGTTCATTTTTAGAACCTGTGAAAACACACAAAGACTACCTGTGCTCATAATGTTGATTTCAGCTTCACTCACATGCATGCTGTGGTGGTATTGTGCATTTGTGAGATGAAAGAGAGCACAGCATGAAGTGTGGAAGGTCACGTGTTAGTTGATAGTGTGCACTATGCCTGCTGTCATGAGAAGATAATCCATGAAATGAATGGGTCGGCTGGGATGCCTAGAAGAAAACAGGTTTTCTCCTGAGGCAGAAATATGAGAAAGTATGCAATTTTTATCAACTGAAAGATCGAGCATCATCAACTCTTCACAGATACTCTATACAGGATCTAATATATTATAACATCTTATAGTCAGTGTAAAGGGTTTTAATCTAATTCTAACCACACATATGCTAACTGCTATGATACTTTTATAGACCCAGCTGTCCACCTCTTTGCTTTTCCACAGAGCACTACAGTATCTGCTGTAGCCCCTGATGCCTCAGAGCTTCAGCTCGCAGCACTCTACCTCCCACTGTTCCTTTTCATTTCCCTCCACAATTGTTTGCCTTCCAACATGCAGTCTGTCGTTACAGTGGCCCCAGCGGACGTTGGTGTGACCCTGGCTAAGCCTGATGGTGGTGGACGTGCAGGAGGAGTGGGGCTCTTTGTCCTCTCTACTGCTGTCCCTTTTCACTCCTCTTTGCTCCCTTTAGGCAGAAACATGTTCAGCTCCTCCAAACATGTCCCATCTCTTCTCTCAGATGTGCACGAGCCATCTGCATTCACAGACCAATTGTTGTACATACCTGCTGGGCTCAGGTCTTGGTTTGGAGCTAAACTACTGTTAATAGCAGTATGGTTTTTTTTTTTTCATATAAATGACAATGACTTGTAAAAATCCTCACTTTGCCTTTGTGCTATAAGCTGACTTTTAAATGCAGACCCTGAAAAGGTTTCTAAAAACATGTTGAAATTGTATAAAAGTATCAAAAATATTAACAAAAGGAATTAAACATCAAACAACATTTGAGTACAAAGAAATTGTAACACAGAAATGTCAAATATATAATTGAGATAGATTCGCTACAGAGACTCAGTGTACACCGGGGAGCACTGACAAATTCATTTTCCAAATGTAAAATGTCCCACTCAGTACGTGTCTTGGTTATACTTATTAACAAAAAAAAGAAATTCATGGGATCCTAATAAAAAATGTGGAAATGGAGAAACAGCTACCCTGACTATGTCCACAGGTTAAAAAGCCAAGCTGAACAAAAAAATGAGACTTGCATATGGAGGATTTTCATCACCAGCACCAGTCACCTGCAGACGTGGAAGTCAATTCATTAACAGGTTAGGTGCAAATGTTAACGCCTAATCTTGACCATCCGGTGGCTCATGTCTTCCTCTGCCTAAGCAGCAGGATTTCAAAAGATATCATTAAAATGCCTGTCAGGACCATATCTGAAAATAACACAAACTGACAAACTGAGTTAAGTTTGCTCTGTAGTCACAAATTTAAACATACATCATACATAAAAGATGCATAAAAATTACACGTCTTATAAGATAGCATGTATTTTCATGTATTTTGCCTCGCATGTGATGCAGATGCTGTGGCATTTGTTTATGCAATAGAGATAAAAATTTTAATGTAGAAATTTAACATCCAAGTAGTGTCTGAAATGTATCAGCTGGTGACTGCACTTATCTCCTAGCGAGTCTTCTATATAGCAAGTGAGCGGACAAGTGGACAATCCGAACACACCAGAACATAGGCAGATTGCATCTGGACAGAGCCAGGCTAGCCGTTTCCCCCTGCTTCTTTTGCAGAAGGTAAGTTAACTGTCTGCTGGCTGTAGCTTCATATTTAACAGACAGACATGAGAGTGGTATTGAAATTGTCATCTAACTTTTGGAAATCAAGCAAATACATGCTAATACATTGCCAAAATGTTAATGAATAACTTTTTTAAATACTGATATTGGAGTAATGTATTGGTCAGGCTATAGTGTGCATAGTGTTTTTTGGCCACAATCATCTCATTGCAAAGGCACAAGCTGAAGCATGCGGGGCTCTTTACTCTACATATGCCTCCTGCTGCTCTGAGGCTCCCTTGTCAATCCAAGGACCCTCTCAAGGTCTTCTCCCAAACAGACTAATAAGGGCTGTCTCACTTGACCCTGAGTGGCCATATTGTACCACTTAGTATGAAAAGCTCTCTATTCCCTCTCTAGAGAAGTCTGAGTGATGATCCAGAGATACAAAAACTTAAAAATAAATAAATAAATAAAAAGGCTATTCTGCTCTGAATGACTGAACATTTCATTTGAGATTCAAAATCCTACACAGAAAGTACTTCTGCAACTCTTTTGAACATTGAAAACAAAATTAAATGTCACAAAAAAGAGTAAGTAAGGAGAGATATGGCAAGATGGGCAAGAAAAGATGACATAAAATCAAAGAAAAAAAGGCCACAGAAAAAGTCAGAAACTGTCTTCACAAACAGGGGAATTCAAGAACTCTCAGTGATGTTGCATAGAGGAACAGTACAGCCCCTTCCCATCTGCTCAAATTCACACTGCTCTTTTTCTGTGCTTGTTACTGAAGAGTCACTTAAGGCTCTGAGCTCTGCTCCACTTTCAGCTCTTCTGGTGTAAAGCTATCAGGCATTTAACTGTCTCTCACCACTTCAAATAACCACCATAGCTCTCAATGGGCCTCTCTCTGCCTCTCTGATGTATAGCCCATAACTAAATCCATGTACAGTATATGCAAGTTCTGGCTGAGTCATAATTTATTCATATGATTTGCTCTTAACCTCTTTTGTGTATATTTGCCCCGCACATCGTAATGTTGTTTCTGACTGATTCCTTCATATTTTCATTCCTTTTAGCCTTGGGTGATTATATTAAACACACCAAATCAAATTTTCATGGATCAAGTGAAAGTACAAATTGCTGCTTGAGTTTCAGATCACAGAAAAGCCTCAGCAAGGCAATTTCTATATTTCAACATGTGCATCTGCAATAATTATTTGTCTAATTTTCTTCATGCTGGATAACTTCAACAGTCTTATCCTTCTCCTTTTGGCAACTGAGCAGCTTTCCTGGTTACATCTGGATGTTATGTGCCTTGCTCGAAAGCTTATCAACAACGTCTGTTGAAAAAAGACAAGGTATCAACCATTCACTGTTTTCCGTTAGTAATGACTTGTGTAGCATTCAAACCAGTCACAAACATATTTGTTGAGTCTCTGGGCTACACACTGGGCCGTGCCCCCGGTCATGCTCAAACATCAAATGTGATAAAAACAAGAACAGAAACAGAAGCATAAAATCCGCAGCACCTATATTTGTGGCACTGGAGCGGGATTGGAAAGAGGGTTTTAGCATGCATGGACATGGACGGAGCTGCTGAGCTGAGGAAAAGAACACATCAGTGGCTCCTCGTCTGAGGTGGTTAATGTATGTAACCCAAGACCAACAGAAAGAAAAATTTATTTCATTATCCAGTGAATGATAAAGGAAGAACACCACTTGTCTAGGTGATCGACTGAATGCTTAGGTTCTTGGCAGATGGTGAATTGCCTAACTGCAAATGCATGTTTGGTTGGGTGGCTGGCTGTTGTTTCTGCTCTATTCTCCGCTGGGGAATTGGTTATATGGCTGCCTGACTGCCTGGCTGTCTGGCCAACCTTCTGTTTCCAAGAGGAGAGAGCCACAGAGCGCGCGCGCGCACACACACACACACACACACACACACACACACACACACACACACACACACACACACACACACACACACACACCTAACCTTCTTTCTCCTTTACTACACTGTGTATACATCAGCTCCCCAGGGTGTTGTTAATAATGAGCATCCTAGAGCTACTGCAGTAGATATATTCACCCTCTGTACCGTACACACTTTTACACCAATGTCAGTGCTTTCTCTGTTTCCTATAATAAACTGCATTTGATGAAGAAAAATCTAAATTTTTGCTGTATGTGTGATCAATTTTTATCATGGTCTTCATGTTACTGTGTATGCTGCAATCTACGTTGCTATGTTCAGCGGCAATAGACAGCAACAAGCCATCCATTTAGCTGTAATAAACACAGAAGTCTAAGTGCTAAGCAGCCCTAACATAATCAATGGCCACAATTGATTTGTGTTGGTCAGAAAAACACTATGACAACTCACACAGCTTCCATATACATCACCCAAAAGAAAAGAGCTGCATGACCTCTATGAAACGACCTCAGCTGACCTCAGTATAACATGCCATCTGTAAAGAATATCCCCTTTGTATAGAAATGACATGCACATTTTCACCTCGCAGCCAACCCTCATAGGAAAACCTGGCCAAGCTTTTCTCTCCTCATGTGTCTACATCCCTCTATTCATCTTTTCCCGTTCAATGTTTGAGAATGTCACCTTCCCCCTGAGATAAGAGCTAATACAAAGTAAAGCCGTG
Organism: Seriola aureovittata; assembly: GCF_021018895.1. NCBI lineage: Eukaryota > Metazoa > Chordata > Actinopteri > Carangiformes > Carangidae > Seriola > Seriola aureovittata. The sequence continues at coordinate 26,953,691 of NC_079368.1, read as the reverse complement.
CTGTCATGTGTGAATAAAGGGACTAAGAATTGCCTCCCCCAACAAGATTACATTTTCATCCCTGTTTGTGAGTAAATCTGACTGTAAGTAGGACATCTCAAAAACATACTAATCAGTCAACATGAAAATAAATACTGACATGAGGAAGAGCTGATCACTCTGTGGCAGTGTACAGTGTATACAGTATATAAACCAAACAAAGACTGACACTTGATTCAGCATGTAGGGTTATTTGCTGCATGGGTTTGCATTCTTTGAAGTCATATCATTCAAATAAATTATCAACTTTTCAGAAGAAAGTTTAATGCAGTTGCGTAATGTCTTTCACTCAAATGCATAAAATTAAATTACTGATTTTAATGCATTTCTTCTTCAATAATGGCTGAACGAAATAGAGACTAATTACACTGCTGTGTTTGTTAGGAAAGCACTCGCTTTCAGAAGACCCAACAAGCTTTCAGCTTTACAGCCGCATCTGATGGCAACATTTAACAACTGTATCCCAAGGGGGTTTAATCTATAACTGCAGCCCCCAAGGTATCCATCAGCCCCAACAAAAACAACCTAACAAAACAATGATAGACAGCTGAGGTCACCAGCGGAGGGAAAAGCTGACATGTGATTGGCTGCCTGTTTATATGGTCCTACAATTAAATCAGGAACTGACTTTGCACCTGTGCTGTTACTGTAAACAAATTGATAATCCAACATCACGCACGTGCTGTGTAACACTGACCTACCCACACCTGAATTATCCACTAAAGAAAGAATGGACTAACTGTATGTAATATCAAAGAACTGTCTGGTAATTGCGCCGCAAATGTTCAGTACTCAGTTTAAAAACTAAACCTCATTAGCATGAACTTCCATTGTTATCCCTGTGATTTAAAGCCATATGGAAGAAAACACATCACAAAGACTCAGTGCTGTAGCTCATTTCTGTGAAATCCATATGTCTTACTACAGGACAAAGCAAGTCCTTGGCAGTTTTTTCGTTCCAGCTTTGGAAGGATGCAGCGAGGCTGAACCCTCTCATTAGTGCAGCAGAAATCAGGTAACAGACCTCTGCAGAGGAGTGAACCTTCATTCACCAACATCTACTCAACAACTACTCATGGCAGATGGCTGAGACAGGATGAACCCCACAGAGACCACTTAGAAACAGCAAAATGTGTCACATATTAAGAGACAAACCAGTCAGACAAACCTGTAAAGGGCAGTAAAAACCTCTAACATACACGCCACAGTGCTGAAATTGCACTGGATTGTAAAAACATTAAACTGTAAATTACAGTAAAATACCAAATGTATTTAATAAGGTATTCAACTAAATACATCAGCATTATAACACAAAGTCATGAGCATAATAATAATCCCATGCTGCTCTCTGTCCCATACCCCAGTTTATTTCAAAAGACACTAGGAAAGTTTTGAATAATGTGCCAGGAAATTTTTGTGACATTTTAAATGTCATGAGGCAGTTTGTCCTTGCATTCACTTAAAATGAACAAAGCACCAGGCTGGAATACAATTGACACATGTTAATTATAATTTTTTTTAAAACTAAAACAACAAATTAATGGCTTTTGGTATTGATCAATCATTCAATCATTCGATCTGTAAAAGCACGAAAATAAAGCTTAGATAATCAATGTCAAAGTCTAACAGAAAGTTTATTTTTATTGACACTGTTAGAATAATTTCTAGTTTTTCATGAAATTACAGGGACATTACATGGACAATTATGTTCATATTCAATAATAAATACAATTTAATAATAAAATAATATGCATTACCACTTTGTCTCACTAAGTGCACGTCCATCTCAAATTTGCTTTTTGATGCTTTTACAAAACTTCAATTATAGTTGAGCTTGTCTCCCATTTCTTTCAACACAGTAAACACTGTCATTTGTCATCCACCATCTTTGTTATTTTTCTTTCCCCTGCATTTTAATTTTCATACATCCCCCCTTTCTAACCAACCTGATAAATTCTTAACTGCCATTTTACCTCTCAGATTGATTTTAGTGCATCCCTCCTCCTCCCATCACCACAATGTTCTTCAGCTTGTCCCAGGATTCAGATTTGAACAGGCTCACCACCAGCATCACCATCTTCGTGCATCGAAGATGATTTTAATGAAATCTGAACACCAAAATATTTGCATCTCACTTGATATCTCCTTATGGAAGTGACGTTTGGAGTGATTTCTGTTTCTCTACAGAGAATCACTCACTTACAGTAGCTGTAGCTGTCAACATGAGGCTATGGTAGTCACGGCACAGAGGTCAAAACAGCAGCAACAGTGGAACACACTCCTCACACACTGAAACATGCATATAAAGATTATGGAGATACATGTTCAAATGCCCCTTCTCATACCATTGACTTCAGTTCATATTAACTTACACAGCCTCTACTGCTCACACATCGCAACGATTCACCAACAGTAGCTTCATCCTTTGCCAGGTCTGTGTCTACTTCCCTCTGTAGAACACCACTGACAAGGCAGTTTCCAATTATAGAAGCCAGACACTCATCAAGAAGAGTAAGTTTCACTGTTCCCTGAACCCCTCAAGTGGCACCTTCACTCTGCCAGCATGCAGCAACACGTTTATTGGTGTCAGCTTTGATATCCCACCACTTCTTCTCAATTTCCGAACTAGTTTGGCTCTCTGAAGTTTGGAGCATTCGCAACTGCTCAGACATGCTGCCATTCAAAATATTTCTCTTACTGAAACAAACAGAGCAGCCTGCGTGGCCTCAACCTTCCAAATAATCACCTCTGTTTTACACCAAGGGAAGTTTCTACGTTGGGTTTTGTTATTTGATTTCCCGCCTTTTTTTTTGTTTTGCGGTTTTGCTGCCTATCCACTTATTTTTTTAGCCAGGTGAAGTCACTCTGCCGGTGGGTCTGTACACTACTTTGACCCGGACTGAATCTTATCAATTATTAAATGGATTGCCATGAAATTTGGTACAGACGCTCATGTTCCCCAGAGAATATATCCTTGTGTGAAATCTGCAACAGATATCCATGGATGCTCTTGAATGATTTTGGTGATGCCTTAACTTTTCATCTAGTGCCAACAACAGCTTAAAATGATATATTTCAACCTATTTCAATCTCAGCTGGACTGTCACCGTGAGTATGCTGACTTTTAGCTCACAGCACTGCTGTGCCTATAAGTACAGCCTCACAAAGCTGCCAGCGTGGCAGGAGACTCTTAACATATTCTCTCTTCCTTTAAATGCTTGTATTCTGTGCAATTGTTAAGGAAATCAAATTCAACAATTTTTGATATTAAACAGCATTACCTCTCTTTTCTCCTTATTCCTATTGGGGGGAAAATGGACAACAAAACTTTGCTTAAGTGATTAAAAAGTTTGTACTCAGTCAACCACACATTTATATGCACACAACAACTTCAATACTGCACGTACTAACAATCCAGTTTAAATCATAGAAAATATTTTTAGATTAGATCAGAGAAAAGAGATCTTTGGTGAAACTCAAGATCAACTCCGACGATGCCTGTATAAACATGAAATGTGTTTGAAATACTGTACACACGTACACTTTCAGTCTGAAAAGTAGTAAAGCACACAAGTTCATATTTGAGTAGGTATCGGTGATGTTTCAGAGGATTTAATTAAGTTAAGGTTTCCCACACTGAATGGCCCGTGCATAATTACTCGCAGCACATTCCCCAAATTAGAGACTGCAGATGGGACGCATGTATCACTTCTGCTGCTGCAGAATGGCTGAAGGGATTTAGGCTAAAAGGAAAAGACTTCATACTTTACATCCTACATTCAGCCGTGAATGACAGCAACTAAAGATTATTTTTATTATTGATTTGTCTGTTAGTTTCTCAATTAATCAATTAATTGTTTAGTATCTAAATAATCATAATATACTGTGGATGTAGCTGTCTGTGTTTGGTATCTACAGCTATTGCAACTGCTGTTTCATCAGTAAAAGACAGAGCTTAAATGGATTTCACAACCACTACAACTAAATGAAACTGTCACAAATTAATTTCAATACAGGTTCTTTCCTTTTCAGTGAGCTTAGCATTTGCCCTTCTCAAGCACCATGATTTGACTACTGTAAAAAGTGTTGCAGTGTACTACATCATAAGTAATGTCGATCAATTTCAGCTAAATGTCTCCACCTCTGTCTTATGAATTTGTCTCATGTTCCAAAACAAATCCAAAAACTGTTTAATTATGTTAATAATGGTAACACCTAACGTTACATCCAAATTGTGATGGCTAGCTTTTCACTAAAACAACTCAACCTCCTCATACACTGTTGCCAATAAAGTTGGAATAATTTTGTTTTCAGTTTAATTGTGGTTTCATTTTCATTGTGATATGTTTGGAAGAGATTGACTACTAAAGTTTTGAGAAGACATACACTTTATCTGTCAAGAATAAATCACATTAAGGATATCACGGCGTTGCAGTAAGAGATTCTTACCTTAAGGCATGTGGGCAGACAAAAACTGACCTCCCTCTCATGCACTCCTCTAAGGTGCATTGAACATGTAAAGCTCAGAAGCCAGGTGCTTTTTTCGGACAACTCAGAAGGCATGGCTCTCATTTCATTCCCCGTCATTCTGTCCTCAAAAATGACCTATTTTGGATTCGAAACAGCTATTTTCACCAAAAGATGACCAGTCTGCACCCCTGCAAATTGATTGTTTGGTCCGTCCAAACACACAGATCCAGAGATATTCAATTTTGGACAAAGACAAGCTGACAATTGAGAAGCTGGAGTTACTCTGTTAAAGCTCTAATCTTAACTGCGAAAAAATAATAATTTTGTTGAGCCATTAACTCTGTACTTGATGAAAGAATGAACATCAAAGTCAAAGAGCCAAAACTCAATGCACAACAGGCTCTTATGAGGTTTAGGAGAGGTCTGTCTGCCTCTTTGCTAACAGCTACTACAGTTGGTTTTGCAACAAGAGGCAGCATGAACTGTTAAAAGCATGATTTCAAGCCAAAGAGGGTACCCAAACTACATCAACTGATTTTCATAAACACAACCTCAGCTGTGCCACTCCCATTCCAGCCACCGCAGCACAAGTTCTTTTGAAGACAATAATAACCAAACAGACTTTGTCCATGTGTCTGCACCACCCGCAAACACAATAAAATACAGCTATAAATGTGTAATGTATTTTCCAAAGCCCATTTTAAATAAATCAAGCATCGTATTCATACAATATGAGCTCAGTAAATGCTTCACGTCAGGCCCACATTGCTTTTTTATACAGCAGAAAAAAAAATTCTTAACTCTCAGTTTGGCTTCAATTGATCTTGGTTATGTGGCAGCATAGGGAGTGGGACAGTGGTTTATAGCTACTGTGTATTTGCTGCAGTTTAAATCCTGACTTCTCTCAGATCTGTGGAGCTCAATTCATCACCTGAGAATACTCCGAGGCACCAAGGAGCAGAGGCACAAGGATACTGGGGAAAAGTTATATATACGCAACTTCTGTCTGGGGAGGGAGAAGAGAGAGTGGAGTAAGTCAGTCGCTTAGAGAGAAAGCAAGAGCACCAGAGAGCCGGTAAATATCAGTGAGTGAAACAGAGAGTGTCATCCACACTAACAGGCGAGGTATGCAGAAAGATTATAACCACTTAAATAAAGTTCAGAGAAAGAAAGAGAGCTCTTCCACACAGAGAGGGCCGCTAAAAAGACTGACAGGGACACTAAAACCATAATTGATTTTTTTTGTGCTCCACCGACCCACTGATGCAGCTGTGGCCAACTGGTAGTCAGACACTGACTCTTGGTATGCCAATCCCAACTCCAAAAAAGCAAGGCACACAGTAAACTGCACTTCAAGGAACAATGATCAAGAAAATATTAACATGACAGAATGTGCATATTAATCATGAGACAAAGTCAAGATTAAAAGTCAAAGGCACAGAACTAGAAAACATGCATTTATGAAACCTTGCTTTGCTGAATCATGCTTTGCTGAGCACAATCGAGCTCAGCCATCATCAAACCGTGTGCACATGCAGCCTAATGCAATTAGGCATAAATATAGTGCACATTATGAAAGTGACACGTATGCATGGTATGAATTAGATCACAAAATATGTCACAGTATCTATTTGTGCAATAAATAGTTAAAAAGTTATACCACTAGAAAGACGTATCACTGTATGCATGCCAACATAATAGAACTTTTATAGTATGATTATCTTCTGGCTCATTAACTGCCAATTAGCAGCTACAACAATTACCAATCTGAACAAATACGCAGTATAAAAAGAGCCGATTTCTCCACAAAATAAAAAGGGTGTCAAGCCCCAAAATAAGTCAAGCAGTATTGTGTCTCAATGCACAGCCTCCAACTCTGACATCACTATTCTTTTAATATCACTGCTGAGTTTCCTCTGAAACGTGAAAGGCAGAAAATAAGAGGTGCTTTATTCATGGTCAAAGCGACTCATTGTGATAAAGGTAATGAAAAGTTCATGTTTTTAATTGGGATTTATGGTATGTGAATCAGTCTCAGTGTCACACACATCTATAAAGCTCATTATACAGCAGACTGTGAGCTGAAAAAAATCTTCACTCTGAACATAATGTGATGAAATAAAATTCCTTCTATGATGTTATCTGTCTCTCCTCTATATTTCACATTCAGCCCAGCTGACACATAAAGGTCTGTATGTATGGTACAAATTCGCAGAGTACACACTTTTTTAAATTAAATAATGATAAACTTCTTTTATGTAGCAGTTTTCTGAAGTGTTACAAGTACTTTACCAAAAAGAGAACTGCATCATGTCACAGCCTTATGATCAGGAGACCAACCTTAAACCAGCATGGTAGGTAGACAGTGAAAAAGTTCTTTCCTGCAGGAGTACGACCCAGTTCACAGTATATATAGCATCAGAGATGGGTCTGTCTTAGGACCAGAAGACAAACAATGATTCAATATGATAGACAGACCTGCAGTCTCATTAAATCCTGACTCAAGGGAAATATGCTAGAGGGCAAACCTCACTCATTATGGCAAACACACACTATGTCAGGGTTTGAATTGTGCAACTCACAACTTTAAAGCAACACTTTTAAAACAACAGTGTACAGTGGATGCAGTGTTGAATTATATATAGCAAAGGTTCTCCAATGCTTAGATATATCTTAATGAATTGTGTAAACGAGGGTATTATAAATGTAGTTAATAGATCTTTAATCATGTGAAGGAAATCAAACTTATTTCTTCTCTCTCTCCACTGCTTCCTATTTAACTTCGACACTGAGTCATGACAGTGGGTGACTATGATAAATGGAACGAGACAAGAGAAGACAAATGGGTTAAGGTGCGATTGAGATTTCAGTCCCTTATGGTGCACACCTTGTATGGGGATTGCGTGGTTTCGGAGTGTCAGGTGAGGCTGTCTGTGAGGTTTACCTAAGAGCAAAGACAATGAAGAACAACAGTGCTATAAACTTCCTCCACAACCTCATGTAAAAACATGTTGCATGAGTGTTGCAGATTCTACGAGGAGATATATCGTAATGGCACTTTCAAGTCATATTACCCCTATGCAGACAGTAGTATTGTTATTCTGGAATGCAGCGGTGTCCAGATTCATGTAAAGAGAGAGTCAAGGTTAGGGAAAATGTTGCAGTCTGTTAGACTTGATCTATTTTCTCTAGATACAGCAGCAATAAAAAAAAAATAAAAAAAAGTGATGTGTCTGCAGGGCATCTTGGAGCACTGAATGACGGTGCCCTACTTCCATCCTGTCCCTCTGGTATGCCCTACCTGCCTGTGTCCATCTACATCATTTAGCCTCAAGATGATGCAAGGCTCAGCTGTAACAAATCGGATATTCATATTTTAGAGGCTGCAGGCTTTGTGTCATGACCATTTGAGAAACAACTCTGTTTTTCCAACTGCTCATTAAGTCAAAAAACTGAGCTAATGCAGCTTGGACCAATGAGAACAACCAAGAGAAATACATTCTTGGTCCTTCCTCTTCTCTCAGCACTCGAGGAAAATCCACACCAATCATAATCCATGTTTGTCTTCTTCATCAATCGCTTTCTTTTTTAGACTCCTTCCCCTGAACTTCCGAGTTTCCTTTTAATCTGGAGATCAGAAATGTTTGGACACTTCCCAGGTTTTTCTGGCGTAGGCTCCGCCATACTCCTAGTTGCTGTAGCCTACTCTGTCTCTGTCGCTATGCTTACTCCCCTCCTCAGCTCTGGCAAACCAGTCATTGCTGGTTAATGTAAAACTCATGCTACCAGTGATTCAGCATGGGAATGTCTCCACAGACACCAGATTTAAAACTAGGGTATACTGTAGAATACAGAAAGATTTACCTGGTGGTGATACGCTTAATCAGCATTGTGTAAACAAAGAAAGGCTTGAATTTCCCAAAGGACATTGTTGTGCCATCAATATTCTCAATGCAACAGAAACACAGGGTAGAGAAAGATATTTCTTTGTCGAGTCTAAATACTTTGTTCAATAAATAGAAAAATAGAATAATTTAAGTGTAAATAAATAAAAATAAAATGAAAATATTTAGACAGCGCGGCTATAGACTTGGATGTGACAGTGCAAAATAGAATAATGTAGTTGTCAGTGATGGGTTGAAAGTGACAATTTAATTTTACAATTTCCCTTCATGAAGATGGCTGGTCCTGTTCTGGGAGTCAACTGGTGGATGTGTCTGAGAGATGCTGCAGAAACTTCTCAGCATCATGGGCAATCGCTGTCACCCACTGCATGCACCCACGCAGCGGGAGACTCATTGCTCCTCTTAACCGGACTGAGCGGTATAGGAGATCCTTTCTGCTGGAGGCCATCAGACTCTCTAACTCCTCCGTTGGCAGGGAAATCACATAAAAACCCTTTCAGTTGGGACAATAATGTGACATTTTATCATGTAACTTTTTACGGGCTTGAACTGAATATGTGCAATATCTCTCCAGCATCCAGTATCCACTCCATCTGTTTGCTGCTTCAATATTAATATAAATTGTCACTTTCAACCCATCACTGACAACTACATTATTCTATTTTTGTACTGTCACATCCAAGTCTATAGCCGCGCTGTCTAAATATTTTTATTTAATTTTTATTTATTTACACCTAAATTATTCTATTTTTCTATCTATCCACAGTATACCCTAGTTTTAAATCTGGTGTCTGTGGAGACATTCCCATGCTGAATCACTGGTAGCATGAGTTTTACATTAACCAGCAATGACTGGTTTGCCAGAGCTGAGGAGGGGAGTAAGCATAGCGACAGAGACAGAGTAGGCTACAGCAACTAGGAGTATGGCGGAGCCTACGCCAGAAAAACCTGGGAAGCGTCCAAACATTTCTGATCTCCAGATTAAAAGGAAACTCGGAAGTTCAGGGGAAGGAGTCTAAAAAAGAAAGGGATCGATGAAGAAGACAAACATGGATTATGATTGGCGTGGATTTTCCTCGAGTGCTGAGAGAAGAGGAAGGACCAAGAATGTATTTCTCTTGGTTGTTCTCATTGGTCCAAGCTGCATTAGCTCAGTTTTTTTGACTTAATGAGCAGTTGGAAAAACAGAGTTGTTTCTCAAATGGTCATGACACAAAGCCTGCAGCCTCTAAAATATGAATATCCGATTTGTTACAGCTGAGCCTTGCATCATCTTGAGGCTAAATGATGTAGATGGACACAGGCAGGTAGGGCATACCAGAGGGACAGGATGGAAGTAGGGCACCGTCATTCAGTGCTCCAAGATGCCCTGCAGACACATCACTTTTTTTTTTTTTTTTTATTGCTGCTGTATCTAGAGAAAATAGATCAAGTCTAACAGACTGAAACATTTTCCCTAACCTTGACTCTCTGTGAGCATATATAGCCAAATGAAAAAAAAGTATGACAGAAATAGCAGAGCTTCTACAACTTCTGTATTCATATTGTGAGGCTGTGAGTTGTTTCCTTGACTCTTTCCTTGCACAAAACCCATTAACAGATACTTTTCTTTACATGAATCTGGACAACTGTCAAGTGTGGCAAATATCTGGCTCAGGGCCAACCAAGTCTGTTATCAGGGATCGTAACGTGGAAAAAGAAATGCTAGACTTGCGGCCTTGCCTGCTAAGCGTGAAACATTTTGCAATCAGTAGCTGCTTTTCCAACAAAAACTTTGTGATTCTTTCCTTCATATGTATGTATTTAGTGCATTTGCTCAGCAAATTAAAGAGGGCATCTGCTTTTTACCCAAACGCAATGTATGTTGAATGCATCTCCACCATAAAAAATATTAAGTTATACTTACAATACTTGTATATAATATAATACTTGGTATATTGACTTTTACCATATCTCATGTATATATCAAGCATTCAGCTTAAAATACAGAGATATGATTTTTGGTCCATATTGCCCAACCCTATCCATAGCACTACCAGTGTTCAACATCTCCACATTGTACTTTTAAATTTCACAATTTTGGTAATGAACAGCTCTTTCTGTGTGTCCCTACTGTTTTCAGGATGAAAAATAATAGAAAGGCATAATTCTAAAAACACTGATGGCAGAATAATTATAAATTGTAAAGACAGCTGCCACCATACAAGACCTTAAAGGTTAAAAAAAGTATGTATAAGTAAATAAAAAGTATATAAAAAGCAAGCACCTAGTTATGGGTTTGATGAAAACTGCTTTAGATAAGAACTTCCTCATCTTCCCCTACTCCCTACAAATAAGGTCTATTCTCCTTTCCTGCACTCTCCTCACTGTCCTCAAAGCAGCCTCATGAGATCTCATCACTAATGAAATCAGTGCACCCCTCTAACTAATGTAGCCATGGTGACTATTTCCCAAATGAGCAAGGTGACCTTCTGTGAATGCATTCAGGGAAAATGCAAGCAGATTATGATTCAACAAAGGGGACAGATGCATTTCATACTGAATAAATCTAATTTAATGTACAACTGGCCTTCAAGTTGCACCATGCAAATTTACAGTACAAGTCACGGCGTTGACAGAATCGTTAAAAGGGAAGCCATTGTCAACAATATGTCTAATAGGGTCTCACAGGTTGTACCAGCTTCTTTTCCATCAAGATTCTTATAACTCCCATTTTGTAAATTTGTCAGATAGGCAATTGTCTTCTGTATGTCTCTGAAAAGCTGCTGAAAGTGTGCCATCAACAGTCACAGCATGTGACAGATGAAGAGAGTACTTACTCTGTTTTATAGCCACTACATTCTGTGATATTTTATGTTTATGGAGTCAGACTTCATAAGGCATGGATCGACTGAATAGATGAATAGATGTCATAGCCACATGTCAAGTCATAGCCAAGATGGAAGTGAATATTTATACAGAGGACCAATGTCTCACAATAAACAATAAAGTAAAAACTGCCAGGAAACACTGTGACAGTGGCAGAAACACAGTCAGCTTGCCAAATCTGGGACAGGAGAAGCACTCTGCATTTTGAACTAGCAACACCAGTAGACTGAAAAGTAAAGACAAAACTGTACAGCAGTAAAACTGACGGATTCAATATAACTGAATGAATGCATTTAAGAGAACCACAGCCTCATTATCTGTGAAGGAAGAGCCACCTTTCAAGCCTACACCAAGTGAGGACTTGATACTTAAGAGATTTTGGAGACTATGACTTTAACGTTGCTGGCATAGCTTACACACTACCAGTAATGATTTAGCAGTACAGTTATCAATGCACAGTTAAAGCTGGATAATCCGAGTGGGCCACATCTTACGCTAACTTGTGCACAGCAGAACGGCCTCTGATGATGATGTAACTACAAAGATTGCCACGCAATCTTAAGAGATCAACTAATGGCTTTGTAATAGGAGCCATCAAGCCCATTCTTCCTCATGGGTCTGCTATGAAATCCATCTCCTGTTAATAAGCAAATGGTCCTGGGCCGATTTATTAGCCAGTCAAATCCCTAGTGACATGAAATCAACTCATGAGTCATGTCCTTAAACTGCACTCCAACTAAAATGTTTTCAATATTACATACACACACCCTGTAAGCTTGCCACTTAGAGGCAGAAACTAGTTGCATTCATCATTGAGAGCTTGCAATGGTCATCTTGAATTCATGTCAGTGATGGTGGATTACAGAAGGAGGTACCACATTGGCCACAGAAACTTCTCAAACCACTCCTTCAGCACAAATCACGTTTCCACTGCCCATCAGTATGATCAGTATCATCCTAACACACACTTGCTAAAATATGCTAAAACCTAGCTAGAGCTAGAAGAGCTTCCCTTTGTAGCTTGTGCAGTAGGTTGTTTACAGCCGTTTACATCTATGTTTGTACTGACCATATAGATACATACAGATTACTTCTGCTATTAGCCTTTCAAGTCTAAATGGGATCTAATGAACTGATCAATTTTGGGCGATTGTCGTGACAGAACAAACAATACAAATGTGAGAAAACTGGTAGACTTTTCTTTGTTGTGACAAAGTATTTCACTGTAATACCTGGTCTACTGTACCAATTGTTATGATTGAATTCAACATGATACATTTCTTTCCTAGAACAGCATTCCTGATGAAAGATGAATTATGCATGCATGTCCTCAGATGGGCTGCATTGCTTTTATCTATCTCAAGGAACAAAAAATGCAAATTACAAATGACCTTGTCTTTTTTCCAGGACATTGCACTGTACACCACAAAAGGCATGGCATAACTGCTGGCCAGCCTTGGCATTCAGTTATTTGTTAATGTTGTGTGACCATACTCATCTACTACTAACATTATTTTCCCTTGATTAAAATTTTGATTGCATTTCCTTTCTGACTATCATAACACTGAACTTTTATTCTATACTACAAAGGGGCCGTAAAGCTCTAACAACGCCAATACAGTCAAATGTATACTTCCCTCAACCATGTGGCCACAAGGGTTGACGTAAATGTGGTAATTTGCTGATGTTTGTCCATGAAGCAACCTAAGATGTATCGCCTTGTGGTTCTGTTTATGTTGACCAGGTGTGCCATCAAACATATGTGAATATGAATGCAGACACCCAATGTAGCAAAAACAGAACCTCATGCGCAATCGCTATCCGTGTCTGCATTCATTTCGAACTGTATCCGGATCTGAACGATGAACGGCAACGTGCCTCTATGATGAACCAACATATAGGCAGCCACTGTTTTTTGGACTGGCAGTCCATACAAATGAGCCAAAAAGCATAAAGCTGCACTGAGCTGCATTAATTTGAATCAGTGACAGAGCTTGTAATAGTAATATGTATGGAAAATTATTCAAGCTATTCAGTAACATGTGTCTCGTTTCTTTAACTTCCTTTAACACTGATGTAGAGCTCGAGGGAATCAGTCGTTTATGTGGTGAGAATTCAGCCCACTACTTTCCTGTTTCATGACCAGAGAGGGCTGGTTCAGATGTGTGTGAGGCAGGTCTTCAGATGAGAGCTGACAGATGTGGCAGGAGACATGTGGGCCTAAGAGGCAAATCATTCAGGACTAAGATACTGAAATATGAAAGGGGAATCAATAGATGTAAGCAGCATAGGTGAGAACAAGAGAAATGGAAGGATGGACAGTACAAAAGATGAAAAACAGGGGAGTAACTGCATGTCAGTATGAATCTACATGCACAAACCAATGTGTTAACATGCCCATGTTTGTGTCAGTCAATCAGGAGATGGAGAAAATAAAAAATACATCTAAAAAGAACAAAAAGAAAAAGAAAGACAGAAAATTGATACAGGGAAAAAAAGAGTAATCAAAATCTGATGGAAATAATCAGAGAAACCAAGCACCATGCATGGGGTATTGAAGCCTAGCATGACTGACAGTTCCCCAGACAGCTCCCTTCATTACAGTGCAGTATATGAAATCCTGATCATTTGAGGGAGCATTGTAACTTGCTGTCAGGTTGTTTGTTGTTAGTCCATTTCTCCCAGCGGGTGGTGCCTCATAGCTGCTGCTCTACTATCTGTTGCAACATAACTGATCAATTGCAGCAATTGAGTCAGATCATATGTTTTAATTGTGGTGTCACTTGATGTTAAGGAATGTGTTGTTCCCCAAAATGTTGTCTGCTTGATCAGCATGCCACTGAAAGAAATGAGTGCACTTTAGAGCTCTGTACAACACTGGTGGTTTCACTCCCCCCTGCTTCTAAGGAGAATCTGATCTCCACTTAAAATACTGTTTCTTGCTGAAAATCAGTCTGTCCAGTCCTACTGGAAAATAATTATTTTATACATATAATTATTTTTCTCGAAGAATTACTACTTCACTATTTAATAAACAACCTTTATGGGATATAAACAGAAAACTAAAAATTAGCATTCCCACCAAAACATTAGAGAGGCATCCTGTCTGCCTATGGTTTATTAATTATATAAATGTGATAACTTATTTTACTGTATTTGAAAAGGCATGTGGTCAACTGGAGGGCAATGCCTTTACAGAGCATGGATGGTTAATCACAAAAGCAGCCACTCATAGTTTCAATTAAGTCCATATGCAAAGACACAACAAGCAACAAGACAAGAAACATTAACTATACATCTACTAATCTGTGGCATACACAGTGTTTTACAGTGTTTTAAAGCAATCACCTCTCATGTGGCATAAATAATTAATTCTTTGGACTGGCTGAAACATGATCTATAGTGTAGTGTAGTTTTGTAATGTCAAGACAGAACACGTGCCTTTTAAAATGTAATGAATGCTGACATGTCATTTCTGTTTTCATAGTTCTCCCCACAGGTTTGGTTCAGATATCCTGAAAGAAATAATTAATAAGTTATAAGTTTGTATGGTCTCTCTCAAAACAATCAGCAAACTGTAGACCAGCCACTTTCTAGCCCAGCTCTTCATCACCCTGTTGAGTGTAATATGATCAGTACAGCACAGCCAGCCAAGAGCTCAGGGAATCACCCAGCATCAAGCAGGCAGTTTAGAGAGGGTTTGGCTTGAAGCCCTTTACAAGATTGTCCTTCAGAAATGGTTTCCACGCATTTTATTAGCCTAGCAGATGACCAGTGAGGAAAAGGAGCCAGTGAAGGGCTATTAAAAACAAATGCCTATTCCCTGCTGGTAAAAATTAGATGACCAGTCTTCTCTGCTTCACATACGCTGTTGGAGCTCTGTTTCTATTTGAGATATCGCCATTTCAGCTCAGCTCTTCTCTCTTATGAAGCAATAATGGTTTCCCAGAGCCCGTCACAAACACTGGCCTTTGGTTCCTGCTAGACATTGTCCAGTTCTCACATTGGATGAATAAGTTTCCTAAGCAGGATTCCACTTTGCCTGCTTAGCAGTACAGCACAACAATCTATGAGTGCACCAAACATTATTCCTCCCAGTCGTTAACGCTAATGTCAAATAGCATTTGCATTGGTAAAGGGCATGCCTTGAATGTGCAATTCACTTTCCCACAAAAATGTATTTTTGTGCACCAGCTTTCAAAATGTGTGGAGTTCTACCATACAGTAAATCCTTTACTGTGTGTTCTTAGTGTCAGTATGCTTGCATCACCACACCATTTACCAATATATTTCGTCGCAATAAAAAACATCCTCTTAAAACCTTGATAATTAGGGACAGCCACTAGACTTGTATGATATGCCTTAAGTGACCACCCTCTCTCAGAAAAGCAATAGCTCTTAAAGGGCTCTTCAAAAGGCTCTTCACTAAGCCATCACCAACTGCACCTCTTTATATAGGGTATGGTTCTTCATGTCCTTTATGCTGTTCTTTAAAGTACTATCGCTTCTTCATTTTTATGTTATTTGGTGTGTGGCGGTCGGAATTAAATTAGACTCCGATGAATGATTATTTTCGTTATTGATTAATCTGCAGATTATTTTCCCAGAAATGCAGCAAATTCTTACATTTGACTTTTTGCTTAAAATTACTTAAACAATTATCAAGTCCTATTATCAAAATAGTTGGCAATTTATCCTCTGTCATTCGACTAATCTTGTCAAACCCAAAACTATCAAGGATGTAATGGAAATGTAGAAATGCATTCAAAAATATACATCAGGATGTACGTTCCTCACTTAAAACTTGCAGGTATCAATCTCACAATCAGTATGTGGAACTCCTAATGTCTGTCCTGCTCAGCTTCCCTTTTCTGAAGGAAAGTTATGGATCTGGACACACAAGTATAATCGCTCAAAAGATCTGCAGAACATGAACAGCTTAAATATTTTAAAACAGTTGACTTTTAAAGCCCAAAATACCTCGCATATAGTAATAAAAAGAAATGTTTCATTTTCTTTTAGAGTTCTTAGTATACATAAATCGAAATACTGTGCTAAAACATTAATACACTCCTGCATCCAGAATGTAACATGCCAACAAATTAATTTACATACATAGTCCCAGGTAACCTGTCTGCAACCCTGTGGTCACTCTAATTCATTGTTTACAAAAAGCACATTCACTCATTCAGTCACCTTTCTCCCAAACAGTGAAGGCTGCTTTACGTCTGTGACATTGTTCTTGTTCAGCCTTGTCAGGCAAAAACATTTCACTTGCAAGAATACCGGGGGGGGGGGGGGGTTCTACTTAGCATTTAAAGTCAGTAAAAATTAATGTAATATGTCGAAAAGCTGTTGACATCCAGCTTTTCAATGTTACAGTATATAATATTATTTAATTTGCATGAGTCACTGAGAAACAAGCACAAAAAAGAAAGAAGGCTTTTAGTGAACGTTGATGAGGTAGATACCATGAGACAGAAATTCTCTGTGCCAAACACAGGGAGGAAAAGATCATCAGATGTTCAACCTTCTGTCCTCAAGAAAGATAACGAAAGTTTCATCTGCAATTATAAAGTCTTGGTGGTTGGGAAATGTTTAGGCATAGAGTTACATGATATTGAAATCTTTGCCAAGATTTGTCATTGACATGACACCCAGCAAACTGATACTATAGATGATGGAGAGGACCAAAGGAGTATCGACCAGCGTATTGCAGTGATAAAGCAGGAGTGTCAAGAGATGAGGCCCAACGCTGACATCATTCATCAATGGCTCCAGAAAACACAGAACATCAACACACCACTGAAGAGTTGTAGTGGCTTGTAGTTGTTGACTTGTTTTTCTGTTGAAAAACAAAATATAGTAATAGACTACATAATAAGAGTAATATAAGTATAAAATGAATCTTGCATTGATGGAGTTAGTGCTGTGGAAAAGAACATTATAGTAGATTTACCATATGAGCTATAGGCTACAGATATTTCCTTCTCCCCTATTTATTTTTTCCCTGTTTGTATTGGCAGTTGGCTTTTATGTGTTGCTGCTAGCCAATTCCCAGCTATAATTTGTGACTGCGCCATTATTTGAATAGCTGCTTTTTTGAAAAATTCCAGTACTTCTTACATTAACATGCACAAAAGGTTTTAAGGCTCCTTTCTCCACAGTATGACGCATAGGCTTTGAAAGAAGCAATCGCAGATCGAGTGCCTTTTATATCTGAATATATAGAATATGTTTTGACATTATCTTTCTTCAAAGTTTGTTCCTGAAGGCTCTTAGGATGGTTAGTACTCTCAATTAATCTTCATGCTCTATTTATGCTACCTAAAAGGCATCAGCACTGCTCAAGACTGATAAGGACAAACAGGTCATCAGGGAATTCAACAAGTTGTCAAACTAGATTGTGTTTATGGCACCTCACTGAAGACACTGCGCCTACAGTCTGTTCAGGAAAGCCAAACTGAAAAAATGGCAAGCAGCACAAGCCCTAATGTTATTCTGTAGGAGTTATACTGTATCTTATAAGAATAGTTAACATTGAATTGAGTTTTTGTTTAAATTAAATACATTAAAAGCTTGATCATCAATCAAGAGTAGATCCAAAAAGGAGGATAATATTTCCTCTGTAATCTCTGCACTGGTTCTGCACTGGGGATTTCACTAGAACAGATACTTTGGTATCAAGTTGATGCCAAAATTCTAAAAATGTGACTCAGGTACCGTAGGTACAAAAGGTGCTGTGGATGTCGTAAGTGCTTGAGAGTTGGTTCTTCCGGGAGGGCAGTATAATAACCCTACAGGTGTTCTAGTCTGTACAGCTATACTATAACATAGAAGTTTCTGAATTAAATAGATGACAATTCTTTATCCCCTCAGTATTTGTATTTACTGTACAGCTATTATGTTGCTTTTATAACACCAAGCTTTTGACAAGAATCAGGTCTGCAGCACTATTGCCTGTAAATCTCACACATCCCATATGATGAATGACCTTTGGCTTTCTCCTAAGTGGTTGTGCCCTTAATCCACATCTGCCAGATTCAAATTGACTTCCCACCTCAATATGTCTGCATCAGTAACTTTCTAATGCACATGCTCATCTTTCAAAGCCCAGGTAAATCACAGAGCTTGTCTGTAAAACATACTCATTACACCTTCCATTTTTGTCTGAATGAACAGGTCAACAAGACCCAGACAAGGGGCCGGCTTCAACATAATTATCAGCTCTGCTGCCTTTCATCTGTGACACCAAACACAATAGGAAATCTCACAAAGTCAGAAATTATCACTCATGAACCATTCCATTACCCAAGCTACATGATGTTTGATGCTGATCTCTGTTAATTGAAAGTTTAATACCATGTTAGCGATGTGTTCATTAGCACGTTCTAGACATCTTTCACATGCCTCGGAGTAAAGCCATACAGTATGTGTGTATTGTGCCAGTTCTGTAGCAGCCCATGCAGTATGACAGTAATAGTGGCCGTGACTGGGGTTATATATAGCCATGTACCCAACAGCAGTCCCTGCTTCTCTCACTAACACCCTTAGGATCTAATGACATAGCCAGGGGGTTACGCTTCATACTGGCTAAAAACCTCACTCTAGCAATGGCAGTCACAGTAGGAGGAGGAGGATTGGCTGGAGAAAAATCAACAACCGTTAAAGACAACGCAGTGAGAGGGCAGGGGTAAGTTTTGCAATCTGCTGCTGATGGGACCAAATGTCCAGATGGAGCACGTTCCATTTCTTCCCCCTTCCCTCCTTAAATGTTTTTTGTTTTGACATTTCCTTTTCCGCCCACTGAATAGCCAAATCTTGATTGCTTTTGGACAGAGACTAGAGAAATCATGATGCTCCTCCTCACTGACAGCTCCACAGATAAAGAAAAGCCCCCTGCAGTGTCCCAATGGTAGAAACAGGCAAGCAGCAGGAGAGGAATGGGAGAAATGCCATATCCTCATCAAACGATGCTCCAGATTCTTGCTGAGGTCTCACAGAAGCCTTGAGCAGCATCCAAGCCCAGCCTGGATTGTGACACATTTGGGTGATGTGTTTTACCTTGGGGCTGCTGGACCTTGTGCCAAACCAGCCACTCAGGCACACACGGCAATGTCTACAGTCCTCTGAGGAAAAGATTCGCTGTCTCTTTCTCTATGCGCAAGATTGATATCAGCTGTATGCGTTGAGCAAGTTGCTGGCTCCTCTTATTAGTTTTTTACACTGCCTTAGAAGTTGTTTATGTCTGTTGCAATCAGGATAGGTCTTGTCCATCAGACTTGGAGCAAACGCTTGATTGCTGAGATTTTGATGTGATGATATGCGACCTGCTGCAGCCTGGTTAATTGGAAAATCGATCAAACACATGGCTTAAAAGGTAAACAGCACGTGCATCACGCAGCAGCTCTGTGTACGCTAAAGAGTATCTGAAAAGTCTGAATATATGCTAAAAAGCTGTTGAGTCTAGAGGAGGAGTTAGCTGTCTCCCTTGTCAAGCAGCTATAGCTTGGCTGCATGTTTGCAAAGGCTGACAAAAGGCTTTTAAACACATCAATGCCAGTAAATGCCAGAAGGGCAAAATCACTGGTGTCTGGATGATACAGTCAATAAGGGAATACACTGAACAATATTGTTTTTTTTATGAAACAATGCATCATGAATTTTACATATTTGTCTTTTTTGTACTAATGTGTTATTTTTAGGTTTTAGATAAATGTACAAAGAATGAAAAAACTTGACTCACTTTGAGGCAGAGGTGCATCCTTTTACTGCACACATTTTAACTGCAGCCATTCAGCTTTCCCACAATAGCTGCTGTTCGAATTGTCTTGCAGTATGACGTACATCGAATAATCACCTGCATGTTACTGTGAACAATGAGTCATAATAGGATTTTATATTATGATTCCTACCCCTAATACAAGGTGCGTTCATTTAATGATATCCACACCAGATGGAGGCATTTGCAAATCTCAGTGGGAGAAGACACTGAAATAAGACTTACGGAAACATAAAACCCAATGGATACACGTAAAAACACAACCAACCAAATAGCTCTATTGAACAACCGCAAATAATGGGATGCTGGGCTGTGGTGTACGAGGAACAAAATTTCCTGTATATGTGCTTCAGAGCAATATGTCTCTTACATAATTAGCCCCCTGTGTGAAATTTGATTTGTTTGGGTTAATCTATGTGTAATTATCCTCCTGAAGCAAATATGAAAAGTGCTTGACTGATCTTTATTGCAGCTGAACTGCATGAGTATCTCATGTTACACTTCACTTTGTTAGGATGACGAATAATTTCAGTGCAATATTGTAACATCATATGGGTGTTTTACTCCAGCACACCACTTTGCAATGTCACTTCCACCTGTGCTCTCATAACTCCCTCTGCCCCTTCCTCCCTCCTCCTCTGTCCCTGGCTGCTCTTCCAGGGAATGTGAATGTTCTGCCACTGTGACAGGGACCATTCTGTCTGTCGACCAGACAAGCTAATGCACTTTCTATAGCTGCCTGGTGACTGGACTTGCAGGTGAGTATCACTCTGAATCAAAACTTGTGAAATAAGCTATAGCTTGACTCAAGAAGTGAGGAAAGAAACAGCGAGCCGTTTGACAGAAACTTACATTTGCAACAGTCACTTGAGCCAGGGAGCTGAGGTGACCTTCTCAGATTTCATTTCAGTTGCTCTTTTTTTTTCCTCCCTCTTTCCCAGAACAAGTGAGTAATTAGAGCAGAAACATTTCCCCACACACCCAGGCTGCCTGAGTGCCGAGCTGCTTTTGTATCCGTCTGCATGCAGGCGAGCTTCACTAAAAACTCTTATTGCAAACATTACTGTCATCATTTTTACAGTAGTTGCTCTGGTTAAATGCTCATGCGCAAGCAACCTCCAGCACTTGTCATACGTGTGCTAAGATTATCCATGTTGTCGTGTGTAGTGAGTCAGATTATTGAGTGTCATTTCAGAGAATGTGGTCACTGTGTCTTAGTGATGACGTATTGTATCTCTTTCCCCCACAGAACAGAGTTTAATTTCACTAGTGAACAGGAACACTTGGCTACCCACAGACACTAAGTAGCCAAGACGGTACTGAAGATCACTAAACATTATCTTATAAGACACAAGGAGGCTGCCTGCATGTGATGTGTTCAGGGCACGGTACATACAGGTCACTTTCCTGTGACCTGCCTTTGGTCAAAGCCTACCTTTCATTTCCATTTGTCCTAGTGTGCTAGATAATAAACATATATGAGCACAAACATAAAAGCCTGTGTATTACTCAGTTACCCTTTTGACTTTGCCTCATTGTTCTTCTTGTTTGAAAAATGAACCCATCCTTTTCAGACTGACACATCTTTCTGACCCAAATTAAACGGCCAACTGTAATGTGCTCTAAGCTCTTTTCTATTAAAAACAAACACGTATAAGTTATGGTATGTGATGTTTAAAGTGTGAAAAGATGCATAAAATGCAATGCTCTTGTGACGATAATTTAGCGTCCTTTTTTCTCTTTTTCATCGTTTAACTGTCGATTGACGAGCGTATAGTTTATCCAAGCTTTCTTTACCATCACAGCATAGCACACAGTCAATGCCTTTGACAGCGTTGTACAGAAAGTGATGTAAAACAAAGGTCGAACATGGGCTGAGCCAGAAATGTACTGTAACCTTCTCAAAGTTAGGACTAAATACGAGCCAAAAGACTTCTCTGCTCTCGCGCGTCATTCAATGCAAACAACGCCCATCCTCATCGAGGAAAATTAAAAAAGAGACACGAGGTGAAGCAAAGCAGTTTTCCTTTTGCCCTTACCGTCGAAGACCTTGAAACGACGACGGCCACGACATCCTGGATTTCTTCAGCCCGGGTCGGTGTCCCGTGTCCACTGCGTAAGTCCGATCCATGTTCCTCGGGTTGAGGTATCTCTCGGTGTCCGAAAAGCCTCTTTGTCTCACTCGGTCGTTCTTGCGCACTACCAGCGCGTGGTGGAGCGGAGAGAGCGCTGCCTGGTTCTGCTGCCTCCACAGATGTTTGGGCGCCTTCGCGCTCACGCCGGTTCCGCCGCCGGCGACTAAAGACGCAGTCCCCACTTTCGCGCAGGCAGGGTCCATCCTCCTCTCCACGTTGGGTTTTAAAATATATATTTTTTAAATTTACACTTTAGCAGCACTTAAATGGAATGACCTGGGGGAAGGTGATATGACCGGTGGTTGACAAGATTGCAAGATATGTGTTCTTAAATAAAAACTCGAAGGCAAAATTATAACTCTAGAAGTAATGAGACAACTTATTTAGTTACTCTGGGTGCTTCACGTCCAGTTTTTTTGGGGGGGTTCACGTAATGAGTTTAACGCCATCAACTGTATCTTCAATGTCTGCAGAAACACATCGGACAGAGTCAAAAATGAATCCATTTACGCATCACGAGGTAGCCCTCTGTAACTGCGGGTTGAATGTGTCCTACAAGGGGGAACTCTCAATTGAGTTTGGTTTCCAAGTGTTTCCCGCTTCCTCCGTGCACGCCCATTTCAGCAAGGTGCTTGTTTTCCTTCAGCAGTGTGAGATGTTCAGCGCAGGACAGTCCACGCGGGCGGATGGTCCATTCACAATATCATGCAAACTTGTATAAACCCCACGGCTGTGCTAACTTAGCGTAAGGTTTGTGTAAAACCATCCAGACATGATAACACTGATCTCCCCTCCTCAAGTCCCCTGCAGGAACAAGCGGCGACGGGATATAGGGAACAGGATAATGCATTATACATGAGGGACCCACCCAAAGCACCTCCCCTGAAATCCTCCATGCCTGAAAATCATGAGGTCGGAGTGGGCAGAGAGCCAGGTGGCTCATGTAACAACACTGAACAACCAGTTTTATGATCCAATAGTCCAAATGAAATTTGGGTTTATCACAAAAATATCAGTTTTTATAGGGTTGTAGAGGTGGACATACACTGGATACAATTGACCAAATTGAGGATTTATTCATAACAGAAGGCATAAAGCTCATTACAGGTAAAATAAGCCCACCTTCACAATAATTCATTAAACTCGGGTCATTACAGGATGTGTGTGTGTGCTTGTGATGTCCACAGGGTGCAGAGGAGGGCAAACATCAAGCCACCTTATTAAATTTTTCCTCCTCTGTTGTGTTTCAAGGGAAAGGGGACTTTCAGGGAAGACTGCTCTCGTCCGTCCTCCCTCCACACTTCCCTTGCAGCCCAAGCCCATTACTCTAGAAGCTAACAGTGTGGGGAATGCAATCTCTCCTGCTTTAACAGCAGAAATGTAATCTTCTCAGAAACAAGGTGACTGAAAACAGAAGTGGGAGGTAAAGTGTACTGGTGGCAGGACAGCACACAGCAAAGGGAATAGGAGTGCTATGCATGCGCACATGAGCAGCTCATGTGTGGACTTTGTGTTGGTCCACCTTTATCTGTACTGAAGTTAGCCATACTTTCTATAGGACTGTCACTTTTTTTTTTTTTTTAGTCTATAGACTTCTGGTCAGACTTCTGTCCTATTGACTTAGCAGTAAACTAAACGACTAAATAGAAATGTAGTGCAGTGTGTATTCTGGGTTTTTCACCAAATAGATGATCAAAAGGTGAAAAGATGAGGCTGTTTGCCAACTTTATGAGGAGTCACCTGCTAACACAAGTGAGGCAGAGGATGCACCAGAAACACGGGGATCAATTTCAACTGTGCAGCCTCCTCTGTTTACCTACTTTTTGACATGCTCATCCTCAGGAATTTTGCCAGGAGCTCATAAAAAAAGCCACAACTGGTAAGACAGCAAGCACTGATGAGAGTGAGGGGAGGTTCAGATACAGTCTGTGGATTTCGTACAAATTAGTTCAAACAAATTTCGTGCCAGTTTGAATTACTTGCATGCACTGGGAATCACCTTAACGAAATACCAATATACCAGATGGGCAGCTTTTTTTCTACATTAGCATAAATGTTTGCCACAAATGTTTGCCACTTGTAAACATATGTGTCAGTTGTCAATATAATAACAATATAATTTAAGCTTCAAGCCATAATGTGCTTTTAACCAGCATGATGAAAATACTGTATCAATAATATATTTTAATATACAATCTTAAATTTAATATGCCATTTGAATTTTATTCTTATGTGTGTTTTCTTTTATACTTACACTGAACTGTTATTTTTTGGATAATGGAATAATCACTGGGATATCTATAGGACAGTGATAATTAGTGATTCTTCCTGATTGCTATTGGTGCCAATACTGACCTTATTTAACAGGGCAAGTTATCAGCCAAACCTGACCAATACACACTGAGTAGCTTTTTAGTCACAACTCACTTTTATAAACCTTCCAGAATATATTGCGAATTTGCACATACCTAAAACAAAATGTGGTTGTACAAATGTCTCTACTTAGTAATGTTTTGTTGCAGCCTCATGTTACCTTACACATTGGAGAATGAACCTATTCAGTTTCACACAGTTAGCTGCACAGATTTTAAATTACAATAATACAAACAGATATCGGATCGATATCAGTATCTACCAGTCCGTGAATCTGTATCTATAATCTGTGTGTAGCTGTGTGTGTTTGTAAAAGTAAAAAAGAGCGAGCAAAAGACAAAGACAGTTGATCTCTTACATAATGCATATGAAAATTGAATGAAATTTTGGAATTTTGGAAATCAGTGTACTGATATCTTGTTTTGATCTAGTATTCCTAATATCCGGTACTGTTATTGATATTGCCTTTATCAGCATAGTTTTACATGTAAACAGTCACATATTAATAATAGAACGAACAGCTGTTGGTTAGCGTTTCCGTAAGTCCATTTGTTGATGTGTTGGTAATGAGTTGTGCTCTACTGTGAGTCTTGTTGGTAATGCAATTATAAAATTACAGTCATTCATTACAATTAAAAAAACATTAATTTACATTAATGTGTATGTAAACCAAACAAAACTTCATCAACCCTTACATTATTTATAGTACCTGCAAATCATGCTGCACCTACCAGCACAATCAATCACATATTTTGAGGCACTATAGGCAATAAATTATGTCAAAATCTTTAGCTTGCCATAGATTAAGCAAAAGCGTGTAGGTAGATACTAAGTGAGACACAGACCATAGATACTGTTTAGTGGACAGAATCACATTAAGTAACTAATGGAAAACGTGCACTCTTTAATGCTACTTCTTCACTTGTCCATTAATAATGCAGACAGTCTCATTTAACCACATACAAAGTTAAAGTGACTGAAATTCACTCAAAAGTTGCAGTTGGGGCATTTAGTGTGGCACGATTTTCATCTGTAATGCTTCACAACTGCACAATTCTTGCTGCTGAATTATAGATTAATCAAGTCTGAAGCAGAGTTAAGATGTGTGGCCTTTTTTAAATTCTCCCCATTACCAATTTTCCTCCCTACAGTCCAAATCTTTCTTAAATTGCTCATACTTGCTACTCAAATTTGCCTGATGTTTTTTGACCCTTTGAATTGACAATAAATCCAAAGTTATATAATCAAAGCCAAAAAGCAGATACTGTATCGCACTACAAAACACATTGATTTCACATCAGGTTGTTTTTCTTGGTGCTACAGGCAATAATTCTGAAAAGGAAGATGACAAACATCATTGAAACTAGTCGATATATAAAGATTTTGTGTCGAACCAGTCCTGCCTTTGGCTTCCTTCCAATAATCACCCTTTCATATTACTCTATCCTTATCCAGCCACTGTAACATGATTTCAAAGAGCGGTCAGTTCTACACTCTTGAGAATTGTTTGCCCTTTTCTGAAGTTCACATACAAGTTTGCTGACAGTTATTCAAAGAGGATGGGCTGCCTCTACCTCTGCCTGACATTTTTTTGGCATTATCACAATGACTGCAAGTAAATTATTCAGTATTGACTGTTTCTTCATTAAGGGAAGCAGCTTTTGTCCGGGATACAAGTAGGCAAAGCTGTGAACAGTGGAAATGTGTGACGCACCTAGCTACAGACAAAAATGTGAGAAACACAAAAATATACTGTATTTCCTGGAATAAACATGTTCTTGATATTTAGGCAGAAATTTTGAATAAGAGGAGACTACTTTATATCAGTTCCACTGTGCATCAGAGTTGCCATGAAAATTGCTTTGCCTGCCTGAAGATGTAGTTTAGAACTAAGTGATTCTTCTTGTTTCCCTATAAAGACATCCACAAGTCAGTGACTTGTTTTCTTCTTGTTTAAAGTCTGTCCACAGCGCCTTCAAACATATTCTCTAATTAAAGCCCTTTTAACAAGCTCAGGCCTTATTAATAAGCTGTACCTCACTGCCCATTTGTTTATTCACTGTGAGACACTGCAGGTCCCATCATCCTCAGCAAAGAGAGATAGAAAAACAAGACAAGAAAAAGTAAGTAAGAGTAAGCTGATGCATTTTCTCTCTCACCTGGCACATGGCAAGCCATTGAGCAGTGTTATGCAGGTAGCACGATGGTGATGAGGGACGTACAGAGCCTTTTGAAACATGCAATCACGATCAAAGACAAGTTTGGAGCTCCACTTTCTCTTTGATTGACAAGTGTCCTCTGCCATTCGTTTCCATGTATAATACTAAATCAGAACAATGGGAATTTTCCACTGACTGACCACTGAATTTATATGCTCTTTCCAACAGTCTAGATATATTTCTGGGCTGTTCGTTCCAAGTTAAATTATGACTTCCCCACCGGACCACAGCCTTTGATACAGGATGCTGTTTGGTATGTTTGTTTCTGTCTCTCCTCAGAGAATCAAGCTGGACGGAGACTTGGTGCCTGTCTCTGCCAAATCTCATTTCATCTAAACCACTCTGATACACTCTCCAGCATTCTCTGGATGGGGTGTGATTCTTTTCTCAGTTGCTGTATAGTCATGTTTTCCAAGCATGGAAAGACTGTGAGTGCACACTAAAAGTAATGCTGTACTATGTCATAAAACTGAGACAACTAAATAGCTGCTTTAACCTCTGAAAACTGAGACTACGGTGCGATACAACACTGTAGATTTATCAAAACCACACTGTCAAATGTGAAAATAATCAGAAGCAAAGGTTTTTTCATGACTGTAATTTTCTGCGGTTGCGAGTTTGCTTTTATCTTGTTTATCGTGTTTCAAATGATGCATTTAATTCCCTATTTTAAGATTAGTCGGTGGCAGTGGTGACAAACATAACTCTATTAGGCCTAGTTATTTGATGAGTCACACTCCTTAGAACGTGTAGCCAGTCAGGGATCATTTAAATACCCGTGGTTTACAATATTATTAGTCCATTACACATCAGGAATACTTTGCATTACTGCCAACCATTTCCCAGATTACACTGTAATTGATTTCCCACATTTCAGGCAGCTATTATTTTCTTTTCATTTGACTATGATATGAAACTCAATTTGCAGAGACTTGCAGACAAAATTACCTGGGATAGGTAACTCATCGCATTGAAAATGTAAATGTGTATCATGGGTTTTCATTTTAGTTTTTTTAAGTGAAGTTATGATCATGTGGCAGCTTAAAACAGGGACTGATCTGAGAGCTGTCTTTGTTGTTATGAGGCAAACAAAAAAACATTAACAACCTTTTACATTACATGAGTTTGGCAGACATTTTTGTCCACAACATCTTACATTTTTTCCCTCCACATACAAACAGACTCGGCTACCAAAATGTACGACGCTCTCAACCAGCAGAGCTACAGCCCCCCACCTTGTAATATGAGCAATGTTTCCTCGTTGTTTGTCTTCTGGGGCTGATTTCACACAGACAGACTTTAACAATGGCATAGATCTAATTAAGTGTTAAACTTAATATAGACATCTAAATTCATCCATTGAACAAGGCTGTTTAGTTCTTGACTATCATAAGATGGATTCATTTGCAAGGAGTTCTGGGGAAATTAAGACTTAAAACTAAAAAGCATGGCTGACTGTGTTAAACTATTCAGTTCTGTTCACTTCAGCAGAAAATGTTGCCTTCTGGCTTCTGGATGAATTCAACAGTCACAACATTTTACTGGGGAAATTCAACAAAGAGTGTAACAATACAAAAAACATCCAGTAACATAATATCTCAGTGCAGTGCAGAGCTCAGATGCTATGGTCTCTTCATATCGCATGGAAGTTTTAAGCGTCCTTAAGTTGATTTTTAAACTGAACTGACATGAATGAAAATAAAAGCATTGATTTCAATCTGTAAGCACAGTGTCAGGTACTTAGCGTGTGATGTGTCCTCAGTCACTTCAGACAGCGACTGTATTGATCCAACAAACCACTCCACTCTACTCGGCCCCTACTCTAATTACCCATTCCACTGAAAAAATATTGTTAGTGAGAAGACACACACACACACACGCACACGCACAAAGTCCTACCTGCAAGTGTCAGCGGAGGTGATGGCGATGAGTGGCGGGGTGCGTAGTGGCAGTGTGGTGGGCCGTGGTGGAACTGTGACTGTGTCTGGCTCCGGCTTGCGATCACAGTAGTACTGCTCTGCTTGTCTAAAGGCCAAAGGGGGCAACTGGACCGTCCGACAAGACAGCCTCCGCACCAGGAAGGGCTCCATGCAGGTGACTGGCCCCGGCTCTGGGGAGTCGGATGAATCATCTGACACCTTGATGAATAGGAATGAAGGGTGGGTGAATTCTGAATTCAAAGTAAAGATATACAAGCATGCAGAGATTCTTCACAAAGACAGACATTCTCATAAGGGATTTAACAGAAGGTACAAAATGAAAAGGAAAACAACAATGATGATAAAATGATTTCAAGCACTGGGTTTTGCAATCAGAAAATGAAGACAGACATTAGGGAGAGTCTGTAGACATATTAATAGCTTAAACAGTAAGTTTAAGTTTAAACAGTAAAATGGCCAGTCAATGGTTTTGGTCCATGCAGAATCCAGTTATTAACTGAGTTCGAGTTGTGCAAGGTTTGGTTGGTAAAAGTATTAAACAAGTGTAATTAAATTATTAATTCGCTATGGCCATGACATGCCACAACAACAAAATTATGTCAATACTTCCCGTCTGTTTTAGCACAATTTTCCCTTTTCTGCTCAAAGTCATAAGGTCTTCTTGTTATGAAAAGCCTATTAAAATGTAAAAGACATCTATCTGCCTCAACATATGTGATACATGATGTTGAACAGCACATGGAGCAGGATGATGATCAACTCTTCAGAGTTGTTAATAAGTTGCACTGTCAGGTAAAGTTGTTTTGCTTGACCATTTGTCAGTCAAGAAACTTTTTGTGGAAAAAATGACGACATGTCTGTCTGTCTTTGAAAAAGAAATAAAAAGGTAATTAAAGGTGCACTATGCATTCCTGCATGGTTTCAGAGCGATTTTATTTTTGTGTCAAATCATAGGCATCTCCCCTCGATCCGCTAGCTGCCTGCCGCCTGCGTCACAAACGGCAGACAAACACTAGGGGCACAGGAGTGACGTTATGCAGGAATGCATAGTGCACCTTTAAAACACATCATTCAAATTCACTGTCCTTTCGTGTGAGCTGTGGAGTGCATCGTTTCAGTTACCAGTTCATTAGGAACACCTTGGTAAAACTAATGCAGTCCAATACAGCAGTCCTGCAATAGATCCCATCTTCATGATGATCATAATGTTCAGTTTCTGCTGAAACAGTTGTTGACTGTATGGCCATTTTGGAGGATGTAGTCTGTGGTGCTGTTGAACTGAATAGTATTTTACAAAGATGTGCTTCTGTTATTTAGCCATTGTTAAAAATAGGATGGACAAAATAATAGAACCACTCATCAGTATAACACAATACAGTTCGACAGCACCATAGTAAATCCTGCAGAATGACCATAAACTTAAATCAACATCATCAAAAACTGATTATTCCTTTAGGGAGGTTGCTGGATTTTTCAGATGGGCAACCTGCTGCTTCCAGCTAGCTCAAAAGTAATCCAGGAAACCACTAAAGCAATCATGCTTATTGTGTTGTTTTGTAGTGTATATTTCACTGCACAAATTATTATTATTGTTGCTGTTCTCAATGAAAACAGAGATAAAAAAGAAATTACTCTACCCAGGACCCACAGGTTACACAAAGTTAGCAACAAGCAGGCATTTAGCAGCTACACACCCAATAATACTCATTATACCAAAACACAGCAAGAGAGAAGGTGAATATTGAACTTACATTTGCCATGTGGTCAGAAATAGGACTCCAAATTAATGCTAACATTGCTCCGTTTCAGATAGCCAGTTGTAAGTTATCACGTTAGCCGAACAGTGACAACTGATTGATGATGGTGTAATCTGTACCCCACTAACAGGCGCAACAAGCAGAGTCCATCCACCACAGCCCTCACACAGGTCTAATCAAGCAAATAAGTGAAAACACCTGTGTAGGTGCATGATTGCTGTGGGCCTTGAATGTGTCAAACATGTATGAGGAATAAAGTGATTAATGCTGTTCTAAATATTCAATGAATTTATCACTTAGTGTGTTAAGATAAGTTTTCCAATTATAGTTTTTCATTATATCCCACCATATATTTTTTTAAACATTAAAAAAAACAATCTGTCACTGCTGTACCACTGAGCAACACAGAGCATTACCAGTGGTTTGCTTCATTTGAACAACACAAATGATGTTTTCAAACATATTTTTGGTTAGGATTTTGCTGTTGCAATAATGTTGTAGCTTTTTTTTAACTATTGTCCTTGGTTTACTTATTTTCAACAAAAAGATGCAGCACAAGATAAGATGGCCTATAATTCTCCAAACAGGAAGTGTAAGATAACTGTCTGTAGTGAAGAGGAGAGTGCTTATTAAATTGAACTTATAATGTTGTTTTTGATGGTACACACAAATTGTATATAAATCGTTACTTGAGTATAACCTATTTTATTTCTTTTTATTTGAGGATCTGCTGTTATGCACATAAATTAGATGAATTTGAATTCACATCTTGCATGCAAATCTATGAGCAAGTTATGCATCTCAAATTTCTGCATGCATCACGACAGCAATGACTTATGTGCTGCTTTAAACATCCAAGACATGTTAAACATCAGAGGTGAGACAGGTAAGACAAGTTAAGATTAAGAATTAATGTTAAATAAAACTATATAAAGTCAAGTAAAAGATTAAATACAATTAAAAAGAAGTAGGCCTAATGATGGGCAGACTGTTGGACCTGGCAAAGCTTGAAACTGAAAGTCACTCACTCAGAAAAAGAGGAAGCTCAAAGTGAAAATGATACAGCACATCAGGTCAAGAGGAGAGAAAAAAAAAATCCAATGATAAGAAATTCAGCAGGAGGCAAGAGGTGTCTGAAAGCTGAGACTGTGTATATCTGAGGTGAGACCAGTGTGAAAGGAGAGACACTCATTCTACAGTAGCAAGTAAACCTGGAAGAAACACATCAGGTGGTCAATGAAGCATTAAGTGGAAATCAGAAAAGTTGATTCTGCTGCAGTGATGACGGAGCAGAGCCTCTCCTTTGAAAATGATACAGCTTCAATTCAAAGTCTCCTACGTTACTGTCAAACTTTTTATTCATTTTTGGACCTGGAAATCCATTAGCAGATATCAGTTTCACTTTAAGAGGGACAAGTTAGTTAATGCAAATTACTATTTTTAGTTTAAATTGATATTTTGCTTCCCTTGTATGAGCCTCGAGGAGAAGAAGCTATTTTTTTCTTATTGCTTATTGAACACACAATACTCCAAAGATTCTGCTGGACAAAGGTGGACAGGAGAAGTTCAATTCGTTTCTTTGGCACCCTGTCCTTAGGGACACCACAGAGGTAATCAGTTATTTTCGTATTGAGTGGTTCCAGGACTATCTTTGATTCAGGACACACTTGAATACACAAGTACACACACATATGGAGTGGGCTGGTTAGGCAGCATGATAAATTGAGGCAGGTTCTGTGGCATTAATCTTGCCGAAAACCATGAAGAGTTTTCATTTGTTCTGCATGAATAACAAGGCTTTCCCATTAAGGGTCAACCATTAAGATTTACAATCCAAATAGCTCTTTTATAACACAGAAACTTAGATACAGACCAGGAACCTGTAACAGGTAAATACTGTGGCTGTATTGTGTATGTGTCCTGTTGCCAGTGCAACCAGTCCTCCTACGGGGGAATGAAATTTAATTTGGCTCAGTTTGTGTCAGTTTAAATAAAAACAACTTTATTGGGAATATGAATAAATATATGACTTAAGATAATAAAGCTTTTTAAAACTCAATTTTAGATTTTAGACATGGGGTTTCTCTGTGGCCACAAATGTAGCTAATATTGCAGGTCTGTCATTAGTGTATTTTGCAATTTAATGGTAAAAATCTTTCAAGTTTACAATTAATCAAATTACCAAAACCACTGGATATACAAATGACTTAGGGGTTTTAAGGGGACCCATGGGGTCCGAGGCCCTCGGGTAGTTACTCGCTTTGCCTAGTCGGTAATTTAACCTTATTATAATCTAGTAACAATAGCAAGCTGAAATAAATTCCATGTTTTTCTTATTTTCGTCTGTGTCATGAACTGCAGGCTTTCATACAGTAGATTGATTTGGTGTGCCAAGCAGAGGTGCGCGATACTGCATGCATGGCCTGGAGCAGCCTGCTGGATAAAAACACCTATTCACCCTGCAAGAATGAATGAATTATCCCGGCAGTTAGCACTATATGCTGCCCCTTATAGCATTATACATCTTTATTAGACCAGAGGGACCTTTCCGAGCACTGGCTTGTGTGTGTGTGTGTGTGTGTGTGTGTGTGTGTCCCTTTGTCGTGACTGTTCTGCCTCACCTTCCATCACTGCATCCATCAAGATGCCAATCTTCATTCAGGAAGCCATCGAGCCTTTCATTCCAACATAATTACATGTATTAGACTCATAGACGGTGCCATAGACGGTGCCATAGACGGTGCCATAGATGATGCGTTACAGAAGGGAACAGGGAGGCTGACATGATTAACCCTCGCTAAGCATTCTGAGGGTAAAGCAGGTGGATGATGAATCTCATGAGTCAGTGAAGGTAAGTCAGTATTATCCATGAACTCCCCTAAATGTATGTTCAGAAACCACTTAACAATTTATGAAAAAGCCTTTTCCTCTTTTTTAACTTATAAAATGATACAGGATACTGCTGTTATATTTGCATTTGCACTTTATTTTATTTAATACCCTATAAAATAACTATGAATGATTTATACACTTAAATTCATTATTTCTCCCTTTTCTGTTTTTTACTTGATTTAAGGTCCATACATTTGTAAGTAGAAGTGAAACAACTAGCATATTTACAATATAGCTGCAAAAGAAAAAGTGCTAACCTTCATCTTGCACTTACAAACTACAAACTAACTAATGAACAGAAATTGCTGAAAATAAAGTTTTCGAAATGTAGTTTGTGGTGGTTAGTTTGTATCCTGTGGTGGTTAGTTTGTATCCTGTGGTGGTTTTTTGTTTTTGAGGAAAGTAAAATGTAATGTTATTACAATAATTGAATAATGAACTGTTGCAAAGAAAAGAAAATCTAATGGATGGCATCAGAAAATTATTGTAGTCACGTCAAAGACCTTGTTAGAGGCAGGAGGACAAAATAGATTGCAGAGGTTACAAAGGGTGCAAAATCCAAATGTGTGTGTGTTTTTATTTCACTGTAGATAATACACACAGTCCTTCATTATCACTCACTTGTGCTGTCTCTCCTAATGCCTGAAGTGGCTCTTTATGATAAGTGGGATCAGTTAAAGGTTAATTGGTCTGCTGTGGCTCTTATGTGCTTTCTGTGTATTTCATGTGCCAATTTAGCGGTGGTCAGGTCGAACTATTTGGGCAAGGCAGGCTCCAGGTCAGATCTTATGAAATCGGCAGACAGCCCTCAAGTAAACAACTAACACAGTGTGATTTTATTTTATCTTTTTAAACATTATGTTTTGTGGGAAGGCGTAAAGGTTAGGAGCTTATTTTAAACAGCAGCTACCAAAACAAACTGAAAAAGAAATTTGGCATAATTGACAGTTTGCTAAACCCCACCCCTTAGTTACTGTTACTATGCTGGTCAAGCTGTTAGCTCCCACATGGCATCCTTTTTTTTTTTTTTTTTAATCAAACTCACTGATCTGACACACTAGGTCACACTAAAACAAACCAAGTAACATTAAATCTAAATAAGTGACTACCAAACATTAAAGGGCAAAAAAATTCAGATTCTGTGCTTCACATTATTTGTAGTTCAACATGAATTCCTTACCAGCCTTCCACTTCAAAACAACTTTCCAATCTTTCTAAATGTTTTTAACATCATCACTTATCTTTGCAATATAGCCTATCCTTCCAGAGAAAAGCAACGTTTAAAGTTATAATATGCAACTTTTCCACATTAAAATGTCTAAATTTGACTAAATCTATGTCTTATACTTTTTGAGTTGTGCACTTTCATCATCCCAAATGTTTCCAGCAATTCTCAAACATAGAGAAATATGTGATTTTAGTCACGGTAATAGTACATGTCATTTGCAGCTTGTCAACGAAGCTACATACTAGTTACAGTCAGTGATTGGTAAAGTCTTTGAATCTAGGCATTAGCAGGTTCAGGCAGTTCTACATCTATGGCAGATTTGCCTCCTCTGTAAAAAAAATCCCATAACTAAACACTATTTCTTCAGAGGTTTAAAATTGTTTACGGTGTAGATAAAGCACCATGTCAGGTCTATAAATCAGCCTTGAGACATAGTGAAAAAACTTTTTATGTCATAGTGAAGAAGTACTTCATTTACTTTAGAAAGATGTTGTTTGGGTGGGAATTTAATGTGGTTTCAGTGGCTGAGGGAGTAAAAAAATCAATGCAAAATGGGTCCTTCTCTAACTTGAGCCCTTAGCTTACACCTGTTTGCACAGCCCTGAGAGAAAGTCTGACTGAAGGAGAGTTACTGTGAGGACAAAGAGGTAGAATAAAGTGTAGAGAAAAAGTTTGTTTAAAAAGCCTGAGGATACTTTGATCATGACAGAACATCAGTATGTATTACCAACTGAAATCTCTGCACCCATTGTAAAATAGATTTTTTTTTCAGTTCCAACCAACACACAAAACCTGAGAAAACCCAACCCACACTCTGCTTTGATTTTTGCTTTTATTGTGGAAATGGTTAAAAATGTATGTAAATTGGAATGTATTTGACAAAAAAAAAAAAAAAAAGGTATTCACCACCTTTTCTGCTGGGGGTTGTAGCCTTTGATGAAGACTCTTGATGTGAGGCCTCTTAGCTATGCAGGTGGTTCAATATTGGCTGCATTGAGGTATTTTTCCCACATGCAGATCTCATTTATTCATGTAAGAAGAGAGAAGCGCCCACATCTTCTTTCCTCTTCTAACATTCCCCTTCATCCTAATTCAGTCCTCTTTTTGTCTTCTCCTCCGACGTTACGATTAAGCCTTTTCACTGTTCCACCTTTGAAATGGTGCTGCTGCTCATCAAACAGGCATCTCTGTTTACCACCCATCTCCGTTTTCAAGCTACATCACTGGGGACTGAACTGTAACACATGGGGACCTGCTATTAAAGGTTTTCAAATGATTCCCTCCCTCGTGTCATATCATTCATATCAATTAGACCATTTTGTTAGCAAACAGGAAGCCATGGCATTTTTTTAATGACCTGAATTTTTCATTAGCACCTTTTTTTTCCTGTTGACCTTTGGAGTGATTAAGATGGCACCAAACATTGGTTGGGTGTTGCTTGTCCTTTCAATTTTTCTATTGGTTCACAGTAGAAACAGCAATTTGACAAGATCTCAGCCCTGTCAATTCTTTTAGAGTTAAAATTATGCTCATATATAAATAGTTTTGCAGAAAAATAATGGTGTGAAACCAAGTATGCAGTATATGTGTTCATGTCCGTAAAAAAGCTCTCTTCTTTAATACATCTTTCTTTATCTTTCTGCATATGACCCTATTGATGCCATTCTCTGAGAAATTATGAGTATTGCCTGAGGCAAGCTAAGAGACATATCCATACTTTCTTTCAGCATCATTTCAGTTTCTGATGAGATTATATTAATGTATATTACATCATTTTAAAATCCAAGACTAGAGAAATTGAATCCCATTGATGTTGATGAAATGTTCCCAAAAGCAGTTGTATTGACCTTGCATCAGGACAGTACCACATCAATCAAACTCAGTGAGTGGTTTTGGTATAAGCTACTTAACACAACAGCTATGATCATGAAATGCATATAGGGTTAATGCCAGAATGCACCAGCCTCACTTGAAGCCAGGAGCAACCTGCATTATACTCAGTATATGCAACCCTCCATCATCAGTGCCATCATTCATCTCTTTGCTCTGAATTTAGCAATTGATTTTATCAGAGAATGAATCTTAAATGGGTTCTTGGTAAAGCCCGGGAGCGAAGAGAGAAGTGACTTGGAAAGAAGTTAACACAGGCAGAGGGAGGAAGAGAGAGAGGGAACGAGAGAGGAGATGAAAAAGAAAGATGGCAATTTGAGGAGATGCAGTAAATCACCTGGTTGAGAAAACAATTTAGTCCTCCTATTTATCTGCCTGTATATAGGCAGCTCCCAGCTTTCAGGAAGCAAACACTACATTTGAAACAAAACAGATAGAGGGAGGTTTCATCTACAGGATAGCTTTCTTTTCTGTCTCCTCGCTCCCCTCTGACTGAATAGTGTCGGCTCTGAAGAGAACGCAACCTGTATGCAACCTGATTTATTTAGGAAAATTTGATATCCGTGGTTCATGTTACTCTACGATACGAAATCCGAACGACAGCCAGAGGTTTGCTCGGCACATGCTATCTTAGTAAAAGGGTTGCTGCAACAACACAGGTTTATGTCACTCCATGCTGGAAGTTACTGGTATTTACAACGAGGGTGTGTGTTTTTACTGCTCGACCTGATGGTTCACGTAGCTGTAAAACACAGTATCATGTGGGGTAATAAAAATTAACTCAGTACACACTCCTACAGTACACAGTGCTCACAGCTTCACAGTAGATTTCACATGTACCAGGTCAAAGGATGAAGAAGGGCGGTGGGTTGGGACTGGGAATAATATCGTTTCATTCCTCTTTCTGTCTTCGATCCACATTATGAATAATTCCACAGATGTAACTTAATATTGCGGTACATGGTGTCTGTTAAGATTATTTTTCAATGCCTGTAACATTTTAGGATTTCTGTGGAATTACATTATTACAGAGGTTAAAAGCAGAGAGAAGTTTTTTTTACTGAAAGTGGCAGTGAATTGTTTAGATCTTTACTGGTTCTCTAAAGGTCTAGACTCTCCATCAAGCACCAAAACACCTCAGTTTCATCATACATTTACTGTGTGAAACACAGACTGTGCATACAGCTGCACCATGTGGCAGTAATTCTAATTTTTTATTCCTGTTATTTACACTCAGTTGTGCAGGATATGGAACACATCCTTGCCTCTGCTAGGTGTCTGCTATTGTTACATGCAAATTGCCTGTCTATTCTTAGACATTCATGACATACATGAAACCATGAGATATTTTTCTCCTTGTCTACCTCTGTCACTGTCTTATATTTCCCCACTGGGCTGCACTATTTGAAAAAACATGTTTATTTAAATTTTTTCCATAGCAAGCATTAAATAAAATATATATGCTTCTAACAAGGTTGCTAAAAGTGTCCAATTTCGCAGCATGATGGAAGGATATAGTAGGTTGCAAAGCCAAAACAAACAGAGGACATTATAGCATTACATATCCTCTTGCTTCTTATTTATCTGAGCAGCAAAACTGAGAAAAATGAGGCGTGACAAAAGATTAAGTACAAGAAAACTATCAGGACATGTGATGAAGAAGTAACAGTGGTCTACTGAAGTGTCAAAATGGAGGTGATAAGGACGAATCAATCAAGCCCCCCCGCAAGTAGCCTGAAGCAGGAGAAGAAATTTCTGGCAGGGACAAGACCTAAAGTCTTCCTCAGCTTCAGGCATGGTTCTTTGATGCACTGTTCTGTGCACAACGAAATGAGATGAAATAACCTGGGACAACTTTTGCAGCAGATGTAGAAAGAAATAGACTGATTGCAGGCTAATAGGTTGAAGTAACTTAAAACTCACACACATTTTCTGTATTTTACTCAGCTGTGCAAAGGGTCAGCCTCTCTGAAGATGAAGCATTCGTGTCAGGATTGGTTTATAAGTGAGAAGGAAACGTACTGCATGTGTCATCCATGAATTGAATCTGGGTAAACTTTGACACTGACAGGATGGCAGATTCATCTCTCCATGAATCCTGCATGTTGACCTTCCCAGGCAGAGTTCACACACCACTCTCCATGCATCAACTCCACATCCGTGCTGAGCATGCGACCAAACACCTTATGCAAGATTAATCACACTTTAAACACAGTCAACAGGCTGTGAAATGAGAATGGTGAGCGGATGGTAATGTTTCTTTACACAAGGTGTAGAAGACTAAATACATATCAAGCTTGTCTACCTCTCTACCTTTGTGTGTGGATGAATGTGCACGTGGCTGTCTTTGAGTGACGACTCCGCAGAACACGCTGGCAGACCTTTACACTTACATGGGGATCAGATAGATAAAACAAATTTGCCCCAGTTGCGTTTTGGCTTGAGGGGAAAAACACATAATTACCCTGAGAGCTTGAGTATGTTTTGTATGGAGCTACCTGCTAATCTAATTACATGTTTCAAATATGCAGGAGATTGCCCCACTGTCTCATAAATAAATAAGCAGGTAGATAAGCTGTGGCTCAAAAACAATTAACATTGTTTGCACTCGGCCTGGCAAATCAGTGATAAGAAGACTGCTATTATTATATAAGGTTTATCTCGACAGTGACCTCTTATGATGCAGTAAAATGTTCAGTTGAGAACAAATAAAGAAAAATTAGTGGAAGGTGGATTAAGAGGAAAGATAAAGAGTGCTTCCTCCCCGAGGTGAGAAATATATTAAGAAATCTTGCTTGGCATTATTGTGCTAGATAAGTGGTATCTATCTTTAATGGGTCTCTCAAATCCTGATGGGGATTCCAACAAGTGTTAAGAGCTAGAGCTGTGTCTTTTTGGAAAGTGATCATCTCACAAAATCTCACCTCAGAGGGTTGTTGCTTTTTGTAAGAAGTCTGTGAAAGAGGATTGGGAATTGTATAAATCATTACGTGTTGTCCCAGTCCTTTATTCCATTATCCCTTGTCCATTGTCTTTATTTCATCTCCTGCAGCTGTCTTATGTCCTGCTCATCCTTCAGTCACTTTTCCACTTCTCTTATAACGTTCCCCTCCTCTGATCCTGTTCAATCTAATTTCCCAGATTTTCATTTAATATCCTGTCATCTACTTCCCCTCTCTCCATCCTGCCAGGCCTCACCTGTATGTGCTGTGTGTCAACTGGCTTTACTGGTGATTAATGTGATTTTGAGTCATCGAATAATTCAAGCCACATCCAACCCCACCTCCTCCTCCCTTTTTGCACTCTTTCAACACATTAAATCCCCCCTGGTCATTTCACCTCACTCAAAACCCGCTCTCCTTATGCTCGAGGCCGGAGAGGCCCAACACACGACCTGGATGCTGCCCTGCTGGGCTCTAATTGGTGATCAAGATGTGCGTGGGAAGGAGACGGAGCGGCATTTGGCCCATTTCTATTCCCTCATCACATTCACAGGGCCACAGTCACATCTGCGTAACCATGGTGATGCTGATAAGGTGACTCATGACTATTCATCAATGGCGCTGCCTGATTGGACAGCCCCCGAGAGCCTTGCAAAACGTATTCATCAGCGCAGCCTGTGTCCCTGCTCTACCTCAACATGCCCCTCAGGATGATGAGGGAGCATCTCTGCTGCTCTCAGTTTGTTTTTCACATTCACTTCTTGTCTTAACCCCACCCCCCACCTCTCCTCTCTTCTCTCTAATCACCTGTCCTCCCCTGATCTCCTGATGTCCCACCCATTTCTCTCTCAACACTTGTCTCTCGTCTCTAACCCATTGACCTGCTCTATAGTCACTCTCTCTTAATCGATGAAGACCTTAATCACAGGCACATCTGACATGAACCTGACCAAATCTATTACTGCTCCTTAGTTACCAATCTCATATCTTACACTACACTTACATTTTCATAGGACATTTCAAAATTCATTTTTCCACAGGACATGTTTTTTGGTAATGAACAGTTGTGTGATTTTAGAATTTATTGCCTGTTCAGAGACAAAAAATAAATGTGAATCATCAGTCAGTTTTTGTTCCATTAGTAGTGGTTTTATTCCATCTTAAAGGTCATTTGTGCCTGTCGCTTTCAGTTATTTTAAATGACCATTCATGTTTATGCAGCTTTTTGTAATAATGTACCAGTGGGACTACATGCTTTTTGTTTTAATGTAATATTATGCATCAGCTTGAGCAGCCTATCTTGCAGGCAATCGTGTCTTTGGATGTTTTTCCACTGGTGACCTCTGGCTGTTCCCCCTTAGAAGCGACAGAAGATTTGGTCAGCATCAGTTCAGATTTTCTGAAAGTGAAAATGACAGTTTACAGTGTCCTGTTTAATACAGAAACACCTGTACAGTACATTTCCATCCCATGGAGCTACAGCATAGTGTATTTGAACTGTAGAACAAATAATGAGATGGTTTCTAGACACACTAGGACAGAGTGGAAATGTGTGGCAACCTCAGCACCAGGCTGGAATGACCATTTTGACTTTTCTGTCACTATGATTCACAAAGAAATGTGGATCATGTGGCAAATAATGCAGCAGCTCTGTTTAAATATGTCACTTATATTCTGGCTGATATTCCCACGAGTGCCTTTTCAACAGAAACTCTATCTGCATACTCCATGTGATGTCAACCCATTTCAAAGACAAGAATCGCACAGTGTGATTGAATATCTTATCCATGCATATGACGATAAGCCTGACCGCTGCGGCTCTATCCAAGCTCCATCTCTAGTTGAACACTGCAGCTCTGACCTCTCTAGTTGTATGTTAGGATTTCCGGGAACCTGCCTATTTAATCCAGATGGATAGTGGTGGGTGACAGACAGCTTGAATGCGGCTCTTGTGTGAAAGCCCAGATACAGTCATTTTGATGCTGATGGCAGAGTATAGCTGTTGTGGGGGATGGGTGCTGAAGGGCATACAGAATGCAATGAAATGAAAATACCAGTTTTGAACTCGTGTGGAGTTGGTATAAAATAGCACTACAAATACTACACTTGACCGTACTGGTCACTCCACAGTCAGGGCTCCTAAATTAAAGATGAAATCATTGAAATTATTGGTCATGTATGCTCGTCAAGCATTTCTCGCTGAGAAGCAATCACACCAAAGACCTGAGATGTATAGTTAGTTAGTGATGTTATTCATTGTGTCATCTAGAGCCGAAACGACGGGCTGATTAATCAATTTGTTAGCTGACATAAAATTAATCATCAATGTTGATAATGCATTCATAATTCAAGCATCTTTAAAACAGGAACACCAAACATTCACTAGTTCCAGCTTCTCAACTGTGAAGATTTCCTTTCCATAACCCTTAGAACATGGCGTAATGAACAATTAAACACAGAACAGAATTCATCTTCAGTCGCAGCAGAATCCCATAAAAACAAAGCCTTTTCTTCTGAGCTATACAAACAGGCAAGTTTGGAGACTGTGCACATAGAGATCTCTAACTTCTGGTTAAATTCTGCTTCACTTACAGCTCTTCTCATCCTGAATACTACACTGTAATCTGTGTAAAGAAAAAAAAATGTATTTAATTGATTACACAAAATAAAGACTTCACCTCATGAATTCAGGGATGTTCCAGTTTTCTAGTGAGCAGCAGAATGAGTTCACGCATATTTACAAATCGGTTCTGAATTAGATTCATCTCACATATATTGTATGCGTCATGTTTGGGGGTTCCATCACGTACCACCACTAATGACCAAAAGGGGTGTAAACACTTCTGTAATTAACTGTGTTACTACTGACATGTTCATGAAACCCATAAATGCTAGAATCATAATCTGAATCACGACACCCACAACACTAATACAGTCGCTTATATGTGCACTGTTCCAGGCCCAAACTTAATTACATGTATACTGGTCAACAATAGGAGACGTAGCGAGACGGAAAAAGAAGACTATCAAGATATTATAAATTATATAAAGATGAAAGATGAAAAAGGATGTTTAGGAAAAATAAAACAATGGAAGAACGGAAAAAAGGTGGTTTTCACTTACACTGTCTCGCTGGCTGTCGTCCCCGGACCGGTCATTCTTTTGCATGGTGTGTGCCACCTCTAAAAACAGGCAGAGCTTAGTCACACAGAGTTAATCAGAAAGAGGGCTTGCAAAAAAACAAAAAGAAAAAACTGTTCAGAGGAGATAGCCCATTCCAACTAATCCCCAAACTGGCCATGTAAATTTAAAAAAGTAAATCTGCTGGATTTTTTTTTTAAAAAACACACCTTCATGTTATTTCATGTAAAAATTTGACTAGATGAAAACAAACAAACAAACATAGACAGATTGTGCAAAACTGTGAAGAATTTCTATTCAGTGTATGGAGTTTTTGAAATTTGTTGATTTTTTTTTTTTTTTTTTTAAAGTAAGATAGCGCTATGTTGACAGGCTGAGGTAAGTTTACACAACCTCCCAGGGGTTTTGTGGTTTGAGAGTATGAACGCTTTGATCTCCTAGACAACCAGGCACTCGTGCATACATGTGTATCTGTGTGTGTTGGTGAAAAGGAGCCATGCTGGGATCCACCTGCCTATTAGAATGCATTAGAGTGTAAAAGGTAAAGGTCAGTGAATTATCAGAGTTACACAACCCTGTTCTGTTTATCTGGCCTAATAACCTCAAGCCTACACCTGCCTTTCTGCTCTCTCTCTTCTTTGAAATACTCTCCCTCTCTGTCTCACACACACACACACACACACACACACACACACACACACACACACACACACACACACACACACACACACTTAGACAAGACCAATTGTGCTGAACTGGATGTCCATAATCATTCACAGAGTGCCAAGTGTTGTGACACATGCGGAAAATCCTGTAGAACTTCAAAGAAATAAATAATCAAATTCTGGTGTGGTTTGACTGGAGAATATACAAACAGTCTATTTCTGTTGTCTGTTTTACCATCTCTGTCATGTCTACGTTTCCCTGGCTGCTATCAATCTGCCAGACTTATCAAGAAAGTTTCAGGAACTCAGGAATCCTCATTTTGCTCTGCTGTTTTAGAAAAACTCTCCCAGTCCTGTGTTTTGTGCTGAATGCTTATGTGCAGGCCCTGAATAATATATTTTCAGGGACTTACTTTGCGGTGGTCTGTGTGCCACATTGGTGATACACAAGCAAACAATACATTTTTTTTTTTTTTATCAACCAATCCCATGCAAATCAACACATATACCTGCATGTCACTTGCCATCATAAGCCTTCATTTCCACAGTCCACGAACTTAGAAACAGCACCAACTGCACTCTATCCCTGT